>NC_132815.1:22393238-22993238 GCF_048594095.1 Paramormyrops kingsleyae
AAAAAACCCAGCAGATGAATCATGCACAAGTAATAATTTTCACTCCTTCCCCTACTACAGATCCTTACACATCCCTAAAGCAGTCTGTGAGGTGCTGGGACTGCCAGAACAGCTTCTCCCCAATGGCCGTCATCCCCCAGAATGCCTCTGCAGAGTCCCACAGTAACACATCTCAGTCATTAACCATGATGTGTGGCTTACTGTAAATACCTGCAACAATGCAGTTTAAAAGAGAGGGCCCTAACTTCCCAGTTACACTACTGTGCATTTGGTTTGCAAGCAGGAGCGGTTAGGGCGTGCTGAGGGTGTAGGGATTACACCATAAAATGGTAGGAATTAAGAACGCATTTAATGGGACGCAGTTGGGTAAGAACTTGGGTGTTCAGATGAGGCTTCTCACTGCACCTGCACTGTACATCAGCCCAGCCTGAGCCTTCTCAGCCAGGCCCCCTCAGAGAGCTACAGCAACACACTGGACGATAAGACGATCAACAGCTGGAGGGCAACACTGAATGAGCCACTCGTGTCTTTGACATCAACAGCAAATTCAAGCTGATCAATTAGGTCGCCTACATTTATATCACACAACAGTTACCAAATCCATTCTCAAAAGCTTTTATCTTCTGTACTGTATAGCTGAAATTCAAACGAGAATAAGTCAGACAAAATCTGACTATACAGGACAGGCAACACAATCTTACCTGTTAGACACAACTAAATCATGAGACAAACCATAATAAAATGTGAGCCTGGGACATTTTCTTCACGAGCTGTTATGGGTTTATGGGAACATCAGTACAGCAAAGTAGGATTCAGTAGTCAGAGGCCAGAGTGGGGGGGGGGGGGTACTCCCTTTGGTACCATGTTGCCACCAGGGGGCAGATGAGAGGAACAACAATTGGTCGCAGTGCCCAGCTTAGCAAGTCGTTACAATAAAATGGGTCTTCGGTGAGAGTCAGCATTATGTGAGCTAAGAGGATTACGTGACGGCTACTGCAGGCCCCCCTTCTCAATTACCAAATGAAGGCTGTAAGCGGGAAGGAGTGGTGCGCTCTGTGCCTCTGTCCTCACCAGAGAGGGGTTACCAAAGTTCAGCTGCTAACTCGAGTCGTTTTCAGTTTGTGGATTACACCATGAACACGGTCATGTTTATAACTGCAGTGCTCTTCTATAGTTCCCTAAAGCACGCTTGGAAAACGTATTCAACCTACGGTGGAATTAAAATTACATTCCCGTTTGCGTTTGGGGCCAAATGTGAGCAGAACCTCTGTCGGGCTCTTAGTTCCAGCGATAATGGGAGGATCAGTTAAGTCTGTGGATGAGCGGATACCAGTCTGATGAGCATGGTGATCTCAGTGTAATAGCTACAGGGAATGGATGCCTGATGCACGCTTCTGCAGATGCCCACTGGACACAAACATTCACAACACTGCCAAGTGTCACCTGTCCCCAGGCTCCAAGTAGTGAGATTCAGGAGAACTACAGAAGTTTGGATAGGTGACATGAGAGCTCATCTGAGGAAACGGTTAGGAGAAATTGCTGTTTAACAGACAGGTTTAAAAAAAAAAAAAAAAAAGATCTCACACATATACTGTGACAATTAAGCTGGAATTAATAAAATGCTAAACAGAGGACTGTGTTTTACAACCAGATAAAAGGCATAAATTAAACTGGAATAGTGTGTGATGCAGGACACAATGTAAACAGCCCCCATCTGGTGTTTGGGTGCCCGCGGTGAATGGTAAGGACGCCAGAGCGAGCTTCGTCACTGCGCGCCTACTGATTCCACTCTCACTCCCACCCTGCCGTCCAGGCTTCCAAAACACCTTCTGCACCTTCGGAATCTTTCTAACTTGTATTTTATATAAAAGAAAACAAGAGGACATATCCACCCTGCACGGAATAACGACAATCCACGAGAAGGTGTCGAGTTCAAGGTTGAGTTTGAGGGCAAACCCACCGGGGTCGTCCCCAGCGTTCACAGCAGGAAATCCTCGGGGGGCCATGGCTAGGAAAATGAACGATAAAAGTGGGTACAAAAGAAACCGAATTCTGAAGCCTTTTACAGACGCACTAGAGACCACAGCGAAAGCTTGGACGTTGTCCGATTGGCTCCCATGAAACAAGGGCAGAAGAGGTTGGAGGCGTGGTCCTACACCACGGCATACTGCTGGTAGAGTAAGTCCCGGATCTTGAAGTAGTCGTCACAGAGGCAGCCTTCCAAGCCGATCCGGCCGGCTTCAGTCTGGAAGAGAGCACAAGACGCCCGGTGCTCAGGATTAGTCATGCCCAACGTCCCTCTAAAGGGACTGACTCATGGCGGGCCCGCTTTGAACGGCAGCAAGGAAGCCAGGAATCATTCAAGGTGCAAATGAAAAGCCGGCGCCTTCCAGCAGGACGACTGAGCTCTTTGCCGTGGGCGGAGACCCGAGACTCACTTGCTACTCACAAGTTTCACCGTATAGAAGATTAGATCTAATAATATCAAGGCATCACACATTAGCATGTGAATCGATTATCATTTCTAATTTGTTCTGGGCCGCTCAAGCACAGAGGAAGGTTAAAACATGCTGTGAACTAGGGACATCCAATGCCAAGTGTAATTAAAGCCAAAGTAAATTCTAGCACAATGCAAGCTTTTTATTTCCAGTGTGTCCGATATGAAGCCATTATGTAACCTTGTGAGACACCGTTGAAGGAATCAGTCGGGACTCACCCTGCGAACCGCAACCATGTTGTTACAGACCAGTACCCCCCCGACGAATTCCGCCTGGATCCCCTCTCGCAGAAGGACCTGCTTGAAGTCCGACAGGCGTGGCTCGTTGATGAACACCGACTGGTGTCCTGGGATCTGTGGCAGATGGGAAACACCCTTGAGCTTACGCTCACGTGGAATCCCCCTCCCCCGGCTTCTTGGAATCCCCATCTCACCTCATTGGACGGCAGTGGCTCCAGGGTAGGAATGACGTCGCTCTCCTCAGAGGCCTCCCTCTCATCCTCGCCGAACAGGGTCTTCATGGCGCGCTGCTGGGCCACGGCGTTGTGGTCGCTGCCCAACTCCGCGCTCACCTCCATGGGCAGCTCGCCCTCCTCGGCCTCGTCCTTCAGCTCGCCTTCCTCCACCACCACGCCCGTGTCCACCTTGATGACGCGCATGTCCAGGACGCCGTCGATCCAGGCCAGCTCCATATCCTTGGCCTTGCAGAACTGCAGCGAGCTCACCAGCGAATCCTTCAGCCTCACCTGCGGACAGGGCCCCCCCCCCCCAGTTTCAGTGACGCACACACGTCGTCCATCCCTCTGCCCATAGCACACGCTGCGACCCCCAGTATCTCCGCGAGGATGGCACAAGCGCCGGCCGGGGACCTCACCTGGTAGATGTGAGTCTCGCTGGTGGCGTCCACGGTCTCCTGCAGCTTGGGGGTGTACACCTTGATGTCCTTGCCGCTGAAGACCTTGCAGGACTCGGCCAGGTCCAGGCTGGCCTCGGGTGGCCCATGCACGATAACCAGCTGCCGCGGCTTCATCTGGTTGATGATCTTCTTTATGGAGTCTCCGTCTGACCGGCCCTCATAGTCGATATAGGTGACCCTGGCTCTGAAGACAGGTGATGGCAAAAATTTACAATACTAATAGATATATGATCGACATAATTCCTGTCACTGGAAAGATCCTTGAAGATCATGAGACCATATAAAATTTAAATAAAATGATGAAAATGTATGTTTTTTTATATACTACTGTAAAATTAATACCAGATGTTTGGCTCCCAGACATGCACACTCTCCCGAAATGCTGAATCCTTTAATGTGCATATGAAACCCTCCTATGGAAGCTACACTACCAGTCAAAAGTTTTTCTACACCACAGATTTTTAACCACTTTTCCCATTTATTTCATAAACTGTGGATTTTTTTTTTAATTCTTAAGTACAGGAAAGTTGAGTGAACAGCCATAAAATTATAAAACATGACATGGAAAGAGTATGTAACATCCTATTAACTAGTTGTGTGGTGACAGCATTGCCAAACTCTAGGTTGTCCTTTAACTTTAAATGCACTAGTTAACGGTTTCATCCCATGAAACAGAGCAGTATTTAATGTCCCTTAATGTGGAATGGTAGGGTCTGCTCGCTCTCCTAGCTGTCGAAGGGCAAACACTCACTTGATCTCTATCGTCTCTGTGGTAGATGTGCACTTGGTGGGCACGTCAGAGAGGTCCTGGTCCATGGGCTCGTCTCCGTTCGCCATTCCCGACTCCAGCTTGTTCTTCTCCTCCTCGGTGGCTTGGAGTTCGGGCACCAGGAAATCTTCTGGTCTGAGGACAGAGCGATCGAGACGAGGGAGCATGAGCACGGGGCTCTGCTTCCACTCCGACGCGGCAGAACGATGCACCGGACCCTCGGTCTTCGCTATACCTAATGATCTCTCCGTACTCGTCCCACTTGATCCGTTCCTCGTGCACCGGGAACATGGGGTAAGACTTCTTGGCCTGTTTGAAGAAGCTGCCCTTGCGACTGCCCTCCCCCTTCATCATCAGGTCGTGGTGTTTGGTCTTCACCACGGCTGGCTGCTCCAGATCGTCCTCCATGTCGCTCTCGTCACTGGAGTCAACATCTACCCTGTGGACACGCGAACGGACACCGTAAACAAACAAACAAACAAACAAACAAGCACGCACGCACGCTGTAGTAAACAGATACGGCCGCTGCTATCAGTCCCTCCAAAGGTCTTCATTTTAGAGCGATGAAGTTCTTTGTAGGCTTTGGCAATATCCCGTTTTTCATACTGTCATATCTTTATACATTATACCATGGTATACGGGGTTTTAAGGGTATTTTAGAGAACATCACTATTCCGTTTTTTTGCCGGGGGGGCGGGTGCAATATTACAGCTTTGACCCTTAATTTCTGCCTGACCACCTTCTCCCATACACTCCAGCCCGCACACTAAGATCTTCGGGCTCTAACCTTCTTACTATACCTAAATTCAGATTATGCTCTCTGGGTGGCAGGACGTTCTGTGTGACAGCACCTACACTCTGGAATGCACTTCCTCACAGTCTGCAAGAGGTTCAGTCTGTTAGCATCTTCATGCTGTTGAAAACTCATTTATTTCAGGAATGCTATGATGTGTCTGCCAGTACATAACACGCTCGCTGTCGTTTTGCTTTTGCTGTTACTTTATTGTATCGCATTGTATCCGACTGTATTGTAAAGCATCCTTATATCATCATCATCATCATTATCATTATTATTATTATTATTATTATTATTAATAATCATCATCATGGGGGCCTACCTCAAAATTCTGTGGAATTAAAAGACAGTTAAAAAGCAACAATATAAGTAAGAATAATAATAGATTGCAAATAGGGGATAAGTAGGCGTAGTAAACATATCCAAGCCATAATAACAATGTGCCAAAGTAGAATCGTGCAATACTAGGCTTAGTGCAAATGGGAGGGAGCTGGCTGTAGATCAGTTTTAGTGCATGAAGGATTCCAACTAGAACTTAAGGTGTTTAACAGTCTGATAGCACGAGGCTAGAAGCTTCTATGCAGCTCGCCAGCTTGAGACAAAAAGCTGTGAGATTAGATGCCAGACTTGAGAAGGGTGAAAACTCCACGGCTAGGATGACTGGGGTCTTCGGTCACTGGCTGTCAATGCGTGTTTGTCAGCTCACACGTGTTGTTCATGTTTTTGTACATGTGCAGGTACACACACACACACAGCGTCTCACACACGCAGCGTCTCACACACGCAGCGTCTCACACACGCAGCGTCTCACACACGCAGCGTCTCACACACGCAGCGTCTCACACACGCAGCGTCTCTCACACGCAGCGTCTCACACGCAGCGTCTCACACGCAGCGTCTCACACGCAGCGTCTCACACGCAGCGTCTCACACGCAGCGTCTCACGCAGCGTCTCACACGCAGCGTCTCACACACGCAGCGTCTCACACACGCAGCGTCTCACAGTCTCACACATGCAGCGTCTCACAGAGTCTCACACATGCAGTCTCACACATGCAGCGTCTCACACATGCAGTCTCACACATGCAGTCTCACACATGCAGCGTCTCACACATGCAGCGTCTCACACATGCAGCGTCTCACACATGCAGCGTCTCACACATGCAGCGTCTCACACATGCAGCGTCTCACACAGTCTCTCACACAGTCTCTCACATGCAGCGTCTCACAGAGTCACACACACACACAGTCTCTCACACAGTCACACAGAGTCTCACATAAAGTCTCTCACACACAGTGTCTCACAGTCTCTCACGCACAGTGTCTCACAGTCTCTCACATGCAGTGTCTCACGCAGTCACACAGTCTCTCACATGCAGTGTCTCACGCAGTCACACAGTCTCTCACATGCAGTGTCTCACGCAGTCACACAGTCTCTCACATGCAGTGTCTCACGCAGTCACAGAGTCTCACACATGCAGTCTCACACATGCAGCGTCTCACACATGCAGCGTCTCACACATGCAGCGTCTCACACATGCAGCGTCTCACACATGCAGCGTCTCACACATGCAGCGTCTCACACAGTCTCTCACACAGTCTCTCACATGCAGCGTCTCACAGAGTCACACACACACACAGTCTCTCACACAGTCACACAGAGTCTCACATAAAGTCTCTCACACACAGTGTCTCACAGTCTCTCACGCACAGTGTCTCACAGTCTCTCACATGCAGTGTCTCACGCAGTCACACAGTCTCTCACATGCAGTGTCTCACGCAGTCACACAGTCTCTCACATGCAGTGTCTCACGCAGTCACACAGTCTCTCACATGCAGTGTCTCACACACAAACACAGTAACTCACTCTTTTGCTTGCTCCAACTTCTTTGCTGCCTCTTTCTTCAGCCTTTCTTTCTCCAGGTATTCTTCCAATTCCCGCCCTTCCAGCTTTACCCGTCTCCTGATCTAATTTGTGCAAATTATATACATATAGATAAAACAACTCACACATAAAAATTACACTGAGAAGAGGCATCACAGGGTCCCCTGATGACTCATGACTCATACCTCCTGCCAAGTATCTCTACCTGCACACAAGCCCATGGCTCACCTCGAGGTCAAGGATCCTTTCGCCCGGATTGTCGATCAGGTATCGAGCCAGGGTGCCAGGCGTGGTCCGGTATGTTAGGATGACCGAATTCTTGCCATCACGACACCACTGTATGAAGAGCTCACGGGAGAATCCAGACTCCAGGTCCGGCTGGCTGCACAGCACCACCTTGGGGCTGGACACGCGGGCCAAGTCAGCCAGGCTGTGGCACAGGGACAGGTGACGGAACTGGAAGGGGTTGTTCCTCTTGTCCTCGAAGCACCTCATCAGCTTGTCGCTCATCCACTCGACCTACGGAAAGGATCCCATCAGCCTGTCTCCCAAACCCGACTGAAGAGCGTAACCTGGGGTCTGAGACGAGCTGAGGGCAGACCTGCGACTTGGAGAACTCCACCACGTTGTAGCTGACGTTGTTGAGCAGCGCGAGGGAGTAGGCCCCCAAGCCAGCGTCCTTCGTCCTCCATATTTGATCGAGAAGCTGTGCCAGCTCCAGCACCCGGCCCGCGGTATCCACGGCGATCAGCACGTTCCCATCGCCGCGCAGCGTCTCCATCACATTGGCTGAAGAGCAGACAGTGACCATTTAGAGCAGAGGTGCCCAACTCCAGTCCTGGAGGGCCGGAGCCCTGTGTAGCTTAGGTCTTTCCCTGTTCCATCATAAATGATTCAGCTCAAGAGCTGTGTGGTAATTAGCACAAGGAGTTGAATCAGGTGTGTTAAATGAGGAGAAACCCAAAAACGGCAGGGTTCTGGCCCTCCAGGACTGGAGTTGGGCACCCCTGATTTAGGGTATACAACAGGGGGGCCGCTGAAGAGAACGGGGCAAGACGCCGGCGAGGCTTACTGAGAAGCTGCTCGTCACGCTGCTTCCGGCGTGGCTGCACGTACGAGGCGTTGAAAGAGTCCGTGATGAGCAGCGAGGGCCGGCTCACCATCTCCAGGGAGCAGCCGTTAAGGTGACTGTGAACATGCACGTGGGCCCCAGTAACACAAAGTCAGGCTGACAAGGAAAGCCCCACCGCAACAGAAGGCCATAAACGCCTTTCACCAACAGCTGCAAAACTGCAACACTTACATCTCCCTCTTATGGTTGAAGTCCACTGCGTACACGATCTCCTCCTCACCATCTTTCACAATCTTCCAGATGGTGCCGCCGATCATGTGACCCGCTGGCAGGGGAGTGATGGACAGGCCATGTCCCTTCCCTGAAGGTCAAAGATCAGGTGTTATACACTTGCATAAAAAAAGCCTCATGCGACCTCAATACAGTGAAATGTCTGCACTCCCTCACCTTTCAAATTGACGATCTGTGAATATTTTAATTGTTGGATTTTGTCAAATGCTGAATCCACGTCATCCAGGGTGAACAAGGTGAAGTCCTCAGTATTGTGGCGTGACTGGTGAGACATTCACTTGTGAGTCGTACCTCCAAAATCAGTTCACATCTAACTCCTGTGTGTTCTACTCATTTCTGCACCAAGGGGCTACATTTACATCTAGCAGAGACTTTTATCCACAGCAGGAGAGCAGGGTCAGCCAATCCCTATTTCGGGTTAAAGGCCATGATCAAGGAACCAACAGGCCAAAGGATTTGAACCAGGACCTTCTGGACACAGTCCTAACCCACAGAGTCACACACTACCTATAAGCAGTCTTAAGCATTTGCATGTCTGCAAGTTGCTCATTACTTTTACCAAGTGACTTATTGCTGCCTTTAGGATATATTAAGCATCACAGGGGCATGAAGGCTCATCGCCCACCTGATATAGGTCATACATGAACATCTGTCCCATCTTGTACACCGGGATGGTGGCATAAATGGTGCAATTGAGCCCCAGCTTTCCAACAGCATAGGGCAGAGCACCAAGATGCAGGGGGTCTGGATGAGAGAGCAGCACAGCGTCCACCTGGTGAACATGCCTGGGGAAGAGCAATGGGGAGGGAAGAGGGGGTGTCACAGATCAGATGGCATTTGAGGGCAACATGCCCAGTCAGACATACAGGGGGAAAAAAGGGCAGAGCTTCATCCCACCTTTTAATGGCATCAATGATGTCCATGGAGAAGCTCTCGTCCCAACCGCAGTCGAGCAGGAAGCGAAACTCGTCGACCTGCAGCAAGTAGCACAGTGCCGACTCCTCCTGCACCCCCGACAGAGCCGTCAGCTTGATAATGGACGTCATTTTCCTCCACTATGGAAACTGTCACAATGATAAACAGGCTGATTCACGCAGCAGTATACAATCTCCATAAATAGACTCTAAGAACGACCAGGCAACTCGACCATTCAAGAGCACCGTTACATCTCACAGAGAGTAAACCAAGTTTCGCTCACACATACAGTGTGTAAGGCTTTTTTGTGGGTGGTCACTGATCTCTTACGTTAAGTACCTTTTAGGTTAAGTATATCAATCGTCAGGGACCCTCTTTCCTAAACGAGCTCAAATATTTTATATACAAGTATGTTGATGGCCTATCAATCATAGTCCCAAGAGTAACTTTCTGCAAATTACGAAACGTTCAAAATTAAGACGCAAATACGTTATTTTACTATTTACAGTGGAGTACATTTCTAATACACTAAGACAAATAGTTAGGCAGTATACTAGCCAGTTATCTAGTTTTAAGGTTAGTTCAAAACTACACCTACAAACCTCAAATGGCTACACTAGTTAAATAAAATAAATCTTTGTGGGCATACAAAACGACGTAGTAACCCATGGTCAGCAATAGTAGATAAAAATATAAAAACTGTACAACAATTCTCAGGTAGTTGCATTCCTACCTCAGAGACACAGGGCAAATTTGGTAACTAGATAGCTGTTTAGAAGACGAATAAAATCAGAAACATACCATAAAAGCTCATAGGGACAACAGTTTTTTTTTTTTTTTTATAAATTATACTAGAGATTTTTAAAACGAGTAGGCAACATGTTGACGATATTTGAATTAACACCCGCTACAAAGAACCGCACTTTCTTCTGTTACTGGTTCGCCATTACTGATGCGTCAAAGGTGAAAGGGTTTTCGGTTGTACCATTCCTCCAAATGTCTTTCAATATAATATAGGTGAATAAAAATACATCAAACACATACTATCAAACATAGCCACATTATAATAAATATTAAAATCTGCTTCTACATTATTTGAATAGCTGTTCGTTTTATTTCATGTCATTTAACGCACGGTATATTATGGAGCCTCCCCAAAATGAGCTTCCTCGAGAGTTGGTTCAGTCCAATGTCCTCCGCCGTCAGCGGTAGATAGCAAACGAGGGTGAACTTGGAGGTTAAGGTAAAGTTTAATCCCATATCTGCATTAATCGCACAATGCTCCATTTATAATAAATATATTATGTCCTACGTTTGTTGGCATGTAGCTTTGTGTGATTTTTAAGAGATGCATGACTATTCTGCTCGGTATCTATTGCTAGCTAGGCTGTCCATCACGAGCTAACCCAGCCATATTGAGACGGAGTGGATTAGCAACAAAATATCATTCATTTGCAAAACCTGAATATACCAAATGTCCACATTCTAATTAGCTAGATTTGACTTGATTGAAATCAACAACACATGATAAGCAGATTTTTCTTTTAATGGCCCACTTTTAAAGTTCCTCGTGAAGTCGTAGCTGCTTACCGATATGTTGTTATTTAAGGCTCTTATCTGTAGTAGTTGAAAGTGGGTCTTGTATAGCTGTGCAGAATGATACGTGATCCATGGCAGATAACTGTTTTTACGGATTTGTTACCGCGTCCGACCCACATTAAAATTTTGTATATCAAAGCCCTGAGAAAGAAGGCCCTAGATGCGTATATCTCTAAGTACAGCAGAGCAAAGTGCACAAACAGGCGTTTTTGTCATTAATTCGTAGAAGTGAAGGAACTCATTTAATGTTGGTTAATTAAATATCAAATCATTTGGAAGTTCGGCACATGAATTGTGTCCATTATCGTTGTCAGTCATTAGTGACACCTCAGATATCGCTATTTACTGCCTGACAGAAGTCAACATTCAGCATTAAATGTGTAAATTTACAGTTTTTTTTAAGAGACATGGTTGTAAAGCGAGATCTTTTAATTTCTGGTACTTGATTGAATACAGAAATTATGGTGATCTTTCTATGTATTTGCTTTCTAATAAGTTGTGTCAATTTTACACTGACGTGTATGTAATAGAAAATAGTATGCATTTTATTTCTTCTTCAGGAAATATGGTTAACTTTGCGTCCATGCTGCGGGACCACTGGGTCAATGTGCTAGTGCCCCTTGGATTTGTGATCGGCGTCTACTTGGACAGAATGAATGACCAGAAACTCACAGCGTTCAGGAACAAAAGCGCACTGTACAGCAGGTTGGTGCATGTTTCGGTTATGAGGGAGCAATGTAAATATGCAACGTTAATACAGACCATAAGAGCCTCTTTTTAATTATAGGGAGCTGAAGCCCGGAGAAGAAGTTACCTGGAAATGATCTGCCTGGACAGGGGAAATATTTAACGTTCACACAATCACCGTAGAGATCACCATTGTCTCCTGATTCCTGCTTGGAGGACAGTCATACAAAAGGATGCTTTTCATTATGTAATAGAAAACGAAGTTTAAAATGAAGTTAGTAAAACATGTACTTGGTCCTTGGTGTATTTGGAAATGGTGAACGATGTATATAAATCTTTAATTAGCCAAACCAAACTGTATTTGATGTGTGTAATATGATTTGTCATTGCTATAAAACAGTATACCAAGGAAAAGCATTTCCTTTTAAAATTCTATGAAACTAGTTTTAAAAAGGGTGAAGAACATGTTTAAGTGCTTTTTTGCACTGTTTTTCCTCCGCAGTTCGTTCATTCTCAGCACTGATCCTAAGGGACCGGCCGGGCCCTTGGTCAGCACATGTGCCCTTAAGCACCACATTCTGCTCTGTTAGCTCTGCTATCTGCAGGCTCGGAGCGCTGTAGTGATGTAATGGAGCTCGAAAGGCTTCTTCAGAATCTCCTGCCAAAGTGGTTCCTCCCCCACGCAAGCGTGTATGAAGTGTCTCTAATTGAAATGTAAAAATAGACCTCAAAGATAAGAATATTTTTATGGATCCTGCCCCCCCGATACTGACAATGTATTCTATAAGCAAAGTGCTCGAAAGCGGTCAGATTAACACATGCTGTCATTTGTAATTTCAAAGAACTACAGCAATGTGAAGATTTTTCATTCATGAAAAGCTCTTATTCATTATCCAAGCACTTATCCAATATGGGGTCATGTTGGAGTCTGGAGATTATCCCAGATGGCATAGGGTCCAAGGCAGGGGGCACCATGAATGGAATGCCAGTCCATTACAGGGCAATGCCAGTCCATTACAGGGCACACACAATCAGACACAAATATAGGCAAAATAGAGAGGCACCTGTTAGACTAACCATGTCTTTGGACTGATGGAGGAATCCCACATGACATGGGTAGAGCATGCAAACTGCACACGCGGTGGAGAAGCAGGATTTGAACCTCAACCCTGGAGGCGTGAGGCGATGGCACTACACAATGTGCCATCTTCATCAAAAGATGTTTTAAGTGGGGATGGGAGAAACAGCTTCCCGGTGCATTAAATCAGGCAGCGACTGACACGTCATCATCATCCCGCCTGAGGGAGCCGTATTCCAGATTCTCTAGCACAAGCAAGTCTGAAGAGGGTTACAGCGGTTTTTGTTCAGAACCATTTTTGCCTTATGAAGAATACAGCAATGATAGAATGACATTAAATAATATATTAAAGCCATTCATAATAAAACATTTTAATAAGCGGGGAACTTCATGGGTCTATAAATCAAATCCGGGTGTGATTTTATTCCACGTAAGCTTAATGTTCATCAACGTATGTGTGGTGGAAGAGAGACTATACATTGCGCATACATTTTATATTTAAAAAAACTGAAGATTAATATTGTTGGGAAGAGCAAACAGGTGTTTTATTGTGATCATAATGATAAATATGAAGGAACTGTAATGAGTCCCTTCTGTGTAAGAGAATACAAACACAGCACTTAGTGTTTGTAGCCAGCAGAGAGTGGGTTACGTTTTGTTAGCTAAGCTGAGAGGACCCTTGGGAAAGGGGGGCTTGCTTATTTCCAAACATCCAGCCTTTAAAGTATTTTATGGTGGCAAGGGATGCACTCTTTCCCAGAATCAGAATAATTGCTTATTTGCATTTTTGTAACAAACTACAGGCTTCAACATTTGAGGCACGTTAGTTGCTGACTCAACTCTTTAAAACTTCTGAACCCATGAATAGAATTGATCCGAACACCTGTTCACCTCCAGAAGCCTGATCTCATTAAGCAACCAAGTAGGGCCACCTTGTGTACTTTAGTGCCAAGATGAATATTCATACATTTTATAAAATATAAATCAATAGGAGTACCCAGCTGCTGTTTATAACGTAAATCCCCAATCTCAAACTGACATTTGAAGCTTTGCAGCACCAGAAACTGCTAAAGCTATCCTGTTCACCTCAATTACACATGGATTAATCTTTGTGTTTAGATTAGTCAGTCAGTACCTTTTGCTTTTCTGGAACATGAGTTAAGAAGTTCAAGAAACAGGACCCTCAATACCCTTTTTTTGCCTGGAATTTTATTATATGACCACATACACCACAGGAGGAGAGATATCATCATGAGAACAGCAAGGCCTCGGAAGTCTGGACCAGTCCTTTCTCGAACAGCAGCTCTGCCAGGGACAGCTGGAACAGAGGGTGAAGGAGACAAGAAGACTCATAAAGAAACCATCGAACCCAGAGATGACATTGTAAGAATATGGTGACATCATCAAAGGTGTATAGACAAGCTGTATAGCACGGCCACTTCAACGGATCTCCTTTAGCAGAGCCGCATTCTATCTAAATCACCTGGGATGACACACTACAGGACATCCTCAACACCCCAGAGAGTTTTCATGAGGATTTCATGACCACTGCCTGGATGCCGGCAAACTTTATTTATTATGACCCAAGATGAGTGAAGATGCACTAGGAAGGCGGTCATATTAAGAAATCTTGCCTGCATTTGCTATAAATGTTTTGAAGCCACTGGAGAGTGAAGCAGGAGGTAATTAGGAGTTCTTAAATCCATTTTTTGTCTAAACATACATCCTCCTGGTGTATGTCACACGCTCCCAGATCTATAGCTGCCCGTCTTCAACAGGTGGGGTTGGTGACAGTATGAGTCGCATGATAAAAAATATTTACACATAACATCCAGCTAGTCTAACACAGGGCTGCTTGATTATGGCAAATTATTTTGGTCAATATCGAGATCACGATTATTTAACACAATTACTCATTGACCTTGGAAATATCATGCACTTTTAAAAAAATCTTGTCTTTTTAACAGTGGTTTTCCTTGAAGTCTATAGTTCAACTGAGAAACGAATAAGGGGCTGGAATGAGGTGGCTGGATTTCTAACACGACAAAATGAGAACATATGTGACACAATAATCGTTTTATCTTGATTTTGTTTTGATAATCGCCAGAAGCCAAAATCGTAAGTGAAATTAAAATTCAATTAATTGCCAAGTCCTAGTGTAACACAGCCAAACATCATTATGTGTATCTTTGTGTGTGTGTGTGTGTGTGTGTGTGTGTGTGTGTGTGTGTGTGTGTGTGTGTGTGTGTGTGTGTTGTGCGCGTGCATACAAGAGTCATAAACTCTACCTTGTCTTCGATGGTGTCACATGGCAAACTGCCAACAGAGACAAATTTGGGAGAGGAGCGGATCAGGAACTCCACGCCATCCGTGTGCTGTTAAGAAAGCGGGCTGACTTCAAGCCTGGGAGGAGCACTGAGCAGGCGTTTGAGGCACCCCAATGGAGGGATCACTCCCAGACCATCTACAGCCTTCATGACGTCACACTTAACCAGCACACCGGCTGCCACATGTGAGCAGTCATATATACACATTTGTGTTTCTTTGTAGCTTTCATTACATTGAAAGAGTGATGATGCTAAAGGACGGTGCCTTTTCTGTAGCATTTCATACAGCTTTCTGACTTACTGATACTGCACTGAATGATAAAAAAAAAAGATGGCAGCTACCTCAGGGTTTATTTCAAAGCACTTTGGCTCCTCCTTGTGGTAAACCCTGGAATTATCCACAGTATGATGCAGAAAGACCACGTCCCCCTCACTGCATAACCTGTTAATGTAAAAATACAGACTTCTCAGATTACACAGAGAAAATCCTCTTGATAACAAAAAACTAAGTAGACTAGAAAGAAGATGGATACCTATTTATCACTCTTATGCAAACTTCACAGTTACTGGTGTTTGAGATGATAATTATACACAATTGTAAAATAAATAAAAGTGAAAAATGATAGATACTGGTTGACCACAGCTTAGAGCTTTCCAGAAAGCTTCTGAAAGGAAGAAGTACCTGGCGATTCCATCCCGAATCAGCCGGATTTTGGTCTGAGCTTTTATGTGTGCCTTCACCTCCCAGGCCTGCCCACCTTCCCACCTGCTTGGAGCTCCCTGCACACTGCAGGCCTTTTCCTCTGCAAATGACAGCAGGCATGACCCGTCACTCACACGCTCCACGCACTAAGTCGATTCTTACTGCTGGAAAACAGCTTCCAAAGTGACCTGTCACTCAAAGCACAGGCTCCACCCACTGAGTGGATTCCTACTGTAGAGTACTGAAAAACAGCTTCCATAATGACCTGTCACTCAAAACCACAGGCTCCACCCACCCAGCTAATTTACCTTCAGCACAGACATAGTGGCTGCATAAGGATGGTCTGCAGAGAATTGCATTTATATCTGACAAACTCCTGTTGTGCCAGAAAGGCTTGGGCAGGATGGGGAGGGGTGCTGGAAGGCTGTACCTGCGGTGTGCACCGGGGGCAGGCAGTCATGCAGGAATTCCTT
This sequence comes from Paramormyrops kingsleyae, assembly GCF_048594095.1. Taxonomy (NCBI): domain Eukaryota; kingdom Metazoa; phylum Chordata; class Actinopteri; order Osteoglossiformes; family Mormyridae; genus Paramormyrops; species Paramormyrops kingsleyae. The sequence continues at coordinate 22,409,247 of NC_132815.1, forward strand.
GGCCTTCTGGTCGACCGCGGCGTCCACCGGGGCGTAGCTGGTTAGCTTCTTCATGAGGCCCAGCAAGTGCTCTGTGAACTGGGCTCTGCGCGGGTCCTCCTGGTACCACAGACAGACACAGAGAGCCCATTAGCAGGATCATCTTCACCACAACGCTGTACGATTTGGGGGGGGAAAAGGGCAGAGAATTACCCCAAACCGGCCTTATCAGCAACCGACTATTAAAACAAAGATGTTGAAATCATTTTCGAAATGTCACACTGTTCGCACCTTGTCGGAGTTCTGAACCCCCATGTAGGTCAGATAATCCAGCGGTAACCCCTTTCGAAATTCCACATCCTCCTCCATGGCCATTTCCAAGGCAGCTGGGACAAGCTGTCATTCACAATATGGCCATTAGGGGACACCAGTGATACACCCATTTTTTTTCTATCAGTCACAGACAAGTGCATGCATGATGTGTAATCTCCATTTTAAGTTTAGCTGTTTAATTTCCTTTATGGTTCACAAATATTTTTGATTTCAGTTATTTCATAAGTGCACTAGTCCATGAAAAATCCTTTGCTTAAGAACTAGAGCTGGATACACAGGGAAATGTCTCATATAGACATAAAATAAAATGACAAAATGAGGGAGGAAGGGACCTTGTGCAGAAGGTCACCCCAACTGTTTTTCTGGTAAGAGGAAATGGTGATGTGAAGCGAGTGATCATCGGGGAGACAGTCCCCTTGGTGGATGAAGCCGCGGGGGAAGTACAGGAGGTCGCCAGCTTCCAGGACCACCTCCAAGATTGGCTTGCCGATCTCTGATTGGCTGAAGTTGGCTGCAGAATGACAAGAGGGCAGGTCCGAAAGATGGGCTATGAAGATAAGGCTCTGTTTCATTTAGGGAGTCACTGCGTTTGTCTAAAAAAACTCCTCTCTGTCCTACCAAGAAGAAATACATTGTTAAAAACAGCATACTGATTTTTTAAAATATTTTTATAGAAAATCAAGGAGAACGCATGGCCCACATACATAGACACTGTCTGATATCCTACGGCAACAAGAATGTGAAGCTTCCTTCATCTCCCAGTTAGTCTCTCTGCTGTTGGGTTTGACTGGGATTCACAAAGAGTATTTACGTCTGCTCTAATTCACCACAGGTCCTGCCTGCTCGGCCATCGGGGGGGGAATTGAAAAATGCAATTATCCTTTCGGTATCGTAGCAGGCTGTGAAAGGGCTCAAATTACCTCTATGCGCACGTGCTCGTCAACAGGAGCGGAGGTAACCTAGCAACAGGCGCTGTCACGTGCAGCTATCAAAGGACCCGTTTCATCTCACGTCCTCAAATTTGCCATCACGTGAACCTGTGACCCCGTACACTGCCGCCGAATACGGCTATAAATAGTCTCCTGTTAATTCTAACTTTCACACCTCCACGCTCTGGCGTGTGTGCGTGTGCATGCATGTGTGTTGGGCCGACAGAGCGCTTACGGCTGGAGAGCACCGGAAGCACTTCATCCTCGGACCTGTGGAACAGCAGAGGCTTCTCAGTGACAGGTGACGCGCAGCTTTGCTCTTCATCCACCTACTGTTTACTCGTCGCTACATTACATTATGTCCGGATCTGCAGCACTTCACACAATCACCAGCCTCTCACCTGGGGTTATAAACCCGCCAGTGCTTCTTGCCCTCCAGCTGGATGACGAAGGCCTCGATGTCGTCGTAGTGGGGAGCAAATCCCTGTGTCCCCGGAGGCGTCAGGTACCTGAGAGAGAAGACAGGCCTGACCCTAAGTGGCTACACTAAACACTAAAATATCCCACAATCAAAAAACAGTAAACAATAGGGTTCTTTTCACTGGAGAGGCAACCAATCAGCACAAAGTTTTCAGCAGAAAAGGAACTAATAGGAAAAAAATATATAAGGAATCTAACTGAGGGGCCATGGCTTCCTACGGTGAAACATCTGGGTCACGTTAAATGGACAGAATTTCACAATTTAATGCTAGGGGGCAAAAAGCAGCTGTCATGTTAGAGAATAGAACTCTTCAATTTGAAAAATCCTCATATCACGGGGAAGCAGAGGGTCATGCTCAGAGTGAGAGATCAGCCAAACCCAGGGGCGGGCAGCACTCCAGCGGGGCCATGCTGGCCGGAGCACGGGGCTGGGGCTCCTGCTCAAATTCATCCAGCGTCTGAACTTACACGTTGGCGCCGGCCATGGAGCCAAACCGCTCCTGAAGGATGGAGAGCACGTTCCACACGGTGGACGAGAAGGACTGGGGGTTCAGAATGCGCAGGGAGCAGCCGCGCTGGGGGGTCCGCAGCAGCCACCGGCAACGAGAGGGAGAACGAGGGGGCCCATTTAGGAGACTGCAGGCGAGCGGAAGCCACAAAGCGTTCAGATGGAAGCTTCCAGCACAAAGAACCAAGCGTAGGCATTATTTAATGCTGCAGGTCATTTACCTTGCAGGTTGGAAGCTGGAGCTGGGAGTGACATCACACCCAAGTTAACTATGTTCCAGTACAACAAATCAGAAAGCCAGGTTCACTTTTAGCCATTATCAGCAACAGCAGCTGACAACAACGCATTATGCGATATTTTGCACATTCAAACATCATAGCAACACATCCACAGACAGAGGTTGGACAGTATTGTGTGTGCGACCGATTTAATGAGCCACAAATTAGACGTAACTGCTAATAAACAGCTTTCACTTCTGTTGATGAAGGGTGCAGCCATCTTGAATTCTGAAGTCGGGGTTGCAGATGTGCGACCCACTTTCCGGATCAGAATTCCGACTTCCAAACGCACTATAATCCTTCACACAGTCCAGACATTATACCGCAGTATATGGTATTTTGACAGTACTTTCAAAAACATCATTATTCTGGAATTTTGAAATTTTGGTGATAAAATATTCTAAGTATGACTACCAAAACCCTGCAATACGGCGTATCACCACATTACCACAAAAGCCTTAGACAAGGTGAACAAAGAAAATGCACAAAAAGCTATGAAGCCATCGACATTTCAAACACGGCGACCAGCAGTGTGGGAAAGACCGTAAAAACGTATTCAGCACCCAGCTCTTTCATTTAAAAATATCTACCATTTCTGAAGATTGTCTTATAATGAAAAAAAACAACAGTGAGAAGCAGATACTTGTCTGAAAGAAATACCACATGCCTCAGAGCCCAGAGGAAATGTCCGTGTGAAAGGGCCCACGAGAGAGTACCTTGTAGAAATCCCAGACAGCGAAAGGCAGAGCTCTGCCAGGGGGGTTGTGGGTCTCTCTCTGGCCATTAGTGTAACTTGTGACGTCCAGGTTCACTCCGAACTGAACATCATCCTGAGCAGCAACACAGAAAGAAGATTCAAATATTAAGGACAAAAATAATAACTTGGATGAAGCCACCAGTAGGGGGCAGTGTGTGGCTCAATAGATATTTCTCAAAGGAATAATACAGTGTACCTGCACTCATACTTGTGCATCATTTCCATTTCAGCAGACTGTTGCTAATTGCAAACAATCGGATAAGACCGGGAATGAACATGATATCACAGGAAGGTTTTTTCCCCTCCCAAGGCACCCAGCAAGGACTATGACAGAGTAATTAAAATGACTGATTTCTTACATACTTTTATGTGTGATCTATAGAGACAATATCTCTTTTCGTCTGCCAATCTGTTTTCGTGGAGACAGGTCATACACTATTGCCGTCAGGCAGCTTGACATTTAATACAATTATTTTTCCAGACACGAGTCAAAGCCCAAGGCATCAGGCCCACAAAAAAAAAAATTCAGACAAATAAAGACATAAGAAAACAATTATTTTTCGGTCAATTTCTTTCTAGCATCCAGGACAAATATTGAAAGCTGTGTTGAAAGCTAATACACTATGTTATCATACGGTACAGACTGCCGCAGAAAGATGGCGTAAAGAGAAAACAGAGTCTAGTTTAGCTACCAATCCACTTGGTATGACTATATCTGCCTATTTAGCCAAATATTTTTCCACTTAAATCTCCCTGGCCTGAGCATGTCATCACCGTGCAAATTTTTTGTGTTGAAGAGAACATAGAAAGGAAAGCACTGTCACAAGGCAGAATGGAATTCGTGATTCAAGTCCTTATTTTTTGGCTGATTTGGAGTTGTTTTGGGGCTAATGACATACTTCCTGATCTGTACAGCCTACCTGATCCGTTCCATCCAGCTTCGTGTATAGTGTGCATGCGTGTTGTCAGTCACATCATTGACATCGTGTCTGTTTTCCGTACCAGGGTACAAATAGCGATCAGACTAGAAGCATACCATGCCCAAATCCAGCTGAACCGTGGACTTCTTCAACGGGCCCAGACATAGTTTAGCAATCACACTAGTCAAACGAACTAGACATTGGGGGTCAAATGTGCTTGGCCACAGTATAGATCACCTAGTGTGAGTACACCCTGAAGCTACATAAACTTACTTCTCTCAAAATCCGATCGATCTCTGTGGTAGAAAACAGGCCCTTGTAATACTCGGGATTATGACGTCTGATTAAAGCTGGCTTCTTCTCCCACATCTCTCTGAAAACCATGGAAAAACATTGCTGAAAACCTACATTTAGACGTCTATACAAGAAACATCTCCTAGATGCGCTGGGACGCATCTTCAGTGATGTATCCTGAGGTTACGAACAGTGATTATTCTTAGTCTACTTTGCTATACAGAAGTGTTTATTATTAAATGAAGTACAGTACAGGAAAGATGACAAATTAAAATTTATTATTTATCTAATGGGTAAAATCAAACATACTAATCCAGTTACACTAGAAATACACTCCTATTACCAGAGTACTCATAAATATACAAGACAACAGTAAAGATCCAGGTTCTGCTTCACAGCTGTTCTGTGCACTAAATGAACAGTCTGTTTGTGGAACAGTGGTCTACTGTCCACAGGGAGGAGAGACCTGGTCTTTGACAAAAAGGTTACCAGTTGCGAGCAGAACGTGCTGTTGAACCTTTGAACAAAACCCAATCAAAACCACATACACATTTCTCATACATCTAGCCAATCAGTATAAAGTGGATTTGGGGATGCAAAAATGATGTTTGTCCGGGGAGGTCGGGGCATAGTAGGTGGCGGACCAAATGACAGGGAATAAATGAATCACCAAGGTGCTCATGCTGGGATTGACAAAAAAATGTGGAGGAACAAGAGAGAGAGACCAGGCTCATACTGGGAAAAGCACAGCAGAAAACCTCTTAAAACAAGCAATGTGAGGCTGGCTACCTGAAGAAGCTCTGGGCGGGGACAGGGTGGATCAGCCAGTCAAAGAGCCGGTTGGCCCTCTCCCTGCTGCTCTGAATCCTTGCCAGATCCACCAGCAGGGTGTCCAGGGCTGGCCCTTCAACCCCCTTTCTGTTCACCAGTGGATGTGCCACCTCCATAGCAGAAGAATGGGGGAGGGGGGGGTTATACAATAAAGAACTAAGTAGCAATGACTTCCACCATATTTCACGGGAAAACACAACCGGTGAATATAAAAAGCTCAGATCAATATTTTATTCAGTGGGTACTTAATTGTTTCTGACATGAAATTGAATGATGCTGTTTCACTTAAAGGCAGGCAGGGAGCAAATAAAGTTAGAAGACCCGACAAACTCATTCTTTTATAGTGACATTCAGCCGAGCAATTCCTAACATCTTAATTACTCAGAGAAGTGGCTGCCATCTTTGCCCTTCAAAAATGCGACTGGGAGCCTATGGGTAATACACACACCCCCCCCCCAACCCCCAACCCCCAACCCCACTTACCGGTGCCGGCTTTGCGGTCTTTTCTTCCACATCGCTCACAACTGTGGAAGTCTGCTTTCTCTTTGTTTTCTTACTTGATTTAGAAATCTGAGCATTCTCCTTAGGCCTTTTTTTCTTGTGCGCAACCTTGAATTATTGAAAAAAGTTAGAAAAACGAAGCCACTTGGAAAGACAAGAATACACATTTCGGTTATTCAATGTTTCTACATTCTGCTAAAGAAAGGAAAATGACAAATGAAGAAGGACTGCAGAAATAGTATAACAGAAATAAATAAGATGGTTCAACATTTTTATAATTTAAAATAGCGTTAGATGTTGTAGAACAAGAATGGGGAGTACATGTTGACCAGAGAATCTTAGTCAGTTAAAACTATATTGATGCATTATATAAAACACGTATGCCAAACAGACGTCTCGAAAGAGTGTCCTCATGTCAGAGTACTTCACATACCTTTAACGAAGACTGATCTTTTTCTAAAACCGTCCGGTATAGCGCAAAAGCAGACACACGTGTTTTCTCCATGACTCCGTCGCCGTTGTCTTACGTCATTATATCGCGACGTAAAATATGAGCGCACCGTATGACGTTTATGTTTCTGATCATTTACACTTTATATTTTACGGTGATTTTGTCAACGATGTACGCTTGCGTTATATGACAAATTTAATCGGCATAACGAATCGTGTAGTTCATAGCTGCTGTTGCGTATTCAAAGAGTGAAATACACATTTCCAGCTATAGTTGTAAACTGGTTATGCATATCAGGATGTACGTATCCTGAAATTACTTGCGAAGTATTAGTTGATGTAAATAGTTTCAGTTCCTTGGTCCTCTTTAAAACATAAATGTATGTATTCTGTCTGCGTTATAGTTTACTCTGTCTTTGTCCCATTACCTGACCCAATACGTGCTAGTGAAGATAATGAACAATTGCCACTGTGTTTACATGTAGCATGGCATAACTGAAATGGTTTAGAGCTGAGCCAAACGATAACTATATCAGTTACTTAGAATATTATATTATTAAAATGGATGGACGAAAGGATGTCTAATTCTGGTGTAATAAGCTTTCTTTCATGTCACAATCCCACCTCTGGGCATCGCATTGACAAGGAGTAGGGTACACTGCCAGGTGCTTTTGGCAGAATAGAGTAGGATCACTATCTATATTTCTTCAATGGATCACTATCTATATTTCTTCAATGGATAACTGTAGACTTCCTCAGGTCTTCACTCTGTTCTGTAACTGCGTCTGCTATATTATTCACAAAGAGTTTGGATTCTGCTCTCCATCACTGATTCACCAATATTCATCCAAACAGCCTATAGCGTAATGTAACTTTACATGATTTACAGTACGCTATCTTTGGAAGGTCACAAGGATGTAGCCTAGAAGAAAGTCACCCTTTACACAAGTTATTTCTAAAACAATTATTCCAATGAGCCAGCAATGGGCACAAATAAGACACAACTTGATATATTAATATGTGGAGAGAATATATAGTTTACTCTTTGAATTAGAGAAACAAGCTTTCCCATCAATTCCGAAAAACTTCACAAACAAATGGCTCTTCATCTATTTTTATTAGACAAGTAAAATGGACCAAAGGCAACGTGAGAGAAGACATTCTTAATTTAATCCACTTACACGTTTTAACTGTGCTATGCTCCTGTAAATATTTTGTCAATGTACATAAAAATAACTGGATTACTAGGTAATTATATAAGAAACAATCAATAACGTCTTTGTTTTAACATAATACAGCATTTATGGTAAGAGTAATACTGCCCCAAGTAGCAAAATAAAAACCCTGCTTTCTTTAATGGTATATATCCAGAATTGATGTCCAGTTAAATTAAGTTTGTTATTCAAATATTATTAAACATGTTTATGTTGCAGTGCCTTATTTTAGCTTTTTTTTTTCTTTTTGTGTTATTGTTAAATGGGTTAAAATGCTCTTATTTCCTTCAGTGTTGTTCAGTATCCTGGTTCGCTTTGCGAGTCTTTGTGATAACAAGCATTAACACATCTTGTCTGAAACTCCTGTTGTAACTTCTGCCAAATCACTAATTTACAGAATGTAGTTGCAATCAATAGAAGAAACAATGTGGAGGGTGGATTTCCTAAAGCTGGTCCTTCCCAGCACTGTACGTGAGGGGAATCAGGGTTTAGTAATTTATTTCAGCTCACATTAACAAAACATTCACATACATGCACACAACTTTCAAATGTCAGAGCAAAATACCTCAGTTATTTAAGGGAAACATCTAAATCATAGTGAGATCACTTTTTGTGTGTGCAAACATAAACATACAATTACATGTAACAGATATATTAACAGCAACTTCTCATTTGATTTAGCAATCTATTGATCGAAGAATTTCATGAAGGGTCCTTCTGGTCGTTATATAATAATAGAAATGAAGGGAAAAGGAAAAAATCCAACTAAATCTATAAAAATTAATGAGAGCAGTATTTTCCCTTTTTCTATTGACATTTATTGCTTCCACTTGAGAAACCTTAATTGTGACTGATTTCGCTGATTTTCTTTGAGTGAGTTTCCCAAAGCCTTCTTAACGCTACGTTGTTCGTAAGATCCATATTAAAAGATAAAACTCACAAATGACGTAGCGTTAAGCCTTCGGGAAACTCACTCCATATCAGTGTCCATTACAGTTATTGTTGTGGCTCACTGGTAAATGATACACTTTATTTTTTGTCTAAAAGAATAATATTGGAGAACTAGAATCCGTAGTGCTGACATGAGAATTAAAAGTGTGTGAGAACATGTGCGTGTATGTGCATAGCCGCGTTCACACCGCCGGAACCTTTTTCCTGGAACAAGAACATTTTGCTGGAACAGGGGTCTTTTCTCTTGCTCACACCGCAGGATCTCGGCCCGACTGTATTTCTCGCAGGCAGTTCCGGAACCCTTTTTAAGTACCTACTCTAGACTCGGTACTCATTCGAACGCGAAATACCGAGGGCGCGCTTACAGTGAAAGCTTGCTGATTGGTTGACCACAAACACCGACGCTAACTTGGAAGTTACGCAAAGTTCAGAAAAGGAGCAAAAATTCAGCAGATAGAGTTATTTTTGTACCCCAGTCACATTTAATTAATCAATTAATATTTTTTTTGCTTATGTCTCCATATTTCTGCATCGGAAAATGTGATCGCTAACCAATATACTTTTGTCTAATATCACTGGTGCTAGCGGTGAAATTTAATTACTAGCGCTTATTAGCGGGATAACGTTTCGTTGTTTTTTACTCCGTAGAAAATGAAAAATCGATCTGCTGGCCAGATTTAATAAGAATAATGAACATGTGGCGGGTCATATAAAAATATAGTAAAATTAAAAGGCTGTGTACGTACTGTTTTGATCACTATCGATCCCCCCCCCCCCCCCCCCCCCCCCAAATAACTAAATAAAGAGACTTATTTATCCTCCATTGTTTTGTCGTGTGGTTTTCGTATGAAGTTATGGGTGACATTTAACCTACGAACTTTTTGCGTCTGCCGTGCTTATTTAGCATAAAGGTCCCGGTTCCTATTGTGTTGCGTGATAGCAACATACGAAAGTGAGCAAGACTTCCAGGCCGAGGCAGCCCAGGGACCAGGTTCCTGTAGGTGTGACACCGCCTCACGTGCGTGTCTTGTGATGGTCTAGCATCACATCCAGGGTGTGTTGTGCCCTAGTCTTCTTGGGATGTGTCCCAGGCTACCATGACTCTAACTGTGGATGGATGGTTAGATATTTATGAACCTAAATAATTATAAATAAAACCTTGGATCATAAGCCATATTTAGCCAACCACAACTGGATTACAGTAAAAGAGGAGTTTTATGTAGAGTGACTTCAGAAAATTAGGTTCCTGCAAAAGATATGAGAGTTTATTCTATTTTATTTCAAACACTCATTTTGCCCTTCAATATATACAACCTCTTCAGATTTAATCAGTAGAAATACCAAATCAAAGACAAGCAGTCAAAGAAGCAGGAATTCCAGCACTTAGCCTTGAAAGACGTTTTATTGTTCTACTCTCAATCCAGGCTGGGATAAGCTTTTGACAAATATTATGACAAATGTTAAATTCAAACAAATATTAAAACACATCTATGCCACTTTCCCTTCTCAAAGTAAGGCATGTCACCACCCTCCATTTAGCAAGTCAAAAATATGCATTGTGTCAGGCATTTAAGAAAGGATCCACAGAATGAAATATCAACTGTCATTGACACAGGTCCTGCACAAGCTCTATGATTAGGTCCTATCTCTGCTATTATCTGCTGTCTTAACATGATTATTCATACCTGTCACAGAGGACACCTGGGAAATATTACTATGAAATTTCTATTTGTACCTTCAGTCATTGAAAATTGTAACATAATGCAATAATTACCATTACATCCGACAATTATTTTCGAACCAAAATTGTTGCATATTCCTCCTCTGTGTTGTTCGTCTGGCGTGTGTATTACACCACGAGTGTTAAAACTGCAATACTGACACAATATTATAACCAAAAATAAATACATAAATAAAAATCTCACAAACATTTATAGAAAATCTATATTGAACAGTTTGGTAACGTGATATAAAGTTAATATGGCATAGTAAAAGTTTGCATCTCCTGAAGGCATGTTTGTATTTATGTGAAGTTTGATGATAAATCCTATTACAAATGACGCACGTGTTATTAAACCAAAGAAAATTTGTGAAAATTTGCAATTAATGACTGCCATGGTCAAATTAAATTACTTGAAGCACTGATGCCTTGACAATAATAGTATGCAGATAAGTAGGCACCCTGTTACATTGTTCTGGGTAAGGTAGCCTACTTAACTGGAATTATACCAGTAAAATATCTGAAAAAAGGTAAAACTTTAGTGAAATTCTTAGCTGAACATTAGATAGATTTTCTCCAACCGACATATTTAAGTCTTTACCATAAAGTAACGAAAGGTTGCGATGGAATTAACAATCGGACGTGCCGTTCGAACATAGCCCCACCATAAACAGGATCATGCTTACTGCCATAAGATGATGGGCAGCAATGGGCCAGAAAGTGAACATTTCAAAGCACCGTGTTTGCTTCAGGCGTCAGACCTTTGGCAGCTCTGTCTTTGAAGACATATGAAGCTTTACCTTTCCGTGCCGATTAACGGGAGCTGGGATGCATATGTTTTGAAGCACGTCTGTGATCTTGGAGCCGCCGGATCGACGTCATACATCCCAGGACAAAATAAATGAGATAGAAGCCATCCGGTGGTGTTCCCAGAGTCACCTTCATGAAAGGCAGGCTCATTTGTCACCTATCACGATGTGACACAGCTACCCGTCATCATTTTCAGCTCAACGTATGGTCCCCTGTCTCCGAGTGTACTTTTATCGCTTTATTTCTGATGGTAGAGTTATTTAGCATATTGGGCCTCTCGGCGTTGGTCCAATCACACGGTCTGATAGAAGCCATCATCTTGCAGGTTGTTCTGCTCTGGCACCTCACGTGCGCCACCATATCTCGAGTTAAAGTCAGCATGGCGGAGTGGGCGGTAAGGATCCGTCTGGAGACCCTCATGGTAGTCCGTCCATATTACCTGGATTTTCAGCCATCGTGGCGAGTGACGGAAGTATAACAGGGACACAGGTATGGTAACAATGTTAGTTTTGCTCCACCTGAGTGTCATGCTCACTGTTGTATTTACTTAAAAAAATGGAAAAATCGATTGATTTTGCCAAAGAACACACCGTCGTACATTAAAAACACAAATTTTTATCCCTTATACAATGAAAATGCATTAAAACACAAACCAAAATAATTCATATAAGGAGCACAGGTGGTATGTTGGCTCAATGGGTAGCAGTGTTGCTTCATACATCAGGGGTTGGGTGGTGGTTCAATCTTGCCTCCAAAGTCATACTGTGAGAATAATTAAGACCCTAAATTGCCCATAGATAGAATGGCATCTCAGCCAGGCGGTAGCCCAGCTTTGAGCTGAATGGGATCGGCTCCACTGACCCTAACCAGGATAAACAGCTGGATGTATACATTAAAGGGTATGTGACCGACCCTAACCAGGATAAACAGCTGGATGTATACATTAAAGGGTATGTGACCAACCCTAACCAGGATAAACAGCTGGATGTATACATTAAAGGGTATGTGACTGACCCTAACCAGGATAAACAGCTGGATGTATACATTAAAGGGTATGTGACCGACCCTAACCAGGATAAACAGCTGGATGTATACATTAAAGGGTATGTGACCGACCCTAACCAGGATAAACAGCTGGATGTATACATTAAAGGGTATGTGACCGACCATAACCAGGATAAACAGCTGGATGTATACATTAAAGGGTATGTGACCGACCCTAACCAGGATAAACAGCTGGATGTATACATTAAAGGGTATGTGACCGACCCTAACCAGGATAAACAGCTGGATGTATACATTAAAGGGTATGTGACCAACCCTAACCAGGATAAACAGCTGGATGTATACATTAAAGGGTATGTGACCGACCCTAACCAGGATAAACAGCTGGATGTATACATTAAAGGGTATGTGACCGACCCTAACCAGGATAAACAGCTGGATGTATACATTAAAGGGTATGTGACCGACCCTAACCAGGATAAACAGCTGGATGTATACATTAAAGGGTATGTGCCCGACCCTAACCAGGATAAACAGCTGGATGTATACATTAAAGGGTATGTGACTGACCCTAACCAGGATAAACAGCTGGATTTATACATTAAAGGGTATGTGACCGACCATAACCAGGATAAACAGCTGGATGTATACATTAAAGGGTATGTGACCGACCCTAACCAGGATAAACAGCTGGATGTATACATTAAAGGGTATGTGACCGACCCTAACCAGGATAAACAGCTGGATGTATACATTAAAGGGTATGTGACGGACCCTAACCAGGATAAACAGCTGGATGTATACATTAAAGGGTATGTGACTGACCCTAACCAGGATAAACAGCTGGATGTATACATTAAAGGGTATGTGACTGACCCTAACCAGGATAAACAGCTGGATGTATACATTAAAGGGTATGTGACTGACCCTAACCAGGATAAACAGCTGGATTTATACATTAAAGGGTATGTGACCGACCCTAACCAGGATAAACAGCTGGATGTATACATTAAAGGGTATGTGACCGACCCTAACCAGGATAAACAGCTGGATGTATACATTAAAGGGTATGTGACCGACCCTAACCAGGATAAACAGCTAGATGTATACATTAAAGGGTATGTGACTGACCCTAACCAGGATAAACAGCTGGATGTATACATTAAAGGGTATGTGACTGACCCTAACCAGGATAAACAGCTAGATGTATACATTAAAGGGTATGTGACTGACCCTAACCAGGATAAACAGCTGGATGTATACATTAAAGGGTATGTGTTTAGAGAAATATAGGACCTTACAAAACTTGCTAAAAAATAAATGCAACAATGTATAAAAACCTTTTTACTTCACTGTAGGTTGATAACATTTTGCTTACATTTACTTGTTTTACCTAAATGACCAGTATTACTACTTAAATAACACTGTTTTCACACATAAATAAATGAGCCTCACTGCATGTCAATGGCCTGCAGGTGGAAACCCAGACGACACAGAAAGGTCACGTAAACTGCACACATGCAGAGCAGAGGCAGCATTTAAACTGTGAAGGTGTGAGACAACAGCGCCCCCCACAGAGCCACCATGCTGCCTGTAAGTCAAAGATATTTACCTGTTTATTTCTATAAAAGCAAAGAATGTCGATCCGTCTCTTTTTTTTATTGATGACCAGGAGGGCGGCGATGGTGATAAATACCACCAGGATGGGTAATGCACTCCAGGCCGCTGGGTTGAAATGCCTGTTCTCTCTGGCCCCTGGCATCTGGCTCTCCAAGTGTTGCTGGCTACCATCCCCCCCTGTAATGAAACACCACAGATGCAGTGTGGAGCACCTATTCATACAACACCGCCAAGGGGAAAGGAGTGAAAAGCGGAGAAGGCCATTCCTTACCATTGAGAGGTACCACAAGGGCACCCCCTGGAGGCGGGGCATGTCGCTTCATCAGGTCATCCCATAGTCGCACTTCCATAGCTCTGGAATTGCTTGCGGAAAGACTGTCTGAAGGGAGACAAAGGTCCATACACAAAGAGGTTCACTGCTCACATCATTCATACAGCAGGTGCTTTATATAGATGTTTTAAACATGAAGTGTTTTTTTTTAATATAATGGTAATTGAAATGATAGAAGCAAGGAATTTTACTTCTGATTATAATTAGATTGTCAGATTAAATGCACAAGGAACAAGGTGAGCTAAAACCATTTAAATAGGCAAGAAAGACACTAAATGAAAAGGTTAACAAGAAATAATATTAGAAAATGTGTTGTGAGATAGACTGGGACCCAGCTTCTCTCCATCCACATTGTATTCTCTAGGAGGGGATGTTTAACTATGCAAGTGAGTGGCTTTTCAGGGAATAGTGCCGCTGATTAGCAATTACTATGACTAATTTAGTCTCAGGGATTTTTCGAGGTATTAAACGTGTTCATAAACTTGTATTTATGATAAATCACCTCCTGGCTTGTTTACAGAGCAGGTGTGCTAGCAGTATAAAGCAGAACATGGAGAGCATTTAAAGAAGCTTTTGGCTTCTTACAGAGAATTAAAAGATGTCAAAGCGGAGACTTCTTCATGATCTCTCCCCTCTACCACACAGCTAAGAGCTAACTCTAGCCTTTAGTCTCCATTTTGTGCGACTCTCACAGCATTTAGAGCAGGAGTCTCCAACTCCAATCCTGGAGAGCTACCGTCCAGTAGGTTTTCTATCATACCCGGCTTCTGATGAGTCACACCTGTTCTCAGGTAAATACCAGGAGCAGGTGTGGCTCATCAGGAGCCAAGTGGGACAGAAAACCTACTGGATAGTAGCTCTCCAGGACCGGAGCTGGAGACCCCTGATTTAGAGGCTTTGCTTGCTAGCGGCATCACACAGGAAGTAATGGGCCATGTGCAGTGTCTCCAGACCAATTAATGACTGGGTCTCCGTGGTCTCAGGGCACCTCCAGTGTGACTATTAAAAAGTTTCCCTGCATTTCACTGCATTTTAACACACGGTGTTACATTACATTACGGCATGAGATCAATATGTAAAGAATAACTCCCCTACCTAGGCACTAATTATTAATGTTGTTCATTTCAGTATACTTGGTTTCATAGTGGAATAAAGTGGAATGAACTTCAAAGTCAAACCCTGAAAATTCTGGAACAGATCCTGAAAGCATCCCCATATCCTGCTGTCCTTCCATATCCGAAAATCTGAATTGCTCTGCCCTCACCTGAACACATGGGGCAGCAGCGGCCACTCGCACGCGCTGCCTCGCGGCAGGGCAGAGCGGGACAGCTGACGGTGGAGCAGAGCGTCTGTCCCTGCAGGCAGTAACAGCGCGTGCACTCGTCCACGTGCCACCGCTGCTCATCAGTGTAGGCGGCCCCACCGTAGTGACACACGGCTTTCCTACCGACGTCCCCTGTCCATGTGAACAGAGGCCCTCAGCGCAGAAACACACACACCTCACCTGTCCTTCACAGTGCACCGGCACTACTGATTCTCAGATTCATTCTTTAAAGAAGGTTCAGACTTGAGACGAACAGATTAAAACTCTCAATGGTTTCCTGTTGCACCTTTACTTAGGGTACTTTACTGCTTTGTTTAAATACCCGGCTGTATTATATGGGATGAAATGCCTACTAAACCAGTAAATAATTATTTCATTAAAATGGGAAATGTGCCCATTCAGATTGGTGTCTTCAGTGTGCCTCTTGAGTCCTCACTGGTCTTTAAAGAGAAAATTTGCTATTTCCCTGACAGTTATGCTGAGCGTAGAAGCCAAACGACAGAGAGGTGGGTAATGTCTGTGTTTGTGTGGTCCTTGCTGATGGGAACCACACCATGCCATCTTTCTGCAAGTGACAGCAACGTGAGCCCTAATGCACCCATGATGCCCCTCCCTGTCCCATGTGAAGCTCACCCAGACAGTAGGGGCAGCACTGGCCCTTGTGCAGCACGGGGTCCGTGCAGGAGACTGGCGGGCAGGACTCCGCCAGGCATTTGATGGCCCCATCGACACAGGCACAGCTCGAACATGGGTCGGGCCTCCAGGACTCTCCCACGCGATACACGCCCCCTACCTCATCCCTGCAGCTACTGTTGCTAGGGCGTGGAGCCGGTAGGAGGTCACCTGGAAACACACGACAACGGGAAGTCATGTGAATGGTGTCAGACACCACAGGGCTCCGATTGGTGGAAAAAGTACATGTGACCAGCATGTTGTTCTGGGTGGGAGCATGGCAATCTCAGGGTGAGTGGGGTCATTCTGTTGACTCACGCCAACTGCCCCTTGCTCCTTTACAGTTCTGTTTTTTGTTCCTTCCCATCCTCATAATTGTCCTGGGATCCCAAAACTCATTCATCTTCATTCAGTCATTCATTTATTCTACAGTCCTCCTGACTAAAGCTCCATTTAAATCCTTCACATCCTTTTTCCCCCTCTCGGAGAAACAACTCTGTTTTTTTTTTCCATCTTTTGTCTTGTTGACCCTACCTTTGCGCAGTTTCTCCCTGGAGCCATTCTCACTGCTGTTGTGTTATATATTCAGTGTGCAGCAGAGAGCTGGTGGCTATGCCTACCTGGGCACTGGGAACAGCAGGAATCCTGAGTCCTGATTGGCCGCTGGCACAAAAGGGGCGGGCACACCTTGGTCTCACACAACACCTGACCACGGAGGCAGGTGCACTGGGTACAGGAGTCAATGCTCCAGGTCTTCCCCTCTGCAAAGTATTCCCTGTCTAAGCCAAGGCACACTGGCAAGATCCTCGACAGGGGTCTGTTGGTCTCATGCTCAGTCTGCGGGCCACCTTAAGAGGGACATGAAAAGCATATATTGTCACAAGAATATGATCATTTGAAATGCAGCGCAACTTCATCCTATCCATTAATGAGCTTCCGTGGCAGAGGCCAGTGATGTAATGTGGCTTAAGCTTCACAGAATGACCAGCCTAGGAAAGAAAGCCATATGTTTAATGATTGGGCTAAATGTCTGCTTGGTGAGTTAGTCTCACATCCTGCTTCCCTTCTGCTGGAAAAGCCTCACCTGGACAGAAAGGGCAGCAGTGGCCTGGCTGAAGGGTGGGGCTGAGGCAGACCAGTGGGGGGCAGGAGATCAAGGAGCACATCTCCTGGCCATCATGGCAGTAGCAGTCCCTGCAGCCGTCGTGCCAGGTCTCACCATCGCCATGCCGACGGCCATCCTTTGACAGACAGAGGCCCACCACAGCCAGGGACAGGGGTGCGGCTGTGCCAAGGTCTGAGCGGAGCCCATGAGGAGAGAGGTGACCGGGGTGTGAAACAGGAGAAGAGGAGGCAGGAGCTGCATGAGAGATGGAGAAGGAGCCAGAAGGAGGAGCAGGGCAAGAGGTTAGGGGAGAAGGAGAGAGGTGGTGGAGGAGAAGAGGTACGGTGGAGAGGCAGAGAGGAGCAGAATAGGAGATGGAGGAGGATGTAAGTAGTGGAGGAGTAGCTGGAGAGAGTGAGAGCATAAGAAGAGAAAGAGAAACTGAAGGGAGGAGCATAGTAAGAGGTGGGGGAGGAACTGGAGCGAGGAACAGGGTAAGAGGCGGAGAAGGAACTGGAGAGAGGAGCAGGGTATGAGGTGAAGGAGGAACTGGAGAGAGGAGCAGGATAGGAGGTGAAGAAGGAGCCAGAGAGAGGAGGAGGGTAAGAAGTGAAGGAAGAGTGGGAGAGAGGACAGAGAGAGCAGGACAGGGACACTTTCATGCATTCACATTCGCCCAAGGACACGTTATCTAAGGGAATGCATCTGATCTGTGCCTAACCTTCCCTAACAATTAAATACTGAAATGCTGCCTGAAAGCAGCCCGTCCTTTTTTCTGACATGTTCCACATTAGAAAGCAGGGGCAGTCGGCACCGGAATCAATACACCCTAACGGAAAAAAAGAACAAAAACGGAAAAAGGAGCTGCGTTCTCATATTGCATCATTAATGTCTCTAAGTTAAGTGGGCCAGAGGATGTAACCCATAAAACAGGCCTGTGCTGTCCTGCCAGCGTCTGGCAAATGAATAAATTATAAAGCGCAGGAGCAGCACGGCACTTATTTTGAGTGCTGAAGCAAAATCGCGAGGTAATAGTGTGGCACCCATGGGAGGCTGGCAACCTGGGAATCAGCTATGTGAAGCAGGCCTGAAGCAGGCAGAGGTGCCGACCAAACCCCTTCTGTTTCAATTGACCTTTAAAAGCATTTTACATCTTATTGCCGAACAACATCAGATGGGCATGGACAGTCTGGCATTTAGACGAGAATGATACAAAAGAATAAATTTAATGAATAAGTCAGCGGAAAACAACTGAGACCTATCTGAGGCTACCGTCGAGTGGGACAGAGGAAACTGGCATTGCCCGAAATCAGGAAAGTAGGCGAAAGTGTCATAAGTTCACCAAAAGATGGAGGGCTCACCTTTACACTGGCAGACGGGGCAACCCCGAGCATCATGTCGGAGGCCGTCTGGGCAGCCCTTGTCACAAGTCACCTCGGGACATGTCTTACAGCGACAAATGTGGCACCCGTGTCTGTTTTTCCTGCACGCCGGTCATGTGACGTGCAGTGGAGACACAGGTAGAGCAGACAGAACAAACCAGCATCTTAACAATGGTTTCATCAAGAGAAGATCGACATATGAAAAGATTAACATCGTCCAGAAGCTACTTGAATAAAAAAGGGGTAACTTATCATTGAAGATGATCAGTGGAAAGTACATATGTCCCAGAACTGCTAAGCGTTCAAATCTAATAAGCAGTATCCATCTTCTGTAGGAGCTTATCCAGTATAGGGTTACAGGAAATTTGTAGGCTATTGTGGGATGGATGGGATGCCAGTCCATCACACAGCACACACTTATAAGCTATAGTCAAATTAAGACACCCATTTAACTAACTTCATGGTTTAGAATGGCAGGAGGATTGTGTGATGAGCATATGCAGGCCACACATGCACACACCTGCGTGGCTGGATTCAAAAACCCAACACTGGAGGTGAGAGGGCACTTTGTCACCCTGTACAGCTTCTAGAGAATAGATGCAGCAACCAAGAAATGTAATGAAGTATGTCGTGTTGTTTGCTATTGAATTCTGAACAAAACAGAGGCGGGTGTGATCTTGTGGAAGTGCCCAGGGTACCGGATGCTACAGGAAGACTGAGTACTAACAAGAGGCTGACTGCTTGTGCCAAATCCACCATTTTTGTCTACACTTAGTTTTCAGAAGATCTAATTATGCTCCAAGATTCATTGCTTTGACTGCAGAATGACCAAAATGACCTATTTTTAGGGTCCAGCAAAGGACTCTGTTTGGAAGTCCGGCACTAATTTTAATGCTCACAATGTCATTTTAAAGTTATCTGCTTAACAAGACCTATGCCAGATATCAACGCAAGTGGAAGGAGCCCTCTGATGCTGCAAAAGGCCACACGGGGGGTCGAGCGTTCGATCGGCTGCAGAGCGGCCGCTCCGTGATGACACAGCCACTGTGAAGTCTTCTTCATGTCTCTCTCATCTGGATCTTATCGCACAAACAACGGCACAGGAAGGGATCCGCACACGACACGCTGCAGCTACTGATATGATGAGCCATCGGGGGGTTTTTTCATGCTGAATATCAATAGACCAGGTGGGGGAGAGAAGGCGTCAAACTGATGAATTATTCAAGTGAGTATGCAGCACCTGATCCCAAGCTCAACCTTTCTCAGAATGAATGCAAAGAAAACCATTTGTTCAGGAGAATTAAAAGAGGGAGCGAAGCAAGTGACCAAGTGCTTCTATGGGCTTTTTTCATTATGGT
This sequence comes from Paramormyrops kingsleyae, assembly GCF_048594095.1. Lineage (NCBI taxonomy): Eukaryota > Metazoa > Chordata > Actinopteri > Osteoglossiformes > Mormyridae > Paramormyrops > Paramormyrops kingsleyae. The sequence continues at coordinate 22,428,999 of NC_132815.1, forward strand.
TCCAACCATATTTTGACTGATAGTCAGTGGCTCCCTAAAATGAAGCAGGACCATCTGGAAATTTGGGAATTTCAGAATCTGCCACTGACTGGTGTGTTCATTTGCTGTGATGTTTCAGAGGTAAAATGTATACAAGTTGTTAATTGGCAAGTAAAAAAAAATATTTTGATATAAAATTTGATGTGAAATGAAGGGTTTCAACGACTTAGACTAATTAGTGACTTCAACATCAAGTGATTCTCAGCCAATGCTCGAAAGGAAATTAGTTATTTAGCTTTTGGCAGTGTGGTAGGAGCAGACATCCATGATTCTCTGTAGCAGAGTGCCAGAACGTGCCGGAAAGAAACTGAGAAAGGTTCTCACTGGAAGCCGTGAGGGCAGCGCTTGCTGCAGGCTGCTGGCTGACACTTCCTGGGTCGTAACCTGCAGCGGCACACCGGGCAGCTCTGGGATCCGGTCTGGAAGCCGAAAGGGCAGTTCAGGGCACAGCCAGTCATCATCTCTCTGCACAGCGCCTTCCCTGGCGGGACATGTAGGCACAAGACGGAGGGGGCATTAAGTTTGGGAAGCAGGCACCATCTGAACCAGCACCTTTTGAAATATAAGATAAGATAAGATAGATCTTTATCGTCACTATTACGGAAACAGTGAAAAAACAGTTTAGCAGCTCTCTGTTTAGCAGCATAAGTAATAAATAAGAGAGATAAGAACAACACACAAAAAGAGACAGTCATCCTATTACCGTGTGAGTGTCTGAGTGCAATGTGTCCAATGTGCCAGTCCGAGGTAGTATGTGCTTAATGACCTGCCCTAAGCATAGTATTGCATTCAGGGGGGTGGATAGTGTTTCACAGAACCAGTCATACATACATGTCTGGGATCTGCACATTTTCTGATGTTTTTCACATGTTTGATTATATTTAAAGATCCATCCTATTCAACGAAACAGGGCAAAATACACCCTGTAAATCAGTCACAGAGGACATACTCCCACGTGTTGTTGGGACTATGGGAAACCCACATAAGCATGTAAAATCCACACACACACAATTGTAATCATGTCTTTGTGGGGACTCTCCATTCATTTTTATGGGCAAAACCCTAATCCCAACAATGACAACTTTAACCATAAGTAACCAAACACTTTTAGCATTTTTAGTTTTTTCCCTTGTGGGGACTGCAAAAATAGTTCCTACAATGTAAAAATTACAGGTTTTTATCAAAATGTGGGGACAACTGGTCCCCACAATGTAATATATACATGACCCCCCCCCCCTCCACACACATACAGATGGGGGTGAGATTCAAATCCCACTGGTAGGAGGCTGCAGTGTTAGCCACTGAGCCACTGTGCCACCTTGCAATTAAATAATATTAATTAAATCAATTCTATGAACAAATGTTGTTTTGGAGGGGATTATATAAAGACAGCAAGCATGCTACGCCCCCAGCTGCAGATTAGTTTTTTGTTTATAAGTTAAAATTTATTCAGCTCGATCTCTTTGTCTGTCTATCTGCCTTCACCAGTAGCTAAGGGAGCTCAGGCTCTCAGCTTTATAAAGGTTCCTAAACATGGGAAAACTGGCACAGAAAATTTCCTCATCAGGGTCCCATCTTCCGTCAAACCATCATTATGATTTAAAATGCCGAAGTACGCATATATTAAATTCAACAGTAATATTGTCCTGCTGCTCACTGGCATCTTCTGGGTCTAAACATGGTAAAATAAAAAATTCTGGGCGTCTGTCCCATAGAAGGAGCAGAAACAACAGCTCACATCTAAAACACAGCAATTAAAAAACACAAAAAAGAGCTGAAAAAGCAGATGGTCCCTTAAGCCCATGCATTCTACAATGTCTGGAAAAAGGCCGTAAAGCACAATATATAAAGTAATTGTGTTTTTTTCTCACGTGTCCAGCAGTGGCAGGTGCGACAGCCATTCAGATCCTGCTGAAATCCGTAGGCGCAGTCCCTCTCTGTCAGATTGCAGTTCTCTAAGGCTCCACAAGCAGGGGGTGCCAGAATATCATCGCTGGGCTCTATAGGATGGGGGGGGGGGGTGACATTTGTTGAGTTTCTCAAGGGGATTGGCTTCATTTGGCTGTGGCTTTCTGTGAATATGATAACCACTGTCAATGTCACTGAAAGCTATCCTTAATTTATTTCCTTGGCTTATGCCGTCAAGCAGTCCTTCATGCTACAAATAAATAAATAAAATCAGCACCCTGTACAGACTGGCACTCTTAAGAGGCATATTGCCTGACAGACAATCAGTCGGCAAATAGCATAATGTGTTTCCCGAGATAAGAGACCCTTAAAGAACAGCTTCAAAGAGATGTTTCCATACATTTCCCAGTTTAGCTATTTCCATGTTTTCGAGCAATTTCCAGGCAGTACAAAATGCACCGAGTCTGCAGGTTTTATCTTTGTACACGCAACACGGACACACTAAGGGACAGGAACGGAGCCAGGACCGGGAAGCAGAGGCAGAGACAAAGTCCCGGCAGTTATATGGTCAGTAAGACAAACAGGATTAAATACAGTCGTAATCGAGGTGTTGACCCCTCTACTGGACTTCCAAAGGCTCTTTGCCTGCTGCTGCTGCCCCTGCTTATGGTCATGCAGTCCAGCTGATCAGCAGTTTAAACTCTTAATTTTAACTTTTACGGCAGAGCCTCACAGCCGCATGTGTCGTGACTGGTAGGCATTACGGGGATCATCATACAGACCCAGTACTGTGACACTCACCTGTAATGTATAGTGACAGAATGGGCTCCAGGCTTCAGGTACCAGCTATAAAACAGCCTCAGTACAACACCTGGACACCTAACAGCAAGGGATCAGTGTTTCCTCTGCTCTGAAATCCAGTTATACTATCTAACTGCATACATCTTTAAGGCTTTGTGCTTAGGGTCATAAATACCCCTTCCTTCTATCCTTCCTTCCTTCCACATAAAACCTTTATTTATTAGCACTTTTTTAGCTACAAGCATACAAAGTGATTTACAGAATAAAATTGAGCCAATAAAATTGCTACAAATAATGCTAAAAATTCTGCAAAAACACAAATTAAGGTAAAAAGACAGTACAGAAGGAATTATATCTCTCTATCTATTATGAACACGAATTATGACCTTAGCCTGCTGGAGGGGTTTATGTGCTTTTATGATCCGCAGAGACGTGTGATCTGGAGCTGGAGCATCCAGTAGGGCTTCCCCTGGCAAACAGTGCAATGGGAACAGGCCAGATATGAAAAAGCAGATTATCCTGTCCAAAACAGGTTCACTGGGACACAGCCACGGATCCAGGTCCAGTGGTTGGGATGTGACCAGACCCAAAGCAGCTACATAATGTCATCTTGTTGGCCTGGCACACATGGGAAAAGGCGAGGGTCAGACATCGAGCATGAGCAGGAAGGGCCCAAACAGATCAGACCTTTGCAATAGACACTGGCTTTGGGAACGTGGAATGCCACCTCTCTGGTGGGGATGGAGCCTGATGTCATGCAGGAGATGCAGACTAGATACAGCAGGCCTTACATCCCAGAAGACACACGGCGAGCACCTCTCCTGCCAGATACTGCCCAGATCTTTATACTTAGGACCCTGCTGGTGGACGCCGGTGATGAGGAGTTAAGCTGAAGGGGAATCTCCAGAGATGGACCAACAGGCGAGAATGACTACAGCGAAGGTGGTCAAGGAGGTGAAAGCCTGTCCATGGGAGGAGCTGGACAAGCCACGAAGAACCCGGCAGAACATTTACAGGAGCTTCAGAAGCAGGGATGTTTTTGGCCACATTCAGCAGTGAAAGAAAGAATCTTGGGAACAGAGCTCAAGATCATGGGGATTCTGTACCGGGGTAACAGCTAGTGAAGCGTTAACACTCTGTTAAGGTACTTTGTGTTGTTGCTTCCTATAGTATGGTAATTTCCTGTATGTACATATTTTTGCATGACTCATATAGCGGAAGCTGACTCTACTTTGATTGTTTGTTGTTAAGGAGAAATACTTTTTACTGGAAGGGGATTCCTTTAATAAAATGTAACAGTTGCCCTAATTGTAAACGATAATCCTTCACGGTAAACAGCTAACCATTTCCCAGCGGCTTCATCAGAGCCAACAGCATTTCACTTGTTTGCTAACAGGCTGAAGAATATGTCACTGCAATTTAGATCTTGTACTCTCAGTTGCTGCTTAAGAAAACTGCTGTTTTAAGTTTGTTTGTGGGAGGGGGGGGGGGCACTTTTCATGCACAGTATAATTGCTCCTCTAAAGGATTTGAAAGAGATTAAATGAATGAAAGAAACACAACAGTCCATCCTAGTACAGCACAGCCTGGAGGCAAACAGGCTCTCTGCCTCCATTTCAGAACTTTGACCACCTGTGGGTTTCGTTTTGAAATAAAAAAATCCAGTCTTCTCGCCTATTCAATACGGCTGCTTGCATTCAAATTAAAATGAACAGCAGGAGACAAGTGTACTGAGGGACATGTCCATTTCCTATCACTGCACCTGTTCATTTTGAGGGTAAAATCTCCTCGCAGCTCAGGTTTGAGTTGAGCGGTGGTGGAATCCAAATTCTGACGTGCAGTGGTATACGGTGGATGGCTCCATCTTCCTCCACTGCAATGCAGCTGACGGTTCGGCCTCCTCTGAAATCATCTTCAAGGTACATCTCCTTGAGCTATAAGGGCCACAGAATGTTCCAGAACACATTGCACTAGCATGTTGTTCCTCACAGTAATCCCATACGTTTTGACATCACTCCGATCTGCTGAGTGCCCCTATCTATAATTGGGTGCTTAGAAAGATCCCTGCGATAGGGACATACAAATGATCTCCCCTATATCAGCCCCCTATATCAGCATCAAGATGGCATCTCGCCTTCTATTCACCTTCCGCAGCATCCTTTGGAGAGCAAGGTCAAGTGGGCTAGCAACACGAGGGCTAATTGTAGCGGTCGCTTAGCTAACTTTGCTATATGAAGCAGTTTAAGGGTAAGTTCCTCAAAGGATTCACCAACCTTCAGGATAAAAGGCCATCTGCGTACCTTCTTCCCTAAACCTTCACGCCTCAAATCTCTGATTCTCTCAGGCCCAGGTCAACTACGGCAGCATAGCAGTGTTGGTTTGGTTTTATTAGCTATTTTGGTTACCAAGCTGGACGTCTGTGCTCTTTTAAAAATTACACCAAAATATTGCCGGAAAATGGACCATTCATTGCAGGAGTGGATATACACAAAAAGCTGTGGCTATTGGCAGATATACATTTTAAGCACCGGTAACGATACTCCAAGTCATCAGCAAATTCATCACAGTAGTGGTATAATGGTAGCCATTCAACCATAGAAAAAATATATATATATTATATCTGACTGATGTCGTACTTTTAAGCATAAAATACTGCTGATCATTTAAGGCTTTGCTTTAAATAAACTGCACTTAGGGTTTTCCAATTTCATGATCCAGCTTGATTTAGGAAATGATTAGTTATACATGGAGATCAATAAAGTATTAGTTCGGTTATAACACAGGGACCAAAGAACAAATGAATCACACCAGACAGACAGCATAAAACAGTGGTTTTCAACCTTTTTTGCACCGCGACCCAATTTTTACTATGCCAGCTCAGTTGCGACCCTATAGCAAGCATAGGTTTAAATTGATGCTATGATCAAGCCTGCAGTGCACACTGCAATTTACACCAATCAATGCCTATCGCACAAATCTTATTGGATGTGCCAGTGAATTTTACATTAAGCATCTGTGGTTTGGTTTCTGGGATTAGGTAAGTGTTCAGTAGTTTTGCGCTAAGCTTTTGCAGACCCAAGATCTGTTTTTATATAGATTAATTCTAGGATTGGGGCTGGGATATCTGATCCTGGATCAGTATAGGACAGGGGTGGCCAATCTTATCCAGAGAGGGCCACTATATATGCAGGTTTTCACTGCAATTCCCTAATTAGATTACTTAGAGGACTAATTGGCTGAAGAATCCTCACACCTGGGTCTGAACAGCTAATCTAAAGATTACCCCTAAAACCTGCATCCACACCAGCCCTTTGCGGGTAAGACTGTCCACCCCTGGCATAGGAGCTTCCAGGTAAAATGCTTATATTTCCAATTCTACCTCACAACCCAAGTGATGAGAATCGCTGGCATAAAATCATACACACCTTAATACTGTAAGTGACTTCCCTGTATGAAATGTTAGCCCTGTAGACGTACTGGGTCAATACAGTCCTGTGATAAAGACCCCCACTGCCTTGGCTTTCTAATAAACATCTTCAAAGCTAAGCAGCTGTTATTGGTTTCATACTGCTGAATATAAAGTCCTGTCATTTGCACAAAGTGGTCTTTTCTGTGAATACATCATGAGTCAGTCTGAATAAGAAATTCAGCTGAAGCTAGAAGTGCAAAACAGGATAGATGTCTTCCTGAATGGATGGGTGGCCACAGTATGGCTAGAAGCCTCTGTCCATGAAAGCACCTTTACAGAGTGGTCTTCATTGGCCAGGCACGGTCACATGGTGGGCACTGCCACGCCCACAGGTCACTGTGTTGTGGTGCCCCCACACAGCAGCAAAAAGCGTTCAGGGCCTCACAAGCTGCCCGTTCACAAGGTAGAGGTCAGGTAACGAGTCCACAGGACCTGCATATGAGGGCTAATTGTGGTGGTCATATTCAACCTTGAAGAAATTTGCCTATCCCATTTTTAGATGACTTGCTACAGTGCAGCATCAACCAATGATGTACATCTAACTGATTTTGATAATTAATGGATGGATGGATTGTTAGTCGCTATGCTACACAAGAAAATTTAGAAAGTTGACTGTAAACACCCAGTCCTGCTTCCTCCTGCAGTCGTATCTTCATATCAGGAAACATTGATATCTCACATGCACCTTGGACGGAATCTAACATTAATATGTCTCCTGCTCGGATAACCCTCTTTCACAGCAAGAGGAATCTTCCGTGTTGCTGCTCTCCGCTAACAGCAGGACGATTGATCCACAATGATTAGGGTAATTAGGACAAACAGCTTGTGGTTTTTCTATTCACCATGGGCAGGCATTATCTTATTTCTGACACGCAATGTGGACTGGAAAAGTGTTATTCTAGATAGGGCCTCATTATCAAATGTGTCTTCAGCCTGTTGGATCAACCAATGATAAATATTGCAATAAAACATCGTCCACTGCCAGGCGGACTTTGCCAGAAGTGCATCTGCAGAAATATGAAGGAAGCCCGTTGTAAATCCCAAAGCTGATATGAAGTGATAATCCATAGATACCACTGTAAGATTGATAAACTTGACATTTCTGTATTGGGTCCCAGAGCTTGTATACTTTGGACTTAATATATAGTGGAAAAACAAGCTTTAAAAATTAGATACCAGAGAGTGACATGGTAAATAATTAAAGTTTCAAGCTGAGATATAATCAGTGTCAGGACAACTGGGGCAGGAGTTAAGGCATTTAACATCATCACGTCTTGAGATCAATGTCAGTCGATGTGAGACTCCTCAAGACTGGGCAGATATATGCTGCCTAAGGTGCAGCTGATTCTTGCGTGAAAAGCCTTTCAGAAATGATTTCGCACCCTGATTACCCATGAAGAATGTGAATTAGGTAGGTTCACTATTGTGTTGTAGTGGTCTTGCTTTTATCTAGGAAAAAAGACAAAAAAATAAAAACAGAAAACAGACCTCGGTACAAATTTCCCTCTCCTCTGAATACCGGTAATTTCTGCGAGTGTCATAACATATTAGGCTTCAGATATGTCATTGGTTAAACAACATTTCTCATACATGTTCTTGCTCAAACACTGTTCCTCAAACATTCTTGGCTAAACTGCAGTCTTTAAACTGTCCATCATCATTGTCACCATGGGATTCAATAATGAGAAAATTTCACAGCTATTTCTGCCTGCTGTTTCTTGCTGAATTTTTCCAGGCATAAACATCAGCGCTCAGGACATTATGTAGATGTTAAAACTGGCATGGGGATGACATCACCACACACTTATTGACTAGATGTTTCTCTTTCTTAAACTTTAAGGGCAAAATCAGCTGCATCACAGATTTATGATTTTCAGATGGGGAACGCAAGTCCTGCTGCATTTCAGCATCAATCTCACTCTCGTCCTTGTGGCTCATGGTGTTAAAGGCTGTGCGTCTTATAGCTGAGGGATTTATGGTGGCTGAGGCCACCTAACAAGCATAAGCCCTCTATACGGGACAGTATCACACCCTCGAGTGCAGCACTCTTCCTGCACCACAAGCTAATCGTACCCTTCACCCAGCGGTGGTGAAATTCAGGACCCCTTCACTGGCTGTACCATTAATGGAGCCTAGTGCTCTCACCTAACTGCCCCAAGCAGGTACAGAACTGACAATAGACGGGGGACTCAGTACCTCTGACGGGGTAGGACTCCCCCTCTGGCACATCGGAGCATAGGCAAGCTGATTCCCTGCATCACACATGAAACACACAGCGCCCGTGGGTGAGAAACAAACAGTGGGCACCGGATGCATCCTGTAAGTCACCCAACGTATAAAGGCAGCCTGAGTGTGTCACCAACTTCGCCCGCTGTCTGCGATGATCTTAAAAGAGCCTGAGGACACCCAAGACTCAGCTGTTAAGGGCCTTCCTCAAGGGCCCATTGGTAATGTGATAACTCCAACAGCCATAGGATTCTAACCCACAACCTACAGGAAACTAGTACAAATCCTACTGAGTGACATACCATCCCACAGAGGTGTTGCAATAGTTGCATCAACACATCATGCACTTAAAGCATACATTTGATTTCTTGAGCACTGATGGCCAAGTATTGGAGCAAACAGTGTCCGTCAGAAAAAGAAGAAGCGCCTTCAGGGAATCGTTTCCGACGGATCCGTCAGTGAGAACAGCGCAGGCCGTAAACATAGGGGATAAAAAAAATAAGGCCTTCACGTCAACTTCAGGCGTACAGGAAATAAGCAAGACTCACTGCTGACACACTTAAACACATCACAGTGCTTTCCCGGGGCTCCGTCGGCACGAGAGACGACACGGGCGGCGTTTCCCGCAGGGAGCTGGCTGCGTAAACACTCACATCTGTGGGAGAAGGCTGTCAGATTTCCTGCCTCTTGGGTAAAAAAGAACGTACAGACACAGGCTTCCCTGCTGAAGAAGGGCAACACTTCCAGTGAATTACGAGCCCCCTTGATTTTATTGGTGATTTATCTCGACGGACGTCCTGCTGACTCCGGCTTGTTCTGTTTTGTGTCTCTCGGCTCTTCCCCTCTGTTCTCAGCTGCTGTTTAACTACCGGCCGTCCCCCACATCGCTTAAAAGCACACCGCCGTGAAAGTGCACACGGGGGGGGACGCTATATTCCACAGAGCCCCCCTTCTCCTTGCTGGTTCCTTGCCCATTTCCATGCGTGGGCTGCATTTGCATCACGCACATGTTTTTTTTTTTTTTTTTTTCTTAATAATGGCCTAATTGAAAATTCCAATTATGGCAGTTGTGCAAATCAGCGTAAGCCACATGTTGCTTAAAACCCTGAGGATTTTCTGACAAATTCAGGCTAATTGTGCACGTTATTGTCTGAGAAGGGAGGCCCCTGAATGGAAGACAGTTTAACCAAATGCTAAAAGGAGGAGCTTGGTGAGACATACCATATTCTCGTAGAAGTAGGACAAGAGTGGGGGGGGGGGCACATTGGTGGCTGGAAGAGGCACAGATCTCAATGGGGACAGAGTCAGACAGTGGCCCATGGATAAGGGGGCAAGCACCAGGCACATGCCCATCCAGCCTGCTCTAATACCACATAGCCAGGCAGAAATGAGTGTGAGTACCCCAGCCTGCTCTAATACCGCATAGCTAGGCAGAAATGAGTGTGAGTACCCCAGCCTGCTCTAATACCGCATAGCCAGGCAGAAATGAGTGTGAGTACCCCAGCCTGCTCTAATACCACATAGCCAGGCAGAAATGAGTGTGAGTACCCCAGCCTGCTCTAATACCAGAAATGTCTTGATTAAAATTTCCTCTGTGAAGCCTCACAATGTAACCAACGTAATCCCTGCCTGCCTGAAACCAGCAGATGAACCTGAGGGCCTCCAATCTACTCATGTGTACATTTATGTGTATTATGACATATTTACATACAGAGTGCTGTGTCAGAATTAGAACAGCAAGCATAATCACAGCGATCAGAGGAGGAATTCGGATTTTCATTAGCGTGTCGGGGAAAGTAAAAGGTTGCCATTTTTTTTCTCCAGGACAATGGAAACAGGGATGGAATCTGGGGAAAGGCTGTAGCTGGGAACAGATTCGGACACTGAGGCCCAGGCCTAGGACAGATGTTACATTAATATTAGTAGCAATTAGTCACAGGTGGGTGAAGAGGCTCATCATCTGATTTCACCCTTCCTCGGGATGCCCACTCCCTTTATATGAGGTCCATCTGGGTGAAACACACAGGCTGCGGCACCCCCTCCTGTGCCCGGCTGGCGCTGATAGATGTTGCTGCAATGACCCGGCCCCCCCTGAGCCCCGCCACGCCAGCAGGGGGGACATGACCCGGCTGGCACATCAGCTGCGGACGTCCTTCACAATGCCCCAAGCATTCCACCGCCGCTGCTGAAGGAAAAATCGCATGCGTGCCGATCTGCTCTTCACGGCCCACGAGGCTTTGAGGCCACCCCATGGTCCTCAGAGCTTGATTAGCCTGGCGTCACATTTGCCGTGTGACCTCTGGAGAACACTCCAGAAACCAATCACCACCTCCCTGATTGCTCCGCCGCCTCAGCGGTTCGTTTCGCCTTCCTACACACGAGGCACATTAAACGCCACTTGAGGTCTCATCTGTGTTGACCAACAGGAATTGGACGCCCGGAATCGCCTGGCAAACTGATCACAGGTGTCAGCATCATCACAACATGCCCTAAGGTGGCACTGACAGTGTAACACCCTCTCACAGCCATAAATGGATTTGCTGTTTGACTGAGCAGACACCAATAAGTAAAGTGGGTAATTGTGCAAGAACCAGACATGCAGCTAATCGTGACTGAAACTCCTGCTAATTGCACATTTCTGCCTTAATCGTGGTAGATTTCAACTGTCCTGCTGATGCCACCATCTTACAGGGATGTTCTGCTGAAGGACCTGTATTACTCAGAGGTAGAGGCAATGTGAGCTATGTGAATCAAGGTAGATGCATTCATAGCCACTCAGAGACAAAAGGCTCACACACACACACCCAGGTTTGTAACTGTATCTTTGTGGGGGCTCTCCATTCATGAGTAAAACTCTAATCCCAACACAACGATCTTAACCCCTACCCAGCCATAACCCTAAACATAAGTAACTAAACGAAATATGACACTTTTGGCATTTTTAGTTTTTTGATTGCATTTGCATATCTTTGTGGGGACTTGAAAAATGGGCCCCACAACATAAAAATAACAGGTTTTTATCACATTGTGGGGTACATTTGGTTCCCACAATGTAATATAAACATAATCCACACAGAGAGAGAGAGAGAGAGCTCCATTCATATCCATAAGTGTGAACTTCACAGTCTGTAGAGAGATTGTACTCTTGTTATTTCCAGTTATCTATTTGCTTGGCATAGACTGGCTACTATAACTGCTTTAGGAGATTCACAAACAATATATTTGTGGAGACTAATCCTTTTAGTGAATTTTTCTTTGACAGAGCTAAACAAAGACATTCCTGCAGTGAAGTACATGGTAGAGAGGCAGACCAGAGCAGGCAAGGTGGAACGAGATTAGAATAAGAACATTTACTTTATTATATTAGAGCACTATTCCTAATTAATGTATCCAGGCTACTTTTTCATGAGGATATCAGCAGTTTAAACCTAGCAGCATTTTACAATCTAAATTAAACATTTAAGTGATTGACAGAAATCAAAATTCCTTATTGATTTAGATTTTTTAATATATGTCTAGTATTGTCAGATGTAAATTCAAGATGTAAGTGAGTCAGAAGGAGGTTGTTATACCTGCCCCTAGTCAGCAATTCCAGGAAAACACGCCCAATTAGACCAATGTCCAGCCAGAGTACGACCAACCAGACAGTGTCTGGCCTAACCACACCCAGTCAGACCACGCCCATCATACCATATGCTCGAGGCAATGCCCAGATTGCACCCAGCCAGACCATGTTCAACTAGATCATTCCTAAGTGGACCACACCCAACTAAGCCATGCCCTGACTTGCCTGAGTACTACATGCACCTGTTGATGTTCTCCTAATTAAGCTAAAGCTAATATAAAGTCCACTTCAGTGACACCTTTGTGAGATATTGTGCTTGTTCTACTGAACCATTGTCATGCTTGATTGTGTTTGCCCTTTATCTCATCCTGACCTTTGCCTGGTGTGTTGACCCTGTCATAGGGTGTTGCTGATTGGGAGTTGGAATCCCATGTACGTGACTTGTTTCCTGACCCTAGCCAACCCCTCGCAGTAACTAATGTTGATTATGTTTTGGGATTTTGCTGTTACTGTGTTGGATTCTGGCCCTCCAGGACTGGAATTGGCCAACTCTGGTACAGAATTTCCTTTTCATTTGGATCTTTGCTCTGATTCATTACAGAGGTAGAACAAAAAGAAAGAAATTCTGTGTTTGAAAAGACACAATATACTATCATGCACACAGATCATTATGCATTTTACACTGTATGTATATTGCCTGACCCTTGACCCAGAATAAGAAGTGTGCACATTGTGCAGGAGGGGTGCCCAAAACCATTGAACATTTGAGGTGCATGCAAATAAGTGGAAACCATGTGGTTTTATGAGATATAAAGTTTGTAATCCTGCAACCTACCATCATCCAAGAATCTGAGAAATACTTTCTCCATTCTCCTCAAGCCTTCAGAAATAGAGATTTTACACATTAATCCTCAACTTTTATATTTCCTTCTAAAACTTAAAGATGGTGATGTGGCCCAACTATTTGAGGGGGGCTATTCAAGTGTTCATGGTTAATCATGAAGATTCACTCCACCTGTCTCTTATTCTTGACTACACATCCTAAACTCTGTTGGCCCCCTTCATAAACGCAACCAAACTCCCAAAATCTCACTGGTATCTTATCTCTCCCCATCACATATGAAATGATATCTGCATTTTGCACAAAACCTTTCTCGGCCATATTTATTGCTTTCCTACCTGTGTCATATGACTCAGCTGTACCAACTAGAATGGATATGAAGTTTACTATTTTTACAGGAAGTACAGTAACAGATACTGTTATTTTACTCATACTGCTCAGCTGTGCAGGATGGAGTAGTCAGGTCAGTCACAAAGCCCCCCCCCAGGGTGTTGGGATGCTGGAGTAACACACCCCTGATCACAGTTTAGGCTAATCAATTACTTGCCAGAGAATGAGCCGGGGATCAGTAAAGAACCAGGCAGTCATGGATCAGCCATTAATAGAGGCGAGTGGCACGGAAACCGCCACCACGGTGACCATCGCCACGGTGACCGTCGCCACGGCACAGACTCCTGTTTGCACGGGTATCTATTCAAAGCAGCATTCTAGTGAGATTGAAAGAGGAGATTTAAAAAGCACTTTCACCAGCGCTGAGGCTATGAGGTGGTGTCACATGCTAATTGCGGTCGCTTAAGCGAACCGAGAAAGACATTCGTCAGCTGGAATGGGGGGTTTAAATTCTTCTAGGAGCTCCAGGAAGAAAACAAAATGGTGAACGTGCTGCTGTTTCGGGAACTGCCAGGTGATCATTACATATCTAATTGCAGTATATCATTCGGAAAAAATTGAAAGCCACCGTAGCTGCCAGGTGTGGATTGTGAAAGAGGGACTTGTCCGGTGTGGATCAGCCGCTCTGCCTGTCTAAATCGCAGCACACGGTCTGGCAGCCTTTCTATACAAAAGCAGAGGCAGAGTTTTTTTGACACAGGTGATATAAATTCAAAACAAAAAGGGAGTAAGTGATAAACTAATGACAGGTGTATATGCTGGCTGGGGGCTGAAAAGCAGAGCGTTTTCAGGGAGCAGCATGTTGGTAGTGCTGTCTGCAGGCATCACAAATAAACCACAGCAAACAAAACACAGAGCCAGCCATCTGTCATCCGCATGTGCTTATCCTGTACAGAGTGAACAAAGCCCATATTAATAAATTGATATATACATAAATGAATAAGAAAGATTGCATGCATGTATACAGACTTGTGCTTTACCCAGTTACTATGTCATAACAACTGTGGCATACAAAAATACATAAAAAGCATTTCAGCAGCTACATCAAGGCTAGGCTGTGGCCCAGGGGGCAGTGCTGTGAACTTATACATATACCTTTAACTTATTTAGCAGACAAATAGTTGGTATTTTTTTAAATTATTTTAAATGTTTATGTATTTTTTGAATTGTATTTATTTTTCAATTTTTATTTCTTTTATTTTTTTATTATTATTTTAAAAAATGGTCCTTATCCAAAGCAAGAAAGCATGGTCAGTCAGTCCCTGGAGCAATTAGGAGGGTCTTGGTCAAGGGCCTAACAGTGAAGTCACTCTGCTGGCTTTGGGATGTGAAACAATCCCAAACCTCACTGAACCCCCAGCGCGGAGAGACCTCACTGGACCCCCTATGCGGGGAGACCTCACTGGACCCCCTGTGCGGAGAGACCTCACTGGACCTCCTGTGCGGGGAGACCTCACTGGACCCCCTGTGCGGGGAGACCTCACTGGACCCCCTGTGCGGGGAGACCTCACTGGACCCCCTGTGCGGGGAGACCTCACTGGACCTCCTGTGCGGGGAGACCTCACTGGACCCCCTATGCGGGGAGACCTCACAGGACCCCCTGTGCGGAGAGACCTCACTGGACCTCCTGTGCGGGGAGACCTCACTGGACCCCCTGTGCGGGGAGACCTCACTGGACCCCCTATGCGGGGAGACCTCACTGGACCCCCTGTGCGGAGAGACCTCACTGGACCTCCTGTGCGGGGAGACCTCACTGGACCTCCTGTGCGGGGAGACCTCACTGGACCCCCTGTGTGGGGAGACCTCACTGGACCCCCTGTGCGGAGAGACCTCACTGGACCCCCTGTGCGGGGAGACCTCACTGGACCCCCTGTGCGGGGAGACCTCACTGAACCCCCTGTGCGGAGAGACCTCACTGGACCCCCTGTGCGGAGAGACCTCACTGGACCCCCTATGTGGGGAGACCTCACTGAACCCCCTGTGTGTTTTCGCAAGGAAAACTGCCATCAGGGAATGCGTGTGTACAGTTAGTTGGGCCTCCACCGAGAGCCTCCTGTGGGACTTTGTCACTAATTACACACTCCGCTCCAGCAGAATAGGCATGAGGCACAATTACAGCTCAGACTGATTCACGATAACGCGAGGCTACCATGGAATCCGAACCGGCCGCTACAGAATAACATGGCATTACACACTTTCCCAGCAGGACAGCACCGATTTCAGCAATTTCTGCAATGCTTTGTTTCACTGCACAAAAAAACGTCCATTTACATGGACCTTGGCTGGGAAATGAGCGCAATTTCTTAGAATAGTGAAGTAATTGAAAATGCATTTCCGGGACAGGGCAGGCTTAAAAGAGCAATGGGAGCAATTACACAGCGGAGAGCAACTGAGGGTGACTGCGAGGCTCAGTCCTGCTCTGGTATGTGGTGGGCAGCACGAGTTAGGTGACACTCAGGGGTTAATATTCCAGTCGTGCATTTTCTTTTTGAGCAAACAAGGCAGGGCTTAATTAAACTAAAACGTGTTTGTGTTTTTTCCACAATCAAACCAGGGGAATGTATTCGAGGCTCCTATAAACCTTTAACACATCTTAGTTTTATTGATCAAAATGTAATTAAAACTCTACACACTGTAGTAATTTTTAAAGAATGAAATACAGTAACTGAGAGTTTATTTGCTCACTTCATTTTACAGAGTGACTGGCTTCCCATCCAAGGTGTGCTGCCTGGGATTGTCTTCAGGCCCTCCCTTTCCCAAAACTCTGTATTGGTTTAACGGTCGAAAAATGATTGGATGGATGGACGAATGGATGGATGGATGGATGGGTTATTCAGAGTACAGGTGCTCTAGAAATATCACAGACTCCCGGAATCAGGCTTAGATGCTTAAGTCTTGAAGTATGTGTCATTATTCAATGATGAATTAAGGACTCAAGTGGGACGAAAACCAGCACACACAGAATGTCACAAAAGACAGGAATAAGATGCCCTGGCCAGCAGTATCACCCGAGAAAGGACAAGCAGCCTCTATCATCTGCATATCTGCATGTGGCCCCCAGCTGGGAACTCTTCTACGCCCTGGAATCTTGGCAGAGGTTTCTCAGCATCAGAACGGCAAACACTAGATTCCAGAGGAATTTCTACCCTGAAGCTGATGGTATCTAACAGTTAAATCTGGAAAGTGTTCTCATTTCCTAGCCAAAGTCCATAGAAACTGACACATTTTTGTTCAGCCAAAGCAATGTGCATTTTATCCATCCATCTCCTAACTGTTTATCCTGGTGGGGGGGGGACCTGGAGCCTATCCCAGGCAGTATGGGGCACAAGGCTGGGTAACACCTAGGACAGGATGCTGTTCCATTGTGGGGCACAGGCATGCACACGCAATTATATGCTAGTGGCAATTTAGTCATCAGGTAACCAAAACAAAAGTGTTTAGATTACAAGAGGAAAGCCACGCAAAATGAGGAGAGCAGGCAAACTCTACACTGATAGAACAGAGGCAGGATTTGAACCAATGGCCTTGGAGGTTATAGTTTTACTCACTAAGCCCCCACGCCACTCCCACTGGTCCCGAGTGCTATGTGACTCACCATGCTATTCTCCAAAAGTTGGCCTGTATTAGATTTTAATAATGTCTATTGTCTAGTTGTTTGGTGTTAGCTGTCCATTGTGTTGGGTCTCTCTGAGAGAGCAAACATCCCAAAGCACCTGCTGCCAATAACATCCTGGATCCTGAAGCAGCTCTATGTGCAGCGACCATGGAGTCATTTTACAAAACTAAAGGGGGCCCTTAAAGGTACAGATCAAACACAAGGGTCAGGTGGGACCTGTCAGAACCACCCGATGACAGTCAGCACTGTGACAGACAGCACCTGCCCGCCCAAGACTGAGCCTTAAAAGGCAGGAATAAATACATCAAACACCACAAGCCACTCAGGTGTGCTGTGCAAGTGGTAGGATTACAGACAATGAGAGCAGATCTCACACATAAATAAATCCGGTTAATGCAGGCCAGCAGTCCGCATGTGTAGTTCTCACACAGAAATGTGAATCTCTTATCAATTCTTATCAATGTAAATTAGCACTGTTGTAATTGGAATGGTTATAGTGTTACAATGTAATTGTTAAAGGTAGTTGTGGATAATGATTTACTGTAAGGGTTCTTTTGTGATACATATTTGTGATGGATCTCATCCTGCCTGTCCTCCTGCTTTGTGCACTGGACATGCTGTCCTGTGTCAGATAAGCATTTGGAAGATGGATGGATGGAAGGATGGAAGGATGGATGCCCAAATACATCATTGGGATATATGGGTGCACGTTTCCTTACTAAACACGTCATGATTGTAAGGGTGTAGATTTGGGTGTGGACGGTAGGGACATGTCCCTACCAATACTATGGGGAGTAACCATACTCACGGATATAACTAAGGGGGCAGGGATGCTCTGGGCTGGTGTGGTTGAAACCAAACCTACATCTTTGCATGGTTGCCATGAGCAGAGTAGTATAGTCATAAAGACGAATAGACGAGACATATGGTTTGGCCTTACTTCTTACTTTCTAATACTTATTTTTATACATCATTCATTTTATACAGACAAACTTGCTGCTAATAGCAAGAGGTCTAATTTCCCTGCATGGGTTGTGAACAAGGCCAGGTTATAGAGCAGGTGTTGTGTAGTTAATAAGACAAAAAATAGGATGGGAATCGCTTCAGGCAATTCAGTAAATAAACATATCAAGGTTGCTGGGCACGAACATCCGTGACGAGGCTGGGCCAGGTGACAGATCCTTTCATTCACCTCAGCTGTGTCTTATTCTGCTTTCTCTCTCAACCAAATGCCTATTTTGTTTTGTGGGATTCCCCAAGCTGCTGAACTAAAATGTATTGCTCAGACACATAAATAAAAAAAGAAAAATAAAGGAGCAGTATATAAGCCAAAGATTAAAAAAATGTATTTTCTTTCAGCCTCCAGGCCCGCTGCAACCCCGACTGGGATAAGCGGTGGGAAGATGGATGAATGGGGGTACGAATGGAATTTTTCCCTTCCTGTCACTCAGTTACTCACTCACTTAGTCAGAGCTGCTCCCATAATCCATCACTCAGCAGTAATGGTGTAGGTTCCCTTGTCCAGCAGCCTTCTGGGAAATGGAGGCACTGACACGCTGTCTAGACCGCGAGGGGTACCGGACAGTGTCCGACATGTGCCCTCCCACATCACTCATGGAGGGACGCCTCATTTGCCTGATCGCCACGGCAATTAAGGCTGGCAGGGTGAGCAAAGGGGGGATGGGTTACGAAAATGAAGAGCCCATTTCCGGTCAGGTCTAAAGCGATTCCCCCCCCCTCCCCCCCCGCTGCTAATTACCACACCACGGCTCATCAGCTCCTGTAGGCTACATGCACCATTTACTGCACGATTAAGGCGGTTATTTAATCAACAAGACACCCCGAATAATTGCACACATATTTACATTTAACGCGTCACAGCGTTTTCCACATAAATGCCGGACCATCATAAACACATTAAGGGTGCATTTCTCAGTTTTGGTTTCCAATAGACTAGGCTGTAGCTTTGATTCTCTGCATGTGGAGTCTGTGTGCCATGCAGGTTTTCTCTGGGTACTCTGCCTTCCCCTTGCAGTCTGATGATGTGCGCTTTAGCTGAATCGATATCTCTAAATCGCCCCTTGAGTTTGTACCCTGCGGTGGACTTGGGTGCCCACGGACTGTACATCCTCAGATAGACTTGCGGTCGGCCTGTAGGCAGATGATGGATGGATTTCACATGGATCGGCAAATCGTGACGAAAAGAGAGGAACTACTGGTCCTCACAGTGAGGGAGTCTGTGCTCTGTTTTGGAACCAAAAACGTTTCCAGCCAAAAGGAATCTGGCATTAGGGGTGTAAGCAAGTTAAAGAGAGCAGCGCCGATGTGGGTCACAAGTGGGGGCTGGCGAGATAACTGGGATGAAGGGTCAGTGTTGCAGTCCTATATTGTTTCGACTTGTTTTATCACTATTTCCTTTAGCTGGCGATTTTTGGTCTTGCTCTAAAGACCACAGAAGCTGTTTTCACTTGTGTGTATGAAGACTTCTGGTATTACTCCAATCCTGCTGTCCCATGGTTTCATCTGCCTCATAGCCTGAGTCTAAAACACAAGCCGCTCAGAATCTACACTAAACCCAAGGCCTTCAGAAAATAAAGTAAGCCCTGCACAGGGATGGCTGCAGGACACTCTCAGCCTTCTGCTTTTCTCCTTCATTCGTCCCCCTACAGTGTCACGGCTGGCTATCACACGCCCCGCTGCAGCTGTGTCTACCCAATGAGAAGCTGTATGCCCACATTGTGTGATGGCCCATTGGGCACGAGGAGAAGTTTAACACCATGGGTCCGGACACTGTCTGCATCACACCCTCAAAACATATAAAATGAGGAGGCTTGCGTATGCCTGGGGGCTGTTGTGTCTTCTGCTTCCTTTTCATCTCTCCATCCAGCTCCCAACCAGCAGAGGGTCATTGAGGGCCTGGAGCCCACCCCAGGAAGCCCAGGGCAGGGGGACACCCTGAAGGAGCTCATCTCAGGGCACCCATGGGGATAATGGACTATTTAGAGATGCCAGTTCACCTGACAGTATACAGCCGTGGAAAAAATTAAGAGACCACTCTATATTTTAAACAAATCTGCATTTTTAAATCATGGTTTAATTGTGGTTCTCCTGGCAGAAGGCTACACTGAGCAGCAGGATGCTTTCAGGTTCAAAATTTCTAAGACAGCAGTACAGAAGAATAAGGTGAAGCAGGAGACACCGGGAATGAGCAGGAACCAGCCAGGTAAAGGGCGGAAGTGACTTTCTAATGCCAGAGATGACCGTTAACTTATCCAACAGGATAAGTTATTCGAAGGATGACATCAAGTGACCTTCAAAAGGAATGGGGAAACATTAAGTGCAGGTGTGAAGTGCACTGCTAGGGCAGTTTGTATCAGGCTCCTAGAAGCAGGACTGAAAGTTCTTATGTCTGTATACTGTTCAGCCAAATGGCTATTTCAATATTAGTTTAAATGCTAGAACTCGTGGCCATAAGTGGAAATTAGTGGGAGAACATTTTCAAATGAATTTGAGAAAGCACTTCTTTACACAGCGTGTAGTTAGAGTATGGAATAGTCTTCCTGCTAGTGTAGTGGAAGCTAAAACCCTGGGTTCCTTTAAATCAGAGCTAGATAAGATTTTAACAACTCTGAGCTATTAGTTAAGTTCTCCCCAAACAAGCTTGATGGGCCGATTAGCCTCCTCTCATTTGTAAATTTCTTATTTTCTAAAGCAAGGAAGAAGAAGTCCTTCATTAATGAGAAACAGAGAAGAACCAGGCTGCAGTTAGCAGAAAAATACACATTATTCACAGACGCACAGCCATAAATTGAGAAATGAGTGAAACAAAAAATTGTGCTGTGGACTCTTAATTTTTTCCGCAGCTGTATTTTGGGAGAACAGTGAAGTTCACCAGGGAAACCTGATCAACAAAGGAAGAGCGGGATTCAAACCCCTAACCCTGAGGGTATTAGGCAAGTTTGATAATATTTCAGTGATAATAGCTTCCGACAGCTAGGGCTACGCACTAAATGGACATAATCCTTCACTGGCGTAGGGTAACATTTACCCAGGGATAAAAGGTTCCTTTTCCTTCAACATGTTCACTAACTGGTGTGATTTAGAGGCAGTGTGAAATCACCTATGGGAACTTTCACAGTGGCAGATCAGATCAGGAGGTAATGATGGATAAAGCCAGCTATCAGGACCACCATCCCATTATCCCAGTATCTTTATTCCTGGCCGGCCTGCCAGCGTGGAGAATCGATTCCGGCGACAGCGGGAGAGAAGGCAGCGGCTGTTTCACCACACTCTCAGAGGTCATCGAGGAACAGCTTCAGAAGACAGGACTGGGGTGCAAGGCCCCTTGTGGTGGATTGCTGCTGCTGTGTCGTCTTTATGACATTTGGGCGTTTTCTGGTGACGCGCAGAAACGAACACAGAGCTCGCTGGGGTACCGGAGCAGAGATTACAGTTATCACTGAGTTGTGGGACAGGGTGTTTTTTTTTTTTAAATCCCAAACAAGATAAAAGGGGGACAAGGGAATGTGGGAGGGGAGAAACCTCCTATTCCTGCAGGTGTATCACTAAACGGTGCACTTTTAACATGTCGTTCTTTTGACGTTTTAAATATTTTTACCATAGGGGGTAATCAGCATATGAATAAGAAGACAAACAGCAAAGGCATATTGCGAACCTTTCAGTGCCGCTGAAGCTCTCCTCCTCTGCGCTGCTCCGTCCCTCCAAAGCCCCCCTTACTTCCCATGGTCTCCTCCAGGACTCTGCTCCACCCGCCTGGACTACAGCAACAGTGACTGCTTTGGTACCATCAGCAGCATTAATTAATATATATAGTGAATTAATATATATATTAATTAAGCATGCAGTTAAAAAACATCCATCCGTCCATCCATCCACTTATCCTGGCCTCTGTGTCTTCAGATATTTTACGTTCTGTTCAATAATTTGTTTTTTGTAATTCTTGTCCTCCTCTCAGTTATGGTTCCACACACTGCAATGTGCCACTTTGCCATTGGCTGCTGCTTCTAGTCCTGGCTGGTTCTGTCCGGGACTGTTCCCAGCTGGCCGCAGCTTGGCTGGTCCAGCTCTGCCTGCACAGACAGATGCTTCCACGTGGCACACTTTCCCCAGCCTCCATCCCACTGGAGGGACATTCCCTTGGACCGCTGTCCTCCTGGCTCAGCACCTGAGTCACTGACACAAATCCTGGCATGGCAGGAAGCCTACCTGCTCTCCCGGGTCTGTTTGGGTTCTCAGAGGGAACACGCCATGGGAATTCGTGGAGGCTGGACATGCTACATGCCACGGGAACTCAGGGGAGGCATTACATGCTACACGCTACAAGGCCCAATGACATAGCAGAGCTAAGCAGATAAGCCACAAAAGAGGCTTATCTCTGTATCTCAAAAATGCATTTCAGCTGCATTTCCACTTCAGTACGCACATTAACCGAAACAAATTTCATAACAAATTGCATAACATCATTAGAACATGCAACTAGTCAGAAACATTTTATTGATATATAACTGTTAAGCTAAATGGAAATGTGTATTGTTGCTTTTACGTGTGGGTCTTTTACGATGTCTCCGAACACCAGCAAAGACAGAATAAGCAACAAAACCTCAAGCTCACATTCTAGTTAAATGTTAAGGAGTCGACTGAGATTCGTCTGTCACTATTGCCATATTTGCTCCAGTTGCAGAAAACTACAAGCCACAGAAAAGACATCCTGCTCATGAAAATGGTCCTGCCTCATCCACTCCTGGATCAGCTGCGTGCCGACAGGACTCTTTACAAGCAGGACATATGGCTGAGTGACATAGAATTGACTTCCCAGATCAGGTGATTTACACCAGCCACAACTGGAGAACTACCAGGAATGGCGGCATGCAAGACCCTACTGAGGAAGGTGGAGACTCTGCCGTATGTCTCAAAGGCCCACTAACAAAATCAGCAGCCGGGCCGTAACAATCAGTCGTGCCCCAGTGTGTAAATTTTGACTGATACTGATAACGAAATCCCTCGCCTTCACTATGGAAAATGGGTGATTGTCCAGTGCAATCAATTCATTTTAGCAGTTATGTCTTTATATATGGTGCTGCTAACATTGAATATTGATAAAGTTTAAATATTGACCAAAACGGACACATCGGATCGATGCTGCTATTTTGATTTTAACGAATAATTTACGTTACCAACAGGTTAACCGATATACCTTGCATCTCTTAAGAATAATATTGAATATAAGAGATACATGTTTGTTTCAGTACATTTACATTTATTCTGGAGATATTTTTATCCAAAAGGACCTACGGGTCAATGCAAGTAAGTAACATACTGAGTAACATACAAAGAGCACGAGCACAACCACATAATGGCTTATGGTTTAGCAGCTGCCCTGCAGGATTGCTACCTATAATAAAGACCTATAACATTACAGATACACCCATTTAAGATCCCTGGAGACTATTATTTTTACCATACTGCACCCGTTTGCTATACCCCTACTATCACCGTTATTATGACAAAATGAAGACCATCAATAATGACGTAATTACAGCTATTAAACAAAACACCATTAACCTGAACGAAAATTATATTTTTCTCAATCTTAGTTCAACAAAGAAAGCAGTAATTACTATACAAACCAGCCCATTTATCTGCTGCTAAAATCAGCCTTCGTGTATTTGTGTCTGTATCAACCTTGAGGAAAATCGATAGCGTCGACCTTTTGCAGTTTACTGAATTTACTGAAAACTCCAGCCACGGATCCAACACGGCGAGTCAGCAACCTCTTCCCAGATCCCCAGAAAGCCAGGAAAGAATCGGGGCTGCTTTGGAAGGCAGAAAGCCACAATACATGCCCCCCCCCTCCTTCAAGCTTCCTTCGGATGCAGGTAGAGCATCATGGATCAGGAGAAGGGCGGCATACAGAGTGCAGCTGTCCCCAGAGTGCAGCTGTCCCCAGAGTGCAGCTGTCCCCAGAGTGCAGCTGTCCCCAGAGTGCAGCTGAATAGTTAAACCTTAATTCTATCTGTCGTTGGAACAAAGGAATCTTCTGCTAGAGTTAGCTGTGATCATTAACCCTATGTATATGTAAAGGTATCATTAGGTCATATGAAACAAATATGCCAGGCAGTAACACAGTAGTACTGTTCAAGCTTCAAGATAAATGCATTCATAAGAACATAAGAAATGTACAAACGAGAGGAGGCCATTCGACCCATCAAGCTCATTTGGGGAGAACTTAACTAATAGCTCAGAGTTGTTAAAATCTTATCTAGCTCTGATTTAAAGGAACCCAGGGTTTTAGCTTGCGCTACACTAACAGGAAGACTATTCCATACTCTAACTACACACTGTATAAAGAAGTGCTTCCTGAAATTCATTTTAAAATGTTCTCCTGCTAATTTCCACTTATGGCCACGAGTTCTAGTATTTAAACTAATATTGAAGTAGCCATTTAGCTGAACAGCATCCAGACCCATTAGAATCTTATAGACCTGGATCATGACCCCCCTTAGTCTCCTTTGCGTGAGGCTGATCAGATTCAGCTCAGCTAACCTCTCTTCATAAGACATTCCTCAAAGACCAGGAATCATTCTTGTAGCCCTACATTGAACCTTTTCCAAGGCAGCAATGTCCTTTTTAAGGTATGGTGACCAAACCCACACACAATATTCTAGGTGGGGTCTTACCAAGGAATTGTATAATCGTAGCATCACCTCCCTTGACTAAAACTGCACAAACCTAGAGATGTAACCCAACATCCTATTGGCCTTTTTATTGCTTCCCCACACTGGCGAGAGTGGGACATGGAAGCATCAACATACACACCGAGGTCTTTCTCATAATCAGCTACCTTTAGTTCAGTGGAACCCATAAAATATCTGTACTTTATATTTCTGCTCCCTGCATGGATTACCTTGCATTTATCTGTGTTAAATTTCATCTGCCAGGTATCAGCCCAGTCGCTAATTAAATCCAGATCCCATTGTAGCCTCTATAGCCTTCAAAATACCAATGAGTGTGGTGGGCTTTTCTACCTGTTTAACATTCCAGCATGAAGACTTCCTTCTTCCTCGCTCAGGTGGTTTTGTGAATTGTGACTTGCCTGTAATTGGATATCCTGGCCACAGTCTGAATGCATCATTATGCCTCATTACATGTGAGCAGATGTTAATAAACCTCTGTTTCACGCTGCTTGTAATTCTTACATTACGGGGAACCTCTTTTCATGGCCAGAACAGCAGCCTGCACAGACCCACCCCCACACCAATAGAGCATAACTCTGAATACAGAGAGGTCAGTCACAAAAGGGATGAGACATTCTAAATTGGGACTTTTCAATTTTTAGAATAATAAGTGAACCTATTTGCTGATACTTTTCTTCGAAAACACAAAAATTTGCATATCTAAAGACTGCATGACCCAAGCACATGAATATTTAATACCTGAACCACTGAAATGAGATATATAAACTATAATTCTAATAGAGCTTTTTTTCTATTTTAAAATAGCATCAGTTTTAATGCAACAATATATAAAACCTTCATTATTAAAAACCTAATTTATTTTGAAGTCCTGGGAATTTTGTAGTTTTATCTTTAAAAAGTGAATTACTTACACAATTTTCCAACACACCCTATAATCTGAAAATGTATTAGAGAGCATATTATATATTACTTCTGAGTTATTTAATTGGAAAAAAGCAATTTTTCCATTTTTATTTCAATGTACTAATTAGGTATGCCAGGAATATTTGTGAACGATACTTTATAAAGCTTCTAAAGGTATCTATCTATCTATCTACTCATCCATCCATCCATCCATCCATCCATACATCCTGGTCAGGGTTGAGAGAAGCCTGGAGTATATCCCAGGTAGAACAGGGCACAAGTATCAGTAACCCTAATATGGACAATTAGAGAGAAATCATTTCAGTGATTTTCTTCTGTGAGAAGTTGCAGTTAACAAAGGTTTAGTCACTGTCTCCATCCATTTCTCCTACCCGTTTCTAAAAAACTGAGACTGAGGAGTATTTGTTCCTAGAAGTGAAACAGGATTCCGATCGAAACTGCTCCGTATCTCAACAACTGCCTAATTAACATTAAAGTTGGAAGATGATGTTTCGACTGCATGCTCGCTTCATGGCACAGACAGCAGGAAGAGCAGCTGTGCTGCCAGATAAGAAGATTACAGGCTGGTAAAAAAAAGTGCTAGAATTTTCTTCCCAAGGAATTATGTCTGGGAGAAAGTATCCTTCAAATTGTTGCTTTCACATAATTTATTTGCATTCTCAATCAGACTTTAAAGTATACTAAGATAAAAAAAGACAAACCATGTTTTACCTCTATTAACAGCAACAATCTGTTAGAAAACTCACTTAAAAATCATAAAAGATACTAATTTGATGTCCTTGTGGTACACAATAGTGGCATTAAAGAAGTCAGCACCGCAGGTTTCCAGAACCTTCTCCCAGGTGGTTTGAAGGCAGCACCTGATCCTGGGCCACACAAATGGCAGACCGGCACGCGAAACTGCCCTGTCTGGCAGGACAAGGGGTGCAGAGCTTTTGGGGGAAATGGGAAAGAAGCACAGGGAAGAGGCCGGGATTTAGAGAGTGTGGAGGCAGGCCTGGTGAGAGACGTGAATGAGGTACCCACAGACAATGGGACACATTTCACCATTTCTTTGGCCTTTGCACCTCCATTATACAGACTCCCTAGGTTAACATGGTCTGCTACGGTATTTAGGCATTTTTACAATGGGTAAATATTTTTCACTTTCAGTACTTTTTTCAGTAAATTACGTGACATATTCAACACTTTATTAAAAACTTTGTGTTAATAATTTTGCCCAACTGTAGGCTAATGTAAGTGTTCTAAGCAAGCTTAAGGTAAACTAGGCTAGGCAATGATGATTGTTAGGCTAGCTGAACTGTATTAAAATATGTTTTGGTCTTACAATATGTTTATCGGAGCATCACCCTATCGTAACCTGGGGAGGGGCGGTAGTTCTGTCGCCCTCATTTGTAAAATATGGCATCATATAAGTGCCCCACCTTGGTGAACTTTATAGCCATTTTTCACCCACATGTAAACCTCTCAAACATGGAGAATACAAGAACATTTTCCCATTCAGCCAGTATGACATTAACATGGTAACTGAAATCCAGTGGAGAGCACAATAATAAAGGGTAATTCTGGGTCATCTGAAGCAAAATCTACATATGTAATCCTCACAAAACAGAGCTAAATATGGATTCCACATTACAATGTATTTCCTTTGGAAGAATGTATTTTATGGAATAGGTAGATGTCTGATGTTTTTATGCCTATGGTGGGATTGTTCCAGTCATCTCAGGGATCACAGCAATGGTCCAAAAAGCCTGCTGGAATTGGATCCCAGCTAGTACCAAAATGGGCTGCATGCCAAATGATCTGAATAAAGCATGGGTCTGGGAAATGGCATGGAGACAGATAAATGTGAGGTAAGCTTTATCACTGCGCCTACTGATGTGCTCACTGACTGAATCTGCATTTTGGTTTTCGCTGCTGAGGTACCGGTTCTGTTTATAAGCGTGCGGAAAAACCCATTAGGAGAAAAGCTGCATTTTTTCATGGCAGTGTTCCTGGAACCATGAGCGTGAGGCAACGTATGCGAGATCTGTAATGAAAAGGGGCTGTGATGTGTGTGGTCGGATTCGTGGTGCTTAATGAGATATCCCACAGTGCTCTGATTGAAAACTACTAGATCGGAGATGCGTGGATGTATTCGGATGCGAGGAGATTTAGGTGTAGCTTTCTGGATATCTGTAAAAACCCATCAAAGGCCACAATAAAGAATGCAGTTTGCACTGTGCAGTCTACATGGAAATTGAAACACAGCACAAAGAATGTACCTCAGAGGACTGTCCTTTCTCCATTCATATTCATCCTCTACATTTTAAGACTTTAAGTTCAACATGCCACCTTCTGAAGTTCTCAAATGATTCTATAATTGTTGGATGTACTAAGGATGTGCAAGAGGTAGAATACAACAGTGTGGTGGGAAGCTTTGCGAGGTGGTGTGGAATGAACTGTCAGCAGGTCAACCAGAACCAGGAGAAGGTGGTGGACTTCAGGAGAGAGAGCTTTCCAACCACCACTGTCTGCCTCCATGATAATGATGAGAGATCATACCTCCTTAGATGTACCTAGGAGCAACAATACTAGTCTGGACCAACAACACTGAGCCGATCAACAGAAATGGAGTAGTCTGTACGTCTGTACTACAAGGAGGCTCAAGTGCTGCAACAAGATGCTTTCAAGATGTATTCCACCAGTCTGTTGTAGGGAGCTCCATCTTTGTCACTGTAATGTGATGGGGCACTGATGTGAGAGCAAGGGATACCAGGGGGCTAAAAGAGCTTATCAGAAGGGCAGTTCTGACACTGGGCACCATCTAGACCTTCTGGAGGTGATGGCTGAAAGAGGAACAGAGTCCAAATTAAAGATCATCATGAGCAGTGCCTCCCATCTCCTCCATAGGATACTTGTTAGAACAAAGAGCACTTTCAGTAATAGGCTGATCTGACAATGGTGCGGCTCAGAAGGCATCCATCGCGTCTCTGGATGAGTAGCATTGACCTGTCAGGGGACTAAAGCAGCAGCTATTCATAGACTGATCTGGACTGTGTAATATTTCCGGGCGATGCGTCCACCAATGCACTACAGATTCTGTTGGGCCTACATATCAAAGTTTATGGCATTTTTAGATTTTATATCTTCTCTGTCATTGGGTTTTATATGCCCTTTATCTATGGACTTCTCCAGTTTCCACTTTTTGCTTATTGTATTCCTGTAACCACTGCACACTTAACTTAGTGTGTACTCAATCACTTTTCTGTAGTTTGTAATTGTCACACCAGTTCCTGATTACCACTCCAGGCAGACTCTGTGATCTTGCTCTGAGCCACTCAGCAATTAGCTCTTAATCTCATTTCTCACGGCTCAGTCGTCATCATTGCTCTTGGAGCGTAGGGCTCAGAGCTGTATTGATTCAGGGTCTCGTATGTGGGGCTTTGTTTGGTTTGGCAGTATTTCTCCTGGGTTTCTGTAAGCGGAGCTGACATGGTCACTGGCTTCATGTTTTCATGTACTGCTGTCTTGCTTCTGGGTCTATTGTCCTTGATGACCGGTCTCCTGTCTTGAGTTTCTGGGCATGGCTAGCTAGATCATTGTTTCTAGGTGCATGTTCCAGATTAGGCAACAAGTGTCATGTTTGTTGTGATTCTGATTTTATTTTAATCCCACTTCCTGTTTCCTGGTTCTTGCTCCTGTTTTTCCAGTCCACTTTTTCCGAGTCGCCCAGTTATCACTGGTTACCAGGCACCATTGGTTACCTGCTTCCTGCAGTGAGCTGTCTTAAGCTCTCAGGGGTAACTGGGCATAAGGCCTAGCATTATGGATGGATGGCCCAGTTTGGGGTGCTCCATTTCCCAATATGTTTACCTGAATGCTCTGAATCCTAGTTGTGACAGTAACACAGTTTATGGAATTTTGGGGATTAACAAAGTACCTACTTACTCAATCATGTCAAGTCAAGTGGCCATTATTGTCATACCATCTATATACAGACATGCAGAGACACGAGATAATGCTTAATAACCCAAAACCACAGTGTGACGCGCAAACAGCAAATGACAAGGGGGGGGGGGGTTTCCACAGGACATAAAGTGCAAAACACAGGATGGTACAACACAGGGGGGCTGGGCACAAGAGTTTATGAACATATGCAATGTGAAGGCAAACAACCATATATAATGCAGCAGCATGAAGGGTGGAATAAAGCATCAGCAATCAATACATTAATTATTTGATAATAATAATAATAATAATATTTTTTGTCACTTAGTGATTTCCGCCTACTGTGTACCCTTTGCAGTAAGAACATCAGATAAGAGGGTGACGGTCTGGAAGTATTTTATGCTTTAAACAGCTACTAGTAGCACGGCGATTTGCAATCTTTGTAGAAACGAATCTTTCAGAGGTGGGAACAGCGTTTAGTGTAAAATCCCACTAAACGAAGCGCACGCAATTGTGCAAGACAACGCTAGTAATATGAAAAAAGCAGTGGATGATTTGGGAGTCGCTAGCTTGGGCTGCACACTCGCTACAGCTTATGATAGACGAGGGGCTGAAGTGATGCTATTGCCAATGAGAGAAACATTGTGGGGCATTTTAAGCTTTCGCTGCTTGCGTATCCTCGCTTGGAAGATACTCATATTGCAAATGACTCAAAAGCACTTAAAACAAGTCGTACAAACGAGATTGATACGTATATGTTTCTAGTAGCGTAATTAAGGATGTTTTGGCATACATTTTTTCATCTGTATTTACTAGCTGAAGTATATTAATAATATATAAAGTATAAATAAATAAATTATATATATATATATAAAAGTAAAAAGAGGTCTTGTATCGGAATCGGTATTGGCAGTTGTGTATCGAATCGGATTGGAACTGAAAATTGTGGATCATGGGCCAAGGCACTAAAATTTTGCAACTGAACACTACACATGTAAGTCCCCCTTATACCCAGGTACATGCATGGGTTTATGATTAATTAAAGAAAACCTTTTCGATCTGTGAAAAGACTCATGATGCAGGTAAAACGCTCCTTCGCTAATGATGTGAGCCACTGTCAGTGTGTGAGAGACGTGGCAGAGCAGCAGGGAAAGGGTGCTATTCATGCATGCCGGATCGCATTATGATGGCACCCAGAGCCGAGATCTCCAGCAGACAGAAAACATGCAGCTCCCATAATATCCGCCAAACACTAAGAGAAAGTATAAATGTGAGTGCGGCGTCTCCTGCACTATAAATACAGCTGTCATTCATAAAAGGTCAGAACGTTCCGGCTTCAAAGGAGCTGACTTCAGACAAGTGAATTCTCCACGCCGAAGGAAGATAAGCCCGGCTGGATGAAGCTGCCCGGCACAGCAGAGCGGGGATACAAGTTAAGTGATAAATGAAGGTGTCCCGTGGGGGGGAGATGAGAAGCGGGGCCATGGAAGCGGCAGGAATGCTTCCCAGGTCTCCTTTCAGCGGCACGACTTAGGATGCAAAAGAGCTTAACTGAATATACACAAACTCAGCTGACAGCCTAAGTTCTTGTCTGGCAAAGTGACTTTTGAGTGGTGGAATGCATTAAGCGGAGTACTGTAATCTGTACTGGAAGATTAAGCACACAGGGAAATGATTAGGAAGTCACTTAATGGTGAATATTTTCAGGTAGATGTCTTCTGTAGGAACCAACAGAAGAGATGCTATAAGACGGTGGAGCAGATGTCCCGGTAAGGCAGCGTTTCCCGATTTGGTCATCGGGGACCCACAAACGGCCCACGTTTCTGCTCCCTGTGGGTCTCCGAGGACTGGATGGGGAAACACTGCATTAAGGGATTAAGTCAAAAGAACACAGAGACGCCATGGACTGCTGCAGCCTCTAAAACGGACAGAAGAGGCAGATGGCCTAGAGGAGCCAGAGGAAGGATAAGAAAGACCCATGAGGGACACCAGAAACGTGGAGGTCAATTCCATCTTCAAGGTGCACAACACAGCATCTGTGGTTAACTATAATGGCTCACGATCGTGACAAATAGAGTCTGCAGCTGATATGGGACATGTGGTGCTGAAATCTCCATTGTTAATATCCTTTAAAATCAAGTGACATTTAAAATTTATTATCACATACTAATGTGCTAAAATAAAACTTAAATGCAAAACCAAAATTTTATGCAGATGCACCTGATTCTAAGAGAGCAGTCCCCCACCCCCCAAAAACAGATACGCTTGATTGCCTCCGGTGTACGGATATGTGAGAGAGCTTTGACGTCATCGCATCCTAGTGACATGCTGCCAGATGCCCTGTAGTTCTGGGGACAAGCTCTTGGTATCGACAGTCATAACCAATTCATGTTCAGAATAAAATCATAAAGTTGATTTAATTCCTCTATGAGCAATACCTGATGAAAGCTTAACAGCACAAACAGAAATTATTGCAGCCAAAACCCTGTATGTGCCCCCTGTAACTGGCACATATGGTCAATACAAGGCAGTTTATAAAACAAAACCTCTGAATCGTTCCAGCCACAGAGGACTTCAGGAAAACAACCAGAATCACCTTTCCATACACTGAAGGCGGTATCGATTTTATTCTGCTGTCCTGCTGGCAAAGTATCAGCAATAAGACCTAAGAGATCCGGAAATAGCACTAAACCTATTGAGGCACTGCAGTGTGCTAGGGGCCCATTAACGCCCCTTTAGTCACAGCCAAGTGCTTGTATTTGGGAAGGTCTGTCCCCAGGAGAGGGGACACGAGGGCACTTGTCACAGCCGCTAATCCATTCATTCCTCTGTGGCAACATCTGAACGTACATGCAACCACCAGAGAAAATGAATTGGCTTTTCTCTGACTTAATAATAAATGAAGTAGATGCTGAGTTCCTGCAGCCATTCCTGTTTAATATCTGGCCACGTCAGATTTAGAACAATGGAGAAAAAACAAGACGATCTCCAGGTGAAGCTCACACCTGTGTACCTGTCATGCTTCACTCTGATTTCTGGGTAATGGTTCAGATCAGACGAGAGGTCAAAGGTTAAATGGAATGGAAAGGTCAAACATTACCATTGTCCAGCTGATATACCAGGCTGATTTCTGAGGACTGCAGACCTGTTTGTCCTGGATTCCATAGCAAGATGCATGTCAAAAAGGTGGCAGAGGAGGTTACATAGAGGAGATGACACCATGCATAAAATCCTGCAATGTGCAGGGTGTTTTTTTTAATATGACTGCCAACAGATGTCCAGGATAGTGTGAGTCCTACGGTGTATGTAATGTTTCAGTCCTCCAACAAAGACAAATGTTAGACCATACGGTCATCGCTAATTTATATAACCGCATCAAGGTCACAGGCTGGACCTTCTGTGTGCCAGGAATCAAACAGTCAGGCTGTCAAGGCAGGATGAGTATGGCTACACTAGGAGTCTGAGGTATGTGCACCATGATCTAAAGTGCAGCATTAAATTGCTCTGCACTGCATTGAATTGAATTGAACTGAATTGAATGAGACTTTATTAGCCATATGAACAGATTTACAAGTACATTTCTATTCCTGCACAGTTCCCTTGGTCAAGTTTTAAAAACAAACAAACAGAAAAATGAACATAACATATGGAAAGAAAGATGCATTCAGGTTTTTACTATAAAATGAAATAAATTAAATAACTAAAAAGACAAGCAAGGTTCTTGATCAATAAATAAGACAAATAAGGTGCCCCATATTAAATAAGGTAGTTGTGGTTGGGATGGTGATTTAAGAGTTGGAGTGGGGGGACTCCTCTGCATTCTAAATGTTCCTAGCAGTGTCTCAAATGAGGGGGCTAATGCTGATGCATCTCAAGAATAATCTGTCATCAGCACTGTGCCGTGCCTGTAGCTCCCTGGCCCCCAGGGGAAGAACCGGCACTTCAGCTGGAAGACAGAGCTTATCAGAAGAGAGGCAGGATGTCGCCTTCGGAGTCCAAGCAATGGACGCCTGTGTCCCGCATCCGGCGTCTGTGTGAGAGCAAAGGACGCTTCAGTGTCCCGCATCCGGCGTCTGTGTGAGAGCAAAGGACGCTTCAGTGTCCCGCATCCGGCGTCTGTGTGAGAACAAAGGACACTTCAGTGTCCCGCATCCGGCGTCTGTGTGAGAGCAAAGGACGCCTCAGTGTCCCGCATCCGGCGTCTGTGTGAGAGCAAAGGACGCCTCAGTGTCCCGCATCCGGCGTCTGTGTGAGAGCAAAGGACACTTCAGTGTCCCGCATCCGGCGTCTGTGTGAGAGCAAAGGACGCCTCAGTGTCCCGCATCCGGCGTCTGTGTGAGAGCAAAGGACGCCTCAGTGTCCCGCATCCGGCGTCTGTGTGAGAGCAAAGGACGCCTCAGTGTCCCGCATCCGGCGTCTGTGTGAGAGCAAAGGACGCCTCAGTGTCCCGCCTTCGGTGTCTGTGTGAGAGCAAAGGACGCCTCAGTGTCCCGCATCCGGCGTCTGTGTGAGAGCAAAGGACGCTTCAGTGTCCCGCATCCGGCGTCTGTGTGAGAACAAAGGACACTTCAGTGTCCCGCATCCGGCGTCTGTGTGAGAGCAAAGGACGCCTCAGTGTCCCGCATCCGGCGTCTGTGTGAGAACAAAGGACACTTCAGTGTCCCGCATCCGGCGTCTGTGTGAGAGCAAAGGACGCTTCAGTGTCCCGCATCCGGCGTCTGTGTGAGAGCAAAGGACGCCTCAGTGTCCCGCATCCGGCGTCTGTGTGAGAACAAAGGACGCCTCAGTGTCCCGCATCCGGCGTCTGTGTGAGAGCAAAGGACGCTTCAGTGTCCCGCATCCGGCGTCTGTGTGAGAGCAAAGGACGCCTCAGTGTCCCGCATCCGGCGTCTGTGTGAGAGCAAAGGACGCCTCAGTGTCCCGCATCCGGCATCTGTGTGAAAAACACCATCGTGGAAGAACGGCATCGGCTGCCTGCTTTTAATGCCTCAAAAATATTTTTTATGAAATAGTTACACGTTTGTGGGTCACGCTGGCGCTGGTGTTCGGATACACCCGCTCAATCTCTTGCCTGATCCTGCCAGCAGACAGTTACCAGCACTTCAGAAACAGGGCAGATTTGCATTCTGGGAAGCGTCTGGTGTTAGTCCTGAGCCGTCAGATGGAATGGCTGCCGAAATTCCAATAGATCGAGCCATAGCTGGATGAGTTCTTCCAGGATACCAGCGATATTCGGAGACGGAAGTCTCCTTACGGATAACGGCTGGCATGGTCAGTCTGCATCTGCTGCTTGTGGTGCAAGAGCCAGTGTACACCTGTCATTTCCTGGGACTGTATCTGCGACCGTGATTGGCTCCCGCCTCTGGCGAGCTGCCCTCTCTATCGGGCAGCTGAAAGGAGCCCCCGGACTAAAGGACGGCACTCCATCCGTGGGGCTGCCTCCGTCCCTCGCCTTCCAGCCCTGACCTTTTGTGGTTCCACCACCCATCACACGGATGACATTTTCAATTTGAAAAAAGGTTACATAAAATAGCGGGTGCGTAGCGTATCGGTGCAAAATGGATCTGCCGGCGGACGGGGCGCTCTGCGGGCGAGGCGTCACTTTTGGCAGTGACGCCGCAAGCGCCGTCCAATTACTGAATGCAGCGCAAAGGCGCAGGGGCCGGGCCCAAGGTGGGCCGTGACGGGCATATCCGTGAAAAACAGTTTTTAAATGTTGTTTTTTTGGAACTAGTAGTGCGTGAAGCCATAGTGGAATAGGGCAGTTTGCTGTATACAGTGTGTTCGTACAGTGGTTAGCACCCCAGGATGGGATTCCATCCATCAGCCTATCCCAGGAGCAAAGGACAAGAGCTTGATGGGATGCAAAATGTTTCCAGATCATATAATTACATTCAGAACAAAATGCAGGTATCATGGTAGCTAAAATGGGGCATCATTTCTGCCTAGAGGCAGCTCAGCTCAGCAAGATCCCAGTTGTCATTTTTCTTCAAGGGAAACGTAACGCACTTGCTGGTAAACAACAGCCTGTGTGCCTGCGGTGGGCTGTGGGAGCGCTGAGCAGGAGCAGCTCCATGTCCGTGAGAAAGAGCCCTCCTCCCCTCACGAGGAAGAACAGGGCCCGCAATTAGCACGCCGCGCCCCCCCACCGCTACACAGCGGCCCGCCGGTGAATGTAGCTCTGGGCTGGGATTAGCGAGGCATGCGCTCCATGGTCACGTCAGCCGGACAGGCTCGGGAAACAAGGGTGAGGAGGAGCGATCGATTACCAATCTTGGAGAAAGGGCTGTGATGGCTTGGGGGGGGGGGGGGCTTTCAGCCTGTTTTCTTTTTACCCACCCAGAGCGAGAAACACTGTCCCTGAGGTCTCGGACACAATGGCACCGCCGTGCTCCGTGCTAAGTCACCTCGCTGTCACTCTGGAGGTGTGCATTTGAAGGTCACGTTGACATCAGCACATTTAAACATTTTTCTTTTCAAAGGAAAAAACAATATAGGTTATTATCCGGTTTTACTACATTCAGACAGTTAGGGACGGTCAGCGAGATTTCAGGGTCGTACGTCAAGCGACCAACCAAAGCTGGGAAATTTTTTATTTGTCACGTAAAGGTCACCACAGAAAAAACGAATTTGTCCTGTGCTGTTGTTGTTGCTGCTGTCGTCGTCATCATCTGCAGCTTAAGAGGTTTGTTTGGATTAACCGCCCGATTGCTGTTTATCAGAGAACACAAGGTTACCACAGATGCCCGCCTATCGCACAGCACAGGTACATCACGGCGGGTGTCGGATGGAAGTGGCACAGAATAATCTAGAAAACAACTGACTTCTTGAACTATGCCTGTATCATATCCAAACTCCTGTGCTTCCTAAACTTTTAACAGAAGAACATGGCACCTTGCAACAATGTCCCCTGGTGTCTCATGTCAGAGGTGATGCCAGAGGTGGACCCTGAAGATTTTTAACAAAGCCTCAGTTAATATTTTATAATCACTTTCACAATCTGTCATCGTGTTATGACATGCCACTATTTCAGGACAAAGTCCTGTATAATCCTCTAACCCTAGAATTGCTATCACATATTTAAGAATAAATTGTACAATATTTAACATCACAACAGCACATGCTAACTCATGTCAGCTAAACATCCTAAAAAAGGTACACAGGGTCAGTTAACAACTGCCGTGACTTAGCTCATTGAGTCTTGTAGAGTCCCCATATCCCTCAGCTGTCTGCCTTATATTCGTTTAAAACAAGATAAATATCTGGAGTGGGGGGGAGGGGTAATCATGTGAGAAGATGATTTGTTTAAAGTAATTTGTCCCCTTTGCCCTGCTACAATGCAAAAAGGCAAAGGTTCCTTTCCAGGGAGTAATTGGATATAAACGAACTCACCGACCACCTGCCATCGCAGGCCTACAGGATAAACATTCACACCCGCTATCTGATGCATTTACCTATGCTGCCTGCTAGCACTGAATAATAGCACTGTCAGAAAAATCTCCCAGAACTGCATCGATTCCAGCAATCCATTTGCTGGGGGAGAAAGTGAACATGCTTTTGCGAGTCACAGGCAGAAAATGCGAAAGGCAGAAGTAAAGTTTCTCTAAGACATATAATAGAAAAGCTTTTCCAGAACTTTGTACATGTCACACCCCGATCGTGCTGCTCCTCCCGTGTGCCACGCCCCCTCATTTAACTCATGTGGAATCCCCGTGTTTACCAGCTGTTTCTTGTTGTTTCATTAGTCCTGTGCATTTAAGTCCGTGTTCAAGTATGTTTCCTTAGTCTTGTCACTAACGTCTCCACCCCGCTAATGTTGCCCTGTGCTCCCAATCGTGTTATCCCTTTAATAAACCCCACACTCCCATGCTTCAGTTCCTGCCGTGCTCACCCACCTTGTGACACTACATATCAAGTCTGATGGTTAGTGAAATACCTCTGTTATCATGGGGTCACCCCTTCTGCTGTAATTTTGTTGGTTATTCTAGGATCTATTTAAAGAGAGGTTATGAAATGATATGCAAGGGCACTGATAGTACAACCTGATGTATTTTAGAGTACACTAGAAAATGCACAGTGCCTTACAAAAGCACCTGTTGTGTTCCATTTTACAAAAATTACAAAATGATGCATGCCATTTTTATATATATCATTTTCCTCAAACCAAAGACAAGGCAATAAATTTCAGGTACAATTAATTCTGTGAGCATGCAGATTGAGCATGCATTTTGTGTAGCTCCCTGCCTTTGCACATCAGCAAGGTGTGAATATTGCCGGTTTTCCGTACAGATATGCGGGAGCTTAGCGACTCATTATGCTCCAGAGCTTTCACATCTTTCCACTAATTCACACTTTAGGACTGCATCAAACAAGGACTTTTGCTTTCCGATTACCAGGCTGCTTCGGTGCACCGTTCTCCTGACACCATGAATCATTGTCCTGCTGACAGGTGAGTTTTCACCCCGTCTTAAAGTCTTTAGCGGCCCAAAACTAGTTCTCTTCCTGCACTTCCCTCTTCTCCTCTAGCCCCTAACCAGCCATAGTGTCTCTCTCGAGGAGAGCTGTCTCTGCATCACCTCGCTCTGCACTGACCATTGACATGCTGCATTTGTGAGCCACAACTCATCAGACCTGACATTTTCGTTTCGGGGTGACATGACCGCCATACTTTTGGCTGTGAAACCACTTGGGTGTTGTGCTCTAAGCTTCGTGTTGACTTCCAGACCCACAGCTTATCCTTAATAATGGCTTCTATGAGGCTGGCTCTGGATGGGGACTGAACAGAACCAGTGCACATGGAGATGGAGGGATCAGGATTTTATCTGGGTGTGCTCGTGGGAGTTTTACTTGCATAAAAGATAACCAATCAGATTGTAGAGGAGGTGGGTCCAAGCAGCTACAGGAGGCGGGACTGACACATTTGATTAGTCATAGTTATCTCCTGAACCAATCATTTTTCCTTCTGCCCTCAGAACATTTTTGTGTAAGTAAAACTCCTATGAGCTTTATGGGTTTGTCAACCCCAGGGGAGAGGAAAGGAGGTAAGAGCCGGCCTTCTTGGCTTCACCATGAGAGAAATGTAGGAAAACAAATGGGTGACAGGTGTGAGGAAGGGCTACACCTGCATCAAGGCATGGATGTGGGGTCTGGACCTGACAGCTGTCCCCTTTATATAACCCTGGTAATTAGTCAGAGGTGAGTGAATAGGCTGTCAGTCTGTGCTGCTACTTTCAAGCCCATCATCAATGTCACAGTAGCAGCCCTCACTGATACCCCCCTCCACCCCCACGCTCAGTCTGAAGGTGATGACTGATCTACGTTGAAACTGGGCACGACGGTGCTCGCGTTAATGTGCTCCATGGGGCATTCAGGCGCTTTGCTGTATAGCCCCAACCCTTCAGTACGGGGGCCCGATTGCTGGATTCTTTAAAGCAGGTCTGACCGAAAATTTTAACAAATCTGAATTTTCAACTGGAATTGTGAAAGTCTGGCCGTGGTGAAAAAGCTCTCTTTAAATTGCTTAAATATTAGTGTTCCATGAAAGTTGAAATGTTAATGCAGTTTGGAAGGTCATCGCTCCAAAATGAATAGGATTTATGACTTAGAGGAAACTTCACTTGAACTCACTTTTATCCAAAGTTACTTGTCTGTTATGCCCATTGGTACAGCTTTGTATTTTGCTCAAGGGAACCTTAACAGCTTTGAAGTTACAAGGCCATGCCCTTAACCACCCCACACACAGGAGTGATTTGAGAATTTTTTAAGATGGGGACCAAAAGAGGGGCCATAATTCAGACAGAGGAGCCAAACTTATCCTTGGCCAATGATATATTTTGAATCAGTGAATGACAGGGAAGGGGCACTTAAGGGACCAATCAGCTTTCAGTGCCCCAGTGGCCACACCCACCATGCTAAATGTTATGTACCTGTATGTTAGTTCCCAATTTTAGAACTTTCTCCATGCCCTTGAAACATGTCAGGTCGACTTCAAATATTGTATCCAAAAGAGGAACAGATTTGCTTGTAGGATATTTATGTGGCCGTGCTGATGGACCACTCCATCAATCCCTGCACGGGGCAGATTGCTCCCCGACGCTGTATGATTGATGCGCGGCTTTTCGAAGCCAAGCTTGAGAATTATTCAATTTGTACCAGCTGAGACGTCGAACACAAAACACAATAAATCAAGCAGGAAAACATGAATAATTATTCCTCATTGACAAAACCTCCATCCGAGAAAGAGAAAACCTCAGGTGAATTATCCCAGATAAAGGAGACAGGGTATTATCCTGAGTAATGTTGTACTTGACAATGCTACCAACAGGGCGGCGACACTGCAGCTTACATAGTATGTCACATTCTCTACATACCCACATAGCCTTCCTCCTCAAGTTTTGGAGTTGTGATCACAGTGCACTGCTAAGCTCCACCTTCCCAGATTGACGGCGCTCTGTAAGTCACCCAGGTATGATGTACAACTCTACAGTATCTTTCATTAACCTCAGGAAAAGCTAATCAGCCCATGTGAAAAGTTTGAGGTTACTTCATTACCAAGAGGATCCTCGAGTTGGGTTCTGACAGCCCGGCATCGTGGCAGGCCTTCGCTC
This sequence comes from Paramormyrops kingsleyae, assembly GCF_048594095.1. Classification (NCBI taxonomy): domain Eukaryota; kingdom Metazoa; phylum Chordata; class Actinopteri; order Osteoglossiformes; family Mormyridae; genus Paramormyrops; species Paramormyrops kingsleyae. The sequence goes on from NC_132815.1 coordinate 22,469,030, forward strand.
TGACGCAGCCTCTCAGCATGCAATTTAAGTCATTATTCTCTTAATTGACCTTATTCAGCCATCTATCTCTCTAAGATGAGGCTATTAGCAGTTCAGAGGGAGAGCAGAAAAACCAGATCATTCCTCACCCCAGGGGGATTGAGAGGCCAAGGCCCTTGCTCAAAAGCCATGAGTTGGGGGGTTGGAGTCCCAGAAGGCTGGACAGACAGGTATGCCAAAACGGGGCCTACCTTCAGTTCTCTGGAGGGCAATGTGGCACGCGTCCCAGCTGGGGAAGGAGTAGGGGCTGCTACAGGACCACTTCTGACCACAGACACACTTCCTGTCCACCAGATCACAGCCTTTGACCAGGCTTCCCCTGCAAGGTCCAGACCCCAAACTCAGATCGACATCCCAAGCTGCATCTGAGCAGAAAAAAAAGTTAATAAAAAGGTAAAGTTAATTTCTTAGTGCAGTAGTGCAATACTCGCAACCTAACTAGTGTCAAATTGGTAGCAGAGGTTTATTACACTAGTATTTTTTTTTCCATTTTACCTGAAAAGAATAACCATCTAAAAGGAGTTCAGTCAATACATCCATAAACCAGTTCCATGTGAGTTTTAGGGAAGCTACATTTTGACAAGCTTCGGGGTCTCCCAGGTTGCTTGACAGGCACGCCGTCTTCGACAAGAAAGCGTGCAAGGGAGTCGTCGGCTCAGCCGTGGGAAGCCGGCTTTGGCATCAAAGGGCGGGGGAGATGAAATGGAGCTGGCGGCGAGTGTGGGGGAGCTTATGAGGTCTGATGTGCGCTTGCGGATGTAAGGGCGAAGAGATGGCGCCGTTGTCTTTAAAACAGTAGGAGACGCAGGAGAGACAACTTCCAGGAGCCCAGGGACCTGCCGCATTGCATGATGGGACTGTACAAGCCTGGAGCAGTCATGAAAGGGGACAGGCCCCAGGGGGGCACAGGAGTCCCAGCATCCAGCTCACATTTGTGCAGTTAAGACCCTTTAAAGATGACTCTACAAAGGCCTTACCGCAGCACAAAATCAAATAGCAGACAGACAGGGACTCCAGCCTGCATAAGTTAGCATAACATAGCTAACTGGGTCTGAAACTCCACTCTCTGAAAAGAAGGCCAGTGAGACAGTGGATGTTCAGGAGGACAGCAGAAGGAAACCTGGACTCTGAGATGAGGAGTGCAGGGTCACCGCATCCCGGATGGAAAGCAACAGCAGCAAAAGCAGACGAGGTGGGCTCCAACGCAGGGTGTTTGGCCCAGCCTATAACAACAGGTTCAGTACTGATGTTTCAGCGTATTATCTTAGTACACTTTATATGTTTTACTCTCTTCACCTAATTTATTTACAAAACAACAAAAACAAAGGAGGCCAACGGGAAAATTGTTGTAGTTAAATATGGTATTTGTATGTGTTAAGACACATGCTGTACCCTTAATTTGGTGACAGAGCTCAATACGTACTGTATTTGCCCATTGCCGTGCCAATGAATGTGAAAACTTCGTGTAAGGAGACCGAAGGGATTGTATGAAGTACTTTTTTTCCTTCGATATTTGCATAACATTTTGAAGGAAATTACTTCCAAAAACGAATCATTTACATATGGAGTGCTCAAATGTTGTCGGTACAGTGGCGGCTCGCGCTCAGCTTTTAGACCGCGCTTTGATTTAATAGCCTGCGTAGGCGGCTCGCGCGCGGGTCTCCTCTACGTACGTTAAAAAGTAGCCGGAATGGGGGATTCGCCAGGGGCTGTTTCCCAGCAAAGTGGCCAGCTCGTCCTTTGTTTGCAGAGTTTTAAAGGGAAGGTCTTGGTGCCGTAGGATATTCTTTCAAAAAGGTTTTCGAATATTTGTAATCGTTCAGAGCTACAGCACACATAGTAACATATTTTACTGTAATTGGAAAGTATTGTTCCCGCATATATTAGTTTCAGCTTATTTTTTCGTACCATAACTCCAATGTGCAGCTTTTGCTATATAAAGATCCATCGATAAACAGTATTTATATAATTATCAGAGATGTGAAATTCCATTCATTTGCACAAATCCTGCTCTAAAATAGATATGTCATCCATCATATAATCCTATACTAACTAATTCACGTCTGAAACCACATTTTGATTGCTGACAATGCCTAAAAAATGAAGGGGATTTTGGTAGCCTGTTGGGTATTTGTTGTGAGTCTGATTTCGGAAAATATTTACATAAACCATTCCCTTTCCTGACACTTTTAAGGAGCTCAAGAAATGCAGTGCCCCGATTTTATCATCTACTATAGGAAAGAAACGACACCACTCAGACCCTGTAATGATAAGCGGTTGGAAGATGGATTGATGGATGATGGATAGGATAATCTAAATGAATCCAAAATTTGTTACAGACAGATTAAATTTATTTCTACGGCATGCATATAGGAGTTTATTTTCTGCGTAAGTTTTCAAACTGATTAAAGCCTATCTGGGTACACACCTTCACAAACTCCGACATCGACGGAACCGCCGTCCGGAGACGTCCCGACAACGCACTGGAGTCCGCGGTCGCATGTCCCGTTGAGACCGCGGAAGCCTCCACAGCTCTCGTGCCTCTGCTTGGCGCAGCCGGCGCAGCAGCCACAAGAGCCCAGTACCGTGCCGCCGCAAGCCTTTGGCTCAGCGCATCCGGACGCGTCGCAAGGCACGCACAGCAGCGCCCTGCCGTCCTCCGCCGATAACAGCAGAAGTTGCGAGAGCATCACGCATTTAGCTAGGAGGCACATGGCCGCGGAAGATCTTCCCCCAAAGGAGTTAAAATTACCAAACAGAGAATGCAAAAATCCAGATAAACGGCGTCCCATCCCCGTGCCACGTCTTCGCGTTGTTTTAAATATCCTTTGCTCAAAACTTTTTATCGACTGAATTGAATTTTCAAACAAAGAAATGGGGGAAAATAATATTAATTTCGAGTCAGAAATGCTACAGATCACTGTAGTGCTATATAATGCACCAACCTACTGTATGCCGTATATGCAAGTATGGTCCGAGTTCTTTTCCAAGACAACTTTCTTCTTTAAAATCCTACGCTTTATTTTAATCCTTTAGAAATAGACCCAGAGGAATGTACGCCACGGAACATGGAATAAATCGTGTCGCCTGATCATCTAAGATAAACCTGTTACTGTGTGCTGGATTCTATCTGAGCAGTCTGGCTGCCAGCCGTGCTTCTCTTACTTTACACTCAGTTAATGTTGCCGTTGTGATCTCATGACGGAACCCCTCCCATCTCACCTTTACTTTGGGCAGCGTGTGTTTGTGTGTGTGTGTGTGTTGAGGGGTGGTTGATCTCCCGGAGATCCGTGCTTTCGTGGCACCTGCAGAAGTTCGTCGCTCGTCGCTTCCTAATAATGTGAATACTGCTTTATATTCAGTTGCTTTCATTTAAGATATTTGTTAGAATTATCTCTTGCGTTCCAGAACAGTCAGCTCTGCAGCATAGTGCGAACATCCCATTGATGGCATGATAATTTAAATATGTTTACGATGTGTTTAAACTACTTATTCCTGTATAATAAAAAGCTGTAGGCTATATTCGTGGCATCGATGAAGACTCCATCCGGAACATTGTCTTTAGGTAAAATGCATAATACTGCATGTAATATAAATGAATGAAGTATTTCAGGATTGTTAAAACAATCTAGAAACAGCCTCATATGGGACAAATAAACAGCCTATGTGGGGTAGATGCATAATCAGATTCGTTCGCACGGGTTTTCGATTGTTTTAAATATGTTACCTATTTTATTGAACCAAATCACGAGTACGGCTTAACATTACTTTGTGCCGTGTTAATATTCATTTGTCGTTGGAATGCTAACACTGAATGTCGCTTGCATAATAATCCGTCTGTATTTTACGACAACCCTGTAATGATTTATCATATCAATTATTGTCAGACCCTCCAGCAGCGCGTATTTACTTTTCGGTTTTTCGGTCTTGATGGTCTGTTTTCAGACGATTAGTATATTGTTCCTTAGGCTAGGGTTTTATGAATTTATCCAGTTTGACGTCATACTGGAGCAATACAGGTTGAATAACGTTAAAGATAAGCTTTCTACCGGATCAGGGTCTCGAACTGGAACCCTGCAGGTTAGAGGGTTGCATCTCGTCTTCTTCCCACTAACACCCGTTGGATATTGATGTAACCAGCAAGTTGTGGCAAAACCGCAAGTACTTTCTGTGCTTCTGGGGATCCGCAGCAAATGAAACGGCAAAAAACAAGTTTTTACCCAAAAGACTAATATCACAGTTTCTGAAAAGTAAGATGCGCTCCGTTTCCAAATAAGAAACCAGTCATGCAACATATAATTACAAATGAAATACACAACTAGGCATAATAGCATTCCTGTTGTTCCGTAGCTTCCCGTACACTGAAAAATATACTTACTGATGCTATTACAGCACTGCATGACCAGTGTAAAGCTAGACACCTCGTTCCAGATCGTTTATTATTCGAATTTACAATAAATATATGTAATATATATATATATATATATTTTTTTTTTAAATTAAACAGTATTTAATCACCTAAAACAGTGTACTGCATTCTTAGTTAAACTGATTAGAAATGTCACTAACTTTTCAAAATGTACATTATGATAATAATTATTGGATTGCGTTCAGGAAGCTTCTAAACAGTAAAATCTCAAAGTGGCACAACAATATGATTAAATTTATTGATACTTCACACATTGCATTGGTAGCTTTAGGGAGTTAACAACCACAGCAAGACCCCCTCCCATGTTATGAAAATCATGCCCCCCTCCCACCCCCAGGCTGTTTAATTACAATAAGCCGTGACAGATAAGTAAGAAGTAAAGAAAGACTCACTATACGTAATGATTTCTGAACTGATTTAATCCCCGATGAGAGCGGGGCCCGGTGGGACGTGTCTGTCTGCATGGCATCCTCCAAACAAACGCATCTGACCGTGTTCCCGTTATCCTGGGAGCACGAGCGCCACAAACCATTCCACAGTCCACTAAACAATGCTGAGCCGGGAGAGTAACGATGTTGTTACCCGTATACTCTAGAAATTAGGATAAAATGTTTTGATTGAATTAGTTTTGGTTAATTTTTATACTATTTTGTTATTTTAATAATTAATTTTAATGGGATCTATAAATAAGCTGAATACGATTCATTGTTTTACAAACATTTGGTATTTTCTTTGATACATATATATAGTAATAGATTTTGTTTTATTCATTGAATTCTCACACCCAAAGCTACATTTCCGCCTGCTTTAAATCCGGATAGATGGACCTTTTTTCTTCAGTACACTTAAGAGCTTTAGAGCCACTTTTGTCGTTTATCTCCTGAAGAGCTGAGGGCTGAGAACTGAAAGCCAAGCGCGTGACAGGCAGCCACCTCGTTATTTATATGCGACGGCTGCGCTACGAAGAATCGTAAGGTGTCACCGAGCATTGAAAGCACAGATACGCCCCCGAAGCAAGTCAAATGTCCCGATTATAAACATTTAGGCAGGTTGATGGCGAGACGCAGAGATGAAGGAAAACAAAGCGTACCCAGTAACCTATTATGAAACCAATGTATAATATCAAAGACAAATTCAATTAGATACAATTTAACCGAACTTAACTCACATATTATAAAAATGTAACAACACCTAGAATTAAGGAGGTGTGATTTAAGAAAAAACGTATTTTTTCACCCAAAAACGACCTGGAAAGATGCTGTTTAGCGTCAGGGGGGAGCCCTGGAGACAGCAGGACTCCCCCCGCGGATCACCACGCTTATGTTCCGCTCTAAGCACTTTTGCTTAAGTCTGTAGTTTTCCCTCCTTTTATGGTTTCTGGAGATGCACACTGCTGAGTCGCTTTCACAACAATCCTCGAAAATAAATCGCTCTGATTATGAGGTAAATTGCTTTCACTTAATTACTGTTAGCAGCGGCTCATGAGACTCAGGCTGACTGTGAATGAATGCCGATGAATTTTCACTTTCGCTTCGGTTCTGCTGTAGGGGCCCCTGCTAACCTATAGCTTAAGTTAGTTTCGGTTTTTGAATATCTCGTGAGTAGCTGAACAGACGTGTTGTGTGACTCTAATGTCCGAGGTGGGCTGGGGGAGCATGTCATCAAAGACATTTCTTCAAGGCTTCGAGAAGAACTCGGATTCATCAAGGAAATGATTATTTGCTTGGATTTGCAGGACTTTGCATCACTCGGTAAAGCTACGGATTCTCCAACTTATTTATTTATGTGTTTGGTTGTCATGGAAGTAAAAGATGCAGTCATGGTTAATTCATAAAATGCATCGGTCCCTCCGTCCATCTATCTATCTATCTATGTGTCTGTCTATCTGTCTGGATCACTAGACCCCTCCAAATAATTTGTAGAAGAACGGTCCATGTAGTGATATTATATACTAAAGGAAGGAATCATATCAGCTTGGAGGCTATTTGTTTGGTAGGAGTGGGTGGCTTAAGCAGGCCCATTGCAGTAAGAACCATACTCCAGTTTGCCAGTACAGTGTTGAGTCACACCACATGTTGCACCCTTCCATCCCAGGGCGCCTGGCAGTCACACCCTCTGGTTGGGTTTTAATGTTAGACAGGTGTTGGAGTGAGGATGCCTGAGGTTCACTGGCTGGGATGCAGTGCTAATCCGGATCTCAGTGGGCTGTGTTTCACAGCCTTTGTTTTTATCAACCAGAAGCCTATTGAGAGGTTGCTGAAGAATGGCCCACAATGAACTAAAAGTCAGCTCTGGGTTTCAACAAAGGATTCAGAGGAAGGAGCCAAGGATTGGATGAAAACAGGAGATGGCATCGGTGTTCCCATCTCTACTCAAATGTCCCAGCATGCGCCTGTCACCCAGAGCATCTCATGTCACCAAACTCTCCTCTACCAGCAAATGACCTGCATCTGTAAAGCTGGTCTCTGCAACATTTCTTGTTATACTTAAGCCAGCTGGTGAACCTAGGATTATTTAAACTGGGGCACAAGAGGTCCTACATTAGCCAATAATATGTTTTGAATGAACGAGTGACAGGGAGGGGCATTCCAGTGGTCAATCAGCTGGGGCCAGTCCCAGTATGGCCCCACCCCTGTATATGTCCCTGACTTAGCCATTCAACTGAGCTAATTATTCTCTGACTGAGCTAATTTATCATTCTGTATCAATACACAGGTTGATAGTGATCTTTACAGATTGGGAAAAGGGTTGAGAGTCCTGGGTTTACCGGACTGGAGAACTTGGTGTAGGATTGATAGGGGTGCTTTAATGCACAGGCTTACCCAGGCTTAAGCCCAGGGGCCTCCACTGAATTGAGGCTTCAGCATGTCCTGTACTGAAAACTAAAGTGCTGTGTCCCATTTTGAACCAATACGGGGCACAACTTGTCCTGTCTTTTCATGTCCAAACCAAAAAAATAATTTAAATCCCGACTCACATTTTTAAAAATCTTATCATCGGGGTGATCAGGTATAAACCTTCACCGCCTCCCCCCACTCCGTACACAGCTACACCATTGTAGAAAATAGTAGGGGCCCTTTAACAGCTCGAATGGCCCTGGGTCCTCTGATCATGTTAATCTCTGAGGATCACACACACACACAAGTATGAATAGTGACAAGATAGAATGGTGCAAATGTCTTTTTCCCGTAAGTTTCCTGTGTCCCTTAAGCTGGCAGTAAATTCAAGAGCCCCATCTGTCTCTGTGGAGCTGCGTGTGAAAAGGTTACATTTCTGTGATTTAAATGTTTACTACTGGATGGATTAATCTGCCAGAACATGAATGAGGGCCGAAGGAGGCAAACAGAGACTGGTAGTGCATTAAGCAGTCAGGCACTGGATCTCCCTGCTGACAGATCATTGCTGGAGTCAGTAGAAGCTGCTACAGCTTAAGCCTGTGAACTTTGAAATTTTAGGAATAGTCTATATTCTTCCAGTTCCACATAAAAATATATGTATCAGTTTAAATGCGGTTAATATGTAGTAATAAAAGGAATTCATTTGTAAAAGTGCATTAATGGATAATAGTTCAGTGGGGATAATTGTTGTTTGGGAGGGTCATCCCAAAAGCAGTATTTGAAATATTCCCTGTTCCATGTTTGCTCCTCATCCTCCCCTTACCCCGTTTATATAAGGATTTCTTCCCACTGTCCACCAATCCACATGCACTTCTGGTATATCGCTGGGCCTGAGCTGTCCTTGCCTGTGTTTCCCATGATGCACTGGTGTCCTGTCCAGCCAGCCCTATGGCCTATGGTGCTCCAGATCGCATCAGTAGGAACTGAAAATGGATGAAAGCATTCATGATTCATTTCTCTTGACGTACATCTGTGATATGTATTGCCGGCGAGCTTCTCAGAACCCCCCCCCCCCCATCATGCGGTGTTTGAGGCAAAGTGAAACTGAGAAGGAATGTTTGCGGGGCTGGGGGGTGAATCTTGCCTAGTGCACCACATGGGTTTTGACTAGCTCTGGTGGGGGGTACAGGGAAGAAAACATGAATCATCATTGGATGAGTCAACAGTGCATTAAAAGGGAACATTGGAGACCTGGAAATTAGCCTTTTTGTATTAAAAGTCTGCATGATTCATGTCATGTGCCTAACACATCATAAACATTGTACAGTCTAGTTAAGAAGCAGAGAACTAAGCAGTCCTGTTGTCAGGCTGTTACCCATGATACGTGACAGCATAGCATAGCTTTAATCCCATGTATGTAGCAGACAATTATATCCAAAGCGACATACACATGAGGAAAGTTTGGGGTCTAAGTGAGGAATCAGCCAGTATCTAGTGACTTGGGAGCATTTGGGGTCAAGGGTCATGCTCAAGGACTCAACAGCAATATGACTACTCTGCAAGTCATGGGATTTGAAACTATGACCTTATGCACAGTGGTATAATTGATTGATTCCATTTAAGTGTTGAGTCATGGAATGGTGTTAATGCTCTATAGCAACCTCCAGTTAGAGTCAAAGTTTTTACCCTTCATTTAAAGTGGGATCTGTCACCCCCCCCCCCCCCCCTATTAATATGGGGACAGCTCTGCCATTTAACACTGGTTTAAGGAGAGCCTCCTTTATGCCATGAGGATCCTGCACATTGTCAGTGAATGTGGCACAAGTGATGCAAGAATCATCCGTTCTCTGCAAATTTCATGTCCATTAAGTTCAAGTGGTTTTAACAGATAAACAATTCCCTTTGCTGAGTGTAAGTAATATGAGCTGAAATATATTTACTGAATCTTATTTTGTTTGAAAACCTATGAAGATGCAACAAGTCATTTACACAGCTATATAAAAATGCAAAGATGCAACTTGTGACAGAAAAAAAAACAATTTGTGATGCTGCAAAGCCTTCATGGGAAATAAAGACGAATTTGAGTGTGCCAGATGGTGCAGAGGTGCGGCTGCACAAGCAGCTGTGCTGGCTACAGGCGTCCATGCAGATGTACTCGGGCTGGGATGTAGAGTTACTCAGAGATTAGCACGTGTGTGGCAAGACCCTCCAATGTGTCCAAGTTATTGGCGAGACCCTCCAATGTGTCCAAGTTATTGGCGAGACCCTCCAATGTGTCCAAGTTATTGGCGAGACCCTCCAATGTGTCCAAGTTATTGGCGAGACCCTCCAATGTGTCCGTGTTATTGGCGAGACCCTCCAATGTGTCCAAATTATTGGCGAGACTCTCCAATGTGTCCAAGTTATTGGCGAGACCCTCCAATGTGTCCGTGTTATTGGCGAGACCCTCCAATGTGTCCAAATTATTGGCGAGACCCTCCAATGTGTCCAAATTATTGGCGAGACCCTCCAATGTGTCCAAGTTATTGGCGAGACCCTCCAATGTGTCCAAGTTATTGGTGAGACCCTCCAATGTATCCATGTTATAGGCGAGACCCTCCAATGTGTCCATGTTATTGGCGAGACCCTCCAATGTGTCCAAGTTATTGGCGAGACCCTCCAATGTGTCCATGTTATTGGCGAGACCCTCCAATGTGTCCATGTTATTGGCGAGACCCTCCAATGTGTCCATGTTATTGGCGAGACCCTCCAATGTGTCCAAGTTATTGGCGAGACCCTCCAATGTGTCCATGTTATTGGCGAGACCCTCCAATGTATCCATGTTAGCTCGCTGGGGTAGGGCCCTTTCTGCTGGGGTGCAGTCCTTGACAGCCACCAAAGGCAGGCGTGGGCCTCGCGTCCATCATGTTCAGTAACCAGCCCCCCATGGAAGGACCAGCACTGGCTATAGGCAGATTATGCGGTTGCTTAGGGCGCCCAAATGACCTGCATTGCGGAGGTGAAATGATCATCCATTTTCTTGGTAGGGGGGCCTCCCAAGTAAAGCTTAGCCCAGGGCCCCTGAAAAGGTAGAGCCGGCCCTGTAGTGACATTATACCTGCTTATCCATGTGGCCTCGCTCATTCTAGGGGTTGGAACAGTGACATTATTACCCACCTTAAAGAGTTTAAACTCCCCATGGTTAGTAGCCTTCGGATGCTGCACTAGGATGTGCTTCAATGGCAGCACCTTGTGAGTTTTGATAAGGAATTAAAAAGCAGGCCACGGTGTGTGCATTCCAGCCTAATGTAAGCGGGCGGTACCTTTGCATTCATGAGGCAAATCCATAAATCTTGATAAGTGCTCAGTACCACACAAAGCCTAATAACGTGTTTTAGAAACGGCCGGCATCTTGCAGTCTTTCAAGTCAGAATGCTCCCGGAAAGTGATCACAGGTTCCCTGCTCTTGAGCTGTTTGATCTTCAAAGAAGGTCAGCCTGGCCCCCAGTTAGATTTTGCGCCCAGCTGGAGCATCAAAGCTCCTTACAGTGGGCAGCTCATCCCCGCTCCGTGGTCTGCGCTGAGAAATCAGTACCCTGCGTCCCTGTTCCAAGGCGTTCACAGCGATTCTGTGCTCATTTGTATATCTGTAGGGGAATGACTGATTACTGACTCATGTGTCAGTCTGTAGGTCGCCCCCTGTAGGCTTCTGGTGGCATCTCAAATGCGACGCCCGTTCTCTGCTAATGCGCTTATTTGTCCAAGGGAATGTGGAGGTGGCCCGGCGACCCGCGCACCATCTGTGCTGCGTGACGAATCTGTGCAGTTCGGAGCGGCCCCTCCAGCCAGCATGGAGATGCCTGCAGTGACCAATTACTCACAAAATCACCAGCGTGAAGAAGCCCCGGGCAACAGGGAGCGCCCTTAAACGCCGCTAATCCATCTCTCTGCGCTGACTGTGCAAATGGGGGTTTTCCTGTTTCTATCCATGCATGATTACTCATGTCTTAAAATTTGTGTTTTGGGTGTTCAACATATGCCTTATTTAATTTGGCTCTGGAGGTATATTTTAGTTATGATATCATCCTGTCAGTCATGTGATCACGTTGTATGATGTTATGTCAGCTTCGCAGTAATAAACAATACAGTATAATCCTGTTATAGTGGACTCGCTTATAACGGAATTTCGCTTATAACGGACAAAGAATTTTGTCCGCAGGGCCGCTTTTAGCTGTAGTTTTGTTCGGCTATAACGGACATGCAGGCTCCGCCGGTGATATCCAGCGCAGATACGTAGTCGGGATAATTAATAGTCACACATCTGGTCAGGTAAAGTTGGATTACTACATGTACAATATAATAATCTATACCACAAGTGTGTCTGCTGGGGTGTGGCATGAGTAAATAGTGTCCTGTAGTTGTGTTCTGGGCATACAGCAACTCTGGATATAACGGACTTTGGATATAACGGACAGTTTTACTAGGTCCCTTGAAACCCATTATAACAGGATTTTACTGTAGTAGGATAGTGCCCTCTGACCCCTGGTACTGGATGGGCTTATTTTGTCATCTCACATCTCCTGGGGTCGCTGGTGTTCAGGTACACATGAGCCTCCTCCTGCTGCTCCCAAACCTCCACAGCTCAGGTGACTTTGGGAGTAGATCCATGTATGTTTGAAAGCCTAGAGATGCACTGACATCCAGGCCGATATGTTGTTCGCCATGCACCTCATTTTTGTCTGGGGGGGGGGGGACTCTCAGTGGCCATGACCTCCACTGGCTGGCTGGCTAGCTGGCTGTTAAAATTGCATAGAAACAGTGACTGCTGCAGCTCGGAGAAGTGAAAACGTCAATCTGGCTAAGTTCAAATGCAGTTATGTCACACTTGTTTTTGAATATAGACCCCAATCCATGCAGGTTAAACACAAGGGATCATTCTCCAGAAAGCAGACTATCTACTCAGAAATTATGTCATTCTACGGAGTTTTCATCATAAAAATGATCACATTTTCCTTTGAACAGTACGGTTGCTTTGAACATCCACCTTGTTGAACATTATCACATGCATAGTTTGCTCTGATCTGAATCAGTTGATGAGTTTGTAAACTTGGTTCAGTTTGTTTTCACACAGAGATAAATCCAAGGGAACCAAAATGCACCACTACAAACCACGTGAGAACATTCACTCCATTTATTGGTCAGATGTGCATGTAGAGGGAGCAAGTGAGTAAATACAGGAAGAAGGTCCTGTGTTCTGGACTATTTCACATTTCTCTGCAGTTTTACATGGAGTAACATCAGACATGGCACTTGTTCATAGCTATGGCAATTATCTGGACAATATAGCAGGCTACACTACACTAGCACAATGCCGGATTCACTTCGAGGGCACGCCTTGAAAATGTTGCACTGCCTAAGACTGCAAAGTAAATGTGCTGCATTCAGAAGACTGAGGAGAAGAAAGCAGTTAAAATTTAAGTAATTTAGCTCAAAGTCTCTTAGTACACCTGGTAGCTGGGTCAGATCAAGGTCAATTACATTCCCAGCACAAACAAACGGTTCCAGCTTGACACCATCTTGACTAATCTGGACCTTTTTGTTTCCTTGGGGTTATATCAAACTTGGTCCTATAGAAACTTTTGGGCTGTAGCACCCAGGAGATCACATGAGGTTGAAAACTCTTGGTATGTAGAACCTTGGGGTTGTAGCACCTTTGGGGCTGTAGACCCTTTGGGACTGTAGATCCCTTCAGGGTTGGAGAATCCTTGGTACTGTAGAACATGGTTTCTCTACCAGTGGGCCATAAGTGGCCTCGAAGTGGGCTGAGGAACAGTGGCAGGGAAACAAAGTTCGCTCCATGATGGGCTGCCACACTGACGCAAACCCAATCGCTGTCCAGGACAATTCCCGGGTTACTGATAGGGCTGGGCGATATAAACAGCATATTGACTGATCATCATATAAAATTTAAACAACAAGAAAATGAGTAACTTGAATAAACTGTCGATAAGGAAAATTGCTTGATAACACACATCAGCCTATCCCATAAACTAATGCGATTCCAGCCAATCAGATGGTAGTATTTTTAGAACAGACAACTTACGATTGCACAACGATGTTTGTTGAGTTAGTGGAGCACCTTGTGCTGTTTTAATAATATCAATGAAGAAATAAAAGCTTCCTCAGGGCAAGCTTCAATTATCAGTGAAGACATGATGATGCATAAACAAGGTAAAAAGACATCAGCGTTGAGGTGGTACTTTTGCAGCTTAAAGCTTCACTCATAATCTCACATTTTTAAATGTTCTAAATGTGTTTTAGGGCAGCACTAAGGGAATATTAGTACTTTTGGGGATGTAGAACCTAGTGTTGTAGTCAAGACCGCCTAAACCGAGACCAAGACATTGCCGAGACCGGAGGGTATCAAGACCAAGACACTGCCGAGACTTGAGGGTACCAAGACCAAGACCAAGTCCAAGACCAAGACCAAGGCATACTAAGGCGAGACCAAGACTGGTCGAGACCAAGACCAAGACCAAGACCGAAAACAGACTAGGGCTAGAATTGACATCACATTACCCAGATCAACTGTAGAGAAAAAAGGCATTGCTGTAAAGTGTCATTACTCGTTAAATCAAATTCATGTTATCTTTTCAATTATATTGTCCGTATGTCCATATGTCTCTCATTTAAAATCTCCCAGATTTGTCATAGTTACGAGACCTGATGGAAAATAATATTCTCAGCAATCCTCTCCTATAACCATTTTATCAGACCTCGTCAAGGGAAAGAGATGGGATGTACCAGAAAGATGTTCATATTAAGTCTCTTATACCAGGGACAGAGGCCTCGGGTAAGCTATGAATACAGCTATGTAATGATCCTTTGCTTTGAATTGAAGAGAATGGAGAGAATGAGCCTCCAGATTGACTTGCACCTCCAAGACCGTGCTTTGTAATCAATGTAAAATACCTAATTTATTTGAATTATAACTATGCTATAGACTTCGCGGACATTTTCGGACATTTTTTTGCCGATGTATGATACGATGTGTATGATGTTTGTGGACTGTGAAGCACTGGCAGTGTCCGTGGAGAAAATGTATAAAATGTAACGTTTTTGAAATGGATGCATCTGACTGGTTGTATTTGACTTGAGGCGCGCAATAAATAATGATACTGTTCTGTGAGGATGTGCAGTTTTCTCTTTTTTTCCCCATCCCATCGAGACCGCTATGTCCGAGACCAAGACAAGACCGAGACCAAATAGAGTCGAGACCAAGACAAGACCGAGACCAAATAGAGTCGAGACCAAGACAAGACCGAGACCACAAAAAATTGGTCTCGAGACCGGTCTCGAGACCAAGACCGGTCTCGAGAACTACAACACTAGTAGAACCTCTGAGCTGTAGAACCCTGGGGTTTGTCGAACTCTTGGAGCTCCTCCATCCAGCAGGTGTTGACATAGCAGTACTTCGGGGGCATCTGAGGTCCTTTCAGCGCTAACTGGTCGATGGCGATCCCAGCTTCTCCGAATCAGACCTCATGTAATGAATTGCTCTTGTTCCCAAGCTCCCTGGGGTGCTGGCAACACGGCAGCTATAAAGCACACCTGGCCACTCTTCCACACCAGAAATCTTTCTTTTCCTGACACCGGGGTGACATGATCTTCAGAATAACTCCTCCTGACACATTTGTCACAGAGCAGGCCCAGGAAAGTGCACAACTTTCAAAACCTTCGCACCGGAGCTGAAGTGAATCCTGATATGCACACGCGCAAGAGAATGGCCGCACATACATTTGCATATATAATAACATTTGCATATTTAATATATCATTGCCATATGTTTAGATGCCACTTTTTGAGCTCAGGTGCTATCAAGCATGCTCACCTGTCTCAGCTTCCTGTCCTCCAGCAGTACGTTATCTTTACCTGCTCTTTTTTGTGATATTTCTTTCATATGGATGCCTTGAAAATACGTAAGTTGAGAGGAGCTGAATAGACGCCTGTGATCTCACCACCAGGACAGGGGCTGTGGGCTAGGTAATTCTGAAACTATTGTCTTGAGCAGCTGAATTCATATCCTCTGTGACCTGAAGTGGTATTAGAGCGGAGCTGCACTGCAGCAGGATGAGAATATAATAAATGGGTTTTTGGACCTTCATCACATCCTGCACAAAGATCGCCACACAAGCGATTTCACAAGACAGCGGAAATAGTCCTATAAAATGATTCCTGATTTATGACTTATTCTTTTTATGTATCTAAGTCAGTGTTTCTTCCCCCCCCCCATGGTGAACCTGAATGCCACTGTACTCTGATAATCTTTAAGAATGGAAAACGTTGTGGTCAAAGCATATTTTCAAGAGATTAAGCTGCTGGGAATGACAGTGTTTCTCGGAACTGAGGCGCTAATCGATGGGACTTTTAATTAATGGCGTACCAATCCTTAAGTAGGTGTACAAAAAAACAGCCACGGCTTCCTGGAAAACATCAGGCTCTGGAAGTGGATCTTCAGCCAGTCTGTCTTTTCCGGAGTCCATCAGAAAGCTGCGAGTCATCGAGGAGCACAGCTTAAAGACTGCAGCGGAAATCCTTTGTCCAGGGAGAAACGGAACTCTTGTTGTTTTACAGAAAATGTGCTTCCATTCATCATAAGAACATAAACTCTTTTACAGTTTTAAATTTAATTTAATTCATGATTTTCTTTTCTGCAACAGAGAGGGTAAAAAGATCTCTCCAGCTAAAAAGCAATCATAAAATCCTAAACAAATAGATATTTATGCAAAGTGCACTTACATCTGGAACTTAAATTAGGCATGCGTGGAGTTAATTATGCACAGACCATTCCTCTATCAGTATTGTTTCAGCCAGTGAATTAAATTTGCCCACATTGGCCAATCTTGTGCAGTTATATAATTTGCTCACAGCACAAAACGTGACAGTTTCTGCAGAGGCACTTTACTGTGCAAATCCGTGTCTGACTCACCCTTAAACAGACCAGTGCTGCTCATTTATAATCAATAAAATGCTTGGGGGCCATGAAGGCTGTAGTCAGACCAGGCATGGGCACTGACGCTGTGTGTCGCATGGGCTATACGACAGCACCAGAGCCGTGAGTTATGGAAATAATCTCCAGCCAGCCGGGTAATCAGCCACCGGTGCTCAGGCCTCGTAGCTCCATGGGGCTGATTAAAATGAACCATATGTGGCATCACTGGCAGACAGCGAGACAGTAGCTTCACAGTGTAACATGGCCATTGTAGAAGAAGCAGTGGACGCCACATGACTCATCAGCTTGCCCAGTCTGCTGCTGACAGAGGGCACCAACACTGGGTACTGACACTGGGCACCAACACTGGGCACAGACACTGGGCAACTACCCTAGGCACGGACACTGAGTACAGACATTGGCCACCATCCCTGAACACTGACACTGGGCACTGATTCTGGGCACAGACACCGGGCACATATACTGGGCACAGATACTGGACACAGAAATTGGGGACAGATACTGGACACAGATACTGGCCACCAGCACTGGACACAGACACTGAGCACAGACATTTGGGACCAACACTGTGCACATGCACTTGTCACCAACACTGGGTACAGACACTGGGCACTTACACTGGGCACAGATACTGGGCACTGACACTGGGTACAGATAATGGGTACTGACCCTGGGCACAGATACTGGGTACAGATAATGGGCACTGACCCTGGGCACTTACACTGGGCACCATCATGGGGCACAGACACTGGGCACTTACACTGGGCACCATCATGGGGCACAGACACTGGGCACTTACACTGGGCACCATCATGGGGCACAGACACTGGGCACTTACACTGGACACAGACATTTGGCACCGACAGTTTAGTTATGTAAGTTATGCAAATGTAATGCCATTCCCTGCAAGCTGGTACTGTTCAACCATAGTCTAGCATGAGGAAGAGATAAGGAGATAAGTAGGTATTATTGTGAATAACCTGTATTACTTCCTCATGGAGACATTGATCTCTTGAAAATAGCAGTACAGCCTTCTAACCTGTCAATTATTCACAAGTCACATGTCACCTTCTCAGGAGTCATATGACACCAGGGTCGCTCCAGAGGAAACCTGTACAGATTTAATTTAAGTCAGTGATCATTATGACACATCATGCTTTATGCACTCTGTCATAATGGGGATTATTGTCTGCATTGAGAAGTTATTTTGTAAAATCTGATTTTAATAATTTTTTACTGTTATACCTGATCAATTTTAATTAATGCACATAGAATGAGTTGATTGTTTTAGCTTGTTGTGAAGATGCCACTTTTAACAGCTTTTATGGGGTGACAAAAACCAACTCTGAACACGCTTTTCCAATTTGGCCTGAAGGACTATGAATGTAAAACTATTTTGCAGTCAAAATGTGTCGCAGTTAAACATTTACTGCAGTCCTGTGGTGTGTGTGCCGGGGGGGGGGGGAGGGGATTAAAACAGCAGAAACATTAGCAGCGGAACAAAGAGAGTAATGATGGTCTTGGATGGTCGGTGGGCACCCGCCAAAAACAGCCACAAAGATAATTATAGATTAAGGGGCCATTGTTAGTCTGTTCTGTTTAAGTAATAATAATGTGACAGATAGCAGAGCCCATCGGATAGCAGAAGAGACTTGGACAGAGAGCCCAGTTTTCTTAATTCTGTGCATACATTTTTTCATTTGTTATTCTCCATCCATCTTCCATAACCTCTTATCCAGCACAGGGTCACAATAAGCCTCTCCCTGGAAGTGGAGGTAGAGGACAAACTGGACAGGCTCCCAGTCTGTCAGAGGGTACACACTCACGCAAACTCACACTCGCACACACTCACACACTATGGGTAACTGAAAGACAACAGTTCACCTAAATCATTGGGAACCCTGGTGGTGTGAGGTATTGGTGTACCAGCGAGCCCACATTGTACCCTGTAATTATTATGTACTAGCATACCCCACCCCACCCCGTGATCCCATTCTGGATAACTGGTTGGAAAATGGATATATGGATTATTATTTTTTTATTATTGTTCGTGTGAGAAGTGGTGGACTAGACCTCTGCTATTTGTGCTAAAGACGGCCCCAGGTACCTCACTGAGAACCACAGTGCACCTTAATGAGGTCTGGCAGAGACTGCGAGGTGTGACGACAGAGGAACCCCCAAGGCACACAATCGATGTGAAAATAAGCAGAGCAGAAAGATGCCGGGCATCACACCGCGGGGTGTTCCGGCAGCGCGGCATTTGCTGAGCGATTATCAGCGGGGGCCCTTAGGGGGGCCGTATCGGTCCATCAGAGCCGCGCGGCGACGCATGGCCGCGTTTCTACAGACACAGCGAGGCTGTGATGATGTCAGAGAGCAAAGCGCTGGGCTTTGGTCAGCTGGGGTCAGGGGGGATGACGCTGGCCACCTCGCCTGTCCACCGTGAGCTCCATCAAGCCAAACGGGGAGTAACCTCAGCCCCCACCCCCTCACACCGAGCTGACACATGGACACCTGGCCAGAAGATCATTATGGAAATTTATACAGCGGGTCGCGATGACGGCGGGGGGGGGGTCATGTTGGCGTTTGCTGAGCGTGTTCCCCGCTGCCAGCTCCACTTCCAGAAGTCCTACAAGAAAACCCTAAAACCCCATCTGAGTGCTGAGGGATGGGTGGGGGGAGTTTATGCTGCTACAGAGCAGTCTGCACTGAGAGAAACCCACCTGACTCTGTAATTTAAGGCAGCTCTCTGTGCCCGGCTCCCCAAAAGCCATTTCCCCGAGCGACTCGACTGAGCTGGCAGCTTCCTGACACTTAATACAGCAAACGTGTGCACGACATCAGTAACCAGTAGCAGTGCAGCCTCTGATTTAACGACCTGATTATTACCTGCTGCGATGTCTGCAAACATGCGTGGGTGACATTTACAGATGCCATCCCGTCAGGAAGCTGAACGTTTCTCTTCCATTCGGAATTTTCTCATTAAAAGTCAAACCGCCTGTTAAAAACGCCGTGAGTGGCTATTCAGCGCTGGTCTTGAATGGAAAACGCCGCAATCAAAAGCGTATTTTTCACGCAGCGTTCTCGGGCCAGCTCAGCTTGAAATGGTTATTGAAAATGGTAAATGTCAAAATGGTGTTTAAAAATGCCTGTCCCTAAATAAATGGCTCATTGTGCCGTTATCGGGCCTCCCTCAGCCTTACCTCGAGTCCCCCAGCAGCTAAACCGTGAGAAATAGAAGTCATTTCTTTATCATCACATTCTTGCAGATGTTCTTGAAAAATTATAACAAAACCTCATTATTTTGGTCACATCATCCTTCTGTCACAGAAAGGTGTGCTGCTGTTAAAATTTATATTCCCCTGATTTTTTTTGCAAATTTCACACAAATGTATTCACAGGCCGTACAGACATGGACGCTGCGGGAATGGATTAGTGCACTCGGAGGTAAAACGTGCTCTTGGGTATTTACAGAGATACGGCTGTAATAAAAATGAATCAATGCTAAGTCTCAGAATCTGTTTACATCGTTTTTATAAGCCTTGCAGCAGCTGGTGTGATGCACATGTGTTCTAGCAGAACATAGGCATCCCCCTTTATGGTAACGGTTCTGCTTTACGTCAGCACAGCGCTGTCATAACGTCTGCCTGCTGCGACAGCCCCCACGCCACTATCTCAGCCAGCCGGCCGAGCCGATAACAGTGACAGCTGTGGGGTGGAGGCATTTTACATCCACGGGAGTCGGGCTTCCGCCATCTTGCGAACTGAGAAGACCTCACCTAGCCCATTGCTCACCGGCTACTTCAAAGAGACACCTAACCTGGCACGCAGCGGGTCACCACAATTCTAAAAGGATAGCTCTGCATTACAGCTAGTTCAGCTAAGAGCGGCGAGAAAAATTCTCACTCTAAAAGGGCTCCATGGAAGAATTAGATGCACTAAATCTCATTATATTTGAAGGCTGAGCTGGGATATGATCCAAGAATGTGTTTGGGATGCAGAAGGTCAACCGTGAGGGCTACTGAAATGTTACCGCGTACTGAGGGGCACGAGATGACAGGCAGAGGCTAACTGCCAGAGCGAATGAACTATTTCACAGGAAGGATAACAGGGTTTTGCCCTCCGCTTTCTTATAGTGTGGTGGAGTCCTTAGAGTCTTTAGAGTCATTCATGTCCAATCTAGATAAGATTCCTCAGGCGCATCCTTATTAAGATTGACTCTGCTCCATCTGAAGGGCTTTTTACTGTGTTATATATAGTGGTTCCTGGTAGAGTCTTGTTCCCACACAGCTCCTGGTCTGGGGATTCAAATCGCACTCTTGTTCTGTAGGCGTAAAGGTTGCATGTTCTCCTCATCTCGTTTGCCCTGGGTACTCTGGCTTCCTCGCGTGCCCAAAAGCAGTTAGGCTAACAGGTGCCTCTAAACTACCCATCATGTTTGATTGTGTGTGTGTGTGTGTGTGTGTGTGTGTGTGGTCCAGGTACACTATACCTTGTGGGGACCAAATGTATACCCATTGAATACCCATTTTTTTTACCTTATGGGGACCAGTTTCCGGGTCCCCATATGGAAAAACTTTATTTTATAAGAATCTGTGACTGCAATGGAAAAACTAAAAATGCAAAAACTCTTGTACAGTGGTACCTCGGTTCTCGAACCTAATCCGTTCCGGACTCCGGATCGAATCCTAAAAAGTTGAGTTCTGATCGAATTTTTCCCATAAGAAATAATGGAAAACCAATTAATTGGTTCCCGGCCCCCCAAAATTACACCTAAATAGGTATTTTTTTTAGCATTTAAACACAAAATGAACAGGGTACAACAAGAAGAGCATTTTTTTTCTTAATGGCTTCCAAAACGATAAAGATCTTATCCTAACATTACCCCTGTCCTGCCCCGATAGTCCGCTCCTTCCGTGTGACACGCCCCCTCGTTAACCTCGTGTGGGATCCCCATGTGATCAGCTGTTTCTGGTTGTTGTCATCTGTAAATCCGCGTTTCAGTTTGTTTCCCCAGTCCGGTCATTAGGTGAGTTTGACTTGCTTACAGCGCTGGCTTAGAGCAACGCATTCTGATACTGACGCAATGCATTACGGTCAGATGCATTGCGACCTTTAACCCAGCTGCACAAACTGGAACCGCCTCCATGACGACACATCTTTGCCCTTATTGGCTAAAGAGTTTAGTTACACGCATGACGTTTGTATCCCAGGCAGTTCCGATGCGTAATCTACTATTTCTCCCGAATACCACGTAAAGCAGTGAGAACTGGTTTTG
This sequence comes from Paramormyrops kingsleyae, assembly GCF_048594095.1. Lineage (NCBI taxonomy): Eukaryota > Metazoa > Chordata > Actinopteri > Osteoglossiformes > Mormyridae > Paramormyrops > Paramormyrops kingsleyae. The sequence continues at coordinate 22,490,605 of NC_132815.1, forward strand.
AGTTAATTTACCTGGTAAAATAAAGTTTAAATAAATGACATAAATGCTCTAATAGTACACGTAAGTTAGTGGTTTATTTATTGTTAGTTACTGTAATGTTGCGCTGTATTATTTAGTTAATTGTCCAGTCTGTGAAGAAGGCATTCAAGTAAGAATTGCATTGTAGTATGACTCATTTCCTGGCGCGTACAATTTATATTAGGTCGGCGTTCACGGTTCCACTTCTGATATTCAGATCGAGATCTAGGTCAAACTGGTTTGTTCAACTTCAAGAAATTCGAGTTCTAGTGAGTTCGAGAACCGAGGTACCACTGTATTTTGTTTGGTTACTTATGGTTATGGTTAGGGCTGGGTAGGGGTTAAGGTTGTCATAGTTAGCATTAGCATTTTTCCCATGAGTGAGCGGTCCCCAAAAAGATATGATTACACGGCTGTGTGTATGTGTGTGTGTGTGTGTGCTCTGCCATGCACTGGCATCCCATAGTGGGTGTTCCCTGCCTGCGTTTCTACTGGGTAAGCCCGTAAAACAGTGTTTCCCAATCCTTTCCTCAGGGACCCACAGACCAGGGTTGGATCAATAGGGAAGCAAGAGGGGGCAGCTGACCCCCCCCCCCCCTCAACTGTAGGTTTTGTCCCTCCGAGTTTTCAGTTCCTAAAACTGTAATCATAATAACAGCAATCACCACTACATCCATAAGATGCTCAAATTACTGAAACAAACACATGGAGTGAAATCTAACTGTAAATGCAATCTTAGGTCCCCCAAAAACTTAGCTACAGCTCTGCGCTAAAATGTGAGCTCACAGCAAGAGTCCACTTGCATACAGCCTCAAAGGGGAGGGGAGACTGAGCTGCACTGCATCTTAGGGGGAAGGCTGAACGTCTCCATTTGAAGTTTAACTAAACACATGAGTTGAAGTCAAAGTTAAATGAGTAATGAATGGAATGTATGCTAAATTAGCAACGTATGTATGTGGCTTGTATGCAAAAGGTGATTCAACAATGACAGTTCGTTACCGTAGTGCTACCCAAAAGTAGGCTAAACTCACTCGCTAAACAAAGTTCAAAGACGTAATTTCTAGGAGCATTTTAGATATAATGAGCTAGCTTTCGCTGTAATAAAGATAAGTTGATGAGCTGCAAAACACTGCTATGTTTGAATCCATAATGTTTAAACAGTGGATTACCATTGGGGACTGTAGGGTGTGAGTGCAGCTTTTCGGCTTTGGAAACTTGTAAAAAAAATCACCTGCGCTCAACCATGGCAGATGACTGCCTGAGAAATCTAGCTGTTCTCAGCAATGTGAACCAGCATGCAAAAGAACTTAATTTGGATATGTTTGTGAAACATTTTGCTGCACAGCACAACCTCCACCTTAATGCCATCTCAAGAAAATGTAATCAGACATGATCAGAGGAGTCATGCAGAGCCTGCAAGAGCTGCACAGTTTTCTGCATGAACATTGATCTAATTGTTCCTATTGCCGATTATTAAGATTAACTTGGGGAAGTGTGTATTACAGTGAATTGCTAAAGCACTAAACCTCATTCCTGTAACAAAACTGCCAATTGCCAAAACATATTTATTGAATCAGTCACTCGTTTGGCTAAACTTTAGACACAATTTGCAGACCTGAGACTTGAGTCACCCAACATTAAGTTAGATAGCCATATGCTTTAATTCAGTCCTCAAAATGACCGCACTATTCCCAGAAATAAACACTGTGTTCCTGTGATCAGTGTCTTATCAGATCGTTAAACACACACCCTATTGGCACAATTATCACCAAACAACCAATCAGAAAACACTCCTCAAACATAAGGGCTCAAAACTTAAGATCAATTAGCACTTAGCAGTCCATCTGAAAACACTGTGTGTCAAATTGCTTCACACGTGATGCTCAACTACTAACTGCTTATAAATGACACTGTGTGTGTGTGTGTGTGTGTGTGTGTGTTTGTGTGCGTGTGTTTACTCTGGTTGTTTTTCTATAAATATATGATGGATAACAGACAAGGAGCTGGAAGAGGGAGAAGTAGGCGAAGAACTGTAATATCAGATGATATTCATGCAACTGTGGTTGACCATTGTCCATGGTTTGACAATGACAGAAGCTGGGCTGCATCCAAATCTCAGTCAGTAAACAGTTGCTTCTATAATCCGTACTTTCAGAATTGAGAAGAGGTAAAGCACTTTATGACAATTAGTAGACTTACATTGCATAATTACAGGGACGGTTTTCTTGGAGCTGTTACAAAATATTCATATTGCAACAACTGGAGAGATCCTAGACATAAATGATTCTGTATTTAGATCTCACACCATGTTTTTTGTACACTGGATACGATATTAATATTCATTGTGTGTGAATATTTTCTGTGTAGAACTGAAAGGCGAACTCATGGCGGAGGCAGACAACGACTCCTGTCGGATGAACAAGAAGAAGTAAATATGGGTGTAGCCAGCAACATTATTTGCTTAAGGGAAATACAGAGCAGAGTCATAGAGGATCAGGAAACATTCCAGGGTATAAATCACATCAGCGTTTCTACTATTGACCGCATACTGCGCCGTAACAGCATAAACATGAAGCAGGAGTATAAGGTCCCTTTTGAAAGGAATTTGGATCGAATCAAGACCCAATGCTTACAATATGTACAGGAAAGATCACTGCAACCTCACACTGTAATATTAGATTATGATGCAGTAAACAATATGGTACTGATTTAGTGAACATGCACTAAATTCTAACTTTTTCCTGTACAGTGTGCTTACCTCTGTCCTTTCTTCCTAGACAATTTTTTAACTTGATGCTAGTGACCAGCCACATGAATATATATTTGTTGATGAGACTGGATTTAACCTCACCAAACGAAGAAAAAGCAGCCGCAACATTATTGGGCAGCAGGTTGTTGTGGAAGTTCCTGGGCAGCAGGGCGGAAATTTCACGTTTTTGCTTCCTCCCAGCTCACAGGGAGCAAAAATGTGGAATTGTCTGGTAGGGGGCTCAGAGGGAGCAAAAACACGGACCGACTGCGGGTCCCCGAGGACCGGATTGGGAAACACTGGCATAAAAAATGGCTGGCTGGTGGTACGGCGTCAGACTCAGCTGCCTCGGTGCCTTCCGGGCATCCTATGCGGGCCCCTGGTGATACAGCTCCCAAGTCGGCGCCCCTCAACTGATCCTGTATCCGCAGCAGAAGCGGCGCATCTCCAGCTGCTGGAAAAGCAGGAATGTGCAGCTGCTTGACGTCTTTGTGGGGTGAGTGGGAATAGGGGGGGGGGTGGTTGACACACAGCGCGCTGCTCACGTTGCCGTGCCAGAGTCCTGCTCCCAGCTGGGTGACGACACAACTCAGCAAGAGCATCTCCGCTGATCGGCTCCAGAGCTCATGAGCCCTGATGCAGCTTCATGACTGAGAATACAGGCCTGTTATCATGCAGGGCCACATGCCTCTAGTCTAGATTGGTGTTATGACATTATTAAACATGTATTGGACTGTTTCAAATAGATGTGATTGGCTGAAAAACAAATCACACATAGTGCCCCCCCCCCCCCATCTATCTTTCCAATCCAAGCATGTAAACGGACCAGTATTTCTGATGTAACCCCCAGGTCAGTTCATTTCAAGTCAAGAGTTGATCGATACACAAGGAAAATAACTGGATTCCTGAGTTTCTCTCTTTGAATGTTGCCCCAGAGTCAATAACATATTAATAGAAGAAGGAAAGACTAAAATATGTTGTGAGAATACACACATATAACTGGTGGAGTTTTTTTAACCTGTGTATAGATTTTCACATCATTCAAATGTGATAATTTCACACAAATCACACTTTTAATTCAACAGACGGGATTATTATCCTTGATTGGAGCTGTCAGGTTATGCTAATGGTTGAATACAAATTCTCCTGTCTTTTCTTCAAAAAAAAAAAAAAATGTACTAATGGTGTAATGAAGACTGACCCCCCCACCCCACCCCTAGCTGCATGTAAGAGTGTATACAAGCCACAGAAACGTCACAGGGCCTAAGTTATATTAACTCAATCTATAGCTTAGATGTGATCAGCTAGAGTAGGAGATGTGATCCTTCTGGGCTAGAAGGGTTAGCATCTAGCATGGCCTTAAAAACCTGTCCTGCCCCACTAACTGTGTAAGAAGTTCAGCTTCATTGACGTTATTTGGAATCAACCGACATCCATATAAACACAATGCTAATTTCATAGCCTACAGTTCTGTGGCGCGATATTAAATCTTCCCTTCAGAAATCCTCCCATCTGAAGCCCAGTATTTTATGTGTTGAATAATTTCAGAGGAAGGACTGTTATTTGCTGAATACATGATGTGCTGTGATGCCAGAAGAAAAGGCCAGCACTGGGATCTACTGAAGTAGAACGTACAATTGAGATTAATGAGGTCTCTGTGTCTGGACGCATCCCACAGTAATAGATGAGCTGTAAGCAATTGCGGCGACAATTTTTGAATCAATTGCCAGGGATTGCAAAGGGTCTACCCTTTCAGCAAGTGGGGAGTGAGTTTGGAATGTAATTTTCTTTCTTTTAGGTTGAGATTATTACCAGCAGTGTGTGCACTATTGAAGAGGCATTCAAACAATCCTCCATGACATGCGTAGCACAGAGGAAGTACCTCGGCAAACTTTACCTGCTGTCCTTCTACTGAACTGTAAGCTTACAGATCTGGGAATTACGGCTGCTTTTTTTTATCACATGTGTGCCTCAGACTGGAAATGTTTCCTGCTGAAAAATCAGAAAGGATTCTGACGCTTGCTTGCCGCTTCTAGTAAGCACTGAGTGAGCATGAGGCTCTCTCGCGGAGGGCGGGAAACGGCGGCATGTGGAGGACAAAGTGATTCTTTTTGATGTATAATACACACTTTAAAGCTGAGCACAGAGGTGCCTGGAAATCCGCCAGTCCCCAGTTGCTAGTCCAGGACCCTCAAAGAAGGTAGAATGCCCTTGTGGTTATGCAGAACACACATGCTCAGAGACACACACACACACACACACACACATATATATCATTAGACCTTCACTCCAGCACTTTGACTAGTGACTATTTTGACCCATACATCCCTATGGCCAGTTTAGCAACTCCAATTAACCTCAGCATGTTTTTGGACTGTGGGGGGGAACATGGGGAGAACATGCAAGCTATGGCAGCAACTCGAACCCTGGTCCAGGAGGAGTGAAGTAACAGTGCTAACCACTGTATCACTAGCTTAGGCCATTTAATAGATAAATAAATAAGCATATTTGAAGACAGTAGCAGGTACTGTGTCACTGGGCTGCTCTCGCATCTGTTGGCTTTGGCGAAAGCTTATCCATATGGACCAGTACCCACAAGAACAGTGACATCTGCAAGGACTACAGATGCTGTTGCTCTACAATCCGAGAGCGGCCTGAAGTGCCTCTGGTGGTGGTCTGTGGCACTGCGTGGATAAATTAGGCTCTGGGGATGTGTCGAGGGCGAGGGGGGCACATAAATTTACTGATTCTAATTGACAGAAGTGAGAGAGATAGAAGCGAGAGAGAGACAGGAGTGAGAGAGAGACAGGAGTGAGAGAGAAACAGGAGTGAGCGCGGAATGACGGGAAGGGGCGAATTCTCCTAGTAAACAGGCATTTTCCAGCCCCTCAGCAGTAGTTAATTACCTTGGTCCTGGACAGGTCACCCCTCTGTTTTTCTGCAGTCAGCATAGCTGCGTCAAAGACCCAGTTCTGCTGATGCATGCAGCATGCAGACACTGCTGGTCATCTGCTATCATGATGCCCGTTTGTAAATGCAGGTACAGTGATTAACCGCTATATCACGGTTCATCTATCGCACCCCCGCTATATCCCCGTGGATTTTTCCCCAACGCATCACAATTCTCTGCGATGTGTGTATATGTCTATACATATACATTACATATTATTATTATTATTACTATGTTACTCATATCCTTAGCCCGACATCCACATATTATATGTGTTTACAAAGTGTGTTTTAATAAGTTTACATGTGTTTAAAGCATGTGGGAGGGGTATTTTAAGGCTTAAACTATTAAAAAATGTTTATTTATATGGTCTTTCTATATCACAGATTTTCACCGACAGTATCGCTGATGAGTCTGGAACGTAACTTCCGCGATAGACGGGGGGCCACTGTAAACCCAGAGCTCCCACAACAGCTAATGACAGAAAGCAGGTCTGCAGTGTGAATTTGGCCCTCCGAAGTTCCTGATATCTTTCAGTGTTGGGAATGAGCTGGAAACGTCCCTGCAGGCCTTACGGGAATCACGGGCATTAGCAGCACTGCTGCTTCATACCTCCAGGGCTGGGCTTTGAGGCCCACCTGAATCCCGACATCTTCTTCTTCTGCTGTGTGGGTATCCAAAGACATGCAACTACCCTACCTGGTGTCTCTAAGCCAGGGATAGGCGATCTTATCCAGAAAGGGCCATGGTGTATGTGCATTTATGCTACAACTCCCTAATTAGAGGACTAACTGGCTGTAGAGTCCTCACACCTGGGTTTGAACAGCTGACCTAAAGGTCACCCCTAAAACCTTCATATACACTGGCCCTTTGAAGACAAAATTGCTCACTCAAGTTTCCTCTTGTGTAGGCAACCCTGATCCCAGAGTAGTTATGTCCTACCTTATGAGTTTAATATCTGCCCGTGATCAGGTGTGGTTCATCAGAGACCCGGTAGGATGGAAAACCTGCTCCGAGGTCAGGGTTACCAATCCCTGCTCTAGGGCATGGTTATGCATGTATTGGGCTGGCATCCCACCTGCTATACGCTCTGCTGGCCTCCTGTAACCCTGACCTGCACAAAAACGGTTGGATAGACATTATAATCCCTAAGCTAGAGGATTTACTTTAAGAGAGCATTTCTCCTCAATTCTAGGCTAAAAGGGTCCTCGCACTTTTCTCAGGGAATTATGCTGGTGACAGAGTCCTGGGTAAAACAGTGATCAACAACGACAAGTGGACCCCAGGTCCAAATAAAGAGCTCAGAAACAGAGATAAATGTCCCAAAGAGACGTGGCCCGCAGAGGAGGGACGGGTGCTGAGAGGAAACAGCTTCAGTCGTGCTATTAATGTGAAAATGACTCCTGCTGTTTTTCCCCTCTGGGGTGAGGAATACAGGGACTCCATCTCCAGCTCGCCGTCTCTCACTCGCCAGCCCCCTTTTTACCGAGTCACACTTTCCAGAGGGAGGCACAGAATTGGCCAATACACCCCCCCCCCATGCCCCGCCTCTGCCGCAGTTTTTACAGTGTCACAAATTAGCCAAGGTTTGGACCCAAGGCGCCCATGGCATCTGTCGAACAAAATCATGAGGATGTGATGAATCTTTTACCAGCCTGCTAATCCCCGTTAAAAGAGCACAGCCTGTCATGGGCATGCAGTTGTTGGAAACTGCAGCACGTCGGACCGCTCTCCATCCCGACCAGGAAAATCCGAGAAATAACATGACTGTAAATTCATCAAGATTAAGATTAGTACAGTAATATTGTGGGAACACAAGTCCTGGAAATGTCCAGGAGAGTAAATGAGCTTTTTAGAAAGGAGCCAAATCACCTTTTTTCTGCCCTTTATTTTAGCTTTTTTGTGATATGAATTCAAGGGTTATTTGTCAGACATTAGATAAAGCACTTATACAATATGCAGTTTTTGGTCCATTACTAAGCCAGGCAAATTCTAGTGCAAAAAGCAATACAGCAGGTCTAAAAGAGCTCACAACAAAACCAGCAAACATAGAACAGAACATTCTAGATCTTTGTTTAACAATTAAATTATGTGTATAGACGACATTTCTGTTGACATTTCTTAATTATTATTTATGCTACAACTGTGTTGCCATTCTGGTCACCCTAGAGATGATGGGATTGCTCCCTCTGTCCTTAGTCTTTCAGGATAAATATATACTGATTAATGGGCTTGGCCTTGCTGCCCTTGGAGCACATGCCTCTGCTGGAGTCTCCTTTCCATGTCCGTACTTTTGGTCCCATAGTTAACTTCTTTGGTTTTCTGTTCTAGTCCTGATCTCTCGGTTCCCACGTTCAAGGTCTCGTACCTGGGCTTATCCAGTCATCCGCATTAGAGTCAATTCCCCGCACGTCTCAATCAGCAGCCCCAGCTGGCTGCCCATTTTCCGCCAGTGTCTTGTCCAATGGACTCAGGGACCATTGGGCTAGTAGACTGGGAGGGAGTGGAAGAGGGCCTGGTTAATGGTGTCTTTCTATCTGCTTTGTGTCCAGTCTTGGAGGAATTAAGTTTTATTGAACTCCTTGTCTAGATGTGATAATTCACCCATAAACAGCCATATACAGCCACAGAACTTTCTAGAAGGAAGTTTGCCACACAGCAGTACTTAATCAGGAAAATGTAAGTATTTCAGCCATCAGGACGATTCCATTATACTTAAGAAGGGAAAGATGGCATTGGGTGATAAAGATCTAAAACTCATTAAAGAAGTTAACAGCGTGCAAAGGGCTTGGAGATGGGAGGGAGGATGCAGAAGCTATTCCTATGTGTGCATATTCATCTTTCATGTACATTAAAGTTAATGTGGCACTTAGGTTGTTTTGCAATATTTTTGCAGTGATTGTTTTTATATGGCGTCTACATGTTGGGCATCAATTAAAATGCATTTTTCTTTTTTTCACTGCACGCTTTATCAGGGGCACTAGATGTATGGGATGAATGGTGTTGGTTTAAGCAGAAACATTAAACATAGCTCAGTAATTCACCAAAAAGTCATAAATGTCCCATATACAGCCCCACGACTCTGCCTTTGATATAAAGCTATATAACTGCAGTAGCAATTCTGTGTCCACAGGAAGCTCACTTCTTTTCTGTCGACAGGAAACTGCTTAACAAACATTACTGTTTCAATTTATTTTTTTTTTGCCTAATGGCTGATTGAAATTTAATGTCTCCGCTAACACGTTTCACTTCCAGAGGCTGTTTAAATTCACAAACTGTCAAATCAGCTGAGGAGTTATTATTGAAATTATTGAGGCGATCCGTGCAGTGGGGCAATTTCCTCGACATGGCGGCCCTGTTGTTCCTTAAGACTTAAAGTCAGTAGAATATGGATTAATATATTTTGTTTGCCAGGGCTCACAAAGTTCTGATGAGCCTTTTATGTTGACATGAGGATTAAATCAAGTCCTTTGTTCATTTCGCTGCTGTCACTTTGCACCGCCGGGGAGCACGATAGCCTTATTTTCAGTCCCAAAACAGAAATAGAAAGTGATCTCAGAGACTCAACCAACCATAAAAGACAGGAGGAAAAGGGAAGCGGACGGATGAATACAAAGCGATTCCCCCCGACACGCCCGCACATTGCCGGGGTTTACCGAAGTCGCTTACGCTGAGACATTACTTCAAGAAAACTTCCATGGCGCTAGAATACATTACGATCAAAAACGTGCTGGGATGTTACGTGCCTGGGCGTCCGTCGTCGAGATTACGCAAAAATAAGACTATGGCAAATTATGGTAGCGCAGTGCAGCAGTGCGGTAGAAACTTCCGGAAGTGACAGGAGTGCGCTGCCCAATGACAGGGGGGGCAGAGGTGGGTCACATGTCAGGGGATCTCATTTATGCCTCTCTGTAATTATATCTGATTATCTCCAGACCACAATTATCATCATGCCAAAGCTGATTGCTGAAGGGGAGGGAATCGGCCAGGGATGTGTTCATCAGCTGGGGCCCAAAGTCGTCCTGGGGGGCCTCTGTATTGGCCCCAGTTTAGCTGAGTAAATCATTATTCTGAAATTATCCCACCAGAATGGAGCTCAGCGCTCTGATTCAGGAGCATGATGTGACCACTGTACTTGTGACCCATTATAATCTTGTTTAACAAATGAAATATCTGCACACAATGATGGAAATGATTGTGTTATGAGTCTCTGACGTGGTTAAAGCCACCTAGTGACCGAATCAGACTAAAGTCTGCAGTGCAAGGAAATAATTTCAAAGGGCGCAAATGCAAGACAGTGAGCTTTTGACGAAGGTTTGTTTAAAGAAAAAAAAGATCATTTAAAGTTTAAAAGACAAGCCCAGCATCTTCCATTCAGCCAATTAGTCACACTAAAGGGTTCTCACTTTAAAACTCATAAGCGGTCCTAACAGAAGAGGAACTTCCTTTCTTCCATATTTCACAAAAAAATGGTGACATGTGATGGCAACAGGTGAGAATATTTCAAAAAAGGCTAACCAGTTCTACATGATTATCACGATCAGTTTCAAAGCATGATACAGGTTCATTTTCACTTGCATAACTCTGATAGACTTTAGACTGTAAAAGCCTTACCTATGTGATACCCATCCATTCACCCATCCATCATTCATTCATTCATTCATCCATTCATCCACCAATCCATCCATCACCATCTTATTCAACATCCAACCATCTATCATCCGTCCATTCATCCATCCATCCATCCATCCATCCATCATCATCATTAATTCATTCATTCACTCATTCATTCATTCACTCAATCATTCGTCCATGCACCAATCCATCCATCACCCAATCATTCATCATCTATCCATCCATCCATCCATCCATCCATAATTGCTTACCCAGCATAGCAAATAGGAAGCATCCAGGAGCCACTCCAAGGAAACACATACCATCAGGCCGGGAAACCCTGGGCAGAATGGCAGGGCATGGCAAATTGATTTATTTATAGAAAACACATTACCTAGAAATTATTTTCGCCAACAAATTCATTTAACAACAATTCTTTTTGACTGAAAACTGAAAATTGCCCACACTTCACCTTGACTGTGAGTGAGACTCACTATGGTTTTATACCAGGCCAGAGTGCTCACACAGTCACATGGCCCAACCGGTGAGGACTCGTAAATCTACCCAAAAGGCACACCTTTTAAGGACAGGAAACCAGTTTATCTGGAGGAAATTAAGATGGAAACCGAAGTAACCAAAGGAACAGTTATTTTAGATGCCTGTTTTTCATTCCTTCAGTAAAAAAAGGTTAATTTTGCCCCTAAACATATTAAATGTTAATTAATGATGGGAACTAATTATTTTAACTCCTATTCCTGCTTTTATCCCCACAGGGAGCCTGTTTCGGAATCTGGGCTTTTTTTCCTGAAGTGTAAGCAAAAATAAGACATTAGAGATCTTGATAAAACTTTCAGGTATGGCAGTGAACATATGTGGGTATAATTTGGATTCAATCTCATTCCTTGTCACTTTCTAATTCTCCTCAGTTAATGTGTGCGGAAGCGGTGATGCCACATCAAGTAATTGCCTAATGGCCCTCGTTGTGTTTGGCCGCCTCCCCTCCACAGCCCTTGTTCATGGAGAAGCCCCCTTTTTCACTCCATCTCCCCCCCCCCCCCTGACAATTTATCAGGTGCCCTGCAATTCCAGCTGCGGTCATACATCATCACAGAGCGAATTGCATTAACGAGCTCATTACTGCTCGGGGCCACCTGCAAAGTGAACCCGGGCCGCCTGCATCGGGGGCCTCGCCAGATATCCCAACCCCATTCATTTATGGGGGGAGGGGCCCTGGCTACCATCGGAGCAGTGCTGGACTGTGCCAGGCTGCTCTGGCTCCCTCTGTAATCCCAGGAGTGAAACAGGCAACAGATTTGGGCACTTTTAACAAGACGCCGTCCTTTGTCTTTAACCGCTTATCTGGAACGAGGTGATGGGTAAGTCAGAGTCCATCCTTAGAGGCACGGGGCATGGAAAAATCCAAGGACGGAGCTCCAGTGAGTTCAAGGGTTACACTCGATTTGGGCAATTTACCACCACAGCACCCAGAATGGGATGGGAGGCATTTCCAGCCACTATCCCTTGAGATTTGACGTGACAGCGCTGCCCACTGAACCACCATGCCAGCCATCAACGACAGACCTTTATATTTATAAGAAGAGATAAATAAAGAGATAAAGAAGGGCTGGGGAAGGGAGGGGGTCACCTCTGCCTCTGCCTCTGCCTCTCATGCCTCATGGGACGAGAGAGGAGGTGTCAGTCAGCCCTGAGTCTTCGGGCCGCACCTCAGCAGGTAACGCTGTGGCTTCCCGATGCCAGTCATTGTGGGTTTAAATCCAGACCCCGTTCCAACCGGATGTTTTCCCCATGGTGAGGCCACGGTCCCCTACTGCACAGCAAATCACTCTTCTCAGGTGAAGTGGAAACTCTACATTCTAGCCGGGTAGTGAACAGACTGGCTGGTCAGGAGTTACCCTGCTGGGGAGGGGGCTCCGGAAAGAGGGAATGCTGAGGGGACAGGTGTGTGCCCAAAATGGATTAATGACGATGAAAGCAAAGCAATGATGTCATCACAGATCGAAATGAGAAGCCTCTCCTAATAGCTAAAACTGACAAATGGAGGAATGGTGGTTATTTGCACATCGCATGTCAGTAACCCCTTTTAAAAGACACATTACAGTGTATCTTCCGTACGGCCCCAAGAATGCCACCAGAGCACAGCTGGTTGTGTTCGATATCTGCAGCACAGCAAGGTGTGTGAAGGTTTTACTAAGCGCAGTGCTGCCCTGCCACCTGTAGGGGGAGCTGGACGGGGGACGGGTACCAGAGGGGCCCAGGCTGGTTGGGGTTTATGAGCTGCTTAGCTGTATAGCCTTTACATACCAATGAAGTACTTCCCAGTTAAATGAATGTTGAATTACATACAAACACATTAGATGCTAAAACATATTATATACAAAATACACATACGGAGAGTTATTATGATGTACAAAAAATCCATCCACCCACCTCTTTTCTAACAGCTTTTCCTGGTTAGGGCCATGAGGGGGGGACAAAGCAATGGCCCTAGATCCCCCCACTATAGAACATACACAGTCACCAATTATATCAATTTATTGGTCGCCATTTCCTTATTCTTAATGCTAACAGAGGACACTGTACCTTCTCACTGTAACATTTTATCCTTCAAAGTGATTCAGGCTTTTTGACATCATGAATTAATATATTTATCCCCTGTTTAATTCAGCTTCAGCAACTGCCGCACAATAATTTTAGCAGTTTTATTTGTAATCATGTGATTAATTTGTTAGAGAAGGACAATTAGTGACTTTATTAGTTTATATTAATCGCTGTGTATCAGATTTCAGGGCACTGGGGTCCTACCAGGCCGCTGCTGCTTAATGTTTGTAGTGGTACAGTTAAAAAAAAAATAATATATATATATATATAATTATTAAATATAAAATTAACTGACATTGTTTTCTTCGGTCTCCCCGAAGTCTGTTAGTTATAAAAAATGGGATTTATTTAACTTCCTGTTCTTTAAACCACAAAATAACAAGTGAAGGTACCGACTAAAGGTGAAATGAAGTGCTTTTTTTGAGCTGAAGCTTCATCCTTCCTGCACGTCCTTCTTAAAGCTACAGGCGGCAGCTGACCATACCGATGCCCCGAAGAGCCTCAGGGGCCTTTGCTGCTTTCCTCAGGCGCCCCAGGGGCTGATGGGAATATGAAAGACAGGCTGGCTGAGAAGGACCCAGCCGACGGAGCCTTCTGAGCACGTCTGTGACGCATGGTTGGATCTGTGCCCTGAGGGAATGCGACATGTGACACCCTTGGTACAAGGGAGCCAGAGGGGCTGTCTAACCACCCCTCCCCCCACCCAGATGAATAAAGATCTCCCTGGGCGACGGGGGGGCTGGGGGGGTTCACGGACTCCTGCGTGCATCACCAGGTGCCTGGCAGGAAGTGAGTCTTGGATTTCGGGCCCCCTGACCCTGTCCTGTCCACTCCCTGTCGCTGGAGACACCGATCGCATCCATGCTGGCCTTCAGCCCCTTATAGTAGCGGGCTGCACCTCTGTGTGTGCCTCGTTACACCCTGCCGTTCAGAGCGTGCTCCCCTCGCCAAAACCCCACCCACCATGGAATCCGGACAGTGGAGGGGGCTGCACCCTGAGCGCTTATCAGTGCTGCCCCCCCCCCCCTTGTCCAAATTCTGCCAGAGTAGCAGATGAACTTTGCCTATACATGAAAGGGAGAGTCAGTTTATTGCCTTCTGAAGCTCCATACCCGGAGGGATGAGGAGCTGTGTGGAGCGATAGCCCCACGTTACAATCACCATGGTCTCCATTTACGACATTTAAAAACCTTCTTCATTGTTTTTTTCCGCTTGATGGACTGTATCCATGGCAGCTTAACAGATGGTACATTCTTAATGTGCTGTATTTACTGGAAAAGTCATCTTGAGCTTTTCTAAAACCATACAAGAGCACTTCGTTGAAATGAGTTTGGAACCTTCTACGCACAGGTCCAGTTCCCTAACTAGTTACCCACCTGTTACAGTTAATACACCACCTGTGCCTATAATTACTCTCGCTCGCCTGTTTTAAGTTGGAAAATTACATGGCTTACAGAGGGACCTTTTTGTAATTTACTCGTCCCTATTAACTCAGCGAGGCAGCGTTTGCGCAGAAGGAGAGGAGTAAAATCCCCACGCCAATGTTTAATTGATTTTGCATTTTGATGAATCGCTGCCGGTGCTAAAAGGCACGGTACGTGGAACCTTTCGGAAGTGGAGAACTGAGCCTGGATTGAGGGGGTAAGAAAGCTGGCCCTCCAAGGCAGAGAAAATAATAAATAGCTTGACGGGGGAAAAGAATAAAGCATTAAAAAGGAAAAGAAAATGCATTAGTGCCGCTTGGTACCGTCAGAAGAATTTATATGAAACAGTGCGTTGATAGAAATGTGTGGAATTATACAGGAATGCAAAATGAAGGTGGGAGATTGGAAATTGCTTCTTGTATTCAGATAATTGTCTTCTACACTAGGTAGCAGATAATTTGTAACAGAGTCCATAAATTACACTGCGATGTGCAGGATTCTCAGTTTCGCAAGTGCAGTGAGAACAAGAGGAAATGGGGCGAGCGGTGAGGAGGTGCTGAGGAGGTGCTGCGTGGCTCCACTCGAAGCTACAGCTACGGATGCAATGCTGCAAACAGGCTGTCATGTACAATGGCGTGCATATTCACCAAGGCCTCTCCTCCAGCACGTTTGCTAGGATTGTATAAATACAGCTGTGTTATCATGGTTCCTTGATATCTATCAGTCTTCTAACAGCTTATCCAGTATTCATGCAGAGCCCAAAGCCTATTCCAGGAAGTACAGGGCACAGGATGCCAGTCCATCACACAGCACACCCACTTACGCACTAAAGGCAATTCACAGACACTTAACAGTACGTTTTTGTACTGTCGGAGGAAAGCAAAGAATGGAACAGAACCCAGAGGAACACCACAGAACACAAAGGCAGTGAGAGCATGGATACAGAGTGGGGGTGACAGTGAAACCTGCAACCCGGCACTGTAAAAAAAAAATCGGTAAAATTACAGGAAACACAGGCAGCAGTTTGCCAGCAATATAAAGTATTGATACTGCAAATAAGAGTACAGTGAATTATTGCTTATCTTACTACATTAGTTAACTGTACTTTAACTGTGAAATTATAGTATGCTGTAAGTTCATTTTCTGTAAATTTAGTGCTGGCAGTAGTCTCTCCAGCATGATGATGTTTGTTTACAGTACTGTTACTGTAACTTAAACCACAGTCTGATACTGTTTCTGCATATTACAACAGGTTATTGTATTGTATTATTGATGTGCTGTAGAAATGCAGTAATATACCAGTTCCCCCCCCCCCCAACACACACAAACTGTACACAACTTTATCAAAAAATGCAGTTTAATCAATTATGTGGATTCACACCTACACAAATATTACATAATTCATTTTCAATGAAAAAAATGGGCAAGTTATTGACATTTAAGTAATATAATAACCGTGTAAGAATTTTTTTACAGTCCCCATCCATTATAAACATCTGGATAAGAAATATAGAACACTAACAATGGATAAGAAAGCAGAACAATAATAATGGTAAGAAACATAGAACAAAAATGCAGAGAGAACACACACACTGTGTCTGTAGTGAAATAACTTTTAAAGGATAATTTCATTGAACCTTGTAAGTTATGAATTATATAAATGCTTTCTACAGCATTTTAGTATTTTGGACTGATGTTTTATTATTCATGTAAGGTCACGTGGCCAATTGTTGGGACCATGCTTCAGGCTCTCACAAACATCTGTGATGCATTCAAAGAAATAAAAATGCCAAAATTTTGTTTGGTTACTTATGGTTAGGGCTGGGTAGGGGTTAAGGTCGTCATGTTGGGATTAAAGTTTTCCCCATAGAAATGAATGGAGAGCGCACACAAAGATATAATTACAAACCTGTGTGTGTGCGTGTGTGTGCATTATGAAGTGAAATTATATAGATTTATATCTAAAGTCCATAAGTCATCTCATTAGAGAACACACTTGAGCATTCAATGGTTGTGCATTTTTTGTATGGTGTTCTTGCAGAACATTTTGCTTGTCTTGTTTTTCATGCCATGCTCAGGGTTGATCCCAATGAAACATCTACAAAAATAAAGGTAAAAATATTTTTAACATGCTTTTTTTACAACACAATGTGGATGCTGTCTGACCAGACCTGGGGTGTATTCCATGAAAATAGCTAAAGAAACCCAGACTTTCCCGAAAAAGTCAGACTCAACCTACCTCCATCTCTAAACTTAGCCTCATGTCGTTCCACTAATGCAGTTCAGCTTTAACTAATGAAGGTTCATACAAGAAAGACTTGCATAGTCTCACTTAGTGCACACACTTGAAATATTTAAGAAGCCCAAATGAATGGATGAACGATAAATCGATCAAATGAGTCAGAAAGCGTGTAAAACGAGAGCGGTGTTTTTGTCTACCACAGGGTGGTACTCTGGGGGTGAAGTGGTGGTCCCTTGACCATATAAGATCACAGGTTCCATCCCTGTTTATAGGAAAGGTCAAGTTTTAAGCACAAAAGCAAACCATACCCATATTTACCTTTGAATAAACTCCAGTGTGGATCGAGCCTTTTTCTGGTACTCAAGATTGAACAAGTAGTAGCTGCCAAAGAGGGACACAGGCCTGGCAGAAATGAGTGCCCTTCACATATGATCTGACCTTCAATGGAAAGCATCCATTTGTTACTCTCTATCTATTTTGGGATTGTCAAGGCCTGAAAATTAGTTAACATACATATCAGTGGAATTAGCGAAAAAAACTAATTAATTAAAAATAAATAAAAAGATGTAAAGGGTAAGAAATTAATCATGGGAGATACCCAATAACCTTGGTAACCAGTAGTAGAACAGTAAGCATGAAGTTGCTATAAATTTCAGCCACACTTGCTCTTACCCAACCATGTCCTGCTCAAGGCATGTAATTATAATGCTTATTATCTTAGTGAAAGTTACATTATCCCAAGAGAAAATCAGTTACATACCTAGAAGCATCAGTCTAGAGCTGCTTGGCAGGCACAAGTTTGTCTCCAGGTTGGCAGGCAAGTGTATTAGGCACTCTACACCAGCACAAGTTGTGAATGTAAGTGAATGCAGCGCAACTTAAATGGCATTCTAACACTGTCCTTGTGACTGAAGCACTAGCAATCTAGTTAATACTACATTGACGTGCTACATGTCACTCAAGTTAAGCGCCATAGCTCAGTTCACACAAATTTCAACCACTGACGGAAAAATCTGAATGCCTGTCAAGCCAAAATTATAAACTCCACGAAAAGACGGAACTCAAGATTGCATGAACTGAACCCTCCATGTCAAATCAGAAAACGATACTCACAAATAACTAACCCTACACACCCCAGACTCCTACCTCTCTTATACATTTGTGGCTACTTAAGGTAGTAAAATATCGATATATGTAGCATGAATGTAATTTTCACAACCGCAGTTGTGGCATTTCCCGCCCTGCAAACTACAGGAACTTGCAGTAAAATCCATCACATTACCTTCACTTTCCCAGGAATCCTTTGAAAATAACAGTTTGTTACTGTAGAATCTGACATTTTCACTGTTTTAGATTGCACATCCTCTGCATTTCCCAAAATGCATTTCTTTTCACAGGCATCTTCTGTATTTACGAAATGCAGCAGATTACTGTTGAATTTTATTGTAAATTTACATCTGTTACTTACAGTGTGGAGGTGGTGAGACCAGAGCTATGCCCAGAACCACTGTACCATCCCAGCTTCATATCCTGGGCTGTCAGGGAAAGATGTCTGCCTCCCCCTGAACTGGATAAGCAGTTGGAAGATGGATGGATGAATAACATTTGCTTGTTTACCAGATGCTTTTGTCCAAAGTGACACATGAGGCAGATAGTACTCTACAAGTGTCACGACATGCAGGACAATGACTTGAGGGCCGGTGTCTGGCGAAGCAAAAGAGGTTTTAATGAACATAAACTAACAGGGACTGAAAATCAACAAGATCACGAGGGATCAAAATGACGAGACTAGAATGGGGACAGATACAGGTTGACAGGAGGAGCAACATTAAATACACAGACTAACATGGGGCAACAAGCATCAGGTGTGGCCCATCAGGGCCACCTGAGGGAGGAGACAGGAGAGTCAGACAGACATGGAGGGCAGGATGTGACGACAGGCGTACATCTGTCAAGTGCAGCTAGGCTGAGCGTCCAATGAATGATTAATAAGTGTAAGTCAGTATCGGAGCAAGAGCTAGTGTTCATAATATATTACAAACGTAACAAGATGCTAATAAGAGAGCTATTTAAAGCAGAGTTCATAAGTAAGAGAATTCAGGAGACAAGAGACCAGCTACATGATCAGAAATGAAGACAGAGCAGGTCAAGGACTTGAACTTGATGCAAGCACCTCTATGTAGTTAGTGATGAAAAACCAGGAGGGGTGTAACATCAGTGGATACTGACAATTTGGATATCAGACATGCTGGTGTATTTTAAATCATGGCCCTGTCAATAAGGATTCACTGGAGTCTAGTCACGAGATGACAGGTGCCAGGGCTTAACGACAAGCTGCACAGTCTGACATTCTACATACAAGGCCTGGTCTTCCTGATGTTATACAGAGTGAATCTACAAGACCAGGAGATAGCTGCTCTGTGGTAAGCAAAGGATAGCTACTTATCTATCATTACCCCGGGGTCCTAGTAGACCTGGATGCTGACTGATGGAAATTGTGAGTGGTAGGGCTGGTAGGGAAGACAAGAAGCTCGGTCTAAGTGAGATTCAGTTGAAGATGATGATCCAGGCTGTAATGTCAGCAAAGTATGCAAAGATCTAAGCAGAGATTGTGGTTTCCTTAGGAGGAAAGGTTAGGTAGAGCTGGATATTATCAGTGTAGCAGCGAGAACCTGGGGGAAGCCTTTATGACTGAGACCAGAAAGGTGATGTACAGAGGGAAGAAGTGGGGGCTGAGGACTGAGTCGTGGGGGACAGTAGTTGTTTAGTTACCATATTGTGTAGGTACAGGCTGGGGTGTTGCCCGGGCCAGATCTTGGCATAGGCAAACTAGGTGGCTGTTCTGGGCCCGATCAGCACAAGGGGGCCAGACAAGGTCATGGAAAAATATGTATTCATATACATAATTTATAAATAAGATTAATTACACAGAATTAAAAATAATAACAAAAAAATAAAACCCATATACATCCAATTAAAATGTTTATGTTCTGGCAGAAACATGGTCACCTCTAGCTATAGGCAGATGCTTAGGGCACCCAAATTACCTGCATTCCAAAGGAAGTGAAATCATCATCTTTTTTTGGTAAGGGGGCCTTCCAAGTAAAGTTTGCCTAGGGCCCCTGAAAAGATAGATCCAGCTCTGGGCGTTACCCCCTTCAGGGAATATAAGGAGTTACAGTGTTGGATTTTGGTGGGGAGTTGGCTTTAGTTGTTTTGCATAGATCTTGAGTGTGGTATAATTTATAAGGCGAGTATCATGGCTGAGAGTAGCTCACTAATTAACACCTCGGCACTTTAAGTGGCGAAACTATTCGTGCAAAAACTTGGACGCTACATTATCGTTACTGATGACTTGTGTAAATGATGGTGCTGCATAACCAGCTATGTTATGTCATCTAATGGAGGCATTAAGAGATAACATAGTAGTACAGTGTTATTTTGCATGGAGCCCATTTGTAGCTAGGCTTTGGTTAGGTTTTAATTGTAGGTGAATGACAGGATTACTCTGAGGGAGCTCTGATTCATGCAGACTTTAGTACTTTATAACTAGATCGCATTGTCTGAAAGAGAACCATACCGACAGCACTTCCTGCAGGCAAAACACGGTGCTGTCCTTTGTTCTCTGCCTTCGGTCTGTCCGGACCCAATGGGAGAACGCAGGAAGGCCACTTCTCACGTCTGTCGATGGGGGACAGGAGATCAAACTCAGAGAAGGCTGTAAAACCTCGGAACAGCAGTCTTTAAATAATGCAGAACATGGCGAGAGGGGATGCATTTCAATATCAAATTCACTGTGTGTTTATGTATTCCAGTGCTAGATAATGTCTTTATCAGAGGGTCTGGGTTCTGCAGCAAACGCATGACAGGCAGCATTTCATAAAGGAAAATCTGAAAAAATATTTTCTGTAAATGTAATTCTAGATCACTTCAGATGGACAAAGGCGCATATATAATAAGCTGTTCCTGTGCAGCAGAGCGTTATTACACATAACCAAGCTGGGAGCTGTTGCGAGAAAAAGTTTGTGAATTCTTGGGGACTGTCTGGATTTGTGCATGAATGGCTCCTAAAACGTGATCTGATTTTCATATAAATCATCATAAACAACGACAGGCATATTTAACAAATGACACAGAACATTGGCAGATTTTTAATTAGCAAATTGTTTAACCGTGGTCATTGGAATATAACCCCATTGTAATCTGTGGATAAGGTGACCAGATAATTCATGTCAGGGAGGACACTTTGAGCAACTTCAGGTTTTGAAAGGCTCCTGTGCTTGACTAAATAGGTTAGTTCTTGTACTTTCTTTGTTTCATTGATTGAAAGACTAATCCAGCTGTTTCACATTAATAGTGACACATATATGATTATAGGAGACTGACCAACCAGCACACAGCAAGAACTCAGTGCTTAAATGAAATCCAGGTTCTTTTATAGTTTCTCGATTGTAAAACACATGTTTTTTTAATTAGGCCTGAATTTCCCAAAACTCTAAGCACAAATCCTTAACTGCTCACTCAGCTACTGAAACTTCCACTGTTCAGGTCAAAAACAAACTCTCCACTCAAAACCATGTAATCTTACATCTAAACCAAACTCTGCCTTCAGTAATCACACAAAAGGCATCAAATACATATACACTACAGAACAGAAATTACACACTAGCGAGATCAGTTCAAAACAATACCTCCAAAACCTGTTACTGCAATGAATAATGGCACTTATTCACTTTTCCCCAGAACAAACTCTCTACATGACACACACAATATCAAGACACAACACCTATACATTTTCATAATTTTTTTAATTCCTTGAAGTACTGTAGTCATAAGCCGAAACTAAATGAAAAAGTAAATAAACAGGAAAAATATGCAATGGATAAAGAACATAGATTGCAGTACATGAAATTACCAATATTAAATATCAATAGGACATTGAAAACATTACTGTAACAAAACAAAACACCTGGAGGAGGTGAATACGGATGTAGGGTCTCGGTCATAGACCTCCACCGCCATGCCGAGGAAAACTCTACTATGGGCTTTAGGAAGGGAGAATATGCTGGGAAAAAGATGTTGCTGAATCTCAGGTTGTTCATGAACCAGTCAGGAACTACAGCAGCCCTGTGGAAACTGACATTGTCCCAAATGACACAGTAGCATGGCTGCTGTGGCTATGGCCCGGTGGCCAATTATGTTCCTCCCCCTTCTCCTCCTTTTGGTAAGATTAAATCCCGCTTTATCAACTAAGATGAGTTCATGAGGAGTCTCTCTGGCATCTATGTCAAATATTCTCTACAAAAGAAATTAAACGGTTCAGTAAATGACTACTCATGAAAAACCAGGAGGGGTGTAACATCAGTGCATACTGACAATTTGGATATCAGACATGCTGATCTTATCTTATTAGAAACACATTGCTGTAGTGCACAATATGGCCTGTACTACAGTATATACACTTCTGTAACACATAAATATGGTATGAAAAACCATACTTACACATATTCCATGCGTTTGTCCTTTCGAAAGGAACATGATAGGTCTGTTTACAGTTTTTCACAATTGCTAACACACTAAAATGACATGCATAGCACAATTATTCAAACTGACACACAGAGAGCAAAACCTCTTCTCAAGTCTCCAAAACTCTAAACACATTTCCTGCTTTACACACATTTTGCAATTCAAAATGGCACTTTTTAAATGCACTGAACACGGTTCTCTGCATAAGACACAACAATCTGACATAAAGTCACATGTTTGCCATTACAACACACTGCCATTGAAAAGGACAGAACATGAGCCAATTGGCCAATATATGTGCCACCTGGCCAAACACCTCAATGAGTAATTGTTACCACTTCAATCAGGAAGTAAGCACTATAAAAAGACCACAGGTGAGCACCTTTTTTTTCAAGAACAATGGAAGACATTGCAGAGAGAGGAAGAGGAAGAGGGAGGGGGAGGATGAGAGGGGGAGGAAGAGTGAGAGGTAGGGGTAGAGCTGGTAGAGGAGGTCATGGGCGAAGAAGACAACTGTCAAATGAAATCAGAGCAACCTTAGTTGATCATGTCATCAACCATGGGCTGACAATGCAAGAGGCTGGACGTAGAGTGCAGCCCAACTTGAGCCGTTTCACTGTGGCCTCTGTCATCCGGACATTTAGACTGGAGCACAGGTATGCAACCAAAATTTCTTTCACACTGTGTAGTACACCCCATGTCATAGTGTATCAGTTGGGTAACACCTGTGTACTTCATGAATGGCTGATGTCATACACTAACTGTGCAAGTTTCCTGTCCAATTTACTCTACTGTGGGGGAATCTTTAGACTGCATTGTCCAAGCCCTATATTTTTGTTTTTTGTTTTTGTAAAGGACTGAGAGATGCAACCATGGTGGAGGAAGGGGCAAAATGTTCACTGGGGTACAGGAAGCTGCCATTGTAAACTTGGTCTTGGAGAATAATGAAATCAGATTAAGAGAAATTCAAAGCCACATCATCCAAGACAACACCATATTCCACAACATTCAACGAGTCAGTCTGTCCACATTGGCTCGCAATCTCAAGCGAAATCAAATCAGCCTGAAACGATTGTATAAGGTGCCTTTTCAGAGAAACTCTCAAAGAAACAAAGAGCTCAGACAAGCATATGTGGATGTAAGTACAATATTGACTGCAGCCCATTACATGCAACATTGTTTCCCAGTGTACTGGATAACACCATATTGACTGATTTTTGTTCTTTGTTTTCAGGGAGTACTGGAAATGGATGCTCATGCAATCCCACATGAGTTCATCTTCATAGATGAGGCTGGTTTCAACCTAGCAAAGACCAGAAGAAGGGGAAGAAATGTCATTGGCCACAAAGCCATTATAGATGTTCCTGGCCAACGTGGTGGGAACATCACAATGCGCGCTGCCATGTCCAATATGCATGGTGTCCTCCACCGTCATGCCAACCTTGGACCATACAACACAGGCCATATTCTAACATTTCTGGACAGACTCCATAACTAACAGTCTCATTCCACCAGAGCGTATGAATGATGCAGACCATGCAAGAACCCGGTATGTTGTAGTATGGGACAACGTGAGCTTCCATCATGCAGCCCTAGTCCAAAATTGGTTTGCTGACCACCCACTGTTTCTCGTGCAATACCTCTCACCATTTCTGAACCCCATAGAAGTGTTCTTTTCGGCATGGCGGTGGAAGGTATACGACCGGCAACCCTATGTGCGCATGCCTCTTGTGCAGGCTATGGAAGAGGCATGTGATGAAATTGACGTGGGTGCGATTCAGGGATGGATAAGGCACTCAAAGCGCTTCTTCCCTCGACGTCTGGCAAGGGAAGATATTGCCTGTGATGTGGACGAGGCATTGTGGCCAGACCCAGCTGAGAGGCAAGATGCTGCCTAATTATTTTTCTTGCCTCTTTTTTTTTTTTGCTATATATTTCTTCTGTACATTTTATTTTTCAGTTTACTGTTTTTTCTGAGCACATTTTTGTTCGCTCCAATGTAAATATATCTGCTGTGCATATGTTGCACTGACTGGTTTGGTGAAAAATTAAAAAATAAATGCATGTGTGTATCTGCAAATATTTCTGTGCATGTGAACTTTCTACAATTTGAACTATTTTAGTATTGTGGCAGAGCATACTAAAGATGAGAGTGCTTTTCATTATGCCCATCCGTGTGTAGTTGGTTAGACAATCTGGTGATATGGCTGATGTGTGTGCCATTTAGTGCAGTAGTTTGATTTTGATCATTCTATATGTAATTTTGGTTGCAGTGCTTCATTTTGCAGGATATGTGAGGTGTTTTGCTCTTTGGGTGAGGTGTTTTGTGAATTGTGCTAAATGATATGCAACAATGAGCCTTGTTGTCAAAATTGTGCTTTAGCAATTGTAAAAAAACTGTAATACAGTTTTTCTCGATTGCTAAGACACATTCCTGGAAAGCTGCTCTCCTTTTCCCTAAACTGTGAACACAAAACCCAATTTTCAAGCTACATTCACAAAACCTCTGACTCTTCTTGCAAAACCAAACTTTCACCCCAAAACAGTTCAATCTGTGCTCAAAACTGAACTATGCTGTCAAATCATGCCTCAAGTCAATCTAAATTAAATACTCTACTGAGTAGTCACTAAACACTACATAGAAAAAAGGAAAACACAATGCTCAGGACATGAAGCAGTAGAAATAAATGTTTATTTAGGCTAAATGCATGTTGCAAAACAAAATACCTGGGCATTTTTAACACTTGTACATAGAAAAAAGAATTTGCAAAAAAACAGAAATCCTGTGCATTTACATGTAGCACTTGTATGTAAAAATAAAGCACAAAAATATACAAATGAAGTACAAAGAAAAGTGCATTACTCCGCCACAGCATCATTTCTCCGTACTGGGTCAGGCCACAGGACTTCATCTACATCACAGGCCACATTTTCTCTGGCCAGGCAACCGGGGAAAAAACACCTGGCATGCCGTATCCAGGCTTGACATGCCTCCACACCCATGTCACCACAGGCCAGTTCCATGGCTTGCAGGAGATTTACCCTGGTGTAAGGTTGGCGTTCATATACCTTCCACCGCCATGAGGAGAAGAATTCTTCAATGGGGTTCAGGAAAGGGGAGTACGGTGGAAGGCAAAGATTGATAAAACCTTGGTTCATATTGAACCACTCTCTAACCTGGAGGCCTCTGTGAAAACTCACATTGTCCCAAACAACAACATAGATGGGCTGCTCATCCTGCTGCCCTAACAGAGCATCTCGCATGTGATTGAGGAAAATGAGGAGTTGGTGAGTGTTGTAGGGCCCTAGGTTGGCATGATGTTGGACAACACCATGATGGCTGATGACAGCACACAATGTGACATTGCCACCACGCTGCCCAGGGACACCAACAATGGCCCGTTGGCCAATCACACTACAGCCTCTCCTTCTCCTTTGGTGAGATTAAACCCAGCTTCATCCATGTAGATGTATTCATGGAGTTTTTCCATTGCATCCAGTTCAAAAACTCTCTGTAGAAATAGATATATATTTTTGTAAGTGATGTAGGCCAACTACAGTAAATCACTACTTACAGTAACCAACATTTATGTGTCTGGATATATACCAACCTGTAGATACTGGAATCTTTGCTCTTTGACTTTATCAGAGTTGCATTCAAAGGGCACTCTGTACAGCTGTTTCATGCGCAGTCTGTTGCGCTTGAGGACACGGTCAACAGTAGAGAGACTGACACTGTCGATACCCTCAAAATGCACATGGTCCTCAATGATCCTCAGCTGAATTTCACGCAGTTTAATGGTGTTGTTCTCACGGACCATGTCGACAATTAGGGTGTCTTGGTGTGGGGAGAACATAGATGTCCTACCACCCCCATGTGGCAGTCTTTCAATTCTACAAAAAGAGAACATGCACTTACAAAAATACACACATGGAATAGGCCTACAAACAGTCAGACTAACCCTCCATTACAATACTACAGTACACTAGCACAGTGATGTACTGAAACATGTTTACTGTGGTACAGTATATAGTACAGTCATTGTACCTATGTAGTTGTTGTCAACATTTACATACTATAATGTCAAAAAAGGTAACTACCTGTTCTCTTCTCTAAATCTTCGGATTATAGTGGACACAGTGAATCTACTGATGTTTGGTTGTACCCTTAGTCCGGCCTCCTTCATTGTCATACCATGGACAAGAACATGGTCAATCACAGTAGCTCTGATTTCATCAGATATTACTGTTCTTTGTCCTCGCTGACCACCTCGGCCACCTTGACCTGCTCGACCTCCTCTCACACGAACTCCTCTTCTTAGATTTCTATCCATTGTAGTGCCTCACAAACCAGTGCTCTGGCTTATACTGTATGTACCCTCACATCATTAGCCACAAGTGTGATATATTTTGAGTTGTTGTGTTCAACCGGTGACACCTGAGCTTTAATTGTGTTTGACTTTTGCCACCTGTGCTCACCATTATGCAACACAGGTGCATCACAATGACTTGTGTTGACAAGATGTGTCTAAACAGGTGAAAAGTGCTTATGGTTTTGCCAAAAGAGTGACTGATTCAATAAGTGGGTTCAGGCAACTGAGAATTTGGTTCAGACAATAGGGTTTAGTGTTTTAGCAATCGAGAAAAACTGTAAATCCCGCTTCATCAACTAAGATGAGTTCATGAGGAGTCTCTCTGGCATCTATGTCAAATATTCTCTACAACAGAAATTAAACGGTTGAGTAAATGACTACTCAGAAACACATTGCTGTAGTGCACAATATGGCCTGTACTACAGTATATAAACTTCTGTAACACATAAATATGGTATGAAAAACCATTCTTACACATATTGCATGCGTTTGTCCTTTTGAAAGGAACATGATAGGTCTGTTTAATAATAATAATAATTGACACTTTATTGATCCTTGAGGAGAAATCATCTTTACACCTCCCTCAACTTGCTCTTTGTAGAGTAAGCTGTCTGCAAAGGGCAGCTACCTGTTGGGGCACCCGGGGAGCTGGGGGTTAAAGGCCTTCCTCAAGGGCTCACAGACATGCTGAGGCTGGGTTTGAACTGGTGACCTTGTGGTTACTGGCACACAGGCTTAGCCCATGGAGCCACACACATTCCACACACTGTATCATCCGCAACCAGTTCCTTCGATGAATGCGGTCAATTGTTGAGATGCTGATGGACTCAGTGCCTTGGAATATTTCCTGATCCTCATCAACTCTCCTTTGTATCTCACGCAAGCGTATCAGATTGTTGGCTATGACAATATTGATGATGGCCATCTCTTGCTCTTGTGAGAATAGCCGTCTTCTGCCTCCCTTAGGTGGTCGTCTTTCAGTTCTGCAATACAGTAATAGAATTAATGATGGGATTACAGTAAACCATCCATTTTACAAAATAGGAGCACACAGTAACACCTGTATGTGATATGGTACAGTAATACAATGCATTTTGGAGAGCATACAATAGAGCAAACAGCTACAGTACATGTATATACTGTAAGAGCGCAGAATACTGCACTCCAGTGTTATACTAGACAGCAGTATGTAAATTACCTACCTATTTTCCTCTCTGAAGGTCCGGATTATAGAGGCTACTGTGAAGCGGTTCACATTCGGCTGTAGTCTTTGCCCGGCTTCCCTCATGGACAACCCATGGATAAGAACATGGTGAACTAGAGTTGCACGAATCTGATCAGAAACCACTTGTCTCCTTGCCCATGCCTTTCCTCTTCCTCTTCCATCTCCTCTTCTGTGTCCCCTTCCTCTACCTTCAGGTCTTTGTAGATCCAATTCTCCAATACAAATGAACTGACACATTTATCTCACAAGTGAAGGTTCTGATTGGTGTGTGAACAATTCTGATTGGCTGTGTTTCCCTCTGGATTATTGTGTGCTAATTGGGTTCAACCTGTGCTGACCTGAGTGAACAATATTGACTGAAAGTGCTTTGTAAATGAGCACATGGTTTAGGCAATGAGAACTGAAGGGATTTGTGTGTAGAGTTTTGCTCTAACAGTTCAAGAAATCATGTGTCAAGACAGGAGAATAGTGTCTATAGTTTTGGGAATTGGGTGTGCTTTTTGGTAGGTGGCGTAATGGTTTTGGAAATTTAGCTCATAATCCTGGTAATAGTGTGTAAGCAATCGAGAAAAACTGTATTTGAAATGTAGTTTACAAATCCTGTCCTAGCTCAAAATGGCCTCCCTGACATAGATTATCTGGTCACCATAGTCAAGTAGCACCTGTATATCTTAATAAAACAAACCACCTCCCACACTGACTGTTTGCCTAAATGTCATTTGGTGTTCCCTGCGTACTGGCGCTAATAAGAGCTGCACGGCTTCCTTATTTATAGGTATAACAGCTGAAGTTGCAGCTGTTTTGTTGATGTACCATCTCCAATGTTTCATGTTACTTTGGATAATGGAGTCTACTAAATAAATAAATCTAAATGATATTTTCAAGTTCTATAAAAAGTATAATCATATGCCAAATATGTTTCTTGGGATTTGGAGGAGAAAAAAATTGTGACCCGTGCAAGGAGCCTTCTTGATATTTGTACTGAATTGTAAATAAAGATTAATACACCCCAGAATGCTTTTAATGGGAGTTACTGGAAAAGCAGAGATCATAAACAAGCTGTAAATAGAAATCTGGCCATATGTACAGGTGTAAATTACAAATATTCCTGTGAGCACAGTATCATTTATCAATCATAATGGACGAGGAGGTGCAGTGCACAATTACCAAGCTCAGTTCACCCTTTCAGATGTGAGTCACAGGGGATGGAGGAAGCTGGTTAAATGCCACCACGTGGCAACTTTAAAAGAGTGCCAAAGATTGCAGGAAATGCGCATCAGTCAGAAACATCAAGAACCTGCCATAAAACTGTTCTGTATGGCAAGATGTCCAGAAAGAAGTACGTCCTCAAAGATAAGATTTAAAAAAAAATATATCAAAAGTGAAGTCATGTTTGGGAAATTGTAATATTGGGTGAAAGGTGGCACGGCCAGGGAATTGAATCGTTTTGATCTAAATGCCAGGTGGAGCCCCAGCACAATGCATCACCAGATCAACACGATCTTCAGAAAGAAATGGGAAGCTGGTTGGGTTTGATGGATGAGAAAAGAATGCGGTGTCGTGCAGTGGGTTGGATAGTCACCTTTCAGCTGGTCGATAATCTGACGCGTCAGACGAAAGGTGCAGTGGAGTGCTGCAATCAAAGTCTCAAATCCTGTGGAGGATTTATGAAAGGTCTCATGTGAAGCAACCTGAGGCAGCGTGAGCAAATCTTCCAGGATGATGCATCAAGCCAGCGTGACAGGAAATTCAACTGCTGTGTGTAGTTTGGCTTTCTCTAGAGACACGTCCCTTTCTTTGTATATATGCTTTCTATGTGTTCATGTTTTCTTTTATGATCATTTTTGCAACTTTTTAAATTTTGTTTTGTTGTTCGTGACAATAGCAGTATTATATTTTCAGCAGGAGCAGCATGATATCAACATTTATAGAAACCATCTGCAATGAGAGTACTATCTGGCAATTTTATGGTATTTCAAAGAGAATATATACTATACATGATCATGTCTTACCAAATAAATTCACAAAGTACCTATATTGCACAATTTTAGTGACAAAGTTGGCAATGTCATCTACTTATGCATGCAGTTGTAGTTCATTTTGTATTCAAGTGTCTAGATCCGAATAGAATCGACATGTTATTGTTTTGTATTTTTTTTATTGAAATTTACTGTAATTCAGTTTGTCTTGAGCAGGTTGCCTTTTAATCAATTATTAAGAATAAAAATGTTTGTGTCATTGAGTAGTTTCATGGAACTTAACCCTGTGGGAAGCATCTGAATGGCTCTTGGGAGTTTTACTGACAGAAAGATGTTCTGAGGGCAGAACAATAAATGATTGGTTCAGGGAGATAACCAATCACATTCTAGTGGAGGTATGTCCAGCCAATCACATGTCTTGGTCTCGCCTCCCCTAGTTGCTTGGACTCTCTGAACCAGTCATTGTTCCTTCTGCCCTCAAGACATTTTTGCGTGTGTTATGAAAGTATTATTATTTTAGAAACGTTTTACACACCTTTCAGAACTGTATAAAATTGTACATGTATAATTCATCTGTCAAGAATATTATGAAAGTGGACATTTATTCATGCAGTTCAGAATTTAAATAAGAACAATAACAAAGACGTTGAAATGCCTTTCAGATCAATGCTCAACAGCAATGAGTGAATACTCTATTGAATATAACGTAATAATTGTTATATGATAGGTATGTGATACCAAGAATTTAACCTAGAATACTGGGAGCAATACCAGTGGGTATTTCTGTTAAAATTGCTGTTAAACGTATCTTTGCTTAAAAATTATACCCAGTGTGTAATTACTGGTAATAGGTCTGACCTTAATTATGATGGCTTGTTGAAACCATCCATTTTCTGTACCCACTTGTGCTATTCAGTGTCGTGGGGAGGTCCAAAGCCTGTCCCAGAGGCCACAGGCGCAAGGCAGGGAGTAACCCGGGCTGGGGCAGCAGCATTCACATACAGACAATTTGGTAAGTCAGTTCACCTTAGCATGTGTTTGGACTGTGGGGAACAAACCCCATAATGACACAGGGACACCATGCAAGCTACACTCACCTGGAGCTACGGTGGAGACATGAACCCCAGACGCAGAGATGTGAGGCAACAGTGCTAACCACTGCACCACTACATCACCCCTGACTTGCTAATACTTTAATCTTTATACTCACTTATTGCTAGACACTAGTCAAACAGAAATGTATCCATCCATCCATCTGTCTGTACGTATATCTATCTTCAATCTACTCATTCTGCTCATAGTTTTGGGGAACAAGAGTAATGTATTTATTGTTTTTTTATCCAACCAATTCCCCATTTTTTTCTTTTATCACAATTTTGGTGTCAGTAGGTACCTTTGACCTTCAGTTCTCTGTCATCTGTCTCCTTGGTCATCTTTGTGGACACATACCTCTGGCAACTATATTTCACCCAGTTTTCTCTTTCTCTGATTTTCATTTTCTCCCGATTACCTTTTCATAAGTATCTGGATTTAGTTTTAATCAGTCAACTGCTGGCTAATTCCTAACCAAAGACCATGAGCTCAGCTAGATTGATTGCCTTCCTTAACACATGCCGCCCCCATCAAACATGCCTACGAACACGCATACAGCATATGGCGGGCTTTGGACGGAATCAGCCCATTGAGTGTGAAAAGCTGATATGCACAGATGGGCTTTTGAGTACAGAATAATTGAGCTTCTTTGAGCAGGCCATGGGTGTTCAATTAAAACCAGAGGGTCACATTTAACCCCTCTGATTGTTTTTAAAGGTGCCGTTCTGTCGATTGTTCTTTGGAAGTCCCACTTAATAAGGTTTAATTAGAAGATATAGTGGATCAAATTCCTGCCACATTGAAGTTCCATTCACTCGTATGTCCAGATCGTGAGGCCCATCACAAGAAGAAAAACTGTTTCTGGAGTCAGCTCTCTGCCACGCTACTGGTGTGTGAAGCCAAGGGAGACAGAATAAAAAACATAGGTCTCTTGCAGTCTGAAGCTAATTGGATTAGCCTCAAATGTGCATCCGGTCGCATCTGGTCCGAGTCAGAAAACAGCTCTTCAGCCTGCAACAAATCCCAGGAGATAAAGATGACACTCTTCAGTGAGCGCGCCACTATTGCAGTTGTATTATGAAGCGCCACAAGCTGAATAGGGAAGCAAAGATTTTATGAATTTTATGCGCTGATTACCCCAGGAGAGCATGGACCCCCAGCTCCCACTCTGTCCAAACTCTGTCCTGATTAACGTTCCACCTCGGGAACTAGAGTTCCCGGGTTTCTAGAGTAAAGGTGCCGATTAAAATTGAACCTATTGTCAAGCAATCTATTGTACCTTACCCCACGTTTGGAATTACAATACAAATAGTAGAATGTGGCTTAAACTACTGTATATTTGCACCAGGAAAGACTAACCAGATCCTTATACATACAGAGAATGTCAACCTACATGAGATCATTCTGATGTCCAACATTTAAATGCTTTACATATTCTTTAACAAATATGATTTAGGAGACAATAGAGATGTTTGGAGAACTTCATATCAGAGGTTAATTACATTTTTAATCCACCAGTCCATCTTCTACCAACCTGGTCAGGAACCTTGGTCAGGGGGAGGTCCTGGAGGCTGGGGTACAGCCTAGATAAGATACCAGTTATATTTTTTATGTTAAGCAAATACAATGCATCTGACTGTGCAAATGAATTAGAAACATCAATAAAAAAGAAGCTGAACAAATTTAAAATAAGATTCTGGAAATGTGAAATAAAGTGGTACTCTACACACACTCTAAACACATTTTGAGAAATTAACTTTCAAATCTACGAAGGCAGGTTCTCCATTTTGGTTCCATAAATAAAACCAGAACATTATGGATCTGTGCCCATGTCTGGAGGGTCATTGGTTCAAATCCCAAATGTGGCAGAGTAGTTACATTACTGTCCATTAATACCAGTGAAGGCCTTAACCCCAAATGCTCCTGGGGTGCTGGATGCTCCTCACACTGAGGGTTCCTCGTGTCTCTGTGAAAAAGCGCCTGCTAAATAAGTCAATGTAAGTGTTAAAAGAGGCTCTCACTGTTCAAGGGAAAGCAAGAGGTTTAATTCCTTCTAAGCAGTTGTGGATTATAGCTAGTGACAGAGTCACGTGCGGATGAGAGACATAGAGGCAAGTGCAGAAAAACGAGGAAGGAAATAATACCCATGCACACCCAGGGCCTGGCTGAGTGTGTATAGACTCCCGTCTGACACACACATTCTATCCCAAAGACAATTCAGTGTCATAACCTTTAAGGTCCTGTCATTCCCATATATAAACAGCAGTTGTGTGTCTGGGGTGGCTCTCTTCTCCCACGCCTTCAATGCTGGGCCTTCAAAGCCCATTTCCAGCTCCACGTACTGCCCGTAGTATTAGGTTCAGAGCGATGGGCCAGCCTCCCCACCCAGGTTCAGCCCTGCTTTGCGCCTTCTCTTCCACCCCCATCAGCCTGAACTGGACAAGTGGTGATGGATGGATTTATATTTGTACTTAAACATTAAAAATCACATGAAATATTCATGATTTGAAGAGAATTTATTTACAGGATTAAATATTCATTTCAGACCATATTTAATTTGATAAACGGGGGGGGGGGGGGGGCATTCACAGCCCATACCTCCACAAATGAGCCATCGAGCCCCCCCCCGACACCCAGTGCCACCCACCAAGGACGGCGTGTTTCACTTTACTTTAATTTTATTAATAAAGGTGTTCATCCTAAAACAAATAAGCCTGGTTTGTCCCTGGGGAGTGGCTACAGATCGTACGCTTACCCAAGTTTTCACCACCCCCACCACAACAACTCTTGCTCCATTGTCCCTCCCCCCTGTATGCCCCCCTATGAAAATCTTGGGCCTGCCTCCCCGATTTGTTCTGGCGCCAACACTGGCAAAACAGGAAATATATATAGAATGATTCTGTATATATGCTATTCACACCCCTGAGCAAGAAACAGGAGAACTGCATAGAAGTGCTGTGCGCAGGACAGGATGTACACTTATGGATTGCATATCTAGATACTTGTTTATGTAATTGTGTGGATTAAGCTGTGACAATGTTAATTAATCTCAGTGTTAAGTGGGTTTATATTATACCCATGGTCCTGAGGAAACATTATCCAGCAAGGGCAGCTGAGGCCTGCTTTAGATAGCAGACCCTGGGGAGAAGAATAGCAGAGCAGAAGGTCAGCCGTGGTCCTGTCTGATCTATCTATGAACTGTCCTTTTAAAAAAAAATAAAAATCTAGACCTCTAATTACTTAATGAGAGCAATTGTCATTATATATAATTTTGCTTCTATATTAAGTGACCAAGGCCTTGCAGGAGAAGTTGAGTGTCAGAGCTGGGCTTTTCACACAGGTAAACATCTCCATCTGCTGGAGAAAACGGGTCTCCATTTCAGTAGCACCAAGTCACTGTCATTGTGGACGTTTCTATACACTTTTTAATGGTTACATTTCAGTTCAATGC
Source organism: Paramormyrops kingsleyae (assembly GCF_048594095.1). Classification (NCBI taxonomy): domain Eukaryota; kingdom Metazoa; phylum Chordata; class Actinopteri; order Osteoglossiformes; family Mormyridae; genus Paramormyrops; species Paramormyrops kingsleyae. The sequence goes on from NC_132815.1 coordinate 22,524,867, forward strand.
AGGTAAATTTCAGTTCTGTCAGGGTCAGCTCTTGTTGTTCCACTCTGTGTCCCTTCCCCGTTTGGCCAGCAGGTGTTGCTGGTCATCCCGTCCCTCCTGTTGTCAGTCTTTGTGTTTTCCCCTGCTCCCTGTCAGCTGCATGCGGGTGCCTGTGAACCCCGTCTTGTGTTCAAATCCCACATCCTCTGTTTCTGTATTTTGTTCCTAGGGTTTCTTCTGTATCAGTTTAGACATGTGATTTTGTATTCAGTTTTGGTTTCTTGCTTTGAGCCTTAGTTGTGTTTTATCGGTTTTCGTTATTCCCAGTGTTAGATTCTGTTTTCCCTGTTTCTTGGTTAGTTCTTAGCTTTCCTGTTTAGTTCATTGAGTTAATTATTAGTTTCACCTGTGACCTATTTTCCCAACCCTTTTGATTAATCTCACCTGCCCTTTGTTAGTCTTGTTACCTCTCTGTATTTAAGTCCCTGCTTCTGAGCAGTTTCTGAGTGGTTTGTTGTGATTGTTGAATGCCAGTGAAGTTTGTATATTGCTGAAGATAGTTGTGTTTTGTTCTTCGCCTGCCAGCCAACCTGCTCCAGGGGGGTATTCCATGAAGCAAGCTTAAGGGAAAGTCTGATTTATTTCAACAAGTCAGTCTTACTTAAGTGAGAGTTCCGTCCCATCAACATGTCTCAAATGAATCCTCGCTGAATTACCATGGTAATTTAGGCCTGCGAACAAGCCTGGTCCGGACCAGGCTAACTGTCTCGCTTAGTTTAGCGTTGTCTTAAAGAACGTCTGACGTGTGGGAACAGAATCCCGAAAGATCGTTCCGTCGGACGAAATTCCGGGATCTTACTATTCATGTCATGTAATCTGTTGAATTATATGTCCTCATCTGACATTATATTTTACATTATCTGATTGAATTTTTTTGTTAATCTGTAACATGTCCAAAATGACATGATTTTGTTTGAGTTAGCGGGAGAATGAGTCTTGTATATACGTATATAAAAAAATGGAACCCTGTAGTCAATGCTGTGAGTAAAAGCAAGACGAGAAAGCAGAGAATAAAAACCATCTTTTCTGAAGTAAAGCTGTGTGTGATACTTCCATAATAGGGAGAACAGAGCTGAGATTGCTACATAATCAATATAATAAAGTCTATCAAATCCACGTCTTGGCATTCCAATTAATTCCAAAATAATTACAGTAAAATCCCGTTATAGTGAACTCGCTTATAACGGAATATCATCCATAACGGACGAGGTCCACTGGTCCCGGCCGCGCGCCTTTACGAACATGCAGAAAAAGCATCGGATATAATGGACTCGCATATAACGTAATTTGCCTTATAATGGACAAACAATTTGGTCCCCAGGGCCGCTTTTACCTGTAGTTTTGTTCGGTACGTTACAACGGACATGCAGTTCCGCCTACAAGGCGTGTGGCGTGCCGGTGATATCCAGCGCAGATACGTACGTAGTCAAGATTATTAATAGTCACGCCTCTGGTCAGGTAAAGTTGGATTACTACATGTACAATATAATAATCTATACCACAAGTGTGTCTGCTGAGGTGTGGCATGAGTAAATAGTGTCCTGTAGTTGTGTTCTGGGCATACAGCATCTCTGGATGTAACGGACTGTTTTGCCAGGTCCCTTGAAGTCCGTTATAACGGTATTTTACTGTAAAACAAAAGCGTACGCATATTACAAAGGTGAAACATGAAATGCAATGACTGTAATTGGAAAAAAAAATTCGTTAAAATAATGAGAACAGGAAGATATATTTATATTTTAGTCACTGTCTACTGTGAAAGTTTACTACTAAAATAAAGACAACATACGGTTATTTGTGCAGAACATTTCACACGGATGTGATTAGAAGTATTTTACGGAGATCAAATAATATAATACAGTAATAATGAGAGGTGAAATCAATCCAGAAAGTTCCCCGTTGGTTATGGGGATCGAACCAGCAACTTTCGCATTATAAGGCAATAGCATAAACCACTGTACCACCATACTAAGCAATTGTAACATTTACGTAACTTATGCATTTATTCTGGCTGCAATTCATTGCCAAAACCAACTCCCTGGTTGTGTTTATGGCCACAGTATTGCCTTTTTTAACGATTACATCTTTGTATTTTTCATACAGCTCCATCAGCAGCGTTTATTCTGCGACGGAAAGAAACACCGCTCTCCTTTTACTGGGTTTCCGACTCATTTGGTCGATCTATCGTTCATCCATTTATTTGGGCTTCTTAAATATCGCAGGTGTGCGCACTAAGTGAGACTATGCAAGTCTTTCTTGAATGAACCTTGATTAATTAAAACTGAACTGCGTTCGTGGAACGGCGCGAGGCTAAGTTTAGAGATGGAGGTAGGTTGAGTCTGACTTTTTCGGGAAAGTCTGCCTTTTTTTTAGCTACGTTCATGGAATACCCCCCAGGTAACCCTTATCCTTTTGTTGTCTGCCTTAGTTATCCCTTTTAGTTTTTGACCCCTGGAGGTCTGGATTTGTTTTGTAGTTATTTCTAGTGTTTCTGTTTAAATAAACCCTGTTTTGTCTGGTGAGCCGCAAGTGGGTTGTCCACCTTCCTATCTGCCTGCACTATGCCTCGCCCTCGCATCAAATCCGCCCGGATCCTTAAGTTCACTGTGACCCTATACTGGATAAGCAGTTGGAAGATGGATGGATGGATTATGCCTAACTTAATAATTTATGATGCTTCTGATTCTGAAATAAATCCTGCGTTGGTAGGCTTTGTGTCTGAGAGGTTCTATGGTTTATACATACAGGCCATTACATCGGAGGTAGAAGAATCATTATCATGAAGGTATGAGAATTCAGCATTTACTTAATTTTGTGTGGATTTTTTAAATTCCTAAGGCTCTCGCTGTCAGAGTAGCAGCACATCTTTTTGCTTTTACATGTTCAGGACAGTTCTTATAAATAATTTTAAAGCCTATTCAGTCTTATTGCTATCTAAAAACTTTATTTTTTTTACCTTAGTCCTCCAGGGATTTCACCACAATTAGTCTGAGATTTACTCAGCCCAATAGTTTTCTTAATTCCTGTGGCCTGTATAACGAAGCGGGGTTACTGGCTTATCGGTACCTTGTCGGCTTTAAGGTGGTCTGGGCAAAATGTAAGTGAACGAATAAAGTCCATTTAAACTGTGGTACCTTAAATCCGACAAGTTTCCCCGATAAGCCAGTAACCCCGCTTTGTCGTACAGGCCACTGCTCCCTTTTCTGCCTCAGGAGCTACAACTTAATTCAAGCATCTGGATCCCAGTTATCCGGGTGATGAGCAATTTGTATCAGATGTCAAAGGTATCGCCATAAACTGAGATTGCCGGGCCAATGCAAAAGATGAAGACAATGATTGACACCAGAACCTTTTCATTTGGATTTGTTAGTAAATGTTAAATGTCAATTTTTTTTACTGACAAGACAATTATTGTATGGTCATAAAGTGTCATGAAATATATGAATAAACAGGTCATGTGAAATTGAATTGCTTCATGGGCATATTGTAGAAATTGCACACCAAATGTTTTAAGCACTAGTGATTTACATTGTACTGTGCTACAAAGTTCATACATGCAATCCTAGAAAAAGATGAGACCTAAATAAACGAAAAGAATGTGGAAAGGCATTCATGTAATCAGCAATTATTGAATTCTTGATGAACCAATGAGACTTGACCTGACAAACAATAATTACCAATCAGATTTGAGCTGATAAGCGATGATGCAAAATTCTGAGAAATTAGTTGTGCCTTACCATTGGGGGTTAGATCTGTATGCCAAAACTACCATACCTGTCAGTTTTACACAGTCCACACATACATTTATCTTAAGTCTCTAGAGCTTCTAGGACTTGATTGAACAATCCCTTGAATAATCAGCACAGCTTCTTGCTTTATATCCTGAATGGGAGAGGGGAAAACAACATCATTGGGGTCATCAGGTGGGCACCCTCCATCTTCAGTGTTTCGCTGATTTAGCCCCACGACGCCTCTGGAGGGCTCAGCAGCAACACCTAGTGTCCCAGGTGAGCTCCCCTCTGTCTTTACCCCTCAACGCCCAATTTGAGTCCTTTCTCTTGATTCACAGCCAGTTGCTACTTGATCCGCAGCCTCTGAGAGTGACTTCACTGCCTGCCGAAGGGCCTGTCCTTTCACCCCCATCCTCTTCAGGAGCCAGGTTGTGGTTTTGGCAACGAACCCTCTGCACCCAACTTCTACTGGGAACACTTTAGTACGCCATTTGCGTTGTTCTGTCTGGGCAGTTAATTCAGCGTACTTCAAACTTTTCCGCTCGTATGCCTCTTCAACAGCAGCTTCCCATGGTACCGTTAGTTCCAGGATATAAAAAAGTTTCTGAGAAGTTGACCACATGATGATGTCTGGCCTGAGGGTACACTCTAAAAACTGCTGGGTTAAAAACAACCCAATTTGGGTTATTTTGGTAACCCAGCGCTGGGTAAAAAAGGGACTAACCCAACGCTGGGTTATTTTGACCCAACAAGTTGGGTTACACGTTTAACCCAGCATGCTGGGTTGTGATTTTTAACCCAACTATTAGTTAAAAATGACTACACTGCTGGGTTGAATGTAACCCAAAATGGGTCAGAAATTTAATCTAGAAACTTTGGTGATTAAAATTACTAAAATAAAAACAATTCTACAGCAATACATACTTCAGTAATGGAATTTTATTTATGACAAAACATGTAAAAAATGTGTCCATATGAATTTAAGACATTTTCCCATCTCCACCTCAGCATTAAGACAATTTCTATTAAAATGTATCAAACTATCACAGAAACACTGTGACTGAAGTCAGTAACAATGCATCAGACTGAAGTCAGACAAATTAACTTTAGAAAAACACAATTTGAAATATGAAAACTTTTCATAACATTTACATCATGCATAAACATTAATATATCCTGAGATATACAGGAATCATCAGTAAGAATCAATTGCAATGTAATTGCAGAGTAGAGGAAAAATAAAAGTATGTAGAAGTAATAATGAAAAAGCATCTAACTGACTGAAGTCAGAAAGATTAACTTTAAAATACAAATTTGTGCATAAACATTAACATATCCTGATATATATAAATCATCAACTGAAAAAATATGTAGAAGTAATAATGAAACGGCATCAAACTGACTGAAAAAACAAACAAAAAAAAAAACTTAAGAAAATACAAATTTAAGATTAGGAAAAAATAGGAAAACATTTTATAACTTTCCCATTAACAATTATGTGCAAACATCAATATATCCTGAGATATAAAGTGACTGAAGTCAAATTTACTTCCAAGAAAATATGTATTTAAAATATGAAAACATTTCAAACGTCCACTGCAGCAAGTAATGTACTTTGCTCAAATGCTGTGCCATTTATTATAGCAAAGGCTTGAAAGCAGTGGTTGTCTCCAAGCATGAGAACATAAGAAAATTCAATGGACTCTTCTGAACGAAGGTACTCAGCCATATTGGTCCCAATCTGAAAAAAGAAAAAATAAATAAAAAAGAAATGGTATAGATTCATTAAGAACTCAAAAATGTGTAAAAGTTAAATAGCTACCTTCAGAACACCTAAAAAACCTTTAGGAGCATTAAAGACCATAACACACCAAGCTATCAGCATTAGTTAACCACTGACCATGGCCTTAGCACTATGCTTAGAAAATGTCCGTCGAACATGCTTAGTTTCAAGCCTCCTTTAGCCTGAGCTGAGCTCAGACATTCCCGCCTGCATCAAACCATTTACAGGATTAAAGAAATTACATGTTCGTAGTAAATTAACATCGTTTGCTGTCGAATGTACAACTAAGTCAAACGAATTGAACGAAATGTACCTTACAAGCAGAGCGGGAAATTTATGTGGATGTGCTGACAAAATCAAATTAGTTAAGTAAACTCCGCTATATCAAAACCGTATCTAACATATACAAAAGTAATATTTAAAACTTTTACGTTATGGCGGAGCACGGCCGTCGCTTAGTCGTTAGGTAATCTCAGTTCAACTGACCGAAAGCCTAAAATTTGCGTGTATATATATTATACAGTAAAGCAAATGTTTTATTTATTATGAACATTGTTAAATACACACTGAATAACTTACGTTTCAGACAGAATTTCACTGGCTTCCCTCTAAAGACGGCGCAAAACACCGTCAACTCTCGCTGATGTCCCTGGATGTTGACGTGACGTGCGTGCTCTCTTTCACGTCCGCGTTCCCAACCCAGCACTGCTGGGTTATAGATCAAGACCGATTTTCAACCCAAATTGGGTTAAATCAACCCAACTTTGTTACCCAGCAGTCTCAACCCAGCATATGGGTTGAAAAAACAACCCAGCGTTTTTTAGAGTGTAGTTGTCACTATCTCTGTTGGAAAGATGAGCTTGTGGTCAAGGTCGACCTGCATTTTCCAATCCCGGGCTCGGTCAAGGAGGGAGGTGTTCGCTCTTGTCAGTGTTTTTGGTGGACATTCGCTTGTTCTCACAAAACGGGTGGTGTTTGAGAATCCATGTATCAGAGGAGGGAGGGCATTAGTGGTGTTTCTCCTTTCTTCCAGGATGTTACCCAGCTGGCGCAGGACCTGGTTATGCCTCCAGGTGTAACGGCCTTGGGACAGGCTGGGCTTACAACCGGTCATGATGTGCCTCAATGTTGCTGGTGTTTGGCAGAGTGCACATGTTGTCATGCGCACCGGTCAGGCGATCGCCACTAGGACCCGGAAGTAGGTGATCACCCGGAAGGTAAATAGCGGAACATTTCTGCTACTGGAAATCCTGACAGAATGACTGAGCCCTGTGCGGTTAACCCAGCGGAGTTCGCCGCCATCTGTGACGCCGTCGCAAACCAGTCGGTGCTGATTGATCAGCTCCAGCGTGAGGTCGCGGACTTGCGCCAAAGCGCTCAAAGCCAAGCCGCGTCCCGCGGCGAGGTGGAGGCGCTGCGGCAGGAGGTTGCGAGTCTCCGCGAAGCTGTTCGGGAGCTGGCTGGCGAGCGGCACACGCCGCGGGCGGCGGTCCGTCTCTCCTCCCCTGCCTTGGAGTCCCACATTTCACTACCTGATAAATGGAATGGGGTAGACGGGACGTGCGATGTATTTCTCACTGCGCTAGATCTGTTGTTTGAGTTCCAACCCGCCAGATACTCCACAGATCGGCAGCACATTGCACTTCTCGTCTCCCTTCTTACTGGGCAGGCAGCAGAGTGGACCACAGCCATAATTCATTCTGGATCCGACATAGGCCACTCTTACCCCGAATTCACTCACTAACTCCGCGCTACATTTTGTCATCCGGATAGTGAGGTGGAGACCGATTCGAGGCTGTACCATCTGCGGCAGGGAGGCTCGTCCGTAAGCCGTTACACAGCAGATTTCCGTACCCTCACAGTGCAAACCACCTGGGGTGATTCCGCTCTCCGGACGCCCTATTATGAGGGGTTGGCTCCCCGTATCCGGGATGAGCTTGCCGGACGGGAGCTCCCCGCCACTTTGGAGGGTCTTATTCAACTGGCCCTCCGTATCGACCAACGGATGAGCTCGTGTCCGAGGCCAACTCCCCGTACCCTGCCGCCCACCTCGTTTCATCATCTGCCAGCATCCTCTCCAACATCTGCTGGTGCCGTCTCTCCACCTCGACCTGTGGACCACTCGGGAGCAGGGGAACCCATGCAGTTAGGGCGCGCCTCCCTGACCACTGCGGAGAGGGATAGGCGTTATAGGGAAGGCCTTTGTGCCTACTGTGCCTCTCCCAAGCACTACCGCGCCATCTGCCCTCTCCGTCCGGGAAATGGTCAGACCCGGTGAGTCCTGAGAAGAGCTCACCGGGTCCCTTATCCCTTTTCTCCACTAATGCGGCCGTTTCAGGTACACCTCCAGTTTGGCCACAAACGGGTCAAGACCTCGGCTTTCATTGATTCAGGGGCCGCTGGGAACTTTATTGACCAAACCTATGCCAAACAACTGGGGGTGGAGCTTGAGGCGTTACCCCAGCCGGTTCCGATCACTGCGGTGGACGGTCGGCCCCTTACCACAAGTCCCATCACCCACCAGACTCAATTCATCTCCCTCAGCATCGGCCACCACCAAGAACGCATCCAGTTCCTGGTCACATCCATCCTCTCACCCCCCATCATCCTAGGGCACCCATGGCTTCTTCAGCACGATCCCCTCATCGCCTGGACCCAACAACGGATTCTTCAGTGGGGGTCGACCTGCTCTGAACTATGCCTACAGGCAACGGCTGGGGCGTGCTCCAGGGAGCCCGAGGCCCCCGATGTCGACCCAGAGGCCATCCCCCAGCCATACCGTGACCTGGCGGAGGTCTTTTGCAGGAAACAGGCCGTGAAACTACCTCCTCACCGGCCCTATGACCTAGCCATTGACCTTCTGCCGGGTGCGGTGCCTCCCCGCGGCAGACTTTTCTCTCTTTCCCCCACAGAGACCAAGGTGATGGAGGAGTACGTTGCCGACGCTCTCCGCCAGGGTACCATCAGGCCCTCTTCCTCGCCCACTGCTGCGGGATTCTTCTTCGTGAAGAAGAAGGATGGTGGTCTCCGACCCTGCGTCGACTATCGGGGGCTCAACAACATCACCGTTAAGAACCATCACCCACTTCCGCTGACCAACACCGCCCTGGATGCCCTATCCGGTGCCACCCACTTCACCAAGTTGGACCTCCGGAGCACCTACAACTTGGTGCGCATCAGGGAGAGCGATGAGTGGAAGACGGCTTTTATCACTCCCACTGGTCACTATGAGAGTCTGGTGATGCCCTTTGGTCTGTGCAATGCTCCCGCTGCCTTTCAACAATTCATTAACGATGTGCTGCGGGACATGCTAGACCGTTGGGCATTCGTCTACCTTGACGACATCCTCATCTACTCTCACACCCTGGAAGAGCACATCCAACATGTCAGGGCAGTCCTCAGGAGATTGCTCGCCCATCAACTGTACTGTAAGTTGGAGAAATGCGCTTTCCACCAGCTCTCCACCACGTTCCTGGGCTTTGTCATCTCACCCCAGGGTGTGGCCATGGACCCCCAGAAGCTGGAAGCTGTGCGTCATTGGCCCCTACCCAGGACGCTTAAGCAGCTACAGCGTTTTCTGGGGTTTGCCAATTTCTATCGGTACCAGAAGAACTCTGCAGTACCTCCAACGCGCCTTCTGGTGGTCTGCCATGGCTCGCGACGTCCGAGAATTCGTCCAGGCCTGTCCGGTGTGTGCCAGGGCCAAAACCAACAACCAACCATCTCCGGGTGGACTTCATCCTCTCCCGGTTCCCCGTCGGCCCTGGTCACACATCGCCCTGGACTTTATCACTGGCCTGCCGGAGTCGGAAGGGAAAAATGCGATTCTCACTATCGTTGATTGCTTCTCCAAGGCTGTGCACTTGGTTGCCTTGGCCGGACTCCCATCGGCTAAAACTACAGCTGAGCTGTATCGATGGACCAACAGTTGGTCCATCGATGCCGAAAGCTCTGGACGCAGGCCCATTCAGCCATCAAAAAGGCTAATCGTCATTATACTGCTCAACATCGCCGTCGGCACCCACCGGGACGATTGTTCCATATAGGTGACAAGGTTTGGCTCTCCACTCAGAATCTTCGCCTCCGCACCGACTCACGAAAACTCACCTCCCGTTTCATTGGGCCGTACCGCATCACCCACCAGCTTGATCCTGTCACCTATCGTCTCCAGCTGCCTGTGACTCTTCGAGTTCATCCAGTTTTTTACATTTCTCAGCTCAAGCCCTTTGTCACTTCCCCTATGGTTCCGCTGTCCCCCGCCCCCCCTCCGCCCCATATCATTGACGGTGGTCCCGCTTACACTGTGCGCCGGATCCTCGATGCGCGTCCTCGGGGCCGCGGTACTCAGTACCTTGTTGATTGGGAAGGTTACGGTCCCGAGGACCGCTCGTGGGTCCCGGCCCGGTTCATCCTTGATCCTTCCTTGGTGCGGGATTTCCGTCTTCAGGTGTCCTCCCTGCCTGGGCCGTCTGGTGCCGGTCCTGGAGGGGGGGGGTACTGTCATGCGCACCGGTCAGGCGATCGCCACTAGGACCCGGAAGTAGGTGATCGCCCGGAAGATAAATAGCGGAACATTTCATTCTCTCGCCGCTCAGTCATTGCGAAATGACCCAAGCCCTTTCTACCTCCATCGCCGGTACTGTGAGTACTCCAGTCCTTGGTTATATCGTTCTGATTGTGTGTGCGTTTAGAACGGGGATTCCGGTGGGAATCCCTACTCTTTATTTAAAGAGCGTTCTTAGATCAATCGCGTGGTTATCCTACCTTTTAGTGTAAACTCCGCGTCTGGGTTACCATCCACGCTATACGGACTATCCGCGGTCACCAGACTTTCTCCGTGTTTGCTACTGGAAATCCTGACACATGTAGGGTCATCTGCTCTCCACTGATGTAGATTTTTGGAGTTGGAAGAACATCATAGGTGGCTCTGATGATGAAGCTGAGTCTGCTTCCTGCCATTTCCCAAAGATCTCTCCAGGTGAGTTTACAATGTTCTAGGTTTTCCCACTTGGTCCACTGTCCCTGTTTGGCCTGTGATACTGCATTTGCACCGCTTTCCTTAAGAGCAAGATAAGAAAACGGATTCCCACAATTCCCAAAATATATCAGTTTGCAGCTACTAGTACAGGTGTGTGCACTTTTCACCATTATTACATACCCACAAAGCTCCTGCACAATGTTTTGTGGTATTTTATATTAATACAAGAGCTCTCTCTCTCTCTCTAGAGAGAGAGAGAGAGACCCGACTAAACGTTTTTTAACCGTACCGCAACTGATTTATAATTTTGCGAAAACAAACCATCTGACTGCAAGGTGACAGACATGTCCCTCAGATTTACGGACACTGCATTTCCACACGGATAAGGCGTCTAACTTCCGATTGCCGCTGCAGATCGCCACGTCCAAACGCCAGATCATCCCGTCACGCTTTCTGCTGTGATGATGTGATATGGCCCTCAGATAAATTAAATTTAGTTATTTTCACAGCAGGAATCTTGGCACGATCAAATCGCTTCACATTTCAGAAAATGGCCTATTGATAATTTTATTGCAGTGAGACCTGTACGATGATGAGACATCATTCACCACAGACGTTTCAAGTGACATATTCTATTATTTTTTGAGGTGCTGTATAAATTATGATAATGTGAAATCCATCTTCCAACCACTTACACAGTGCTGGGTCACAGGGGGGCCTGGGGCCTATTTTAGACAGCATAATTAGGCATAAAGCAGGGGACACGCTGGATGGAATGTCAGGCCATCAGAGGACGCATACATTTTGAGCAATTTCTCTAACTTCATGTCTTTGGACTGATCAAAGAAACCAGAGAATATGCAGAATGCTGAACTGGAAAATTATACAAAATAAAATTATAAAATATATAATATAATATGAAATAAATAATAAAAGTTATTAGGATAATCCCTCTAATTCTTATTTTTTTTCGGGGGGCTGGGTTCTCTAGACAAATGCCCTGGTCCAGATGACATTTGTTTGACATTTCAGTAGACCTACTCTATCCAGTAGCTATTAAAAATACTGCACGTTCCAATTCCAAGAAACAGCCCCATAATCCGAACCCCGCTACAATGAAGTGCAAGAAATCACGCGTGTTAAATGAATGAATTAATTAACTATTAGCGCTACTTACGTGAGGAACTTAGTTTACTGGTGTGTAGTGTAACGAGGCGTGCTTTCAAACAGTTTCCCACCATTGAATTCTATATTTATGTTTACATATAGCTATCTTTAATTATTGTATTATGGCGCTTTTAAACAACGTGCAATTAAGGGCGTCGGGGTACAAAACATTGTCAAGTAATCTATGCGGAATGTTGGGTTAAATTAGGTTAATGAGCGCTGACTAGGTTCCGAAGGGATCGGATGACAGCTTTCGCTGTGAGAGGCCACAAGGTGAAGCTGTCTCCCCGCAGCCGAGCGCCACTCGTACCCACAATGCACCGGCGCGGCGGCGCTCGCCTCGGCCGCTCTTCCTCCGACAATGCGGATCTGGCCGGGGACACGGGATAGGTGCGTGTAGCCAGCGACGGTAAAAAGCACGTCAGTGCAAAACAGGGCGATGTGCGACAGAAATGCGCCGATCGAGCATGGAAATGGACAGTCGCGTCTTGCATAAGAAAGCATAAAAGACGGCGTTTGTTCTCCGGGTCGGAACAGTAGCCTGCTCTGGAGTTTTCCGTTTTCTTCGATTTTTTTTTTTGCAGAACGACATACCGGGTAAGTAAGGAGTGTGCTTGGGTAATAGGCTAGCGAGTACTCTACGGCAGGGCTCCCGCAGTGAATGACGGCGGCTTCTTCTTCACCTTGTCTTATGCATCTCTCTGATTATTAAGGTACGGGGGCTACATGGTGCGATTAGCGTGCTACGGTTCCGGGGAAGGTGGGGTTTGTCACTGCCGGCAGTGCGGAGTGTCGCCGACGCGCTGACACCCGTAGCCGAAATGTCGACATTTGGAGTCAGCGGGTGTCCAGCTTCTCCGCTGCCCGGCCGAGCCCCCGTCCGCTCATTCGTCCGCCCGATCGCTCGGATGTCCGGCTTAGCGGTCAGATCCCTGCGCCGCCATCAGTTCGCTTCTGCCCGACCGTGTGTCCCCTATCCGGATCGCCGGGCTGGGTTTTGTGTCCTTGGTGGTTTTTAAAATGGCTCTATGTTGTTTATCTCTGGCTAGTACGCCTGAGCCCCTGCTTGCCGTCCCTTAATGCTTAACAAAGCGGGCTAACGGCGAAGCTAACGCTAAGCATGGAGTCGCCGTGTTTTCGCCGGATCGCCCTTAGATTAAGGGCTTTTTCTCTGGACGATTGTGCTGTAGGGAGTCGCAGCAAGGAGATGATTCAATGCATCTAAAGAATTTAGTTGGCTAGTGTGCATGTTTTAGTGTTCTCACGCTCCATGAATGGCGTTAAGCACTTCGACGCTTTTCGTGTGTAGTTAAGAGCCTTTAGATTTCGATCAAAATAGCGGCGGTGCCTTTCTCTTGTGGTTACGTCTTACGCCGAGTTCCGCGTTACCTAAGGTTTGTAAGTAACCTTAGTGTAGTCTGCTTCATGCTCCACGGTAATGTCTGCACAGTTATCTTATTTCCGCTATTTGAGCAGATATACACGGACAGCCTGCTTCCTCAGCCGGCGTGAGCCGAAGCTTTGGCTGGGAGTAAGTGCGGAGAAGAGGACTGGTAGTTACTGCGCCAGGGGGGAGACTAACCAGCTAGTAAAGGCGTGTGTTAAACCACCAATGAGCCAATTGGCCACACTGTCACACGTTCTCCCAGAGTAAAGGAAATTACTAACCAGCTAGTAAACGTTTGGGTTAGACAAACTGCAAGGCCAATGGTTGTACAGTTTCCCAGCAGAATGAAATGGTTAACCAGCTAGTAAAACTATGCAGTAGACGACCCCTCCCCTGTGAAAAAGCCTGTTACTGTACGTGCTGAGTCTTCCACGTGCTGTGTTTATCTTCACACTTTCCCAGTTTTCCGAATCTTCCATCTCAATATCCGGAGCCATGCTAGATTGGATTGGGAAAAGGGTAATGGGTCGCCCTGTAGTGCCCAAAATGTAATGGTCCCACTGATAAAAAGGGGGGGGGGGGTGTATGGCCGCCTGTGGAGTGGCTGGATGCACAGTGGTGGATCATCACACACGGCACCCCAGCAGGCCTGTCAGCACCCACTGCATGATTTCATGCTCAGCTTCTGTGGTGGCGTTTTTTTTTTCTTCTTTTAACTGGAATTTGATTACAATTTAGGCATCTGCTTTGGCTTTTGTAAGTTGGGTTTATTTTCAGCATGGAAGTATGCTTTCTATACGCCCTGGGAAATGTGAGAATCCTAGATTGTTTAGGTGGTAAACGGCAACTTGCTTTAGTCTTGCTGTTGATGGGTTTTACTGTATTTCTGAAAACTGTGCAAAGGACTGTCTCCACAGGCTACATGGGATCTAAAGTAACGGTGAATGGGAATTTTAAGGACATTTTATTAAAAAAATAAACATTAAATGTATTGCCTTTACACTTTGGGGAAACTTCATTGTCAATTTGATTTTTCGAAGTATATATCTCGATTTGCCATTGAATTGAGGTTTAATACCAAATAAGTGAATGTATTATTCATATAAATGACATACTTATGGGAAATTATTTTTGACACAACACCTTAAAAATAAATATTTTGAAGTTTGATACATGTTGTAAACCATTTTGAATAATGATTTTTATAACATTTTAAAACGACTAAACAGGAAATCTTGGTGTCGCAGTCAGTCATGTTGTGCTGAATGTGTTGTGGGTATATATGTTTCTTGATGGTCATTCATTGGTATAAACACTGGGGGGAAAAATGCAGATTGGCTGGAATGTGCACCAGAATTGTGAAGATCATTGTGTTTAATGTGAAATGTGAAAATGACTGGCTCCCTCCGTCTGCTCCTAGCTTGTTTAGGCAAGCAGATGGTAGCTCTCTTATCTGGGAAAAAGTCAGTGATCTTGATAATCATTGTGTCGGGGGGGGAGAGTGTTGACAAAATACTTTCATACTTTTGGTGTTTGGTGGTTGGCTGATGTGGACCTGGCAGAACCCAGTTGGGTTGTGCTCCTGTGCCGTGCTGGTCTCTCCCCATGGTTGTGGGTTGAGTACACGTTCTGCCTGGGCTTGGCTCTGTTTCCAGCACGCGCTGTGCACCTGGAGACCGCTTGACCAAGTAAAAGTCCTTCACCTTGCGGTCGTTTTCTCACACGGTGCTGTTAAATATTCAGCGGTCCCATAGACGCTCTTAAGCACCTACATGTAGATGAACATTTAGCTAGTGGGGGTATTACGGGCCTTTAACTGGATACATATGGAATGGGTGTTAACAGGAGGCATGTTTGGTTTGTGGATTAGTGTGTGATGTTGGCTAACAAAGCTTTGCTAGCACTCGGGTGCCGAACTGGGGCTGCGTTCCACTGGTTTACAACAGGCGTGATGTTTTCTGGAATCCAATGTTTCTATTCTATAGTACAGAAATGTTGGCTTTGTCCTGGACCTCAAGCATGGCAACTGAGCAATGAACAAAGAACACTTTGATTACTGATAATTGTAGGCTGATAGGTAGAATTCCAATTTGTTTTGTCTAAAAATCCCTAAACGGGATGCAGGAAAGTCACTTCAAGGACTATTTAGAGATGCGTCACCCCGTGTGTGTTAAAGCTGACTATATTCAGTGTTCAGGCACAGCTGTATACAGACCCAAACTGGTTCAGCACCACCTACTTTCCTATCCCTGAGAAAAATGCTTACCCTGAAATCCTTCATTAAAGTTTAACACGGCGTTTTTTTTTTTTTTTTAAAAAAGCATATCCGTTTCACCGGATAGATACGGATGCTTGGCAGAGCAGTCGCGTAAGCGGCGGTGTGTTGTGTTAAGGTAGGATGGGAAGGTAATGTTAGAATGGGCTGGCTCAGCCCAGAACATGCTGTCACATCCTGTGCTATTAGGATGGACCCGCCTGCCTGGGTGTCTCAGTGGGGAAATGTGAGCCTCGGCCCTGCAGCCAAGGGCTTTCCATTTGTTAATGAATGTGCCCCCCCCCCCTACTGAAACCTCCACGATGCCCCGTCCACCTGCGTGTGTCTGTATCTGGGTCTGCGCTTCTGGGTGTGTCGTCGTGTGTCTCTGCGCGCATGTGTCGTGAGTAAGCGGGCAGGAATTTCTCAGCTGATTGTTGCTGTTCTCCAGCTGCCCCACTTCCCCCGCGTGTGCCCTGGCACCCGAGGTACCGCTTCTTCCCCCCCCCCTGTGGATTCAGGGAGCCTGTGTGTGTTGCAGATCACTTTGAAAATACGTATGACTCACCCAGAATGACAGCCATGTGGACCGTGTAGGCGGTATGAGATCGATGAGGATGGCCTCTCCCCCCCCCCCCCCCATCTTCCATGAAGCCGCTGTGATTTTTTTTTTCTTTTTCCCCTTCGTGTTTTTTTTTATCTCCCGTGGCTGTTGCTCAGGCATTTTGTGGCCTTCTGGGAAATGTTTTTGTGTTTTGCAGTTACACCCTAATAGCTTTCCTGTGAGCGGAGTGCTTCAGGCTGGTCATGCGTGAGGGTTTAGATCTGTGCATTGACTCAGTTTAATGAGAGAGTGCAGAAAATTTTTATTGAGGCTGTAGCAGATCCACTGAATAGGTCCCGTTGCTGTAAATGTATGTTTTGGAATAAGGAGGTAAATTAAACAGTGCGACAGGTCTGTGTCACAGTGGCTGTACTTAGTGGTGGGGTGTTGGCATCCCCTCGCAGGTGTTTTGAATGCTGGCAGAATGGCCGGAAATCCAGCAGCTGCTGGAGAATATGGCTTTGGTGTCCCGCCCCCCCAGAGAGGATCGCGGTCTGTGGCCTGTTTGTGGTCACCACAGCCCCGGGGTTCATGGCCTTTGTGGGACCGCTCTCGGCCAGCCCGGCTGGATGGATGAGAGAGGACGGCCTCACATGTGTCTGGGAAAGCCACGGCGGCCAGTAACGTGGTAGGAAAAACCCGCCCTGATACCTCGGGTTCCCGAGTCCAAGTCCCAGGGTGTTGCTTGACCTTGAGCATCGTGCTTAAACGTGCGATACAATGCAGAAAGGGGGTTGGGCTTCATATTTGGGATTCTCCCGACCTGCTGACCATCCTACCGTGCCCCCCCCCCCCCCCAGTAGAATTAATGATTAATTTCTTCCTCCTTGCTAATGGA
The DNA here is from genome assembly GCF_048594095.1 of Paramormyrops kingsleyae. NCBI lineage: Eukaryota > Metazoa > Chordata > Actinopteri > Osteoglossiformes > Mormyridae > Paramormyrops > Paramormyrops kingsleyae. The sequence continues at coordinate 22,541,648 of NC_132815.1, forward strand.
GTACCTTTTCCTGCTAGAGCTCAGAGCACCATGAGAGCCTGGGGTTCAGGCGGTCGTGACGCTGTGCTTGGGGCGTGTGTGCGCCTGCAGTCTCATACCACTGCGTCTGCCCCCCTCTCTCTCTGTGTATTTATAGCTTACTGGCTGGGGAGGGGGGCTATGCAGATGGGCGGTAGGATGGACCCTGAGAAGGGGGTGCTGGAGCTTGCTAATTCTCCAGCCTAACAGGTGTGCTGCTACACAGGGGTGAGAATGAGGACTCCTATAAGCGTGCTTGCGTCTGTGTATCTGTCAGGCTCAGAGCAGCCCCAGAGGGTTGTTCGGGGTAATTACTCTCTTCTTTTCAATACACCTGGTTTCCTCCTGAACTCGGAAATGGTGAGCCTGTCCCTCCTGGCTCCCCCGCAGCATGCGCCCGCTCTACTTGCGCCTCATCGCGGCCGTCCCAGATCGAAGCTGCCATGTAGCGGCGCCCCCTCCCCCTTTTCTGAAGGGGCGTGCGTGTTTCGTGGGAATGTTCACCAAGGCTGACACGTGCTTGGCCCTCAGTGAGCCCTGGTCCCGGATGAAATCTGACTTTCAGCAGAAAAGCTTCTCCATCTGTTTATCATTACGGCGGGAACTGCTGAAGTCTCAGGGTAAATAATCTGGGAATTCCAGTTCTGGCCTGACTGCTGTTAGCTGCTGTGGGCTGTTGGACCGGGCCAATATAAGGCTCGATGTACAAGCCGCGGTCGGGTTTAGATGTAATTTCTGCTGCTATGCAGCTCGATACCCCTGTGCTAAGCTTTCAGAAGGACCTGTGTTTCTGGCGCAGTCTGCACATCGCCTGTGGGATGTGCAGTGGAATCTGTCAGGGATAGTTTAAAATAAAAATGTCCATGTTCACTGACCCTGAAGGTGTCGTGTCTAATCTGGCCTGAAAAATCAGAGGGGCCAATTCTTGGAGAAACCCCCATTTGTCTCTGGCTGGCTGGCTGCAGGTGCTTGCTCGCCTACACTGCAGGGAGGTGCAAGTGCCCTGGGGGCCCCCCCTGTGACGCAGCAGTCAGATTGAAGGTGGCAGCAGCCGGATAGGATTGCCACACCTCTGTGGGCCACAGGGCCAGAACTGATACGCAGCTGGGCAGGTTTTGAAAGCAAGCTTGAGCAGTGTACTGTCATTTCTTGGTCAACCTCCACCCCACACACACACACTTTGGTAAAGCAGCTGCAGCTGTAGGGCGGCAGTGCCGCATATCACTCATGTCTGGCGGACTGCGGCGCCGTTCAGGGGGGTGGGGTGGGAGTCCTCGTCAAGGACACGGGCCGCTTCAGAATGCTTCTGCATGATGCTGGCGGTCTGCACTTCCTGTTCGTTCACTGGGGTCCCTGCGTTTTCTGGTGCTAAGAGGTCAAAAGAGATCAAAGAACCTGATTCGTTTGTGACGAACTACCTCTTGAAGTGACTTTGCTTAAAATAAGGGGGCTGTAAGGTTCCCCCACGGGAGTGCACTTCCATTAACACCACAATACACTTCAACGGCACATTACGGACCTCTCACCTGAAATTAACCTGTGCAGCGAAGCGGGTGTTAGGCTTTGGGGGCTATTAGAGCAGTGAGGGCTTCATATTCGGAAGGAGACCTTGGACATCATTAACGGCTTGATGTGGGAGTGCTGATGGAACACCGAGGCCAGTCACACCCCCGCTCTTTTCCAGTTCTGTTTCATTTGTGTAAGGCTGTTCTAAGAAACTAGGGACTATTATATTATTTAAAGTGTGAATTGGAACAAAATGTACCAAAAAAGACAGTGGAAGGATCTTGGACAGAGATACCGGGGAGGAATGGAATGAGAAAGTGGTGGCAAAAGACTTTTCTACATAATACCAGGTCAAATGCAGTGATTGGGTGTCTGAGGTGTGCTGCTGATAAATATTGCGATGGATTTGTGTTTTGGCCATCGGTTTAAGATGAGCACTTTGCCCATGTTTGTGGCAGTGCAGCGTAACTTGAGCTGGAGTTGGCAGGTTGCATCTGCCGTAGCTATTAGGCACGCTTGTCATTTGTAGCCCATTCCTACTTAGTTGCAGGTTAAGAAAAGTAACCATTTTCTTTTCATTGCAGGTGTACATTCTCAAAGGAGTGTGGAGTGGAGAAGACTCGAATTCCCTTGCATTATCTGAGACCCTTCCTCCCTGGCCATTGCAATGGGTACCCCGGGAACTGGAGAGCCTTACCCATGATGCCAGTGAGCCAGCTGGCGACCAGCAGGACCCAGTCTGCTGCCCACTGCTATGGGTTTGCTTTTCCTTCTGCTGGCTGTGTGCCGATTGCTGTCACTGTATAGATCAAGAAGTCAGCTGCTTGAGATGGATGGGGAGACGGGAAGGACATGGAGTTCATCAGGCATCAGCCCGAGAGGAGAAAGATGAAGCTTCCCATGTATTCCCAAGCTTTCTGTGCGTTGAAAGAGCAAATTCTGAACATGGAACCTGAATGGTCACGCATCTGAGAAGAGCGCACTGGAAGGAACACTGCAGTATCACTTTTCCGGGCGTCACCATGGCTGCTGACCCTCCATGACATCAACTTGAGCCGTAAAAAAAAAAGTCGAGGGGTGTAAACGATGTCAGCATACAACATACTGCGAAATGGCGGCGCAGGAAATGGGGGCCAGCCATGGGTCCTGCGATGCTCTAACCGCATCCGGCTGACTTGGCTCAGCTTCACGCTCTTCTTCATCCTGGTTTTTTTCCCACTGATTGCCCACTACTACCTCGCTGCCATTGACGAGTCCGGTGGACCTGACAAGCGCATCTTCGGGCCACGGGCTGGCGGTGAGCTGTGTGAGGCCAAACATGTGCAGGACTTGTGCCGCATCCGTGAGTCGGTGAGCGAGGAGTTACTGCAGCTGGAGGCCAAGCGGCAGGAGCTCAATGGCGAGATCGGCCGCCTCAACCTGCGCATCGAGGCTTGCAAGAAGAGCATCGAGAATGCCAAGCAGGACCTGCTGCAGCTCAAGAATGTCATCAGCCAGACGGAGCACTCCTACAAGGAGCTCATGGCCCAGAACCAACCCAAGCTCTCTCTTCCTGTGCGCCTGCTGCCGGACAAGGACGACGCGGGGCTCCCGCCGCCCAAGTCCACCCGTGCCTGCCGGCTCCACTCCTGCTTTGACTACTCACGGTGCCCGCTTACTTCCGGCTTCCCGGTGTACGTGTACGACCCAGGGAGCTACCCCTGGGGCGAGAACCTGGACCCGCTTGTGAAGCAGGCTTTCATGGCTTCTGCGAAAGGTAGCATTTATGTGACTGATGACCCCAGCATTGCCTGCCTATATGTGGTTCTTGTTGGGGAGGTGCAGGAGCCCCCGTTCCACTCCTCCTCCCTCTTGCCATCCAGTCTGGAGAAGCAACTGCACGCGCTGCCCTACTGGAGAAAGGATGGCCACAACCACCTGCTAGTTCACCTGTCCAGGAAGTCCATGACACAGAACTTCCTGTACAATGTCAGCACAGGCCGGGCAGCCGTGGCGCAGTCCACCTTCCTGGAGCGGCAGTACCGGCCCGGCTTCGACCTTGTGGTATCGCCACTGGTACACGCCCTCTCCGAGCCCAACTTTCTAGAGGTGCCGCCACAGGTGCCAGTGAAAAGGAAGTACCTCTTCAGCTTCCAGGGAGAGAAGGTTGAGTCCCTGCGGAGCAGCTTGCAAGAAGGTCCACCTCAGTCTTTTGAGGAGGAAATGGAAGGTGACCCTCCAGCGGATTATGATGACCGCATCATTGGTACTCTGAAGGCTGTGCAGGATAGCCGCTTGGACCAGGTACTGGTGGAGTTCACTTGCAAGAGCCAGCCATGGCCCACCCTGCCTACAGAATGGGCACTGTGTGGAGAGAGGGAGGAGAGGCTGGAGATATTAAAGGCCTCTACCTTTGCCCTGGTCATCTCCCCGGGTGATGGGCAGCTGGTAGCGTCCGCGGGCTGTGGCATACGGCTTTTCGAGGCCTTAGAGGTGGGGGCTATCCCCGTTGTGCTAGGTGACCACTCCCGGCTGCCCTACCATGAGTTGGTCAGCTGGAACGAGGCAGCCTTGCTGGTGCCCAAGCCACGCATCACAGAGCTGCACTTCCTCCTGCGCAGCATCTCCGACAATGACCTATTGGCCATGCGGCGCCAGGGCCGCTTCCTGTGGGAAACGTACTTCTCCACGGCTGAGGGTGTGCTTGGTACTATCCTGGCCAGCGTGCGCACCCGCATCCAGATACCGGCTGCCCCCATCCGGGAGGAGCCTGCCCAGGAAATCCCCCACAAGGTGGGAAAGACTGCGGGGACCGACCCCAACATGGCTGACAATGGGGACCTGGACCTAGGGCCAGTGGAGACGGAGCCTCCATATGCCTCGCCTCGGTTCCTGCGTAATTTCACATGCACGGCCGCGGACACTTACCGCGCTTGGAACCGGCCGCCGGGGCCCTTCCATCTCTTCCCTCACATGCCCCTGGACCCCGTGCTCCCATCTGAGGCCAAGTTCCTGGGCTCAGGGACAGGCTTCAGGCCCATTGGTGGTGGCACGGGTGGCTCAGGCAAGGAGTTCCAGGCGGCCCTTGGAGGTAATGTCCCCCGAGAGCAGTTCACGGTGGTTATGCTGACCTATGAGCGGGAAGAAGTGCTCATGAACTCCCTGGAGAGACTGAATGGTCTGCCCTACCTCAACAAGGTGGTGGTGGTTTGGAACTCCCCCAAGCCACCCTCCGATGACCTCCTCTGGCCAGACATAGGCCTCCCAATTGTGGTAAGTGGGCTTCGGTTTCATCTCGGTGATGCTTATTGTATCGTGAACTTTGAATATGACAGAGCCCAGCAGATGTTACTTTTCAAGTTTTTGTACACAGCCTTGAATGTTCTTTTTCAGTTAGCATGCTGTCCAGAACATGTAAACCCACGTAGCCAGTCAGTCAGGTGCCATCAGATTACTGTGGGGCTGCTTTGAGGCTTTTGTTCTGCTAGGGTGTCCTGGCAACTGCAAAGCCAAGCTGAGCCGAGCCATGATAGGATCTGCCAGTTGCTGAGGGGGGGAGATGGGGGGCAGAGGAGCCTTCAAAGGGAGGGTCCAGACTGGGAGTGGCATGTCTACGTGCATATTCACAGAGAAGGATGCTTTCATCCATCTGACTGAAGTGAGACTTTGTTGGTGTCAGTGTCAGTTAGATGTATCATGGAGCATATGGCCCAGGACAGACACCATCGGGAGCTCCATGACCATCCTGCGTTATCTGAATCCAGCTAGTTGTAGGTATTAGTCAGTGTTTTATACCAGTGGCTAAAGTGGAATCTGTGCTTCAGGCTCTGTACCAATGGCCCAGTTTGGTGTGTTTCTAGTATGTATTTGATGTGGTGTTTTCCTCAAAATTCACCAGATTATTGGCTTTCTAATAATTAACGAACTAAAATGTTAAATTTAAATGTAAAGCTTATAATGTGTGCATCCACAATTTCCTTTTAACTGATGGTGCTGACAAGTGCTCAGTTTCTGCAGTATGAAGGTCAGCAGTAAGCCTTTCTTGGTTGGGTGTTTTTAATTAGTATTTGTCGTTGGTTGTTATGCTGGCTCCCCATGGTAATGACGTCATCACTTGGCATTTGTAGGCCTCCTGCAGGTAACCAGGGTGGAAAGTGTGTGTGCCATTCAGACATCTCTGCAAACACCCTTTAAGTGAATACTGTTTTCATCTTTGGAGGATTATCAAAGAGCATGAAATCTTTTTACCAAAAGTGTTTTCTGGACAGGAAGCTTTGAGGCGTGGTTTTAAATTTTTACATTCTTCTTTACTACGACTTCACTTCAAATTACACTTCATCTTATTTTTCCATATTTTTGGTTTCACATATTTTGCCAGTTTCCTTCGAAATTTTAGACATGATCTCAGTGACCCGTCACTGGAAAATGCTTCAGGTTGTTCCCAAATGGCAGGGAATACAAACCTCCTGTAAGTGTTTGTATCTCCGAACCACCAAGCCTGTAGAGTTAAGGGACTGACAGGCAGTTTCCTGCTTCATCAGGCCTGGTGTCAATCTCGTCCTTCAGGTAGTCCGCACTGAGAAGAACAGCCTGAATAACCGCTTCCTGCCATGGGACGCGGTGGAGACGGAGGCCATCTTGTCCATCGACGACGACGCTCACCTCCGGCATGACGAGATCATGTTTGGCTTTCGGTGAGTGCCGTGGCGTGGAAGGAGAGCGCGGGCATGTCTGTAAAGTGGAGACTCTTCCTGATTATCGCTGAGGTTGGCGCAGACACAGACACACGGCTGGCCCTTGAGCAGGCATTTTTAAGTACGCAGTGTCCTCTTGTTGCCTGCGTGTGTGAATCTTCAGATTGTACTGCACGACGGAGAATAAGTGAACCTGTGAACAAGCCCCCACATGGTTTTTCTGACTCGCACCCTGTGAGTGTGAGGTAGCCTTCATGGCCACTGACTCTGGGCTCCCCGTGACCCCGGTGCTGTTTCAGGGTGTGGCGCGAGGCTCGTGATCGCATCGTGGGCTTCCCTGGGAGGTATCATGCCTGGGATGTCAACCACCAGTCCTGGCTCTACAACTCCAACTATTCGTGTGAACTCTCCATGGTGCTGACAGGTGCCGCCTTTTTTCACAAGGTAGACTCTCGTCTGTCCCGTGCCACACCACCCCCTGTGGGTTGAGTGTCACATGTGGTCTGTTGCTGTGCTTTGGAGGCCTTGAGACAGCCTCACTGGCGAGTTTCAGATCCCTCCACAATCACTCTGGCAGGATATTTGTGGTTTTAGACCATGGTGCTGAAAGATGCAGTTAAGGCTGGACGGGTGCTTGTTTTTTCATGCTAACAAAAAGCCTGCCGTGCAGAAAGTGGATCGCAGAAACTCGGTACTTTAGTCGTATTTGGTGACAGACACTTTATAGAAACAGACAGGTCCGCTCCTCAGTTTTTTGCTGAGTTTTCTCCAGTGGTAGGATAAGGGAGCCTTCGGTTGACTCAGATCTGGTTTCAAAACCCATATTATGTGATGGACTTTGTCACTGAGTGTACGGGATGAGTCAAACGTCTGGACACGCCTGCTTTTAATGAATTTCTCTCTATTTTAGCTATTATTCACCCTGAATGCAATAAAGTAATGCATATCAAATATTGCAGTGACAAAGGGAATTGGTTAGCATCTGAAGATTTTCTCAAATTAGACTCCTGGGCTCAGGAGTTCTGGGCACAAGTAGACCACATTGCTCTTACACTTCGACCCAACTCATCCCAAACTAGCTTTGTAGCGTTTAGGTCGGGGGATTGTGGTGGCCAGATTATCTGTCACAGCACTCCATCTCTTTCCTTGTTCACAAGATAATACAGTACTTGTATAACCTCAAGGCGTGCTTAGGCTCATTATCATGTTGGAAAAACAAATGATTTTCAGTAGGGGTATCCAGAATTGTAACTGGTACTATAAATACGAGTCAGTCAGTCCTGTGTCCCTGTCTGAAACCCCCCCCCCCCTGCCCACATTCCCCCCAGTACTACGCGTACCTGTACTCCTACGTGATGCCCCAGGCCATCCGAGACATGGTGGATGAGTACATCAACTGCGAGGACATCGCCATGAACTTCCTGGTGTCGCATATCACTCGCAAGCCCCCCATCAAGGTGAGGAAATGCAGAGGGGTGAAGCTGGGGGTGGGGGGAGAGGAGGGTCTGTATAATGACAGCGTTGTTAAAGTATTCTCCAGCTACGCTGTGTGAGAAGGCAACGCCTATAAGTGTCATCTCCGTTTCACACGGGGAAACGCCACTCCCCTTCTGGGAATTTTCACCGTCAACGCCTCGGTCCTCGTCAGCGTGGTTCCTCACGCTTCATCTCCCTTCTCTCTCTCATCTCCGTCCCTCCCCCGTAATCAGGTGACCTCCCGCTGGACCTTCCGTTGCCCTGGCTGCCCACAGGCCCTGTCACATGACGACTCGCACTTCCACGAGCGGCACAAGTGCATCAACTACTTCGTGAAAGTGTACGGCTACATGCCGCTGCTCTACACGCAGTTCCGCGTCGACTCCGTGCTCTTCAAGACACGGCTGCCCCACGACAAGACCAAGTGCTTCAAATTCATATAGGACTGCAGGGAGCCTGGAGTCGGGGGTGTGGATGAAGGACATCCTGCCAAGAGATTACAGGGGAGGGGGGGGGGATTGGTGTTTGCAGCAACCTTGTGACTTTGCAGGGGAGGAAAAACCTGAACTTTTTGACTGACTCAGTGAGACTTGAACAGATGATGCAAATAACTGACAGGACAGTTGGAAATAGACTGCTGCCAAACTGTATTCGCCTTTATTTTTGTTGTGTGTTATATCAGAAACCACTACAGCGCCTACTGATTCCTCCTGCGGCTGGGACACGGCCTGTTATACTGAGACGGGAACCCGAGGCTCTTAGACTGACGCGTATTCTCCTGTGGGTGGGGTCCCAAAATGGACTGGAGTACGAGGTAGTGGGCTACAAAGAAAGCTGTTGCACTCGGCTGCAATTTTTTTTTTTTTTTTTTTAACCATTTTAAATTTATATACTCCTGTACATGAATTTTTAAAAGCACTAATGGGTCACCTTGATATTGTATTCAGTGAGTTTTCAGAGTGTGATGTTTCATTGTGTAAAATCGCAGTGCAGCAAATGTCATTCGGCCCTTTCTGTAGAGGGAGAAGAGGACTGAGGTAACAGCCCAGTACTGGGTCCCAAAGATGGAGGAGCTCTGTGCCAAGGACCCAGGAAGGACGGGTACCCCCTCACACACACGTATACGAGAGTCGAGTCACTATTTTGGTTCTGTACACAAGCACAGATCCGTCGTTCACCTGCGAGCGGGAGGCTAACGTCTGTGCCAGAGCAACCAGCTTCTGTGTTTGTTTTTCACAAAGAAATCCAAGGGTGTCGAAGCGAATAAACCATGGTACAACCCTGCAGGGTTCCGGCTTCACTGTGTCTGACTTCACTGTCTTCAAGCTCCCTCTGTCTGCTACAAAAAACCTTACCTTTAATATACATTATTTTGGGGTGGGTAGTGCTTTTTGTATTTGTTTCTTTGCTTTGTTTTTAAATGCTCAGTTTTCCGGGGGGGGGCACACACGTGGTCTTACTTCGGTGTGCTCACTCGGGATTACCCCGCGCTGGCTGGCTTAGCCGGGTCTGCCGGTGATGCCCCACAGTGAGCTTTTGCATGGCCGTTCTGCCAAACCCAGGACAATGTGGCTGATGGGTCGGGACCATCTCAGGAAACGATGGTTAAAAGCTGCATGAAATGCACACATGCGGCAAGCTTGGAGGATGGCCTGTGTGTGGAATTAGGGGAGTTGTACGGAATAGCGGTATACCTCCTCTCCTCTCGGGGAGCGAGTTCACACCATGCATGCCAGCAACTGTCACGGGGAGTGACATCCGCAAGCCCTTCGCCCCACAGCACAAAGGCGCAGGCTGTGAGCAGCTGGATACCCACGGGCCAAAAGTGACCTTGATGTCATGGGGAGCACAGACATCGGATACCTGTGCAGCTCTGCACTGGGTAGGTCTGCTGAGTTAGCCTTGTGTGCCTCCGAGCCGATACACACCCCCTATAATAAGCACCTTGTCTGGGCCCTGGGAGGTGAGACGGCATGACGCAGATCGTGACTGCGGCGCAGACGGGAGCCTCTGATGTACGCCGCATCCTCAGGGGTGAAATCACCATCACAGGACTGCGGAGAAGAATCCCTGTGCAGTGTTTTTTTTTTTTGTTTTTTTTCCCCCAGGTTAGTTTTCAGAGATCACCCGGGTGTGGTCTGATGCTCTCCAGCTGTGTCAGAACCATGCTTAATTCTCCCAAATCTTATTGGCAGGGAAGAGTCTGGAAAGTTCCGCATGTGTAACTACGGGACAAGCTGAGGCTGCCGAGGTGAAAAGTGTCACGTTGCTACAAAACGTTATAAAATGCTGGGGCCTGGAACCGGGCCCAGCGGCACCCCTGCAGAATTATCCTGTGACCTATCCTGTTTTTCTCTTGCTGGTTTATACTGGTGCTGCCCTGGGCGTCCTACGTCCTGCTGTTTCCCAGTGTCATTTCAGCATCGGAACAAAGCGGCAGCTATGGGTGAACTGGAAATGGGAACAAACTGGGCGGTTTGCCTTTAGCGATGGAAGCCGTTTGGCCTTTTGACCTCTCCTGTGACTCTGTTCATCACAGGTGAAACTCACCAGTTTTTTTGGGGGGGGGGAGGAGAAATTTTGAAGGCAGCTTGCCTTGACAAAAAAGGGGGAGATCATGAGAAAGCAAACGGTAAAATGTATTTCTGTGAGCCTTTAACAGCCATTTAAATGAAACGCATTCTGTATCACTGAGTCATGGCCATGTGTAAAAACAGGCTCAATTTCACCGCCTGGTGCCAGGATGCAAACGCTGAACAGCACAGCTTATCTCCACGATACGGCAGCTGCAACGGAGCATCTCATTAAAAATAAAAAATGGAAAAGTATAAATATACAAAATACCAAGACATTTATTTTAGAAGTAATCCTAACATGGTTCTCAAAAACAGACAAATGTACACAAAGGGAAACAAAATCCCTAAAAGTCATTTACAATGATATAAAAATAAGGTTCCCACCCGCAGCATGAAATTACAATTGAAAACAGCTTGAGTAAAAGGCAGAACATGTACTGGCAGTGATCCATCAGGCCCATCCTTACGGTCATCAACCTCACTGGTGTGAAATGATAGGTCTGTGATGACCTGTGGGCGGGGCTCTGGGAGGGGTGGAGCTCTGGGAGGGGTGGGGCTCTGTGGCAGGGGCCGGCCTCAGAGCTTCTGTAAGAAGCGCAGCACCAGGTCGCGTAGGGTGATGCGCAGTGACTCGTTGCTGTCGCACACGATGTGTGTGCCGTCCTCCTCCAGCTGGATCAGCGTGTCCTCAGCCTGCAGGTGCAGGATGTGCCCATCGGGCGTGTCCTCCACCTTCACCTCCGTGATGCCATGCTGGCAGGGAGAGAAGCAGCCGTCACAGCAGTCAATCACATTTCACTGAGGAGAGGTCAAAGGGCAAAGCTTTTTTTTTTTTTTTTGGTTAAATCAATAAAGCAGAAACACGTCAGGTTACGGGAGATGCTTTTAAACTTCAGTGAACATGTCGGTTCAGGCACCTTCGAAATCTGACTGTGTCTTTAATGCTGCTAGATATTTAAATTTGTCCCATTTTGTAGCAGCTCAGTTAAGCGAAGTATTTTTGGGCTTTTCTCTTGCTTTCAGGGAAGCCTTCCGGTCATAATACATTGCTGTGGCTGTTTAAATACCTGCTTTGGGAGAAGGGTTTTAAAACTTGTAATTACAAAGGATGTTTTCTTTTAATGATTTTTGGCAAAGTCAATAAGAAACTCAATAGTACTTTTTATCCCCCTGCCCACAATTTAATGAGGCATCTTCTCATGAAAGCAGAAAATAAGTCAAGCCACAGTAAATGAGAAGGGGGTCCCAGAATCTGACGACAAGGTGACCCGGGGACAACAGACCTGTGAAGGGGGGGGAGGGGGGGTGCTATTTGTTCACTGTTATCAGGGTCAAATGGGTGTCATCTCTGAGGCTTTGTTCAAGGTGGGGGTGGGGGGGGGTTTCAAAGACTGCTCTGCTTTACAAGCGAAGCAGGCGCCTCCAGGCACCTGTAATGACAGCCCTCTAATGGGGGAGGGGGGGGGGGGGTGGCTGTCTCAGCCAGGTCAGGCTGTGTGTTAGGCCTGTTGGGAAGAAAATCCTGGGGGGGGGGGGGGGGGGGGTTGGGGTTGGCTTTGGCACTTGTGAGCTCTGTAGTGAGAGGAGCTCCAGTCATGGTTTGGATTAAAGTGCCCCCCCGCCCTCCCCCACACACCTCTCTGAAGTGAGCCTGGTACTTGTGCATAGACACTACAAATGAAAAGGGGGGGGGGGCAGTGCCTCACACGCTCCTCTTGAGCAGGAGGCCCACGCCAGCCCTTCTAAACCAGCTTTAATTACTGCAGGCCTGAAAGGGGGGGGGTCTCTGTGGACCCCGCAGGGGACACAAAGGGGCCGATGGAATCACTCATGGCTCCCCATTCTCCTGCTTCAAGCATGGAGTTGAAAGACAAGCCGGGGGCGGCCTCAAAGCCCCCCTCCCAAGGATTCCTGATTTAATTCGGTGTGGTCCGCTGGCTGCCTCGCGGCTAGAAGGTGCAGGGACCCGCAGAGCCGCCCATGCATGGATCACATCGCATCGCATCCTGCGCACGGCGTTCCACTTTTCCTGTCTGGCATGCGGATGGACGGCTACATGCACCCTCCCAGTGCCGACATCCCATAACGGGCAGTGCGGATGGTGGCGACTTGCTTGTGGGGGCCGAGGTGCTCTTACTTCAGGCTCTGGGCGGTACATCAGTGGGGGGGGGGGGGCGCTCTCCTTTCATGTTTAAACAACGGCAGCGGCAGCACGGATAATGACTTAGCCTTCGCTCTGTCAGCAGTACCAGCTGCTCCATCTCTCACGATGGCGTTTCCCTGTCAACGGTGCTCTGTTAAACAGAGAAAACGGTATGGAGTGGGGAGGGGGGGGGGGGGGGCGCTTCCTTAGTGGAGAGGGCGAGAGCGCCGACGCAAAGGGCCTTGCTGGAGATTAGCGGCATATACACAAATAGCCAGTTTCTAAGATGAAAGGGTTCACCTTGAGATCAGAGCAACACTGAGCTCAGCCAAGAAGCAGCAGCCCCTTCATGTGAGGACATTCTCCAGCAAGCATTTCATTTTCTCCTTAATTAGCGTCTGATCAATAGACAGACCAGGGCTGGACGCCCGCCAGGGCCTCCCAGCAGCCTGCGGGAAATTAAAACATTTCTGTGGTCCTCGTAGCAACGGCCGGGCCGAGTACCGTGAAAGCGAAGCACCGTAGGACTGCGCAGAGGTCAGTGCGACACGCATTTATCCATAAGCAGGCTAATGGGCCCGCATCAGGAAGCGCTTTGGTCACATGGGTGGTCACATGACTGAGCAGATAACTATCTTTGCTGGTATTTTGTCTTACAAGGGGTATTAATATGATATTTGTCAGTGTTGGGGGAGCTCTCACCTTGTGCAGTGTGTGTGTGTGAGGGGGGGGGCTCTCACCTAGCGCAGTGTGTGTGCGTGTGTGTGTGTGTGTGGGGGGGGTCTCTCACCTTGTGCAGTGTGTGTGTGTGTGTGTGTGGAGGGCTCTCACCTTGCGCAGTGTGTGTGTGTGGGGGGGGGGAGCTCTCACCTTGCGCAGTGTGTGTGTGTGGGGGGGGGAGCTCTCACCTTGCGCAGTGTGTGTGTGTGTGGGGGGGAGCTCTCACCTTGTGCAGTGTGTGTGTGTGTGGGGGGGGTGCTCTCACCTTGTGCAGTGTGTGTGTGTGTGGGGTGCTCTCACCTTGTGCAGTGTGTGTGTGGGGGGGTGCTCTCACCTTGTGCAGTGTGTGTGTGTGTGTGGGGGGGGTCTCTCTCCTTGTGCAGTGAGTGTGTAAGCGGGGGGCGGGGGCTCTCACCTTGCGCAGTGTGTGTGTATGCGGGGGGCGGGGGCTCTCACCTTGCGCAGTGTGTGTGTGTGCGGGGGGCGGGGGCTCTCACCTTGCGCAGTGTGTGTGTATGCGGGGGGCGGGGGCTCTCACCTTGCGCAGTGTGTGTGTGTGTGTGGGGGGGGAACTCTCACCTTGTGCAGTGTGTGTGTGGGGGGGGGTCTCTCACCTTGTGCAGTGTGTGTGTGTGGGGGGGGTCTCACCTTGTGCAGTGTGTGTGTGGGGGGGGGTCTCACCTTGTGCAGTGTGTGTGTGGGGGGGGTCTCACCTTGTGCAGTGTGTGTGTGTGTGGGGTCTCTCACCTTGTGCAGTGTGTGTGTGTGTGTGGGGGGGTGCTCTCACCTTGTGCAGTGTGTGTGTGTGTGTGGGGGGGGGCTCTCACCTTGCGCAGTGTGTGTGGGGGGGTGCTCTCACGTTGCGCAGTGTGTGTGTGTGTGTGGGGGCTCTCACCTTGCGCAGTGTGTGTGTGTGTGTGTGTGTGTGTGTGTGTGTGGGGGGGCTCTCACCTTGCGCAGTGTGTGTGTGTGTGGGGGGGGTCTCTCTCCTTGTGCAGTGTGTGTGTGTGTGGGGGGGGTCTCTCACCTTGTGCAGTGTGTGCGTGTGTGTGGGGGCTCTCACGTTGCGCAGTGTGTGTGTGTGTGTGTGTGTGGGGGGGGGCTCTCACCTTGCGCAGTGTGTGTGTGTGTGGGGGGGGGCTCTCACCTTGCGCAGTGTGTGTGTGTGGGGGGGGGGGAACTCTCACCTTGTGCAGTGTGTGTGTGGGGGGGTCTCTCACCTTGTGCAGTGTGTGTGTGGGGGGGTCTCTCACCTTGCGCAGTGTGTGTGTGGGGGGTCTCTCACCTTGCGCAGTGTGTGTGTGGGGGGGGGAGCTCACCTTGTGCAGTGTGTGTGTGGGGGGGGGGGTCTCTCACCTTGTGCAGTGTGTGTGTGTGTGTGTGTGTGTGTGTGTGGGGGGGGGTCTCTCACCTTGTGCAGTGTGGCCAGGAAGGGCTCAAGCGGCACCGCTCCGCTCAGCAGTGGCTTGGGCGCTCGCACCTCGGGGGACTCCTCCACCACACGCTTGCGCTTCTTGCTGGGCGGCGCTGGGGCAGGTTTAGGGGCCGGCTGCACGGCATGATGGGAAACCAGCTCAGAGCGGCGGTTCCGACCCACCGGGCTCCCCCCCAGGTAACTAATGTGCGTTTCTGGTTACTGGCTGATCACAGCCTCTCCGTGCCAAATCCCACACTACCGGTGATCTCTAATCATCATCGTTAAAAAATCGTTTTAGTCTTATTTTCACCATTAAGGGGATCTATAAAGGCAGAAAAACGTTCCTGAAATTTGTATCTGAATTAGCCTTTAAGTTATTTAATCCTGAATGTGCCTGTCGACACATTTCACACCTTTATCTGTTACCCCCACGGCTGTGCTGTCAGGCCTGAGAAATAGCCTTCAGTCCCTCATACCTCCTCCTGAATAGGCACTCGCTTGGCATGCTAATTGTGCCATTATTCCCACCCACCCCCCATCCTTAAACTTCTAGACTCAGCCACCAGCCCCCAGAGCCCCCTTCCTGCCTCGTTCCTTCCCACGTACCTGCAGCACATGCTTGTTGTCCTTGGACTGCAGAACGGCCGAGACGGTTGCCACGGAGATGCCAGGCTTAATCTCCGAGGGCACCAGGGACTTGGCGAGCTGGGTGGGAGCAGAGTTTGGGAGTTTCGGTGGCTGTTATGTTGAGCATACTGGAGCACCCTGGGTGTGAGGCCTTGGTCAGGCCTGAGTAGGAGGGTTAGGGGTCACTGATTAATGAAGCCCTGGCGGAACGAGGCATCGGTGCAGACAGAGAGGAAGAGACCGTGAAGAGTGTCTCACACACACACAGACCTGTACTTATATCTTTGTGGGGACCGACCATTCATTTCTATAGGCAAAAACCAAATCCCAGCAATGACCATCTTAACCCAGCCCTACCCATCCCTAACCTTAACCATAAGGAACCAAACAGAATACATGTCTTTTGCCATTTTTAGTTTTTTTGAGTGCAGTCACAGATTTTTATAAAATTGAATTTCCTCTTGTGTGGACTGAAAAAATGGTCCCCACAATGTCAAAATAACAGGTTTTTGATCACACTGAGGGGATGTTTGGTCCCCACAATGTAATGTTTACCTGGACCACCTGAACTGAAAGCCACATACATACAGTACATACATACATGTATAGAGCCACATAATACACAGCATACACACACATGCACACAGTCACACGGTCACATACATACAGAGCCGCATAACACACAGAGTCCGAGTCACAGAGTCTCACACACATACATGCACAGACACACAGAGCTGCTGCTCCAGTCTCCCATCTGCTGTTATGTGAGCTCCTGGGCTTGGAAACTGTCACCCATTTCTCAGACTGAATGTCTCGCATAATCGGGTTTCATCCTCTGTCAGATGAACTCTCCTCCATTCCCTGCCCCCAACCCCCACCCAGCACCCACCTCAGGCAGCAGCTGGATGCGCTCGTACCGCCGGCGGAAGGGCAACCCCAGCACGGAGCAGCGGCGGTAGGGCATGGGCGGGAGCTGCAGCTCCAGCATGAGGTCAGAGCGGTGGACCTGCGTAGGCGGGGGCTGGGTGTACTGCTCAGGGCATACCACGTGCAGCGGCTGCGGGGGAGAGGCGCAGAGGATTGTGGGAAGAAGGAGTAAGCGGGGGGGGGGGTTAAAGGTAGAGACGTTGTAGTAAACAAACATAAATAAACAACAAACATATCACAGCTATTACAAGCAGAACGGCCAAGGGAAGATAAGGCACCTGGACCTCCTTCAGCAGCTTGGGCACTTGGTGGAAATTGAGGCGGGTATCGATGGGGCAGTACACACACTTCATGGCCAGCGGCTGGTAGGGGGCTAAGGCATCCAAGTAGGAGAAATCAGGCTCTGCGGGGGGGGGAGTGTGGTTAGTGTCCCCGTCTCTCTGCATATCGGCGTGCCACATGTCACATTCCGCCGCGGAAGCTGCTTTTCATGGTTCGCGAAGCTCACTTGGAGCAGCAGGAATCCATTTCTGCACCATTTCTGTTTTTCTAGGAGGCGGGGGGACCTTTGCTCTGAGAGGATCGGCATCATGGATAACAAAGCGGTCACTCTGTAGAGCTGCCATCTACCGCCTCCATATAACAGAGGGAGGGGGCAGCCAGCTTCTAGTTAAGTGCCTATTTTCAGGCCTTTGGCGAGAGCCCCCCTCCTGCGTACCGACCCATAAACCTTTGCCGGCCCTCCCCCGGCAATCGGCAGGTCAGCCCGCCCGCCATATGGCGGCCTCTCACCGGTGAAGATGATGGTGTTCAGGCTGGACTTGCCCCAGAGCTCCACGAAGTGCACGGCGTCTCCGAAGCGAAGTGACGGGTGGCCTGTGAAGACCACACAGGGCTGACGGAACTCGGCGCTGAAGTCGCCGTGGATGCTGGGGTAGTGTTTCAGCTTGTTGGTCTGGATCAGCTGCAGGGAAGGGCGGGGGGGTTTATGTAAAGGGGCACCGGAGCTCGCTCTGTGCTCACTGTACATTCTTCAAGCTCGACTGAAATCAAATTTGAATTTATGAATAAACTCCCCATTGGTGCCCTTTAGCTGCTCGCATTAAGTACAAGACCTTGGTGCTGGCTATGGTCAGCTAGCGAAGGTCACCAGTTGATTTTTTTCACCATATAAAGTCAAGTCTTGTATGTTTTCATCCCTGGCCCTCTGATAGTAGAACAAGTTATCGCTCAACTAGCACTTTGTGACCCACATCTTCTGGAAACACCTCAACCAAGGTCATCCTACCCCTGACCCGGGCTGGCTCTCTGACACACACATTCAAGATGGCCGCGGCCTTTACCAACAGAAGTGAAAGCCGTCATTTTATACTGTTTATTAGCACTTGAGTCTTATTTGTGGCTCATTAAATCAGTCGTATACACAGTAATGTCCATTTGCTATCTGTGAACGTGTTGCTACGGTGTTTCATGCACAAAATACCGCGCAATGTGGCGTTAGCCACTGATATTGATAACAGTGGCTTACAATTTAAAAACTGGGGCTTGTTTCATTAAGCAGGATTTCTTGCTTAAGCAGACAACTTGTCGGATTTAATGTAGTCTGTGCTAAATGTAAGTGAACGAAGATATAGGCCATTTAAACTGGGGTGAATTAAATCCAACAAGTTATCCGAGTAAGAAAGAAATCTTTTTGAAACGTGTCCCTGGTATTGCTACATGGTTTTCCGACTTCTTGTACTTGAACGCCGTTAGCTTGTATGTGACGTCACTGTCGGCTCCAAGCTCGACCTATTAGGTTAATGGGCCGCAGCATTAGCTTGGTGTTATTTATTTGATTAGCTTTTCTGACATTATGCGCCATGCTGTGATGCAGAGTTTCTCAAACCAGTCCATGGGGACCCTCACCCAGCTCCTGCAAAAACAGGATTTTCTGGATTTCCTTGCCAACATCTTCAGACGCCAAACCAGCAGGATGCCTGCCTGTCCACCATCAAACCCCAAAACCGAAGGACCCCCCTCACCTCTGCATGAGGAAACGGCGGCTCTGGAAGGTAAACCTTGGATTGCTTGTTTTGGCAGAGCCTGGGAAACAAGTGGGAGACGTCGGAGGGATCAGGTGGTGAGCGGCGTCAAACGCGACACAGGAAGCAGCGAGTCACACGGCGGACGCACCACTCGGCGAAGATCTGCGAGAATTCCAGCGAGCTGTTGGCCACGGGCGAGATGAAGTAGAACGGCGTGGAGCCCAGGTTGGCCGAATCGATGAACTGGTACAGGCACTCCAGCAGGTCGTAAATCACCCCCGACGGGTAGCAGGGGATCAGCACGTTGCCCCCAGCGCGGATCGTCATGGCTACAGAAGGGAGGGCGTCACAGAGAGACTGCTTACAATGTGTGAGAGAGAGCCAGTGACAGTCACATGTTAGTGACAGCTCCCTAACCAACAAGATATTTCTGCAGGAAGAGAATATTCTCAGCCCAATCCTAGGTTCTAACTACCACCATGTGGGCCGATAGAACTAGGCCCGTATCCAGGCAACCGCTTTGCTAATTTATTTTTATTTTTTTTTAAATACCATTTGCTGAAGTTTTTTTAATCACAGAAAATACATCTAAAAGCCAGGTCATTGTTTTATAAACAAGGCCCAAATAAAAACCAACAGGGCAGGTCTGGGTTACAGGCTGTCCAGTAAGTGAGTCTCTTCCCAATGGCAACCTTTCATTCTGTATATCAGGCATCTCTCTGGAGAACTCATCACAAAATAGCTTATGGGAATTTTATTTAAACAGAAATGTTCTGAGGCCAGAAGGAACGGTGACTGGTTCAGAGATATAACCAATAAAATTGTAGAGGAGGTGGGTCCAAGCAACTAAAGAAGGCAGGACCAAGACGTCTGATTGGTTGGTCCCACCTCTTCTAGCTGCTTGGACCCACCTCCTTGGTTCTCTCTCAAACATTCATTGTTCCTTCTGCCCTCAGAACATTTTTGTGCAAGTAAAACTCCCACGAGCCACAAAGTAGTTCAGTTACTAATCCAGCACAAACCTGATGTAGTCTACAGGCAAATGGATAAGGACATAGAAGAAATGTCTGCAGAAAGTCCCAGAAGATGTAGGAGCCTTATTAAACAAATCAATGTTACATAATCATCTGGAACTACACTGATGGTGGGTGGCGCTGGAGGGCGTGACCTTTACCCAGATTGCTGCAGAACTCTCCCAGCATCCCATCTGGGTTGGCGGTCGGGATCTGGGTGAGGCCAGTCAGAATGAGGACGTCGCTGTTCTTCAGGGAGCTCTGGTCCATGGGCTGGGAGGGAAACGCAGCAGTGCTTAGACTTGAGCCCACTTCCTCCTCTGGAGCCGAAAGCAGTGAGTGGGACAGACTGCAGTAACAGCCAGACCCAGCAGGCAAGTGCCCTGGCAGTGAAGGACCTACTGCTTATCCTTTGATTCTCAGGATCCCTAGTTTTCCCTACATTTTCATTAGCCTTGTCTGTTGATGGACCCAGCAACTTACTTGGGGGTGTGTCGTAAGGAGGGAGGAGCCAGAGACATAGGCCACCTTCTCATAATGTGATTGGATGATCCAGTTAGAGCTGCCCAATGAGTAGCCTGAGCTGAGGGGCGTGACTTGCACAGCACCAAACAACTCCTAGGGATTGAAGAGGACAAACTGAAACTTTACGACATGAAATACAGCCAAATACAAGAGTTGACAACTTAGGACAATGTATATACAGCTAGAATCCATTTTGATTACTCTCAAAGTATTTGCAAAATGCAAATGTCAAACTGTGATTCAGTTGAGAGAAATCAGGATCAGGGTGTACAAAGGCATGCCGAGCGATTCAGGCGCTGGAGGTCGGAGGGACACCCACCACTTTCTGAGAGTAGCCAACCAGCTGCACCTTGCTGAGGGCCGAATTGACCTCTTGCAGGCTGTAGCAGCGTTTCCACGTCCAAACATCCACGGCCTCCTTCAGGGGTCCGGGGAGAAGCCTGAAGGCACACAAGCCTACCCTCAGTGTGCCTCACCAAGTCTTCATGCCCACACGTCAAACCACACCAGCCCACAAACTCCGCCCAGACCTACAGGGTTTCACTGGGATTCTCAGACCTTTCTGTAGGATAAAGCACATCTGACAGTTCATTAGCCCGTCCTTTAGAACAAGAATACATCAAGCGAAAGCTTATGGGAACACGATACAGATAATTAACTAATTAGGGGAATTTAAGCAGGTAAATGGGATGGAACGTGAAAGCACAAATGCTTCAAAAAAAAACCCAGCAAACATTCCAGCCACTAAGCTTCTCGTTAAAGGCCAACGACACCCCACCCCTTTAAACAGAGTGTTTTTGTACAGTTCCAGGTTTAATAGAGTTACATGTAGTCTGAAGCTCCATCTGATTTAAGTCACACACAGCACAGTATTTTTGGTGCAGAAACTGGACCCACTCAGCTCCAACAGGCTAAGAGTAATGGCATGTTTTTACTTATACAGATTTTTAAATATACGTCTTTGTATCAGCATCTGCTGTCAGAGTTGTGTTATTCTTGGAACATATTCCATTATGAAACATACGCAGTGCTGCAGTCTGCACTGTGCCCATTTATAAGTTGTGCCATAACAATGACCCAGTGCAGAAACAGCCGTCAATTCTGCTTCATTCATACTCCTCTCATTCCTGAAATTCCATTTATAACATGTGCTGTCACCTGGAAACCATTGGCTAAATATGACAATTGTTAATTTAAAAAAACAAAAAACAAAAAAAAAAACACAGCTTAACTTCATGAACCCAACACTTCAACTTAAAATACCTTTGTATTTCTTTGTTCTTCCAGCAGGTGGCAGACTGTGCCTTGGGGACTCTTTCCATGAAGTTGACCAACTCCTCCATCAACAGCCTATGACAGAAACAGAAACAGGCATGAGAAATCTCACAAGTTACCAGTTTGCCATTGCGAGGGTCTGCGATCTGCCAGGCAGAGCGACACGACACAACACGACACAACACGACACGACACGACACGACACGACACGACACCTTGTAAATGGCCTCATTTACCTTGTTTCAGGACCTGCAAAACTTACGCTGTCAGAAGACCTGACAGAATGACTGTGCAGGTGAACACAGGTGCATCAAGCATCAGTAGTGATTCAGAAGCAGGTGTTGAGAGCTTCAGGATTGCATTATTACAAGTTATTAGTACAATGCCTTCAAATGAGAATGTGGGAATTTAGCAAACTGGGCACAGGGGGATAAAGTCAGGCTGACAAAACTGACGTCCACCTCAGAAGTTTAATATCAGTCGATCCCATGGCTGTACTCCAGGAACCCAGCCGCAGTCTCTGGGGGATGGAGTGGGGTGGTTACAGGTTATTGACAAAGCGGTGCTTTAGAGGTGCTTTGAAAGGCAGCGATCCTGCAATAATCAATCCGCCTTCCATCCCGGGATGTAAACGTTTCACCGTCTGCCTTTTCCGAGACGTCGAAAAATCCTTAAAAGGTGCCTAAAATGGCTACATCCGCACCGACCTTTATCATCAATCAAAATCATGAAAGACCACAGAAAAAAAAAAAAGTATCCAATAGAGCACAGGAATAAACAATGGCACACCTATCGGCCAATCGCAAAGCACCATAGCGACTGGAAGAAAGAAGGAAAAGCAATGTCACACCTATCAGCCAATCATAAGAAGCCAAAGTGACTGAGGAAAAAAAGGAAAAGTAATGCCACATATATCAGCCAATCACAAGAAGTGAAAGTGACTGAGGAAAAAAAGAAGGAAAAGCAATGGCACACCTATCAGCCAATCACAACAAGTCATAGTGACTGGAAAAAAAGAGGAAAAAGCAATGGCACAGCTATTGGTAATTCACAAGAAACTATAATGACTGGGCAAGAAAAAAGAGGGAAAAGCATTGGTAAACCTACTGGCCAATCATAAGAAGCTATAATGAGTGGGGGAGGGGAGGGAAGAGGATGGAGCAATGACACGCCTACCGGCCAATCTGCAGGGTGGGCTCCGTGGCATATACAGTGCCAGTGAAGCCAGGGTGCTCTGTGATGTAGGGTAGGGCCATCATGCAGTGGTAGTTGGAGATCAGGATGACATCAATAGTGGACAAGTCCAGCAGCTCTCTCTGCAGAGGAAGACACAGGTGAGAATGGATATCTTTGACCTGTCACCGTACCCCTTGTTCTTATACTATGTGAAGTCCCCCCCAACCTTGTCAGAAGAAACAAAAAAAATGGCTATCTCGGTCTTCTGCCAAGCCCCCTGAATCCAGGCCACATGGCGTCTCAAAGTCAAGCCTCTGAAGACAAATCTGGAAGAATGCTGATGAAGCAGCCAGCTCTGCAAGATGTCAGGCTCGCTTCTGAAAGCAGGGACCTGCCTGCCCTGCGATTACGGGACCGGTGAAAAATTACCCATGTAACATGCTCTTGCTAGTGCCAGATCCCACAGCCGAATGTTCAACACAAATGTTCTCACATTGGCAATCAGATCCTATTGGTGCTCCAGTATTTGATCGTGGGAGTGGTGAAACACCACTGCTCGCTCACCTCTGGCAGACAGAACTCCGGCAGAGAGTCCACAAACACGCGGCCTGCACACTCCTTCAGCTCCTACAATCCAGGGGAGGAGGAGGATCAGTTGAGGTACATGGTAGAACCCACATCCGGCTCTAATGCGTACAACTGCTTAATGCACGGACTTACTTTTTCCAGTGCAATAGTGCCATCTTTAGACACCCATCCAGGGAGTTTGGATAATCTCGGGCTGTAAACACAGGACAGCCAAATTTCTGTATGTAATAAACTAAAGCAGTACTTCTCAAACTGGTCCTCAGAGACCCCCAGAGAATATAGGTTTCTGCAAAAATGTGGACTGTCTAGCAGGGACTGGGAGGGAGCAAAAACATGTACTGTCTGGGAGTCCCAGAGAACTAGGCTGACAAATACTGTTCTAAAGAACAAACAACATATTAACAGTGAAAGCACATTATAAAGCATTATACTTATAAAACGTTTACACTGTGTGGGGATGGTAAAAATAAGAGAGAACATGCAAGGGGGTGACGCTTCACATGGGGTACCTATGCCATGCTATATGGCCACCTCTCTCACCTGTGTACCAGGGGCAGTGGGAGAAAGTGTAGGGCTGATGTCATGTCCAAGCCACAGTCCAGCATGATGGTAGTGGATTTGAATTTGAGGACATTGCATGGCAACGTTGGGTGGCCTGATAAACAATACTAACACCACAGACGAATTAATGATTGTTTTAACTGTCAAGCTGAGGATCTTAATTATTGGCTTTTGGTGTAATACGGGAGATAGTAATACAGGGTAGATATCATATACCAAATGCATTCAACAAATATAACATCGTTTTCCAGCTGGCAAGTAACCGTCATTCTACAGAACAAATCGTATTAAAAATTTATGATGACGTGTTTTGTAATAAATGGTTTATGCACAGACAAGTCATTGATCTAAAAACTGATCATTGTTTAGTCGCCTACGTTTTCTCTTTAATGGTTATCAATTCGATTTACTAGCCCAAAATATAAACCAAGTATGACTGTTAACTTAAAATGTTAATACAGGAAGCTAATATGATCAAAGCACACAGTGAAGTTCACACATTAACTAGCTTACTAGCTAAAATGCATCAACGTCATTCATGGTTTGTTTTACAATGAATCAGCAAATCTATCTTATTAGACGAAATAACATAACGTTACACAATACAGACGCATATACAAAAAGAAAGGTAACTCACCAATTTCATATTTCCAAATGAATATATTCAGGTCATCGAGCAGACTGTTTCTACTTTTCGATCTGCTGTCGTAAAACCATAATTTCGGTGCAATTTTCGGCCTATACAGCGGTGCTGGGATTTGTAGTTTCTGTATGTGGCAGGCGAGTACTGAGAGGCAACTAGTTTGGTTTGCGGTCGAAGGGAATTGTAGTCTTTAACGACCCTGTATTCCCCCCCGACTCCCCGTCCCCTTCAAACCTTAGAAAGAACTACCAATCCGGCGCAATCATCATCATCATCATCATCCAGCTTTCTGATGTTCATGTCAATATGGCTTCTGTCAGACAAAGACAAGTCAGTCTCGCCTCTGACTGAAATCAAATAAGGCCGGAGGAATTTGAGAGAAAATACTGGCGCATGTTTAGTGTTGGCGAAACGGAGAAAAGGGAGTTATTGTGGGTTTACTGTATAATCCACGTATTAAATGGTGTGGTGGACAGAGGCCCTGACTGGATTCACTGTTAAAGGTAAGAGCTGCTGGAAGATTAATATTACTGTTAGCTTACCGTGGGTAGCCAGCTAACCAGCAGGCGGGCCCGACCAGGTAAGCTAGTTAATCATGTATTTTCAGGGTGACGGGACAATCTTATCTGAAATGCATATCTTAATCGGGAAAATAAATATAACTGTGGAAAGTGAACTGCGTCCGACTCAATGTCGATTGCTTAACTAGGTAGCTAGAAGAAGCTCTGTACATAGTTAGCCGGGTCAACGTGCGCACAGACGGACAAACTGTACTAACACTTAACCGAGAGTCCGTTTCATTTCGCCTGCACGGAAAACTACCGGGCACGATGTGAGGTTGTTGATCCCCGGGCGATTCCGTTCAACCAACTACTACAGCTGCCTGGTTATAGGTGGGGACCAGCTAAGTTAACTGAACAGTCTGACTGGGTATGAAAGACGCCGACCGCCGCCGTATGCACCCCGCCAGCGGACTGCTCTTGGGGACATAAAGTGGGCGTTATCCGACGTCTTGGCATTACTTTTAACTTTTGCGATTAACACCCAAAAGGGGCATTTTCGTTAATCAAAAAAGGGGAAAATGTTGGCAGTTGTATTTATTTGATTAGTTTTGCACGGCGGCCGGAGCACTATGGGCGTTTCTGGGGTATATACTGTACAGGCACTTATCTGAGTACATGCGCAACGTGCAGGACTAATGCGCCGCTTTGTGTTTAATGCACAGCTCCGGTTGCACAACAGGTTTAGATTAATATGTAGGGACTCCACATTACACATCATTTTTTGTTCATATAAATACAGACACTGTTTGGGCTTTTACTGTGGTGAGAAGCTACAGAGCTGCTGAAATGATCCTGAAGATGACCCCTGCATGCACATGTAACTCGTGCATTACGAATTAAGCTTCAGTTTGAGGTTTAAAATGCGTCAATGGGACCTGCTTGTGCACAGTACAGGCTTTTAACGCATGCGTAAATATCTTGTGTATTTTTGTGTTTTATGCATGCCGTAAATACACGATGACTGTAATATATGGTTTTCTTAAGGATTATTTAGTTTGTATAATGCTGACCTGGTCATGTTATGAATCTAGACTATAAATTGCTAGCACGCGATCCCTTTTTCAAATATGACGAATTATAAAAGTTTTGACATGTAAACCCAGTTAATTGTAATTTACTCCAATGACATGTAACACAAATAACGATGAAAAACGAACAGTGAGATGCAAGTCTTCCATTTTTCCTGAGTGGATGTGATTTTATTTATATCTGGTACAGTTTTGATTGACATTTACAGCAAGACACAACCGGAATGTCCGGAGGAGATGACCTAGTCTGTAGACATTTATCAAATGATTGAGTGAGTATTTTTGGTCTCTCACGATAAATCCCACCGCTTTTAGAGGAGCCTAAATGCCTATTTCTCAGAATGTTTTTTAGACAATGCAACATTTTCTGTTTTATCTCAGAGGGGATTAACATGATAATTCCGCTGTAGAAAACAGATCAATTAGATAGCTGGTGTGTGATTTTCATAAATCATCCACCGGTTTCTCCATGGCAGACAAACATATAAACACATGAACAGCAAATGAGCTTCCAGTTCACCCAGAGAGCTTGTGTTTGGAACAACCTGCAGCTTCTGAGAAGTGAGGCTATAGTCAGACGCCGTGCGGCTCCCGTAAATGGGCGGTTGGTGTGCTAGTCAGCCCTCACGCATGATGTCGACGGGCTTCCTGAAAGCTCCTGTCAGCTGGGCCATGCTTTGGGTTGTACAAGAAATGTGGACTTATAACTATGACCAGTCAACTGGAGATGAAGGCTCTGCCGCTGACGCTCTCCCTTCCTGTGATGAGACCCAGGATTTTCACCTTCATACTTAAGGGTGTTTCAACCTGCACTCCAACAGGAAAGTCACATTTATGGTGCCTAGAGATGGCAGCCTGGAAGTGTTCATTTTATATCTTGCACTCATTTTCATATGGCGTACAAGTTTGAACGAATATAGACTTTGGAGGAATTGGGCTTTTGGACGGAGGTGTGATGGTTTGATCGGAAGCTGTAAGACGCCTAAGCTTGTGAATATAGAAACCCATAAATATATCCATCACTGTACAGGATGCTTGATGTGAAAGCCTATACCAGGAGAGACAGCATGTAAGACAGATGTTCTTCAGGCAGGACTTAAACAAATATGTGAATCTCTGCTTTCACATATTATCTAAGTGTGACTAAACGCACATTTCAAAGAGCTTGGTAATAAACCAGCTTAATCTTCGGCCTCAAACAGCCACCTTGGTAAGCTCAAGCTTCGATGGTCGGCATATAAATATTGTGTCATTTTAGCCACAGCAGGGAGCAGAGGGGCTTGTGGATTGGGGGAACACTGTATATGGCTAATATAGCCACTCTTGGGGGTGGGGGGCTGCTTCTTCAGCTATTGTTGATGTGTGGGCTTGCTGCTGAGTTGTTTAATCCAATGCCATTAACTCCCAAAGTGGGAGACGCCTGAGAGCCCATGTTGTGACACGTGCATGTTTGTGCATAAATCTCTGTTCCCGTGTTTTGCTGAGTAAAGATTTATAAACACAATTGACCAGCAGCAGTCAGCAGGATTGCCTAACTCACTCCCCCCCCCCCCCCCAATCACTCCACCAGCACTTTCAGGATTTTTGTTTGTTTGTTTATTTATTTAATAAAAGGTGGGAAAGTCGTGAGTGCAGGAAGGAAGAGAGGAAGCGACGTAAGCAGGATCTGCCTGCATGTTGTAGGACTTTGCTGGAGTCAGCTCGGATCTCACTGCCGTTCTGTCTCCTGCCATTTCATTTTTGCCCCCTTTTTTCCCTCCTCCTCTCTCCCGAGGAACAAGAAACCAAGGACGGGACCAACGATAGCTCTAATGTACTGGATGAATTCCAGATCTTAGTTGAAAGCAATATGCTGGAGCGCGTAAGCCTATCTCGTTGGGTTGGTTGGCTGACATTTTGTCGGACTTTCTGTGAACCGCAGGCCGTATTTTAGCCTGCTGTCTGATGTTAACTTCCCAGGTCCTAAAGCCTTTGTTGCTGATAAGTCAAAGTGCTGATCTGGTTCGAATTTCTCTGCAGCTGGACATAATGTTTGCTTTCTTTCCAGGGTTTAAATTAATGGTTAACTGGTATAATTTGTTTAGATTAACCTTAGAAGAAAAGGTAGGGAATATGACTGCATTATCGCTGTGTGTGATAAGCTCCTTATACCGTTCTTTTATTAGGTTTCTGTTTTTTTTCTTCTTAACACACTCCTCAAGCTGGTAACAGGTTAACAGTATAATTTAGGACTTTTAATCCTTTTATTCCGTTATATGCGGAAGAGATGAAGCGCCCTAACGACTTGGCACCAGATCGTCAGAGTATAAGCAGAGTGCAAAGACTTGTCTGGCTCGATGAGAGCACCTCATGAACACCTAGTATGCCAGGAGAAGACGTGTGTTGAGTGTTGCTGAGCCACCTTGAAGATAAGGGAACAGTAGCAACAATGGTAATAGCATCTGGTATGATCATTTGTTTGGTTTTGGGATAAAGCTGTGGTTGATGGGGGTTGAGGGTTACAGAAGGGACACCGAATCCCATCACCCATCTGTCTTTGGTCCTTGCCTCTCATTCAACTGGGGTCTGGCGACTCGGCCAATCGGCACGCCATTTGCCTGCGTAGGAAACGGGCTCTGATAGAGGAGTTCCTCTTACTGCGTTTGCAGCGTGGCTTTGGATGTGGAAACCAGAAGGAGGATCAGTCACTAGCTTTGATGTTCATTTATGGTGATTAACAGTGACCTGTTAATCATTAAAATTCTGACATTTGGCTTATAGCGCACAATGGCTCATGTAGTCATTGTAAAAGTGAATAGAGGCCTTTGCTCTGGTTGCTGTCGTTAGTATGCACTTCAAGCAGGACTTTACTGGATGTTTTTCCCGGTACTCATAATTGGAGCATAAAAATGAGCTTGAGAATTCATAATGTTGCCATCTGCTTATTATCTCTAAAAGGTTTCAGTAAATGACTTCTTCTTATTCCCTGCGTCAATGTAAAGGCATTATTGACCCAAGTTATTCTTATAAATTGAAGTCCAGTAGCAGTCAGAAGTAATTTACAGCACAGCACGGAGCTCATGTCAATCTCACGGAAAATGCAATTACACACAAACGCACATAAAATGGACGCTTGTGTCGATCGCTCAGAGCTGTGAGGCTAGACAGAGGATATTATGGCTATAGGGAGTGGTTCCGCTGCAGATTTCCACAGATGTTTGACTCTGTTTCAGCCCTGGTTTTGGCCCCAGCTGAGTCCGTAATTAATTAGCTTTGATTCATTTGACGACTGGATGAATCGCTTAATATGAATCACATTAAGTGGTTGTTACACCATTTGTTGAGGCATGTGCTTTTGCAGTTGCGTTTCAGTCATTTTTAGCCCTCGAGCAATTAAATGCCTAAGGCTTTGTTTGTTTAAAGCATCGTTTGCCGCCGTCAAAAAAAAAATAAAACAAAAAGACGAATGGAAGTGTTTTGGTGAAGTGCCACATAATAGTTTTCTAAAAGCTTCTTTGTCGTCAGTGATAAATTGAAACCATTGAACATTGTGACATTTAACTGATATATACAATTAAACATTTTACAAGAATCTTACATTTTCTACATTGTTTGAGTAACATATTTGGTTAAACACAAAAATGTAAGTGCTGAATTCCCTATCTCATTGCATTGTACTTTTGTTTCAGGCAGTCAGGTGTTTAGACATGCTCTTTAAAAGCACATTATGTTCAGCATTTTCTGTTCAAGTTGTGTGACACTGGCAACCTTACCACTGCACTTATCTGCAGGATAATTAAATCGGCGTCATTTAAAAAAAGAGAACTTGTGTTTTGTTCTAGTTGAAATGAGTGTTAATTTCTCTAATGTCATATTAAAGGATTTTTCTTCTGTCCCTACTGGTGCTGCAAGAACTACCCATCAAAACGAGGACCAATGAAAATGTAGATCCTTGTGCAGATAGACTAATGACCTCCGTGACCTCAGGTCTAGCCTGCACTCCATAGCAATGCTTCATTACTTGATACTAGGCACAAACTTGCTACATAATAAGCACACACACCAGTTTACCCCTTCAACTACCAACAGGAAATACTAGATTCAGGGTAATATCTTGCAGACGGATTTTCAGACGGATTAGTGCTCGTTGTCGGTGCAGGCGAAGTGCCAGTGCTGTAAACGATAGTGTGTTTTAGAAAGCCCTGCGTTGTTTGTCTGTCCCCCCACTCGTATCAATGGGGGCCGTCTCACCAGCTTATGTTCAGCTGATAATGTTCTCGGAGCGAGAGCTGAGCATTGGTGTCACTTTTCTCAAACTTCCCTACATTTTTAACGTCGGCTTCGATTTCGAGGTGGCTTCCTGCTGTAGCGTGTGCGGACAGCGGACAGAATCAGCGGGCTAGCCTCTTGGGTGAAATGCATGAAACGGGACAGGTTTTGTTAACTCATCCGAGCATTTTGTCATATAAGCCATTAGCTGGTAGCCTTGCTGGGTGCCTATGCACTGGGTGGCAGGCACAGGTGACGGGCTCTGCGATTGCAGGCTGGTATGCCTGATTCTGTGTATGACAGGCGAGTCTGCTGTGTGCAGTCCAGAGCGAGGGTTGGGGTTTCTGTTGCTCTTAATCGCATCAGAACCATCCGGAATTATCAACCTCTGAAGATGGCGTGAGGGCTGGAGTTGTACCTCAAGTCTGCGGTGTAGAGAGTAAACAGGAATGGTAACAGTACTGTTCCCTGGAGCCCCAAAATAATGACGCGGTTAATGATGCAGGCAGGCGGTGGCCGGTTGGTGAAGAGATCTGTGATCCAGGGGACCATGCAGGGATACTGGCTTTTTGGGGTAACTTGTCGGATTTAAGGTACCACAGTTTAAATGGACTTCATATTCGTTCACTTACATTTGGCCCAGACTACCTTAAATCCGGTAAGTTACCCCGATAAGCCAGTAACCTCGCTTCGTAGTACAGGCCCCTGATGGAATATAGCAGGTGTAGCTTGACCATTTACAAACACGAGCGATTGCACAGAGCATAATAGGCCTCATTCAGACTGCGGGCCTGGTCTTATTAAACTGGTAAATCTTATTGATATTTGCACTGAACAATAGCTTTGTCCTCAGGCCCAGCTTGCGGGAGTTCTGCATGGACTGTAGACCATTGTGTGAAGGGACAGAGTGAGGAGATAAACAAAAATCTGTTGATTCTTAAGGATTCGTGCTGATAAGAGGCACACAGAGGGGGTCTGTTGAAGCCCAAATAGAGTGATGATCACTGGTTCTCTCTGGAAGAACAGCTCTGCTGTGTTACTTGGCCTGTCATTTTGACCGTGTAGCCTTATTGTTTTATATGGCTGGGAAAGCCTTTTTTCATTGAGTTACTGGATTATTTTGAGTTCAGTCATCTGGAGGACCAGGTGCACTTAGATCCCATCCCATGATCTGCTCTGCTGAAGTAACCCAAAAACCAACAAACCCAACAGACAAGATCCCCAGCACCTACAAGGTGCCACTAACAACACTGGAGGTCCGTCAGTCTTTGTCTTGTATCCGTGGGCCTGATGTATGAACAGATTAAGGTGCATGTGAGCAGCCAGAACACCTGGGACAAGACAGGAAGTCATGAGTTTTGGTGCAGAAGCCCCCAGAAGAGGTTTACGATTAACCACAGCCATTTGAATCGGGGTAACTATTTATTCATAATGACTCTCCTGGTGAATCATTCACACTCCTCGCCGGAAGGGTCCATTAACTACAGCAAACTGCAATGATCCTTAAACGACTTCTTATAATCGATTCTCGTGTGGTTGTCATACATGCATCAATGAAGAGTCCCCTGCAGGAAAGTATTACCGGTTTCCATCGAGCCATTTCCTACAGCCCGTCTCCTTGGCATTTTCTCTTTGAACGCAAATGCACTTTTTGTTGCTGTCGACATAATTGACCCCTGAATAGGGTCTCTCTCCCGCCAGCACCAATGTAACTGAGGAATCAACCGGAAATAGGAAATGGGTGAGTGCTTTTCCGTTGCTTTTTCTTTTGCAAGGCGAGAGTGTGAAGAGGAGAATGTGATAAGGGCTTCCGGTCTGGAGGATGGCTCTGATTACAGTCATGGTGACCTCGTGCTGAAATGGGGGTAAGGGTGACCCTTGCAGGGTGACGTTGCAAGGTGACATTCTGCTACACCTAACCCTTAGAGCCAGTTTACTCTACGCTTGCACCAAGTACACTTATGTGTGCCTCTACAGCAAGTTGCCAACTTGATAATATTGCTTCAGCATTTTCCATATCAGGACTATTCAAGTCAGGCTCCTCAAGCTCTGAGCCCTGCTGATTTCCCAGCTTTCCTTTACCTGTGAGCCGGGTTAGGGTTAGGGTTAGGGTGAAGCCTCTGTGCTTCCAATCAGAATCAGTAATTATTAAACTAAATACATGGGAGAACTGAAAACAAGGCCTGGATTTGGAATTGAGGGCCAGATTTGGAACATATCACGCGGCCCTGAGGGTTGAAGAGCCCTGCTCTACATTCTGCCCACTGCTCTACTTCACATTGGTACTTTGCTCTGCCACATATCCCTTTAATACCTCATGCTGAATGTTGCATTATATGATGTTAGATATGTCATAGTAGTTAGTACTTTGTACTTAATACAGCTGTATTGATATTGGAAAAAAATATTTTTTTGCAATAAATATTGTAATATTTATAAAGCAAAAAGGAGTTAAAAATAAATCAATTTCTCACTAACACACCTGCAGCAAAAATGATTGAGTCAGAGGGCTCATGCAAAACAGCTTTGGTAAACGTTAATTTTAAACATATACTAGATAATCTTGAAAAATCAGTCATTAAAATTGGCAAGCTTGCTAAGTTTTGTTTCCTGCAACAAAATGTAAATCTTCTAGCCAAGTGTAAATCCCCTGGTCACGGCTAATTTTATCACCAAGATTTCTAAATACCAGCACGGTATTGAAAAAAAAATGTTGCTTATGAAAATACCTTATAAAACCCAGCTGTGTTGTGGTAATTGCATAACTTGCAATGCTGATTTTAATATTACACATTCATCCAGTCCTATTTAGTGTTTTTTGTATTTTAATGCTGCACTTGTTAATTGTTTTGTTGATTGTCTGCAGTCTGTGGAGAAGGCATTTAAGTAAAAGTTTCATTGTACTTTGTACACTGCAGTTTGTGGATATGACACTGCTTTCTTACCTCAGATTGAATTGGGAAGCAGAAGAAACTTAAACTGGCAATAAATTTTGAAGACACTGTACACAGATGCATACAATAGTTTCGGAATATTTTTATCTTGCCTCTGAAAATATTACATTTTGAATATTTTCCGGTCACCAATTTTTAAATAAATAAAATAAAATAAAAATCAGATGTTACTTTAATGCCAGCTTTACATATAGTCCTATGACAAAAGGTGTCCATACTGCCCCCCATGATTTTTGGTGCTGCTGCATCTACACGTAGGTGCACAAATGACGCGTGGAATGAACGCAGGATACGCGTGGCGGCCATAATGCGAAAGCGGCCCTCAGGTTATGCCACATGTGCTTTGTCTGTTTCTAGCTGTTTTCGAACTAGTTCTGCTTCTGAGTCTCCTTTATCCACACAGAAACACCAAAATCAAAAGTACTCACCTCCCCACTATGGGGAGTCAGCCAGGGAGAAGCATTTTCTCAAGCTAAATTCAATTTTAGTTGTGAGTCAGACGTTCAGAGTTTGAAATGAGTGGAAATGGACATTTTCCATGAGATCCTGTTCACTTGCATTGGCTGAACCTGCAAAACGTCAAGCTGTAACATAGCTTGAGGTCTTGGCTATCAGCTTGAGCGTGCCGATCTCCTGCTGGCACGGCTGACCGTGTCATTTGCTCGCTTCCTGTTCAGAATTTATGTGCTTTGTGACCATGCGCTGGAACGGCCATGTGGCAGATAAACAGTGGATGGAGAGTTTCTGTGGATGACAGTCAGTACATTCTACTTGTGGTTTACGGGGGAACTCAGCTGTTTGGAGGTGAATTTCGCAGGAAATTGTTAATGATGAGTTAAAGGGCCCCACCTGTCTCACTCCTGCACATGATTATTTGTGTTTATTCCACATTCTGTCTGCTTTTCTTTGTCCTTTTTGAGCCAAAGGCAGAGACCTGTGCTTCAAAGCCACCTTCATAGGCACCCCTTGGGAGCACATCTGGCATTTCGGACTGCGCTCCAGGCATCAGATGTCCGGGGGACCGTCGTTATGGGCCATCACTATGCGGTGACTGTCCCGCTTTCCTGTGTGTCCCCCCCCCCCCCCCCCCTGCAGGATGTCTCAGTACACAGACGAGCCACGCTTCACCATCGAGCAGATCGACCTGCTGCAGAGGCTCCGGCGTACCGGCATGACCCGCTCGGAGATCCTGCATGCGCTCGACACACTGGAGCGGCTTGATCGCGAGCACGGAGATAAGTTCGGTCGCCGGCCCGCCTATGGGGTCGGCGAAGGGGGCGGGACCTCAGCACCGGGCGTCTCCGCCTCCACCACCTCGTCTACCTCCACCGTGGCGCCGGCGGCCTCCTCATCCACCACCAGCGCCGCCACGCAGACGCAGTACCCTTCCGGCCTTTCGCCATCCCCCAGCAACAGCTACGACACGTCTCCCCCGCCGCCTGCCGCCGCCATTGTGGCGCCCTCTGCTGTCCCTCTGGCGCCAGCCGCCCATAACGGCCGCGACAGTCTGGCCGCCACGCCCAACGGCAAGCTGTCCCCACCGCGCTACCCCATGACGCCCACTGCGGCTGTGGCTCCACGCCCTTACGCCTTCGAGGCCACGGAGGAGGAGCTGGACATCGATGACAAGGTTGAGGAGCTCATGAGGTCAGTGGGCATGGTGGGAGATCCCAGCTGTGGAGATGAATGATCAAACCTGGTGTTCAGTTACAAGGTGAATTTAGTGGGGTTTTTTTGGTAAGCACAAGACTGCAGGGCCCAGTCTCTCACCTCTGCCTTATCCAAACCCTTTCTTGAGTTCCGCTCCCGCTTAGACGGGTTTTATTTTTTGCAGGCCGGGTGACAGACGTTCTCACATGAGCGGTTCTTTTTTTGTCACCTTGGCTGGTGGCTGGAAGGACCCAGAAGGTTGGCAGTTGTGTGAACTGCCAGAAACCACAAATATCTCTCATCCTTCCATTTATAACCCAGAAGCATTTCTTACATAATGTGTATTACTCTGAGCTTATGCGAATCGTACCAGCCACCAAATAAATGAACATAACTTTATCATTGTGTATTGAACTGCATATGACCTTCATATACTAAATTATCTTAATAATATATAATGTACTGTGTACTGTTTTGTCTGGCAGCATGATAAAATTCTCCCAGTATCTGCTGGGGATTTGGTCCAGCTGACCTACCCTGCATGTCCATCCAGTTACTCTCCAGTACCATCATTCCTAGACGGCATCTTAAGACATTTGCTGCCCTCATTGTTAGCTGCTTATCTTAAGCATTTGGTTAAGGATAAACGGACCCCTGCGAGATTCTCGTGATAAATGATCCCGTCACAAGCCGTTCACTCATCCATGGATGGATGGATGAATGGGTGGAGATTCCCTTGTTAAACGATCCTGTCGCAAGCCGTAAACCGGGTAATGAATATCTCCTGGGCTCCATCTCTCTGGACCATCCTGAGAGCGCCGGCGCGATGCCGGGTCTCGGCACTTGGAGGCGTGAGATTAGGCTGCTGGCTGATGTGAGCGCTTTCAGGAAGGGACGTTTTGTTTGTTTCCGCTTTGATGTGAAGGCCCCCGGGGAGTGTCCTCTCCATCCCCCGCATATCTGTGGACTATCGATTCTCTCAGGGAGGCGG
Organism: Paramormyrops kingsleyae; assembly: GCF_048594095.1. Taxonomy (NCBI): domain Eukaryota; kingdom Metazoa; phylum Chordata; class Actinopteri; order Osteoglossiformes; family Mormyridae; genus Paramormyrops; species Paramormyrops kingsleyae. The sequence continues at coordinate 22,576,973 of NC_132815.1, forward strand.
GAGTCCGAGGTTCAGATAGCCGGGCCTGGATGAAAGCAGCGCCGCTCTCGGCTCTCCTTAATGCAACGTCTCTGTCCTCCCAGCGCCCTTCAGCCACATGTTAATGGCAGCGCTATGCAAAGATCCCCCCCCTCCCCAATCTCAGAGATGTTTACTGTAGAGATTACCTACAAAAGCCATATAGCATGGATTCTCTTTTTTTTAAACTTCTGTGTAGAATACCGGGGCTCCTTAATCAAGGTCAGGGCCGTGCGATATGTTCCATTACTCTCACGCCTAATTTAAAGCTGCTGATGACGTCACCTTAGGCTCTGGGCGGGTGTGAACACGAGGAGTGTTTATTATCACTCTTGCAGCTGGCAGCTCAACACGTTTAACCAAACCAGCAGATTCAGAATCACTGGGCGACTGCAAGGCGACTCGCCACCTTAAGATTGTGGGGGGGGGGGCCCTTAGGGGGCCAGTGGGGATGCAGTGCTATTCTCAGCACTCTGCTCTCTATTTCCCAGCCGGTCCTCAGGGACCCCCCAGATGTTTTTGCTCCCTGCCTGAGAACCAGGCTGGGAAACGCGTCTCTATTGAATTCTGTATTCATTACACGAATCATCTTAATCTATGATGGCTGTACAGTGGTGCACTGTCACTTCATACCTCCAAGACTGGGGGATTCGAATCCCACTCCAACTGTGCCTATGCTGGGATCACATGTTCTTCCCGTGTCATGTGGGTTTCCTCTGCGAAACTGTGGTTTCTTCTCACAGTCTAAAGACATGAAGCTGGGCTAGTTAGCAACCTCTGAATTGCCTGTATTGGTGTGTGTGTGCACCCTGTGATGGACTGGCATCCCTGTGAGGCATCTCTGTGAGGCATCCCTGTGAGCCGTACCCTCTTTTGTACTTTGTGCTGTCCCCACACTGGTTAAGCGGCTCCAGCAGATAGAGAGAATGGGTGGAAAAATGACTTCTAGCTTGTAAATGAATATGTAGTAATTAGGGATGCACCGATTGCAATTTTCTTGGCCGATCCCGATTACCAATTTTTTTGGTTTGTGCGATCGGCCGATACCTTTTTTTCCGATACCGATTTTTGCCCTGAGAACAGCAAATGCATACAAAAATCACATTTTCTTCACCTCAAAACTTTATTTTCGTAACAGACTCTTATTTAACTTTACAAATTCAAATAAATTAAACTAAAACAAATAAATAAAACCCCAACTACAACTAAAAATTAATATATTCTTTAAAATAATAATAGGTGCAGCAAGTAAACGTGTGACATGACACTAGATTAAACAACTCCGGTAGCTCGACGTCCGAAAAGTAACGCCTACTCGGTATTCTGTATTTTGGGCTGAGGTAATTTATCAGATTTTTGAAGCCTCTATCCTCAACTACAGAAAACGGCTGGTCATCCAGTGCCATGAATTCCAAAATTTTCCTCGTAATTTCTTTGCTCTTTTCACTGCTTATACCAACGAAAGACAGCACAGACTGCTGGCTCGTAGATGGCTTTCGCTTTGCTAGCTTCTTCAAACTGAGCATGTTCACTGGGGTGATGTGTTTTTAAATGTCTAATTAAATTTGTTGTGTTAAATGTCTTTGTATTGGTTCCCCCAAGGTATACCTGGTCCTTACACTTGCTGCAGATAGCGAATTTTGTGTCCGCTTGGCTCACATTGAAGAATTTCCAAATTACAGACATTTTATGCATGCTTAAATGTGCGCGTGACCGCGCATATGATTTACTGTGCATGCGCAAGATCGGTTCGTAATCAGAAATATGTGAGACTGATCAGCCGATCATCGATCAGGCTGAAAATCGGCCCATTCCGATCGCTAGCTGATTGATCGGTGCATCTCTAGTAGTAATGTCACTTCAAGGTCATTCATGAAGGTAGGCCAAACGGGGGGGGGGGGGGTACTTTGTTCAGGATAGGGTGAGAGATACTAGCAGATAAGTAAAACTCGACAACATGAATTCCACGCCACACTCAATGCTCTTGAATCCAAGATCTCAAGTGCAGTCTGGGTTCATGAACCTAAACTTTGTGTGTTTATGTATCAGAGGGGTTGGCGTTCTGTGGCGTAGACGTCATCTCCTTTCTTCCCTTCCTCTAATTCTGCATCGCTCTGTGCTGGCAGGAGAGACAGCAGTGTCGTCAAGGAGGAGATCAAAGCCTTCCTGAGCAATCGCCGCATCTCACAGGCTGTGGTGGCTCAGGTCACAGGTCAGTTGTAACTCCCTGGGTTTCCATCAGAGTGAATCAGTGAGTTCAGCGGTAATGTCATGTCCTCGATTTGTCAGTCTTGTGGACTTGGTCATTTTCTGAGGTCTGTGTGGCATGGGAAACTACAGCAATTGTCCCCCAAGCCACAACGCATTTGCTGCTTGTCACCCCCCTCCCCAGGAATCAGTCAGAGCAGGATCTCGCACTGGCTGCTGCAGCAGGGCTCGGACCTGAGCGAGCAGAAGAAGCGGGCCTTCTACCGCTGGTACCAGCTGGAGAAGACCAACCCCGGTAGGGTGATCTCGTGGTGCCGCTCGCACACTGAGTCATGACTATAAGGGAGCCCGTCATTTACCAGTTTATATTATCTGCTGGGGCTGTCGCAGGACGGAACGCCAGAGCACATAAATTTCATCCATTCGCCGCACTTAAAATAAAACGACACACGCCGCACAGAGTATTTCTGGTCGAGGGGAGAGTGGAAAGTGATGTCTCAGGGGAAACGAGGGAAAGCAGAGAGGGCCTGGCACTGCTCTCGGTGAGGCGGACCGGTTAGCGTGCGGCTAATGGCGCGCTTCTGACCCCGTTACCGAATGCCTTGCTGCGGAGGTACGTGAACAGCAGCCAGGGATGATGCTCCCTGTAACTTCCTGTAATGCTTCCTGTAACATTTATGGGGCGGCTTCCTGTCATTCTTCCCTGTCTCCACCTAGCTAAAGCCAAAATGGCTGCGTTGGGTGAACAGATCCTGTTCACACACCGAAAGTGCCAAGTCAGCTTTAACACTGTTCAGGATAGGACCCATCCCAGCTTGTGGTCTGTAAACCACTGACTGTTGGTCTTCAGCTTTATACAACTGAGCAGGCATCCATGATGGAGGTTACTGTACCGACTAGAGCCGCCCATAAGGGGGCTGAATAAGGAACACTTTCAGGGGTGGGGCGTGAGTGTGTGAACATGGATAATGGTAGCTTTGGTTTGGAGAGGGGGTGGGGGGCCATTTTTCAGCCATATCTTTGTGCGGCCCTGGTACTGAGCACAACACTGAGGGAATTAGTGTGTCTTGTATGCAACAGTTCTGAACGTAATTGCAGTGATGGGTTTTTTAATGAAGGCATTAGTGTTTGGCTTTAATAGCCCTGGAATGTGCTATTATCCAGTGTTGGGTGTATGTGTGGTTTTTCAGGCCACTGTGCTTTACTCCTTGCATTCCAACCCTTTTGACCGAGTCGGTCACTCCTCACCGTGTCCCAGGTGCCACCCTGAACATGCGGCCTGCGCCCCTGGCCTTGGAGGAGATGGAGTGGAGGCAGACCCCACCCCCCGTCAGCACCGCGCCCGGAAGCTTCCGCCTGCGACGGGGGAGTCGGTTCACATGGAGGAAGGAGTGCCTCGCTGTCATGGAGAGGTACGTGGAGAGACGTCCTGCTCTGTATTGCTCCAATGGCCACGTCATCACACCTCCTGGCCTGCAGGTGGCAGCACACTCATACCCTCTGGGTGATTTATCTCCCTCCACCATCCCACCAGCTACTTCAATGAGAACCAGTACCCCGACGAGGCCAAAAGAGAGGAGATTTCAAACGCCTGCAATGCCGTAATACAGAAACCGGGTAAGGCTTGGTGTTATAGAGTCCATAGAGTAGTTCCATGTTCCTCTGATATGTGACTGACATACAGCCTCACATGGCTGAAGCCACATCTTCACAGGACCATAATAAGCTCCTTCCCTTTTCCCAGCTGCACCAGTCGACTCTACTACCATTTAATAAATTCCCTTCCTCACACCTCCCTGATCTGTCCAGCTGTAGAGTTATGAAAAAGTCTCACTCTTGTAAATTCCTAACAGGTTATATTCGCTTCAGGATTGGATCTTCTTCCTTTTGACTTTATTTACCCCTATCACTAGCTCACTTGATCTAGTTCCTCCTCCCCTACTGCTTCACAATGTCCCTCTCCTCCCCTCCCCCAGGCAAGAAGCTGTCTGACCTGGAGAGGGTCACCTCACTGAAGGTGTACAACTGGTTCGCCAACCGACGGAAGGAAATCAAGCGAAGAGCCAACATTGGTAATGTCCCGCCTTCGCAGAGCCAGCAGCTAATCACAGAGACATGGGCATTAGGAGCGTCATAAAGGGTGGGCAGTGATTGGCCAGAGATCTGCGTCCCTTGGACTTGTTAAATAGCTGGCCATGTGTGATGTGAAAAGCGGGTGTGAGCGCAGGTCAGGTCAGTGACTGCTTGTTCTGCCCTCCCTAAGAAGCCACAATCCTCGAGAGCCATGGTATAGATGTGCAGAGTCCAGGTGGGCACTCCAACAGCGATGACGTAGATGGCAACGACTTCTCTGAGCAGGTCAGCAGGGGAGGAAGCTGACGGGGCCAGCTGACTCCATCACAAACCTGATGAAGTCCGGTCCGTCTCTGAGTCTTAAATGTGGTCTGATGAGAATATAGCACACTGCAGTGGGACCCAGAACTGACCCATGTGGAACCGTTTGCAGGGCTGTGACGTCAGCTATTTTGAGAAGAGATCGGTGACCCGACCCTTTGGCTTCTACAGACTGGAACCGTCATCACCAACGCAGGTAGGCTCGTACCCCCCAGCCTCGTAACCCCCAGGCTCGTACCCCCCAGCCTCGTAACCCCCAGCCTCGTACCCCCCGTCGCTAAATAAACTTCCCCTGCCTGCATCCTGGCAATGCGGTAGGAAGGTACAAGCTTGCTGAGAACATGCCATGACATGGGGAATTGACTGTAAATCGGCCCCCTGTACTGTCCAAACGAACAGGCTCCCCCTATCCGCTGCACATCAGATCCTGTTTGATCTCAGAATGCAGACGGTCTGTACCGTGCAGATCGCGCTGAGTGCTATAGTCGTGCCTGCCTAAGACGTGCATTACTAGGGCTTCTCCAAATGCATAGTGACATGCTTTATGTTGCCATGAGTCATCGAGGAGAGGCGTGATATAGATGCAGGGCTTTACAGTGCTGGCAGACTGCCAGACATGCAATTTAGACCACAGACACAGGAAACGGTTCAGTTAAAATAAAGGATAGAGCAGAGTGCTGGAGTGAACCATGTTACCTAGAAGGCACCGCTGTGTGATCAGTTAGACTCGGCAATTACTGGAGTATTTTATCGGCACCTCTATTTAGTCATGCTGTTCACCCCGCCCACCCCCGCCCACCCTTCACTAGGATGACAGCACCAGCCACAGTGACCACCAGGATCCCATCTCCCTGGCTGTGGAGATGGCTGCCGTCAACCACACCATCCTGGCACTGTCCCGGCCAGGCACAGTTCCCAGTGACATCAAGACTGAGGCTCTGGATGATGACTGAGTTGGGTGGGTGGGTGGGTGGGGGTGTGTGTGTGTCTGTGTGGGAGGGGGGTAGAGTGTAGAAAGAGAGGGCCTGAGACCAATGGTGACCAAAATATCAGTGGCTAATGCACACACAAGGAACTGCGAGTCATACAAAACACCCCAGCCCTCCTAGTCCTCCCTAATCCCACAATACTCTTTGCTACTTCTTCACAGTCTTCCTCTCCTGCTTCAGTGAGTACACCAGAAATCCTTATGCTCGTCTCAAAAGAAATAGTCTCGCAGTGCTGTTCTGCCCTTTAGTGTAGCTTTTATTTTACTATGTGTACCTCCCATGACGAGAACAGGCCTTGCCCAAAACCAAAACCTGTTTTGTTCCTCTGTCCTGCCTGTCAGCAAAGAGGGTAGTAGGAGTGCTTTCGGCGAATACAGAGCAACAGTATTACCCTCTTGTGCCCTCTGTTGCTGTGCTTTCTCGATGCTGTTGTGCGTTGTAGTGGCCTCACCTAGTCAGTCAGTCCCACCCACCAGCACAGGGGGGATGCCTGGGGTGGGGTGGAGAGATGGGCAGCCCACAAAGCTGGGATAGAACAGGTGATGAGGAGCACGTGTGTATTCACGGACACCCAAATAGGCCACAGGTGCCAAGTGGTCCCACCGAACTACGAAGCATTATTTTATATTATTTTAACTATCACACTTTACAGACCCTTTTGGGAGTTCCCTGCACTGTAGGTGGTGACTCATACCCACTGTTAACCTAAATGGGGGTGCAGGGAAGCCCCAGGCATGACACACAACCAATGGGAAACTGCTGGATGTGCCCGTCTTGTTCAATACACAGCTGTACCCAAAGCCATTCGCAAGAACCAGAAGCTCATCTGTAGCACCAAGCTGTAGCTGGCGGTGGCAGATCAAAAGGGGGCGCTCGCTCTCTTTCGGGCCCCGCCGATTTGCCGCACGAGTCGGTTAGGGGTGGGGGCCTCTCTCTGCCAGCGTCGGCTTTGGACTGACCGACGACACTGGATGTGGGTGATTGGCTGGGACGGGGGGTGGAGGCTGACTGTTAGTCTTTATCACTGCTTAAAAGGCTACATTCTAGTCCTTCACCCACCCCGACACGCAAGCCTTTAGTCCACACCACATAGGATGCTGCTTTCAGTGTGAAATAACGTACAGCACTTGCTGCCCAATTAACGGCTAAGCTGACCGGCAAGTCATTCATTCTGCTGCTTCAGAACTGGATCCCCTGTGAGGTTCCGCTGTTACTAACCGGCGCTTGCTTTCGATATCAGTATCTATCTAAAGAGGACAAAAAATAGGCTCATTTTAAAAAGACAAAATGTATTTAATATTGTATTTTGTCCGAGTTCCTCAACTGTAAAATTTAAAGATGTATAGCAAACTTTTTTTAATTTTATTTTTTCTAAATTACCTCTCAATGTTTTAGTTTGTTCCCCACTCTCGGTTTCTAGGTGACCTTTATCGCTTGTTTTCCATTTCGAGGTGAGAGCGATCCACCCCGTGTTCCTAAACATGAGGCTTCAAGGCAAAGCATCCTCCCCCAAAAAAGGGGTGGAGTCCAGCCTAGGCTCCACCCACTCAGAGCAGCCACATCCACATGGGGTGAGGATGACAAACTGTGGCCTAGCGAGCCGTGCCGAACGCCAACGGCGTGTATAGCAGAGGAACTTAAAGTGGGGGGGGGGGGGTTTCAGTGTGTTAGGGAGTTTCACACATGGTGTTACCTGGATTTATGTGGCTCCATGTTTTCCAACCACCAACAGGGAGGCACAAGACATAACTCTAATTATATATATAAATGAGAGCTTGCTTGATGTGAGCGAAAAATAGCTTGTCGTCCTCCAGCACATTTAATACCTTAATGCAGCCCGAAGAATGACCGTGTTCATCAGGGACATGTCAGTCATGGGTCAGATCACATTTACATCTGGACAAGCAGCCTGCAGCATTTGCCATTCTGCTAAATCTGCTCACTATCTAGAGGCGAGCGCTGATGTTCTAAGGACTGTCCTCAAAGGGCGGTGCACTTTACCGCCAGGACTAAAGGGGTTGCAAAGTCAGCGAGACGAGCCCCTGGCATGCAGGTGTCAAACTGCAGGCCTGGGGGGGGGGCAGAGCCCTGCACATTTTTGGGTTTCCCCGCATTTGACACACCTGACTCCTTGTGCTAATTACCACACAGCTCCTGAGCTGAATCATTTGTGGTGGAACAGGGAAAGAGCTAAGCTACACAGGCTCCGCTCCCCCAGGACTGACTGCAGTTTGACACCCCTGGATTAAAGCATACACTCATACGTCTGATGCAGTGATCACTATATGGCAGCTTCATGACAGCAGGGATGCCACACTAAGTTCTGCCAGCGGGTCACTTTACAGCATCTCTTCAAGGTCCCACCATTACTGGGAGCATGCAGAAAGACGTACACAGAGCGCTAAACCTCCAACACGGGCGTGGTGGGCGTGACCTTCTGCTGGGGGGGTGCTTTGCCATGACAGGCTTCAAAGGTCACTTGTCCCTAAGTGTCATCTGTCCTTGTTAAATGTGGAGAAAAAACTTGATAAAGTATATGAAAGTTATCAATTTAAAAATAGTTAATATCCCTTCATTGTATCTGAATTTAGTGCCTTTTTTGGACAGTAGACTGTTCTGTAATTAAACTGTAGTATATATATAAATGTTTTTGTACAGTTTATTTGTTTAAGAACTTTTTTTTAAAACCTGTGTTTTAGTATTGTACCTACTAGAGAATAAAAATTATATCAATGAAATGAAACTCCTTGCCCATCTCTGGCTCGTTGATTTGCTACATGACACTCGTACCTGGGACCACACTGGCCTGAGCAGAGGAGAAATCGCTCCTGGGGGACATGTACAAGGGCTCTGCTCTCTTGTAATAATCATTTAAAAACCTGCTGCGGTGGGGCAGGGGGGCACAAAGATTGGGTATCACTTACCATTACAATGCCAAAATAGACCAAATTAGTCTACTGCCATCTGTTGATGAAGCTACAAGCCGCAAGAGAAACCATCTGTCGAAACCTTTCCTTTATGCAAATATTTAGATGGCCATTAGGCAGGTACATCTGTTCCTTCGATTTTCTATCAATAACCAGAGATCTAGGAACATGTGGGCTGCCTTTGTTTCCTGGCTGGGCTTTAACGTCACCAGATGCGAGCTTCTGCCTATAGCATCCATTGGGATGTAGCTTTAGTACATCTGTCTGTACCCTTATAAGGCATGAGCCCACCCCTCTATAGGAGTTCATATAGCCCAAGTTTATCTAGTAAAGCAGAGTAAGTGGCAGCAGGTGAGGTGGGATCCGGGGACACATGTTTGGGTTCAGGGGATGCTGGGATTGTTACAGGAGGACACTGGTTATTCGGCACTGGAATGGCAGTCGAGGTGAAAGGTACAGGCACTGAGAAGCACTTACTGCCAGAAAAAAACATCTGGGGGGGCGGAAACCCAGTACGGAAAAGGGGGGGGGGGAAAGATGCAGACCCAGATAAAAATACACAGCAGCTTCATTATCGAAAACCGCCACGTCCTGCTTCTCAGCAAAGTCGCACCCTGACATCAGTCGGCGAGCTGCAGTCTGGATTCTGAGCTCTGCAGAGTACATCTGTATGTTTAATTCCAACACATACTCATTTGTATCAGGTGAGGGCATTCAGGCTAAACCAATTAAATCAAAGAATATAAACCACATGACTAGCTTGTTAGCCAATAGAATCAAAAGGAAAACCACACGCCATAGCTACTGAGCCGACCAAATCGAAGTATAAACTACATGGCTAGCTGTTGATAAATGTAATTCAAGCTGAACTAAAGAGGAAAACCAAGTAATGTGGAGGATGGTCGATTCTCCCAATTATCTACCAACAGACAGTGGTGGGCAAGGTTCCGTTAACCGCTAATTAGCAAAGTTGACTTTTTTGTTAACAGATTAGCATTTCTGCTAGCTTTGAAAACTCTTAGTGGACCAATTAGCTTCTGCTAAATTTTGTTCCGCTAACATTTTTTTTGTAGGTGACATGAGCAAAGCTTAATGCATTTAAAACACTTGTGAGCCCTACAATCATACACATTTGTTTCTGTTTGTTGTGAGTGTATCTGCAACATTCCATCTGGCATGCTATTGGCTGACTACATGTAAACACACGATGTGATTGGTTGATAACTTGTCAGATTTAAAGTAGTCCGGGCTAAATGTAGTCCATTTAAACTGGGGTACCTTGACTGAAGTGAAGAAAAACGGGCCTGTATCATGAAGCAGGATTTCTTGCTTAGCTGGATAACGTTGGATTTAAGGTACCCCAGTTTAAAGGGACTTTTAGCATTTATCGTTAGCGTCTGCTAATTTTTTTAGTGGATTAATCATGCAATAAATTAAATATATTCTCTTCAGACAGAATGCTGGGTTAATGTTTGAAATCCATAGATCATCTGGATTCTGCCAGGTCATCATATTTTCTTCACAAGCCATCAGAGCACACAGTATACACAAACACGCACTCTCAGTGAATAAGTGTCAGAAGTGAGACATTGCAAAAATGTTTATTACTGTATCTGACTTGAACTTTTGAGAGTCCCTGCATTAGTGTGCAATGAACTTGTCTGAACCATCAACAATGATAAAACTTCAATTTAAGAAAATAAATAAATACACAAACCCCTTGATTGGTTTGATGACATTTTATCCCTTGCAGAAGGAGAGTAAGGTCGGGTTTAATGTTACTGAATTACTGCAGGTTCGCAGAACTGTTGCAAACATCTTTTTCGTGTCATCCATGTAATGATCGCAGGTCAAAAACAATGTTTGGGAGAAGTTAAAAAAAAAAAAAAAAAACATGACCACCACCATCCAAGTCCAAATCCCCTTCGCAGCAAAATCTCATGGGTTCATTGCCAACCCACCACAGTATGGCATCTACAATGTTTGGCATGTTGGGGTCACTCATAATGAAGGCTGATGCAGCAGCGAGTAGTTCATTACAAAAATGTTCTTAGTGATGTGTTCGTGGCTTCGTAGAGTCCAGTTATATTCCACTGGAAAACCTTCAATGCTGTAACGGAGCTTAGTGCTGTTTTAACAGAGGCCACTCCGTGCTTCATAAACCAATCACAGGACAGAAAGCACATATATTTAAGGCAATGCGGCCCTTGAAGTGCCAAAAGAATGGAGAAATAAAATGCACATCATCATACAGGTCAGTAAATCATGAAGGCAGAAACAGGAAGTAGTTTCCCCCCCCCCCAACATAACTCATACATGAAGCATTTAAATAAACCATTACCCTTAACCATCATACACATACAATATAATATCCTGCAGCCTGGATATTGGATACTGGTGCATAAATCGAAGACCAAAGACCTAAACTATCAGATGGGAGCAGAGATTAGATATTTGCCCCAAAGATACAGATTATTCCCATGGCCCTCAACCTAGATTTTTAAAAATTAAAAATTGATTAAAAATGATTTAATTGTGCAATTCTGGCTCCCCACTGAAAATAAGAGGTTTACACCAAAGCTTTAAATGGTCCTCTAGCTTTACATAGAACTATGCGTGTCGGACAAAGTAAAGAGGGGGATCCTCCCATAGATTGGATGCTGCTTCATTTTTATTTTTTGTAAACCACTCATAAAAGGCCCATTCATTCCCCGAGTCCTACTCCCTGAGATGTGAGAAAAATTAAGATTCAAAGCAGACATTCTTAAAGGCACATTATTCTAAAATATTTAAAAACTTCTGGAAATATATTAAAAGGTGATAAAAGGTTTACGATTTCTCAGGCAAAAATGACACTGTAGGAACAAGCCGATACAGCCAGTGACAAAGCAGCTTTGGACAGACAGTAATGTTATAGAAGTCATGGAGTATGTAGGGAGGAGCCCAACACTGGCAGTATTTGGCAGCACGTGCCTTACTCTAACACCATGCAAAAGGTATATGCCGCATGTGCTATAGACATTCCAGTGGTCTGGTGTTGAAATATCCTTGCACACACAGTGTGCTCTCTGTCCACTAGGGGGCTCCACCACTCACCATAAACACAGAATGAATGAATGTTCTTTCAAATGTGGCACCAAAGGCAGGTTCTGCCACCTTCTCAGTGACGCCAGTCAGAGGGAGATGAAGTTTCCTAGGCCTCAAGGGGCCCCATGCCGTACCCCCGACTCAGTTGTTCCAGGACTTACGATTGCGGGTCAGCGTGTCGCCTTTTGCCAGGGCTGTCAGGGCGGCCAGGTTTGGGTTCGAGCCAAAGCCGGAGCTATGGCGCTTCTCTTTGCGCCGCTTGGAGCCGTCGGCCCGGGTCACCCTGTCGGGTCTCACCAGAACCCCATAACCGGGGTTACAATGAAAGTACCGGCGTCCGCTAACTGAGCCGTCGTTCTTACCTGTGAATGTCATGAGAAGAAACATCAGTGACAGGTATCAGGGATGGGTGTCCTGGTGCCCTAGGTGAGATTCTGCTTCTACTTAGAATTACTGTTGAATCTGAACGTCATTTGTCTGCTGCCCGTAACCCTAACCCTAACCCTTCCCTCAGTCACGTAGAACAAAGCCGGTACGCATCTAGGGCTGGACTGGATAACAGTGTAGTAAAGAGAATCAGCTGCATGAAATACATCCAGAGAATCTCAACTTAACATGGAAATCAACAAGAACCAATTGAAGCGTGTAATATTAACATTTATGAATATTCCAAAGCTCAGGATTATTCCGAGCCGCAGCCATCCAAGAACCACTCGACTCAGCAAATCGTCCCCAATAAGCCCTCAGCCAACCTGTCTGGAGCGCTAAGCCGCATGACTTCTGTGGAGAAGTTACTGGATCGTGACCCTCCAGGACCAGCATTCAAGGAGGAGAGATTAACAACAGAACTTCATATGGCTCCATACTGTTCCTACTGAGCGAAAGTGAGACGTACCAGAAGGAGTGTCGAGTTCCACGCCGACCCATATGCCGTCTGCAAAGTCGCTGGGACCCACGTAGCGCACGGTGCCACTTTTGTTGGTACCTACAGTCACATACTGTCCCTCTTTCAACCAGTCAGGCAGAGGCGTTTCTCCGAGCTCGTCCGAATCCCATGCCATCTCCAGCCTGTCCTTAGTCTCGCCGGCATCGCTGCTGCCGTCTTCACTCAAGATGCTCCTGAAGGACTTAAGGTCAGAGGTCTTCACCTTCTGGATCTTGAAGGGGTTGATAAGAGCGGGTTTTAAAGGGGGGGGTTGGGTTCTAGACTCTGGGCTGCTGCAGAGATGAGCTTCAAGAGGAGCTGGTGTAATATTAGTGGCAGTAACATCAGCAGGAGTCACAATGGTTTGAGGTGATGGAGCAGTTTCAGCAATGGTATCTAGGAGAGGGGTATTAATAGGAATGGCATCCGGAGGAGCTGTTAGACTCCTATCAAGAGGAGGCGCAACAGTAAGTGTATCGAGAGAGGTGGTTGTAGTTTCATGAGTAGGGGAAACATCTAGAGCAAGACGAGTACTTGTATTATCAAGAGGGATAACAGTGAGCAAATCGAGAGGGGCACTAGTATTAGTGTCAAGAGGGGGGGCAAGAGTAACTGCATCCAGAGGGGCAGTTGTAGCATCCTGAGGTGAGGTATCAACCATATTGAGAAGGGCAATTCTATTAGTATCAAGAGAAGGGGTAAAAATAGCTGTATCCAGAGGGGCAGTTGTAGTATCCAGAGGGGCAGTTATAGTATCATGAGGACAGGTATCAACCATACCGAGTGGGGCACTTCTACTGGTATCAAGAGAAGGGGTAAATATAGCTGTATCCAGAGGGGTAGTAGTGGTAGTATCGTGAGGAGTCGTAGTAATAAGAACAGGAGACGTATAAGCAGGAACAGGAGACGTATAAGCAGGAACAGGAGACGTATAAGCAGGAACAGGAGACGTATAAGCAGGAACAGGAGACGTATAAGCAGGAACAGGAGAAGTATAAGCAGGAGAGGAGAGCAGCCTATTCCCATCTGGTGCCAGAAAGCCTTTGGCAGTCAGCGTCTCCTGAGGCTGCTCTTCCTGCCCAGCCATGTCTCCTGGTGGTTCTCCAGCCTCAGACTTCACAGTACCAGCGGAGCCCTCCCTCTGGTCGCTGCCAGGTCCAGGGGCTGCCGGCACGCTGCTGGGACCCATGCTGGTGACAGGGCTCGGGTCCTCGCTGGACACTTGCGAAGCGTCGGACAAGGTCGTGGTGGAGACGCTGGCTGAGGAGTAGCCACTGGAGAGGACACTCATCGGGCTGATGGGCACGTCGTGGGGATCTCTGACTGAGGGGACGGGGGCCCCTGCGGTCTCCACCCGTCCCTGCCCCTGGAGACATCCAAACATCACCTCTCAGTTACACCGCTTCAGAATGAATGCAGACACTTTAATATAATCCAAGGAACTGCTGAAGTATTTCCTTACAACCTAGACAAATTTACCATCAAATGATTAGTCTACACTTTAAGGGAGGGTATTTCAGCTCTGAGATGCTGCGCAGAGGTAAAGGGTGACATGAGTCATCTAACAACAGCTTTTAAAGAGACAGACTTGCCTGATTTGTTCGAACTGGGCTTTCCTTGGTGCATGAGGATTGTACTGAGATACGAGGCGTGGCCTAAGAGCGAGAAAACAGTGGGTGACGGCTCAGCTTTGAGTATTCATCAAGTTTAGCTGTTCATTATGTACTTCAGGTTCAGAGCCATCTGCTCAGTCTCAAAGGAGGGCATGTGGGACAGAGTCAGCAGCAATTTAGCAAATATCGTTCTTAATGTAGGTTAGTCCTACAGGAAAAATGTTGCATGTTACAGAGATTCAAGAACCGGACCACTGAGCATTAAATTTGACTGAAACTGAAATAATACATGATTCAAGCCAAGAATTCACAGGAAAAGATACAGTGAAGTAGTAGTAAAAAGAGAAATTCATGTGCAGTTTGCATACTTTATACAGGTATAGGTGACAAAACAGGTGCGGAAAGTACAAAAACAGCAAAGGCATTTTCTTGTTCATTCACAGTTGCACTTGCCATAGTTGGTCATTCTGAAGACCACCGCACCAGGTACTTGTGCAAAAGTACAACACTTCAAAGTGTAAAACCTGTTACCATCACAATGCGAGGCAGGATATTTTTCACTGAATTCGAAAAGTGGCTGCAGTATATTATAGGGCTGCTTGATGTGCAATATCAACATCACATGTTATGCACATGCAATTCTCACATTGCAAGAACAGCGACAGCTGGGCTGAGATCAAGTTTTTTCATACCTTCATACTGTCTGGACATCATAGCATTTTTACTTTGTCATAGGAAACAAAACCTAGCAACAACAATGCAATTATCTAGTATATGTTAAAATCAGTTTAAAGGTTATCTCCACTGACTTTGCACGAGCACTGCATGTGTTCTCTGAGACAATCAATCATTTTCATCCTTGCTGTTTAAATGCTTTATGAATATCCCAATATTTATTACAGCAAAATGACATTGAGATATTTGGAAAATTCTCCAATACTGTGCTGTCCTAGTATAATATACAAAATAGTTTTTTACTTCTTGTCATGCCATCCTGACCTTGTATCTGTTCTCCCAACCGGGACACAATTAAAGCTTTGGTCTCTTCATTTGTCCATGCATACATTATTATTTTTTTATTTTGTTTTTAAACTTCGTTTATGGTTGTTTTTTCAAGGCGTTTGTATTGTGTTTCAGCGCCAGGCTATTTGCATAACCACTTCACAAAGAAAGCATTTCAAATCCCACCCCAAAGTACTGAAGTACCAAAGAAGTACCCCAGCTGGTTTGGTTCTTAGGGTACTGGAACTTTTGATACTGGAACTCGACTGGAAGTCGAAAAGGGAAAGTACTGAAGCAAAAGTACGGTACCTGGTGCGGTGGAAAAGTGCACTAAAGCCCCCTCCAAAGATAGTTGATAAAATAGTATGAGGTCAATCGCCCAGGATTAAGTGACAGAGGCCCCCTGAGCCCAGCACCTACTAGGCCTGAGGTCAGGAGGTCAAACACTGCTACTCTGTTACTCTCTGGCTCGCTGTCTCCCTCTTCAGTGGGAGGCGCCTGAAACAAAACCAGCCCCGTTCACCCCTCCCGGCACAGTGTGCTTTCTCACTTCTACAGCAGTGGTTTTCCATCCTGTTCCTGCCCTGCCCCCCCCCCCCCCAGAATGATTTAATTCTCATAATGGTAAAGCATTGAGGGTGGGGGGCAGGGGAGTCAACTCTGCCATCATGACCCTTCAATAAAGAACAACAGCAATATCATCAGCAGCCTTCAGTAATGTAGGTGCTATGCTAAGCAGCATGCTAAGCCTCTGAGGAGTCTCATGGAGGTCTTCACTAGCATGGAGAGGCCAGGGGGAGGCGCCCACCTGCTGGGAGGGGAGGGACAGTCGCAGGTCCTTCTTGCCATCGCGAGCTGGGAGCAGGGACTTGAGTAGCTTGGGCATGGGGGCCACCAGAGCCTTCACTGGGGAGAGATAAGGAGCAGCCAATCCTGAGAGATCGGGGGCCGTCCAGAAAGAATGGGCTGCAGAAGGAAGAGGGGGAAGTGAGGGTGAGAAAAGTGAAGGAAGGAACAGGGCAAAGGCAACGGCATGGAGATGACAGGAAGTTACAGAGCACAGGAAGCGCACAGAGTCCGAACAGCAACAGGAATAACCGCTCAAACGGCTGCATGTAGGAGAATCACACATAAAGCACCACCGCCGCTAACGGGGCGCGGAGAGGCCACCGCCGCTGACGGGGCGCGGGGACGCCACCGCCGCTGACGGGGCGCGGAGAGGCCACCGCCGCTGACGGGGCGCGGAGACGCCACCGCCGCTAATAGGGGCGCGGAGACGCCACCGCCGCTAATAGGGGCGCGGAGACGCCACCGCCGCTGACGGGGCGCGGAGACGCCACCGCCGCTGACGGGGCGCGGAGACGCCACCGCCGCTGACGGGGCGCGGAGACGCCACCGCCGCTGACGGGGCGCGGAGACGCCACCGCCGCTAATAGGGGCGCGGAGACGCCACCGCCGCTGACGGGGCGCGGAGACGCCACCGCCGCTAATAGGGGCGCGGAGACGCCACCGCCGCTAATAGGGGCGCGGAGACGCCACCGCCGCTGACGGGGCGCGGAGACGCCACCGCCGCTAATAGGGGCGCGGAGACGCCACCGCCGCTGACGGGGCGCGGAGACGCCACCGCCGCTGACGGGGCGCGGAGACGCCACCGCCGCTGACGGGGCGCGGAGACGCCACCGCCGCTAATAGGGGCGCGGAGACGCCACCGCCGCTGACGGGGCGCGGAGAGGCCACCGCCGCTAATAGGGGCGCGGAGACGCCACCGCCGCTGACGGGGCGCGGGGAGGCCACCGCCGCTAATAGGGGCGCGGAGACGCCACCGCCGCTGACGGGGCGCGGAGACGCCACCGCCGCTAATAGGGGCGCGGAGACGCCACCGCCGCTGACGGGGCGCGGAGAGGCCACCGCCGCTAATAGGGGCGCGGAGACGCCACCGCCGCTGACGGGGCGCGGGGAGGCCACCGCCGCTGACGGGGCGCGGGGACGCCACCGCCGCTGACGGGGCTAGCCGTCACTCATTTCTATTTTGTCTATTAGATAAAATGTCATATAAAGCTGCATAATTTTAATAAATAAAAAATTGATATTCTAATCATTACAGGACAAACACCGTAAGGATATCAGGACTGGCTTTTCATGAAAAGAGCACCGGTGACGTGAGTCACCCTGGAACACTGACAGAATGAGGGGACACTTACTGGTAGGTCCTGAGCATCTGCAGAAGCAGACGTGCTGGGAGATTAGCAGATTCGGGGCATAGGCACTGGGTTACCTGGCTCCTGGTCCTGGGTGTGCGAGGATGAGAAGTGAGGAAGGCTGCCTTTCAGCTGAGCAGAGTCCATGTCCTGTTGGCTCTCCCAGCGATCCTAGGAGAGGGAACCAGTGAACATATGAAAGACTGATGCCAAAGCAAAGGGTTGGAACAGTGGCAGAACCCAGGTAAACAAGCACTTAGCTCTCATGAAATGGGCTGCTCACCTTGTTCTCCAGTAGCGAGTTCACACTAAGGTCCTGTCGACTTCCAGATGGCTGTAAGAAGATTGGAGGATTATTGATGCCACACTCACATTATCAGCGAAACCCTGCCAGGTGCTTCAGGCTGTGCCGCCTTGTATTGCCTACCCCAAAGGTTGAGGTCTCCACCCATTTAAGGGGGTCCAGGAGGTCGTATTGACTGGTTTTGATTATTTGGGGGGGGGGGGGGGTTATAAACCATTGCCTACCCACTCTGATGTGCCCACTGATCCTCTTTTGAGAAAAAAAATCAAGTGATAAGGGGGCATATTAGAGTTTATGGCCCATCATAATGGCGGGGGTGGGGTGGGGGGGTGGATTATGACAAACAGCTGTACCCGTGGGACGTTGGTGGAGCTGAGGTTGCGTCTCGGACATTTCCCCTTGTTTTCCACCTGCTCCTTCACTGCCACCTCCTATACACACACACACACACACACACACACACGGGAGTTAAATACAAGCCCTCATCTTCAAAGGGCTCAGAGTTTGTGTCCCAACCCTAATCAATTAAAGGACCAGTTTCGCTAAATCGCCTGGTGCCCACGAAGCTCAAAGGACAGGGCTATTCAGATCACAGTCCTCAAGGGCGGAGCACTGCTGATTTCCCAGCCTTCCTTTACCTGTGAGCCAGGTGTGACGCTCTGTGGCCAATCAGAATCAGTAACTATTAAACTAACTACCTGGGATTATTGAAAACACGGCCTGGATTTGGAATCGAGATCAAGATTTGAAGAGCCCTGTCATAGGGCAAGATACCTGCCCACAGGCAACTTCGCAGATGATTCCATCAAACAGCTCAACATCATGCTATTCACCATTTAGAACAGCTGTGGTAAGGCGACTTTACACTCAGTGGTGAACAGTGAACAGCCAGCAAAAGCCAGTCTCCATCACAGGACGCGGCGAGCCCGACCTGCCGCATGCGGTCCAGCGTCAGGATGTTCTCCACGGCCAGCACGCTGCGGAGGTACTTCTCGATGGCTGCCTCGCTGTCCGCCGACTCGGTGGTGTCCGTGTTGGCAGCCAGCTTGGCCAGCATCTCCTGGTCCTCTGTGCATAGTGCATCCTGTAGGGCGCAGTATTGTTCAGGATGGAGTATTGTTCAGGATGGAGTATTGTTCAGGATGGAGTATTGTTCAGGGGGGTCACCCTGCACATGAAGGGAGCGTCTTACCCCGGGGATGTTGGAGACGACGTCAAAGGTGACCCCGCAGCCAGGGATGGTGCTGCGCTGGGACATTCGCTTCAGGAGGCTCTGGGCAAACCCCTGGGGGGGGGGGGGGTCAATGGCAGAAATAATCAATGATCATGCTGTGTGCTTATGTGAACATTCAGGTCTCAAGCAACACACACACACACACACACACACACACACACACACAATTAAGTAATTTAACAAGTGACTATGCTTTAAACTAGTAGCGTTTAAAACAATGAAAGCATTAGTTTTGGATCCCTCATCAATGGAGTAAATCCCCCTGCGGGGAGTAAAACACACCTGCCGGCCAGCGAGGTTCACGCAGATGCGCTTGCGCAGGACCAGCTGCAGCGGCAGGGGGTGGCTGAAGCTCACCACGGCGCGCACGATCAGGTACACACGCTGCTCCGGCACCGAGCCGCGGCTCAGCTGGGGGGCGCTGTGCACGGTGGAGTCCCAGGACGCCTCCGCCTTCACCTGGAGGGAGGGGGAGGAGAAGCCGGGACTTACAGCCTGTTGGTGGGGGGGGGGGGGAGGAATCAGACAGACAGAGACAGGCCCCCCATCAGATCTACTCTGCAGACCTGGCCGTCATGGTGCTTGACGATCTGAAGCTCAAAAAATTCATCCTCGTCCTCCTGGCTCAGCGTGGCATCCCAGCCTGCTTCTAATGTGTCCTGGGAGTTCATGTCTTCCGCTGGGAGGAGAGAGAGGAGGAGAGAGGGGGGAGGAGAGGGGGGAGGAGAGAGGGCTTGCTTCTGAGACGTACACAAAACCCCACCCCAAGCTGCCGCTCCCCGTCAGCTTGGCGATACGTACTGCTGAGGCCCAGGAAGAGCACTGGGATGTGGGTCTCCATGCCGGGGACAGGAACCCTGGAGGAAGATACAAAGGGGGTCATCAAACCACCGGCCAGGGGCCTCAAATCCACAGACACAGCCTATCCAGGACATTAGGAACAAGGCATTAAGTCCGTCTTTCTCAATCCAGTTGCTGGGGACTCCCAGACAGTCCACATTTCGCTCCTATTGAGCTGGGAGGGAGCAGAAATGTGGACTGTCTGAGGGTCCCTGAGGACTGTGCTGAGATACACTGCATTAAGACATGTAGACACAGGGCTGTGGGTGGTGGGGGGGGCGACACGTTCAAGTGTGTGGGGTTTAAAACTGGAAACGCAGACTCACCACTCCGCAGGGGCGCCGGGGATACCGCTGCCCGCCGAGGGCACCAAGACAGCGTTACGCTCCTCAGTCAGCGTCAGACGCCTCTCCAGCAGCTGGGCCTCCCGCTCCATGTCCTCCTCGGTCTTATCTACAGAGAGACGGCCAGAGGTCACCTGACGAGCAGATCACTGCCTCGGCCCGCAGACATCACGCAGAAGCGTCCGTACCGGGCTTGCTGACCAGCTTCTGCAGGTGCTGGTCCAGGTACTCCTGTGACTTGGTGAGGGAAGCCAGCCACTGCTGACGAAGACGCTCCAGGTCTTGTTCCTACAGACACAGGAATGACCAGCGACAGCCCTTTCAGGGGACGACTCCGGGCCACACGCCTCTAGAGAGATGTTCCTCATACAGAAATGCACTACAAATTTATTTAGTCTTCTGTGTATCCAAAAAAGTCAAAGAAATAAATAATAAAAAAAAAATGTGAAGGTACCTGGTAACTGTCCATGTCGTCTTCTTCCACCTTGAAATAGAGAGAGAGCATGTTGAGTTTATACATTCACTGATGAATAAAGATTTACAATCTTCACAGAACTACAAGGCGTGAATAGGAACCGAGGTTCATGTTACCAATACTGGAGAAGCGCTCTGCCAAAATTATTGGTTTTAAAATGGTTTCTTAGCCCTTGGATTTTATTTCCCATAACCATGGGTGACCCACCTGCCGCGATTCGCTGGGCCGGGGTGGCCGGACCTGCCGGATCTCCACACAACCCACAGAGACCGACTGTATGGACTCTGCGATGAGGGGCATGGTACCCAAGTCCTGCACCGAGTGAAGCTCCACCTGGATACGCCGAGACTGACCCTGGGGGGGGGGGGGGGCAGCAGGAATGTGGACCAGCTCCTCACTCAAACGTCACATTACCCATCCTCAGGAGCATTGGGCAAGAAGCCAGCACCCCCACCTGTCTGAGCTGGAAGATGCCCCCGGTGCGGACGTCCCGCGCGGGCAGCACCTCCACGGGGACGTACTTGCCCGCGTCGTTCAGCTCTAGCACCTGGACCCACAGCTCCAGCCGGCGGGTCACTTCACTCCACCTGGAGAGGACATCAGCAAGACCGGATCACATCTCGATGGACCCTTCTCTCCAAACCCCCCTATGCAGGTAGCTCAAGACCATAAACACCCAGAATTGTCATAAGAATACTCAACAGGCAACAATTTATATTGTACTACTAATACTTGCTTCATTGCGAACATATTTCAAGATTTAAATTATTCTTCTACATCTGTTATGAGTCTCATTAGGGGCGTTAATATTTAAGTAATGATGTCACTGTGTTGGCAGACATGACAAATCAAACAATGAGCCCTTGACTTCCACTCCAGCCCACACCGGGGCAGTGTGACGCACCTGTCCCTCAGGCTACGGGTTTTGGCCTGTATGATGCCCAGATCCCACAGCGCCTGGTTCCTGTGGGGGTCCGAGGGCTTGTGTCCGTACACCTCGATGGCCATCGCGCCCTCCGAAAGGTAGTCCAGGAAGTCCTCAGACACCGGCACGGCCAGTTCCTGTGTCAGAACCAGCATGGAGGGGCAGCCCCGTTCATCTCACCATAGTGACAGACCCACGGCACTCCGGGAACTTCGCCCACACACTAACACACAGAAACTGGTTTGAAAAGTTTTACTGACTTCAGTTCCTTGTCTGAGGACCCATTGAAATAAATCAGTATTAGGCTATTTACTGCTACTTAAACAGCATCTTTCCTGCTTATTGAAGATACAGTAAAATCCCATATAACACAACTCATCAAGTGAGACCAGGCTGCTCTAGGCGTGGCTCCTTTCAGCATCATGCACAGCACTTTACTGTCGGTAACATGGAAAGATTTCCCCATGTTAGGTCTGATAGATGTTTGGGGTATAGTTGGGGGGAGGGGAGGGTTAACACTGTCCTGTCGCACTCCTGCGCCCCCACATCCCAGCACTGAAAAGTGTCTTTCATATGCTATCATCAATCACCATTCTGCTTTACATAAGGAAGTGTTAGATATTTTCACTGCTAACCACTGCTACAGCCACACACACTCATTTACACCCCAACGCACTCCACCGTCCTCTGGTATTCTTTCTACCCCCCCTTCCCTTTTCCCCTGTTTCATGCATCCCCATGTCTAAAATCTTGTAAATGACAGATTGCCACACCCTCTTGTCAAGCGCCTTGGGGCAACTCCGCTGTGAAAGGCGCTATATAAAAATAAACCAAACAAATAAAGTGAACTAACTGCATGTCTTTCACCTTTGCACGTATACATTGAAGAATACTGGCTGTCAACTGGCTTTGCGTGTGATGCACACCTTGCTGCTGTCAAACACAACCATGCTCTGGGGCTCCTTGCTGCTGCAGGAGATGGTGGGATCCACCTCAGGAACCACGCAAACAGGCTCAGACAGGCCCCAGAAGGAGTACAGGCAGAAGACGAAGTTGGACAGGAACCGAGGCAACCCTGTGGCTTGCAGGATCTTTATCTGCCATCATAAAGGGGGGGGGGGAGAGATGGAGGTGGGGGTCCATTAGCATACATTATAATTATTTTACAGAAACTTTTATCCAAAGGAAACTTTTTTTGGTGAAAGCAATCGGGGGTTAAGGGTTTTGCACAAGAGCCCAAAGGTGAAATCACTCTGTTGACCCCGGGATTTGAAACGGTAACCTTCTGATTACAGGCACAGGGACGGTGAGTGGCTCAGCAGGCTCAGTCTCTGTGCCTTTGATCAGAAGAATCACCGGTTCGAGCCCCGGCCTCGGCAGGACAGTCACATGACCACCATAAAGTCAGGTTTTTCTTATTTATCTATTTATCCAACTGAATGTTGCAACTACACCATTTAGTCATCTTCATGTACCAAAGACTTTGCTGATCAGATATCTGGGATCAAAACAAACTGCCACTATTGCTTACTATGTACTTTTATAATGTTTCTGCAAGTGTTCTAAACTGCATTATGCAATGTCTATAATTCGATGTCAAATTACAAACTTAACATAAATCTGACATATTTACAAAGTACATTAAAATAAAGATGAGTGTAATGGCAAAACAAATAAGAAATTTATTTGCCATGAATTAAGTTGATGATATTAAAAGAAATGTGTGATCATGCCCCAGCCAGTGAAAGTGTGTTCCCTACCCCTAGACCCCAGAGGGTTAAGGAACAGTGGAATGGACGTTCCTCACCATGCAGATCAGCGCTCGCTCCGGAGCCTCCCCTTCTGTGCTCCCCTCAGCATCCTCTCCTCCTGCCACATGCTCCTCTAGGCCACTGTTCACCCGCTGTACCTCCACATGCAGACGCCCAGCCACCTGCCAGGGGGCGCCAGCACACCTGTTAGCCTGTAATCCAAACGACAGGATCCGCATAGAGCACTGTCGCGGCCTCATCTTCAGCTCCCTACCTCCCCCTTCTGGTTGATAATGGGAACAGCATACTGCAACTTGACATCATGGAACAGGCAGGAAAGGAAGACGTTGGCCACACCGATGAGACAGTGGTTCTCCTGCTCGTCGAAGAAGGGGTCGGCCCTCTTGAAGTAGCCGCGCATCACCTGCGATCAAGGAGTGAGATGCAGGAAGCAAAACTTGGTATGGAGACAACTGGAGAGAGAGGCAGGTTTGGACCTGTAACATACCTGCCATCAGTCTTCAAAGTTTTGCTAAGCTAAATGAGAGAATGCTACTGATCTAGTTGACTTAGCCAACTGAAATAAATAAAATGGGCCTGAATTTGTGAAAAACACAAAGCACAGGCAGAGAGGAGGTCCAGCTCACAGGGTTGTCCTCGTCACAGTCCTTCCACTCCTGGTAGAGCTCCCTCATGTCCACCAGTCGGTTCTCCATCTTCTCCATGGCCCAGATCTGCGTGCCCCTGCCCTTGCGACGCACCTGCACCGCCGGCTCGCTCAGCACGGCGTCCCGCTGCCAGCGAGATGAGGGGGTCAGCCGGGGAGGAGCCCAGAGGCCCCCCCGGGGCTGTGAGGGTGGGGGCATACCTTGCGGTTGGCGTTGAGGTTGGCGGTGGGGATCTGCATGGTGACGCGGTACTCCGTCTTCTTGTCCAGCTCCTCGGCGATGAAACCGGCCTCCTGCACCAGCAGGTTGGCCCTCACAATCTGCTCCCGCAGCTTCCTCAGGCTGCGCGTCAGCACGCTCTCCCTGGGGGAAGAGGGGAACAGGGGCCTCAGAGAACAGACA
This sequence comes from Paramormyrops kingsleyae, assembly GCF_048594095.1. Classification (NCBI taxonomy): domain Eukaryota; kingdom Metazoa; phylum Chordata; class Actinopteri; order Osteoglossiformes; family Mormyridae; genus Paramormyrops; species Paramormyrops kingsleyae. The sequence continues at coordinate 22,601,277 of NC_132815.1, forward strand.
GGGGTGTCCAGCCCAATGCCCGCAGGCAAAGCGACAGGAAGATGGCTGTTCAAATACCTTTGAAGGATACAAATGTTATAACAGCACTATGAAATATTCCTTTATTTGGCATTTTGTCATAAAAAGCGACCCCCCCCCCCCCCCAAATGGCCCAGCAGAGGGCAGCCTCCTTTGCTGGTGCCGTTAGCAGAGCTCATGGGAGTTTTACTTACACAAAAAAATGTTCTGTCTCTGAAGCAATTATTTTTCATTCTGCCCTCAGAACATTTTTGTAAATAAAACTCGCGTGCGCATTAGCAGAACATCTGACAGTTTTCTTTAGGGTACCTCTCCTCGGCCCACTGCCGTATGCGGGTCTGACCAGTGGGTGGCGACGGCGGTCTGCCCTGACCCTCCATGCTGCGGTACTGCTCCTGCGACTCCTGCTCCGAATGCAGCTGCCTGCGCAGATGCTGCAGCTCCTGCTCGTACATCAGCCGCTGCTGCTCGAGGGCAGATCGCTTCTCCTCTTCATGCTGCCGCTCCAACGTCTGCAGTACGGCCTGCAGGGGGTCTGGGCAGAGTGCAACCGGATGCCCGATTATGCCGATTATAGGCGATTCGCCTGCATCACGGGATTCAGTGGGACGTTTTGACCTAATTTCCACCCACAAACATCACACACCTCAGCGTTACGCTTATAAACACACAGAGTTGACCTATTTTAAGATTAAATAACGCTACTTTCACAGATGTGGCTTTTCTGAGGTGCAGAGCAGAGCGTTTAAGACATAAAGGGAAGGTTGTTATGACTCAGCAGATTCCTGCTTGTTTTTCTTCTGAGTTTTTCCAATAATGAGGCTGGTTTCTGTTGCGCTTAAATCTTCTGTGGTTCATGCAACAGCACTGAGCAGTACTGGGCCAGGTCCATCAGGGACACCGTGGACTGGAAGCAAAGGTGAGCCACATCCGAGGACAGGCACACTCACCATCATTCCCCAGGGCTTTCATCATCACCTCGGTCTGGGCGAACTCGTAGCTGAAGCTGACCTCGCTGGATCCTTCACCATCCATGTCCAGGTTCTCGGTGCTGGGGCTGCTCGTCATGGTTCCAAGCTCAGCCTCCTCATTCTCACTGCCACCCCGGGACCTCAGCTTGGGCAGGTTGACCCTACAGGACCCGGGGAAGGGGGGGGGGGGGGGGGGGGCTGGAATCAGGCCCGCTTTACAGTCCAAGCCAAAGCAGTCGTTCAGTCTCATGACCACAGTGCCAGACAAGTAAACACCTGAAGAAATGGTTGTGGCCCCAGAGGATGCGGTCGCCATGTTGAAGCTGCACTGGGCTGGTAACCGGCGAGCCATTCACAAAGGTGCTGGGGAGGCAGACGATGGCGTTCAAGGGACAGCAGGGATGCCGGATATCACATGGGGCCGTCTGAGCATGTCTGAGATTACCGTGAGCTGCGGATGGGGCTGAGAAGCACGGCTGCCTTAGCGGTGACGTCGATGACGCAGTGTTCTGGCTGGATGCCCATTCCGCACAGCTGGACGTCCTGGGAGTCGGCTGCACCCACCAGCGTGTGCTCCTGCAGCACAGAGCACCCTCATCTATCACAAAGGCCAGGTTCTCAAATGAACTTTAAACACCTTTATCCTTGACAATGAGGCCATAAATTACATGAGTAAACTTGGATCTATAAGCACTTCACCTTCAAGTAGTAGACCAGAAGTTCATTGAGGGCAGGGTCAGCATTGAGGTTGACCAAGAAGCACTTGTCCTCCTTGACGCGGATACCGGATGACTCCAGGGAGATGCCGAGGCTCTCTAGCTGCTTCTGTCTCTCCTGAAGAGCCAGACGTCATCACAGATGAACATACAGACCTTCATGTCAGCAAAGATCAAGCCTGTCCCCCCCCCCCCCCCAAGCAGAGCTATGGCGCGATGACACCATGACGCCAGTGACCTGTGCAATCTCCTCGGTCTTCCTCAGCTTCTCCTCCCAGCTGACCGTCATCTCCTGGATGAGCTTCTCAGATTCCTCCAGTCGCTGCTTCAGCTCTGGGGCTTTAATGGACTGAAGAAGCAAAATGGGACAGACCCATTAAAACCAGAAAAAAAATTCTCTCCTCACCAAAGTTGGGGATATTAAAACAAGCGACAGTAAAAATAGATGTCTATAAATTACAGGTCTTCACCCAACGTTAAAGAATTCTCATCTTTTCTGGTGATACCAGGCAGAGACAGAAGCAGGATGCTTAAACCAGTGCAGCCAATATAAGAAACAAAAAGTGTAAAAACCGGTTCATACTTGACGCAATACATCCTCATACACATCATGGCGTTTCCTCATTTCACATCGTCTGCGCAGCTAAGTGTGGAATTAGCACTACGCATACGCAAGATGCAGCACCGCCAAAAATTTTGAGGGCAGTATGGTCAACTTCTGTCACGCGACTGTTTATAAGAGGTACAGGTCACTTCAGGTTGGGGAGCATGCAGTGACGCAGCGCGTCGCCACACCCACCACATGCCGAAACGCCTCAGGATCCCGGCTGGTGACCCCCCCAAGGCTGGTGACCCCCCAGGCTGACAGGGTCCAGTGCCGGAAAAGACCATCCAAGGTACAGTTGGTATTAATATAAGATTTAAAAATTTTTTTAAAGAGGGATTGGCCTGAAGATATTCATAGCAGAATATTTTCAGAGGCAGAAGAATATTTTTTCCGTACACCATCTACGTACAGCGCATTTGAAATGTAATATGCTAGTTTAATTACATTTCTTCTGCTTCCTAATTCAACCTGAGCTAAGAAAGCAGTGTCATATGTACAAAGTACAATGAAACTCTTACTTGAAAGTCTTCTCCACAGACTACAATTACCAAGACAGTGTTAGAGTTACAATACAAAGAATACCAAGTAGGGCTGGGTGATGTGCGATATTAATACTGACATCACAAGTTATGCACATGCAATTCTCACATTGCAAGAACTGTGATAGCTGGGCTGAGATCAGACTTTTGCATGCCTTCATACTGTACAAACATTATTCCACAGTATAAGGAATTTTTTTCATAATGTTGTCACGGTTCCAATATTTAGAAATTTCAGTGATAAACCCCTTGCTCTTGCCGAGTTTTGTCATAGGAAACAAAACACTTTTAATGATTCTCTAGTACAATTCAAGTTTACTCTACTCTAGTAATAATTCAAGTTTACCGCCGCTACTTTTGCATGAGCTCTGCTTACACTCTCCTGGCCAATCATAATCATTGCCATCCTTGCCATTTAAATCAGATGGGTTCGTAAGAAATTATTTTATTTTGACCTATATGGCATTTGAGGCCACAACCTCATAAAAATAAGAACGGAAAGGAAGGTGCTGACCTTGATCTCTCGCAGCGCCCCCTGCTGGACCCAGCTTTTAACCCCTTCGCGGGGCAGTATGAGCAGCAACACCGTTTGCAAAGTGACAATGCGCGCAAGTGTACACAAGGCAAGCGTTGAGTATAAACTGGCCCTTAAACCATAAAGCACGTGAACCTCATTGGATGAAAAGAGCAAATACACTCTGCAACAAGCATTAGAGGGCAGACTTTGCTCTGCGGTTGGGAGAGGCCACACCTCCGCCTGGGAGAGCTGCATCCGCAGCTTCTCGACCTCCTCCCGCAGCTGGCGGATGATCTTGGCGTTGGGGTCCTCGTTGACCACCGCGTGGTTGACTATACTCTTGGCGCGGTCTGCGTAGCGCAGCGTGGACAACGTCTCCTCATAGTTGTCGGCCGCCGGGCTCACCGTAGCAACCATGGCCGTCTTGCTGTTCCCGCCCAGACTGTCCTGTGGGGGGATGGGGAGGTTTGCAGATGGTAAATGCTGCCTTGGTAAGGGTATGTTTGAGCAGCTTAAATATGGCGGCATATCCGTAAATGCCCAAGTGGTGACATCACTTCACTTCAGGCACTGAGGCGGCCAAGTCAGCATCGGAGCAGAACGTGTCATGTGACAGCCCGCAAGCAGGACCGGCGTGGCACCACCCTGAAACTCCACAGCTGAAGGTGACTAAATGTTCTCTGCTTGCTCAGAAGTGTCCTGGCAGCAGTTTCACAATTCAGCTCCCCGGTGAGGACAATTATAGGGCTCCGGAGGTGTTAAGTAACCACCCCCCCGGTCTCACCTTCAACAGCCAGGTGAGCACGGAGTCCCGGTACGGCACAAACTTGCTCTTGCTCTTGCCGGCACCCTGGTCTGCCAGCGCTGAGATCACAAGCCCAAGGGTGGTGAGAGACCTGGGCACAAAGTCTGCAGTCACACACCCAGATAGCCATCACACAGAGTAGCCCCTTACTTCTGCCATATAATATAAAGCCTTCCCTCACCCCCAATGTAGATGTACTAATCTGTATAGTACAAAGAGTAGCACCCCCATTTTATCATGTAAAATGAGTCACCCCCCATACTAATTTGAGCCAGTGAGCTGTAGATACAATAGATGAGTATGCCAGTCTGTCAGCGGTGCACTACCAGTGTCTGCGGTACATGCCAGCCTGTCAGCGGTGTAGTACCAGTGTCTGAGGTAAATGCCAGTAGCTTTATGCAGTATCACTGGTGCAGTTTTACAGTGAGCACTGACTTGTTGATGTTGCTGCCCTCCTTCAGCCTCTCGCCAGCAGCACCAGTCTTGGCAGCCCGCTCACTGCCAGCCAGGTCCACCAGGCTCAGCTTGCTCACCTTCTCCCCACTGGTCTGCAGGGAGGAGCAGAAGAGCATCACAGAGGGGTTACAGATCAGGACCCTGCAGGGGTGCCACGGGGACAAAAAGCTGGCTTTAAGGCTGATGTAGGCAACTTTCTCCCCCCACCATAACCAAAAAAGGAAGCACATAATTATCCTTTCAGAAAAAGCACGCTTTAACAAACAAAAACGTTGTTTCTGTAAACCGACGGGCCGAGAGAGTCTTTGACGGCCTCAGTAATTCCCTAGTGCTGGGCCAGAACAATAGGCATTGTGCGTGGAGTCAGCCAAACAAACAGCGCATTGTTCCAAGCGGCCAGATTTACCACCGAAGCAGCTGTACTGGGTGTGGGGGGCAGCCCTGCTTTCACTGGGGGGGGGGGGGGGTGTGTGTGTCCTCCTTCATTGACGGGCACACTTACAGCGAAGTAAGGGACACCAAGTGAAGGGGGGGTTGTTACAGAGAGGAAAGTGGCAGGAGAGGAAGGGCGTGAGGTAGGGAGGTACACCAAACCCGGTCTAGACAAGGCCTTAAAGCAGAAGTGCCAAAGGGTGGCCAAATCCCATCAGCCATACTAGATCATGTCCACAGAACAAATGCTCTCTGTGGCGGCACAATAACACTTCAGTTACTGCAATGATTCCTGTCCAGTTTTGTCTTAAGGGGGAAGAGTCACAATTAAGCAGGCAGCTTTGCTGTGGGGAATAAGAAGATCCTATAAATAGAGTCACATGATCATGTGTCGTAAGCCAAGTCCTGAATTACTCGCATGAGGGACACCAAATCAGATGTGGCAGGTTCACCGAGCAGGTGGGAATATCCGCTGAGAGGTAACTCGCTTACACGGGGATCACACTTTGCCTGAAGTGAGACTGCTGTAACAGGGCTCATGAACCAGACAGACTGTCATATTAAATAGCAGGAAACATGCAGAGTTTCACACAGACACGGGTAAAGAGAACGACATGGGGAGTATTTTGTCCTATATGGCTCCCCATAGAACGACACCTCCCACGCACCCCTGACTGCAGGTCCTGGAGCGTGTGTGTGAGGATGATGTTGAAGACGGCGTGAGAGCGGCTGCTCTCCTCGTTCATGTTGGTGGCTGCCACAGTGCGGGATTTATTCCCCTCAGACATCAGGGACTCGATATCCTGCCGGGGAGAGAAGGGTCACTCACAGCACTGATGCAAGTCAAAGTCATCATGCAGCTCTGTGCCATATTAAACAGGGCATCAGATTAGACAGACCACAAAACCAGAAGGGTGACTTACTGTCAACTTGACCTGACATTACCCGTTCTGATCACTGTCTACACATAGGGAGGTGCCATCTATGTTTCTCAAGGTAATTTTTTGTTTTAGAACATAAAATACAATGTAAAAGTCCATAATTAACAATGTTTTTAACAAACCCCTAGTGAATAAAAGGAAACCAAAGCATTAGTTTAGATAACACCACCAACAACTTAGCATCCCAAACGAATCATAAAAGTCCCGCAGTGTGTTGAGTAGCACACGAGTTAAATATTTACTCAGCTCACGTGTGTAACTCCACAGCCATGTGCTTTATAGGCTCGACTTCCAACAGAGAACCCCTGAAGTCAGAGCACTAAATCTCCCCAAGGCTGATTTACTGTCACGGCCTCACTTCCATGGTCCCACCATCTCAAACAAAAGAACCCAAACCATTGAACCCGAGCGGTAATTGGAGGCCGTCTTCTCCTGAATAATGGAGTTTTACCACTGTAGGGGCTAAGTGCTATGGATGAGGTTGTTGTACAGTGTTGTATTTAGTGATTTGTACTATAAATCTGCTACAAAAAGCCAGCCCTGAATGCCTCGGGGCATACCTTGTAGCTGGTGACGGCAAGGCGTGACAAGCCATCCACATAGGGGCCCAACACCTTGTGTTCCCTCACTTTGAGGGCCTGCCGACTCCTAAAGGGTTAGAGGAGAAACCTCAGGATGACATGATGTAGAAGAACTGAAGTATAGTTACTTCAGGGCAGTCAATCTACAGCTGAGCAGGTGTTACAGCTTTCATTACATCACAATATGATTTCAGTGCATTTCAAATGATGCAATCAAGACCATTCATTCAATCAGGTGACTCAGGGGAAAGAATTCAGCCAAACAACAGCCGTTCAGCAAGACTTGATGGGAAGGAGAAACTATTTTAGCTACGAAGTCATTTACTGGCCTTCATGCTCAAAATTTATGCATAAGTTGACCTTAAGTTTCAATTTTAACGAAGTATAGAAACAGCATTACAGCCCAGTGATAAGGACGAGAAGACTCACCCTTTGGGGTCCAGCAGGTCACGGACCTTCTCGTTGTAGATTTCCATGAAGGAAACTTCTACAGTGAAGCTCTCGTCCTGCTTTTGTTCCCTCATTGTTCGCTCAAACAGTGAGCTGCAGAGTCGCGGGATCAGGCCAGGCTGGTCCGCAGAGCCCATCATGGTGTAAGACTTCCCTGAACCTGCCAGCAAAAAACATCTGAAATAGTCTATCCAAGCACAAGAGAGACAGCCAGCCTGATTGTTTGACTACCATGTAAAGGTAAACAGGAGTAATGAACTGTACCATTTCCCATACTAATTACTGTATTTATTACTGTCCGGACACAGCCCAAATGAAGGCCTTTGATAAAATTCCTTCCATCCATCCACCCATTTTCTGTAACCGCTTATCCTATTCAGGGGTGCAGGAGGTTGCAGGCCAAGCCATTTTGGGGCACACTCACACGCCATAAAATTTTATATTCATATCAATTTATGTTGGATAAGATATATAGGTTTCACACAACTAACCTACCTGTCTGTCCATAGGCAAAGATGCAGGCATTGTAGCCCTGGAAGGCGTTGTTCAAGAGACTCTCCCCAAGACACTGGAAGACCGCATCTTGTCCTGCAGGGTGAGCAGAGATGGAAAACGTCAGCTTGATGACAACGAATTAGGGGACAGCAGGCAGACTCCGGGTTAATAACACACCTGTAACCTGAAGGTTACAGGCTTGATTCTAAAGAAGAACAGGGTCATCACACAATTCAACAGAGACTTGAGCAGACCACCGTCTTGCATGGAACCCACATCATTAACCATGGGATTAACACTGAAACGCGACACCTGATTCTTTCAGAGAAAAACAAACCTGCAAATTTGTCATTTTGTGCCTCATCCATTGACCAGAAGCAGTAATCGTAGGCGAAGACCTGCAAGAGAAAGCAGAGAAACTGTATGGCCTGGAATCACAAGTAGAAAACTCCACAGCTGAATTAAAACAGCAAATTGCAGTAGTCAATGAGTGACATTGAAACAGGGGCAAAAAGCATGTAGCCTCTTACCTTTGGTTGACTCCTGATGTTGAGGGATTAAATGACAACATGCAAGGAAAAGGAACGTTTCAGTAAATGCATATCAGACAGCAGAAACAATAATAAATCATCATCATCATCATCATCATCATCATCAGCAGCAGCATCCTGTTCACTCACTCACTCTCTCTCACACACACACACACACACACACACACACACACACACACACACACACAATAGGCCAGTCTGGCTGGACCCTGTAATGGATGCTAACAATAACCCTGAACATTATGTACCTCAACCACTGAGCTCCAACTATTCACTGAGCACTAACTCACCTGCATGCCTACATCTGAGAACATGAAGATCACAGGGCCACTATTCTAGCCAAGACGCAGGCAAATACATGCAATAAACCACAGACTGGAGCCGAAACGTTAATTTCGGGGAACATCAGTCCTGTCCCAGGTTTCCATTCCACAGTGTCGGGGGGGGGGGGGTCACCTGCGCACAATGATGATATTTCTCAGGGATATAAACTCTGGGGGATAAGGGGCCAGGGACCCAGAACAAAGACCCAATTCACGTTCACCTCGCTGGCTGTACTTTGTTCACCGGAGCGTAGCATTCAGCTCCACAGCTTAACAACGACAGCTCAGAAAGCCAGGAGAGGTGCAGGAGGAGCCTCGGATTACCACCGGCAGATGCTATCTGACGAAACGGCCTCTCTGCCGTGTATGTGTATATATATATATATATATATATATATATATATATATATATATATATATAGAATATATGTGTGTGTGTGTGTGTGTGTATGAATTACTTACTGCTCATGACTCTGAGAAGGCTTATAAGGTCATTTCCAAACAGTTTGAAGTCCATCATTCCATCATTCTACAGTGAGAAAGATTAAGTGGAAAACATCCAAGATGCCAGTCTTCCCAGGAGGGGACGTCCCAACAAATTCACCCCAAGGTGAGACCATGCAATGCTGAAAGTAACTGCAAAAAAACCCAAGAGCTACATCTCAGACTCTACAGGCCTCAGTTAGCATGTTTAATGTGAACAAGTATGGCTTGTTTGGAAAGGTTGCCAGGAGAAAAGCCTCTTCTCTCTAAAATGAACATGGCAGCATGGCTTAGGTTTGTAAAGTTGATTCAGAACAAACCACAAGAGTTCAGGAACAATGTACTTTGGACAGACGAAACCAAAGTGGAGATGTTTGGCCATAATGCACAGCACAATGTTTGGCAAAAAGCAAACATAGCATATGAATGCAAACGCCTCATACCAATTCTCAAGCACGGTGGTGGACGGGTGATGATTTGGGCTTGTTTTGCAGCCACAGAACCTGGGCACCTCGCAGTCATTGAGTCAGCCATGGACTCCTCTGTATACCAAAGTATTATAGAGTCAAATGTGAAGCCATCTGTCTGACAGCTAAAGCTTGGTTGAAATCGGGTCATGCAACAGGACAACGATCCCAAGCACACCAGCAAATCTACAACAGAAAGGCTGAAAAAGAAAAGAATCAAGGTGTTGCAATGGCCCAGTCAAAGTCCAGACCTCAACCCGATTTAAATGCTGTGGCGGGACCTTAAGAGAGCTGTGCATAAATGATGCCCGCAAACCTCAATGAACTAAAGCAGCGTTGTAAAGAAGAGTGGGCCAAAATTCCTCCACAATGTCAGAGACTGAAAGTCATACAGAAAATGATTACTACAACTTATTGCTGCTGAAGGTGGTTATACAACAGGGGTGGACAATCTTATCCGCAAAGGGCTGGTGTGTATGCAGGTTTTAGGGATAACTTGTAGGTCAGCTGTTCAAACCCAGGTGTGAGGACTCTTCAGCCAATCAGTCCTCTAATTAGTAATCAAATTAGGGCGTCGCAGCAAAAACACGCACACACAGCGGCCCTTTCTGGGTAAGACTGCCCACCTCTGTATCATGAATCATGGGCTGCACTTAATTTTTCCACACACATTTTCTCATTTTGGCTACATTTTTGTTAAATAAAGACACAGTGGAATCTGTTGGGTTGTTTTACACCTGAGGTTAGACTTAAATAATTTTAGAACCTGGCAAGGACCTCATTTTTTTTTTTTATTATTATTATTATTATTATTATGTCCTGACACGTAAAACCATAGAATTGAACGAGGGTGCACTTTGTTTTTCACATGACCGTATGCTTCAATGTCACAAGAAACATGCTTAAAAGTAGTATCTTAATTAGTTGACTTGCTGGACCTGAAAAATCATGGCAAATGGATTAGACCAACCCCCCCTCCCCCCACCACTTGCAGTTAGACCTGTGGGTTGGGATGAAGCTGTATGAATGAAACCAGCTTGGGGCAGAATCCTCAAATGGACAGTGTCACCCAGAGCAGGTTTTCAACCCTGGTCACTCAACCACATGCAGCCGCTCAGTCACCACGCACAGCAGAGGAGTGGCTATTCCGCCCCGGGGCGCGCCGAGTCACTCCGGGGCCTGGGGGTTCCTCTGTGCTCATGCGGGGGTGGTTAATGTTGTCAGGAAGCATTTTAGAGTGGGTTCACTCAAAGGGTTCTTCCAGGGCAAGCTCCAGATCTCTCTCGTCTTTCAGGTGACAAAACAATTGAAGAAATGTGGTGAAAAGAAGCAGATTCATTCAAGGTCTGCCCTGAAACGTCCGGTCAAGCTGCTTTCCTGCTGCTCGCTCCTCATCTCCTTGTCCGATTCCGGTGAAAACAAAAGCACGGGTAAATTTAGCTTTCTTCCGAGGTAGACACCTTCCTGGTTAAGAGCTCTGCCCTCATTGGTGGATGGTGCCGGAAAACAGTGAAGACTGCCATGCTTTCAAGTCTGCAGTACGTTCCACACCATCAAATCTTGTTTATACTTCAATAAGCTGCAGTCTAAACCTTAGTCTCCTCCCTACAGCCACAAGTTACAGCCCAGCTCATTCCAATCCAGACTTGTCAGTAAAAGACATGAAAGTGCTCATAGATGAAGAACACGCTCATAACCTGAAGGTTGTAGGCTTGAGACTCAAAGACCTGGTCATCATGGAAGTCAGCAAAGTATTTCGGTGAGACAAGGGTTTGAGCAGACAACCTCCTGGCTATGCGCCCATATACGCAACCATGGAACTACCCATTACTGTCAAACAACACCAAAATGTGACAGCGTCTTTCCAAGAAGGACAAAGAAGCAAGACGGCGCTGCTGCAGCCTTGCCCGACTCCTGCAGGATGCTCGGGCACGACCCCCCTAAAAGATAAAAGGCACCGGTACTAATCAGCCGTCGAGCTCAGTCTCAAAGCTCGTGTGAGAAGCATTAGTGCAGCTTCACAAAAACAGAAAAACAGGCCCCACCCATGGGGAACGTAGCTCAGCTGGCTACGCTTAAGGCAGGGCGCTCAGCGATTTGGGGCTGCTCATTGTCAATAAAGACTGATTTACACCTCCCCATTTTTAATTCAGGCATCTTGGGTTTGCCAAGACCAGAGCGAAACATGCCTTACAATGCAAACCAGACAGGAATCTAATCTGGCATTCAACACACAGTAACACCCAGCTCAATTTCCACCTAATTATAATAAGACCCAAGAATTATAATTGACGTTCTTAGAAATCGTTAAGTGACAATCCAGGAATAGAAAATCACTAAATGTGGCGATGTAACCGCAAAGGGCAAACACATGACATGGAATTTGTTTAAACAAGCTTAAACAACTTTTCCAATTCTGGTGCACCATGTTTTTATGTACTGGAGTACAGTTTTTTTTTAAAGTCACAGCATCTCAACGATGTTCTAAACCCTGTTATAATCGTCAACCTTCTGAATTATCTTTAGACTGTGTCCCGTTTTACCAGGCAGTGTCCATTTCCCAGAATCCACAGGGAACAGAACTAATTTGGCAATAATCATGGGGCAGGGACTGGCACATACCAAGAAGCCAACCAACAGGGGTATGGTGTGAAAACACACACGTTAGCACTGCATGTCATTTTAGCTGCAAAACATCCCTGCTGCCAAGAGGAAGAGTCATCAAAGAGGGACTTCATGAAAGTACAGTTTATGGCAGGGTTTCCCAACCCGGTGCTCAGGGACCCCCAAACGGTGCACCTTTTTGCTCCCTCCCAGCTCCGTGCCAGACAGCACATATTTTTGCTCCCTGGGCAAAAATATGGACTGCCTGAGGGTCCCTGAACACCAGTTTCAGAAACACTGGTTTAGGGTAGCAAGCTATAAGCAGTAATGAACTGGTTTGTATCACAGTGAACTTCACACTGCAGGAATGTCTGTTTGACTTCATGCTTTTTGAAAAACTCAGATAACCTTCTGCCTGTTCATTTTTAAAAATCTAAATTGTCAAAGCCTGCTCACTTCACAAATAAACACATAGTGAGTAACCAATATCTCTTGCCTTGCCTAAAAGAAAATATTTGTTTTAAATAGACAGATTTAATTCAGGCTTCTATTAATAAAGTTTTATTGGTTTGCATTAAATTATTTGGTTATTTTTGCACGATTGTTCATTACTGCTTTCTTAACGATATTCCCAAAATAACCCCGGCACGGGCCCAGTTGCCCCCCCCCCCCCCAGTCCCGATTATGATTTCCAGTATTGCAAGCTAATGTATAAGCCCTGCAACCTTATAGAAAACGTATTATTGTTTAATAGGGCACAAGCACCTCCTTTGTCTACCCTAAAACCAGAAAATGTGATTTAAAATGACGATGTGACCCGGAAACAGCTGGCAGGGCAGGGGGGATGATGACAGGAACAGCGTGTTTGAGCCACGCTGACTATGGCCGCACGTCCCTGATGAGTCACGGCAAGGCGGAGGCTATTAATACTTGCATACAGTAAGGGGATGCCCGCCCAAATCACACCGCGGCAGCGAGACGGCAAGACCAGGAATGAGAGAAGCAGCACTCAGAAAAATGCAGGAGCACCTCCACTGAATCGCAGGAGGCCACAAACCCAAACAACAGGATGAGAGACTCCATGTTTCCTCCTGTGCGGGAAAATATTTACGCAGCGGGATGGTTTCTGAGGCACTTCCAGCGAGAGGGGGGAGCTGCGGGCTCCCTCCTGAGCGCGCCGTACACAGCAGTGTTTCAGCGAAGGCACTCCAGCGTCTGGTTAGATTTCGTGAAACTTGTATGTGATCTGTAGCCAGTTACAAAGCGTAGCCTGAAATGGAGGTTGGAATCACAGGAGGTTCCGGATATCTGCTAGCCGAAGAAATTCACAGTAAACAAAGCAGGGGCCAGCTGTAACCCAGCGGTACCAAGAAGATCTGCACCTTCAGGATAGGATTAGGATTCTCTACATGGAGAAGAATTTGCTAAAGACCTAAGAACATCCGGTGACAAACTTCAGGAAAAGGGCCGGAGGGAAGCACGGAGCAGCGATGACGAGGTGCTGTCACCTCTGTCCCTTAGGATAAAAGGAGGGGGAAAGATATGCAGAATAAGCTCATGTCGCTAGGCAGTGAATCAGAGGGAATGGGTTTACACAGGAAGGGGCCAAACCCAGAGCGAGAGCAGGGTGAGTGGGCCACGCCCTTAGTGGACGCGCAACATGGGCGTCTCCAGCTGTTTCTGTAGGTGCCGGTTCCGTATCCTGCCCTCCGACAAGCAGCCGCACGCTCTGGCAGCGTTCCATGGATCGGCTGGGACAGGCGGCTTCCTTTGCCCTGACGCTGAGATAACGCCCTGCTCAAGCCGTAGATTAGCCCTTAGATTGACGTTTTTATTTTATTTTTTCCCCCAATACTTTATTCAACAGGCACTTTTATCTAAAGAGACATATAGTTGAGGAAGCAGGGTTACACAGCCCCTGGAGCAATTTGGGGTGCAGGACCTCACTCAAGGGCCCAAGGGTGAAATCACTCTACCGAACCTAGGATTTGACCCAGTAACCTTCTGACTGGAAGCACAGGGTCCTAACCCACTGCGCCACACACTGCACTCTGGGTCCAATCTCTGTGACATACCAGGTCATTTGTGCAGCTACATGAAATTAAGCCCCCATGTAATAACCTCCCGATCCGATTGTGGAAGGATGAGTCCCATAGCTATCCTGTGACCACCGTAAAATGGGCGCTGAACCTCTGTGGAAAGGCTGCACCCAAACATCCTACCGACGCCACTTTAAGTCTTTTCTTTCCGGCACTCATGACCTTGCTGAGTAATAAAAATGTCTGCTGTGAGGAGCAGCAGGCGATGGCAGGCTGTCACCCCCAAGAGTCCAAAAGCCCGATTCACTTGCTTCTTTGTGCACCTGTCAGGGAGACTTACGCCAGCAGCGCCCCCCCCACCACCACCCCCACCCCCCATAAAGTTTACGGCCGACAGATGCCGGCGCGAACGTGGTCGCCCATCTCCCACAGAATGGACCTTGCGTTGCCATGGCTGACCTGGGCCCGACCTCCTCCCTTTGCTATAGCAACGGAAGCGGGGAGAAAGGCAGTGATGTCACATGGCCGGTAAGCAGCTACGCCTGATGGGCAGCCAGACTGGGAACCACAGCAGGCTGGTGGTGAGGGGACAAGTGTCTGAAGCTGCCCCTCTACAGAGCTCCTACCCCCTCAACACCCAGACCCACAAGTGCAGGACACAGGGATTAAACATCATAATCCCCCCCTGTCCTTTTCACGCTAACCTCTGGGTACGGCAGGTGTGCCATTTGAATTTCCTTCTGTTATGCGCGCGCATGCACGCACGCACACACACATACACAGACATACACACACACACACACACACACACACACACACACACACACACACCCTACCTGATGTCCCCTTTCCCCAGACTCGAGTTGGCAGGGAGAAGCACCGCCTGGTTTCCCTCCATTTCCACCACACATTTTGTATTCAGATCCTTTTCTACAAAGAAAAGAAAATAAAGTTTAAGCAAAGAGTTTCACATCACTTCAACAAAAACACAGATACCGTATGCGGCGGGGAACTGTTGCATACTGGGTCTAATGGGAATGATGGTGATAAAAGACAACTGCAGACCTGCCCCAATATTCCATTAAGCTTAATTAATCCGTGCATAAATATTTGGACTAATTGCCCTCATAGACAATAAACCTCAGGAGAACTTTTCCCACCTATGACGGTGACACATGCATTGCCACAGGTCACACACCCTTAAAGACTTTATAAAGGAAACCGGCAACTTGTAACTGTAGGATTTAGAAAATCATCACAGGCTCCAGAAGTGACGTGGCGATGCAGCCCGGCGTGATTCACCGTCTCCTGGAGCTGCCAGGACTGTCCGTCACCCGCTAGCCACGGAGCAGCGCCTGTCCCACACGCCAAGCCGCCAACAGACTCTGCTGCCAGCGGGCCACCGTGGGACTTTCCACAATGGTGCCACACTTTCCTGTGACTCACCGATTCCCCACCCGGATCCCATAAACCTTGGGATTCGTTCCTACGACAGCGATCTGAAACTCTCCGACAAGCCGTGCAGCGGCAAAGAAACAGCGCGTGTTTTGATTTTTAGAACATAGTGAGAGGAAAATGGGAAGCAGAGTGTTTGGGACAAAACACAAAAACAACTTTTTCTTCAAGCTAAAACTGCTTGATTCCATTACGATGGTAAACATGCTGGTGACCATGCTGTACACATCACGTAGCGCAGCAGGCTAATTCCTCTGTCCTTTTCCCAGCTGTTAATGCAAAGATACGGAAAATAGCCACCGGCCAGTTTATCACTTAACGTGCCGCATACTTGACATCCCAACCCAATTGTGCAACTTACATGCAGAGGATGTCCACAGCCGAACTGAAAAACACCCAATAACTGAATAAAATGTGAAGGACACATGACTTTATTACTTAAACCATAAGCACTTCACTGTGTGCCATGTATATGCTAAATGCACTTTACTACTCTGAGAAACGATTCAACTGGACCGTCGCAAACCAAACCTACTGCTACTGTTAATATACCCACATAAGCAGGCATCGCTGAAGGCCAGATGAAAGACATGCGGAGTATTCCCCTCCTCACAGCGGCAGACCGTGTGATTAAACACAGACTTTGGACCCAAAATCTCCTCCACAGTAACTCTTACTGACTGATGCAGGGTTGGGGAGGGGGGGGGCGGAGTGGGCAGCTGACAGCTATGGACTTACAGACTTCTGGAATTTGAATAACGCGTTCCAGAACAAACACAAAGGCATCATTGTGAGAATTTCAGCTGTAACATTGCAAGACACGGCAAACACAATGCAGAACAGCATTTCATTTTAGAAGAAAAACTCAAATAATCGAATTCCTGTTCACGTAGCTTTGACGTGTTCATTTTCCGTGAATGATTCTCATTTACCATCCGAATGAAACACTCATTGTCATCGTGCCGCCTTAGCTGCGAGTCAAAAGCCTGGTTCAATTTTGAAATAAGAAAAGTACCATAAAGGTCGACTCAATAAAATGTGAGTGTTGTCCTGCCCTGCTTGCAGTGTCCCTAATTAAACATACCACGTTAGTCAGGGCCAAATACCTTTTCAGGGGCCCAAGGCAAGGGAGAGCCCTATCAGTAGATTCTGCATGGGCCCTTTTGTACTGATCAGGCCCTAGGCAGCTGTACCTGTATTCCTATCCAGAGAAAGGCAGACTTCCTTGCAGAGCTACATTACGCAACAGTTCTGAATTTTTGTAGCCTACTGGTTGCCTTCAAAACACAAAGTCTGCTGAAAGGAGAAGATATTCACTGGTTCCTTCCAAAAAGGCTGCATCGCGGACCAGAATTCAGCTTCGGAGTTAGTTAGTCACTGACAGGTTGTCTGTAACGTCATTAGCACACAAACCCCTTCTGTCAGGCTGCGTGTCCGCGTGCCGTAACGGAGGGCAGAACTAGCGCCTGCAGCCGTTACTTAAGCTCGCAAATATGCGCCCAACTTCCTCGTCTACAAGTAGAGGCGATGCGCATTTCTCGTTATTAATAATCTGTTTTACTCCATATCGTATTACACAGCATGATCTACACGTGGGCGAGTGTAATCCAAATCTGATCACCTATGAGAATGTAAGATTTATTCTTCTACACGAAACGTCGTTCATATAGAAAATACGACGTTTCGGTTGGATCACACGAATACGCAAAAACAAATGAGTTCTTCTGAATTCATTAAAATTGTGGTGAACATTCATGCATTCTTTTCACAAAATCCTCTTACTGCTTTATGTTAATCTGGGGTTGACGACAGAAATGCAACAGGGGCGTTTCCAAATCAAAATAAACAAAAAGAGAGTATGTTAGGCACATTGTGCGTAAAGTGTTTCTTAAAGCCCCAAATGCGGACGCATGTCACTATTTTATTTATTTAGTGTTAAAACAAGCAACAAGATCACTGGAACTGTGTCTTTGGGTCCCATATCTTGCCGATCACCCCCTACTTACCTCTCCTGTTCATCGGCCGGACACGGACGGCCACCCGCACGTTGGACTCGGTCGGCTCGCCTTCACCCATGTTGATCCTCCGACGATCCACTGACGGTCTTCTCTTACCGGATCGGTATTTATTTAGAGAAGAATATTCGCCATAAGACTCCCGTTTAAGTCTCTTCTCAAAATCACTCTATCCACAAGTAGCTTACCCGAATTGCCAATAACGAGCGCAGAGTTATTTAGGACATTTTCGCTGTTATTGAAACATTGTAACAGCGAGCAAAAAATGTTAAACGCCACCAGTCTGAAGACTTTCAACAGGTCATCGTAGCAAAAAGTTACCCGCCGCCGGCCGCTTCCAGACTGCGGTCGCGTCTGAAGTGCGTCGCCTTCTCGGTGTCTCTCTCCTCCGCTGGAGTCAGAAAGTCAGCGGGTGAAACCTTGCAAAAAAAAAGAAAAAAACACACTTGTTTTCCGCGCTGGATTGTCAATCGTTTACACCGCGACTCAGCAGACAAAACGGGACTTTAAAGCGGACACTTAACCAGGATCATCTTATAATCTCAGCCCTAGAGGCTTCCCATATATAAAAAAACTTGCTTTCCCATTATTAATTAATGATTCCACTGTATTATGACTAACAAATGAAACGAAATTAAAATAGTCAGCTCACAAGGAGAAATACCTGCACAGAAAGCTGTGTATCCTTCTGCCAAGTTTTTCTTTTAATTGGAGATCATATTCACATCCAGTTTTCTTAGAACAACGACTCAATGGTCCTTTTTGGCGTGAAGTCTTCTTTAGGATGAGTAATTATACACATTAAAAAATCCGCCTTGTAGTCACTTTATGCTCTTTATCTGGATGACACATATCCACCTGTTCCATTTCCTGAATCCGCCCGTAACACAACTGCGTACTGGTGCCATTTTAACCTGGAGCGCAGACACTCCAGAACTTGCCAGATATTCAACTCCCTTTCCTTTCTTGCTGAAGGGGTTCAATAGCGACGCATGCGCAAACAAAACTAATTTTCTCGTCTACAAGAAATGCTTAAAATGTCCTTCATAGTTTTTCATTAGAAATTATTTATCTTACGGTTAAGTGTAGCAAGACATTTGGCTCTGAACACATTTTTGCGACATTGTCGACTCAAGACAACCCTACCTATTTAATTTTGTATTGAAACACAGTAAAACGTATTGGGTATATTTGTTGATTTAATTCGTTATTCATACTTTTTTCAGATGGTAGCTTTCCCTTCGAAGTGTTGTTTGCAGACATTCTCCGGTTGTTGTCACTGTCAGTTTTATTTTTAAATTCGCACACTGTGCATTCTGCTCATTTGCTCTGAGGAGACTTGCTTTTTATTGCAAGTTGTTTACATAGGGTGATCATATTTTAATTTGTAAAAAAAAACTGGACACTGGGAACAGGACGCAAAGAGAGGCACCAAAGCTGCGCAAATATGTACACAGAAAGAATCCTGCCTGTAGAAAGCTAACACAAAAAACAAAATGAAATCCCGGACATTTCAGGCATTTTTGGTGTCTCAAAAAAGAGGAAAAGTCTAGGAAAAGGAGGACATATGTTCACCCTATTACATTACAGTAAATTCCGGAGTCAAAACACGCAATGCGAGCAATCTAAGTATTTATTTACTATTTGTAAACTCGAATTCAAAAAGTAGCTATTTTGAAATAGAATAACTTTAAAAAGTATTTATAAACGCAACGCTACTAGTTTGTTACATCACAGATTTACAGGCACAATTTGCGACACATAGACCTAATTATTCATGAAAAGGTCATCTTTAATGAGAGGTTTCAGTAAAAAGGAAAAATACTGCTTACAATCGAATCAAAGCAATTTGGATAGTTCTTACTGATTTCATAACTTTGTAACTAGATTATACCTTCAAAACAAAATCAACATTTAATATCTCGTGATCTTCTTCCATTATATTGTATATTTATTGCTAAATCCGTATGAATTCTTTATACTTTTTACGTATTTGTATTAATGTAAAGCAATAAATAATTGTATACATGTATATTAGGGCTAACCTTATTGCGGAACTTATTAGAAGATTTTTGCTTTCCCGTCGAAACAATATTTTGAACACACTTCCGTTTGGAGTATCTGATTTTTTTCAACAGTTTTGATCAGTTTACGGTTGAAAGCGTGTTTGGATACGCAGTGTGTTTACTATGAATTGATTCTTGATCGTAATCTTGTATTTTGAGTTGTTTGCTTATACAACAGTATTGAAATGGGAAAACCGAAGAAGAAGAGTAAGTACTAAAGTCAGCTGTCAAGTTCATTGCGTGTTTGGTAATCGATGTTTTGGTGTCGGTCGTATTAGCTGAGTGTTGCTATTAGATGGTTAGCGGTTCGAATCTTCTGTAACCTCTTTAAACGTTACCCGTTTTAGTTTTACACTTGTGCTGTTTGTGCCGTAATTTATATGTCCCGTGAGTTAAATGTTTTTCAGCGAGATTGCAGTATGTGATGCATCTTCAGTGGAAAAAGGGGGAAAAGGGTCTAAGGTTTAGCAGTAGTAGTACATGTAGCTGCTTAACTAGACTGTCTATGTTATGTCAGCATAAGAAATCAGTGAGGGATGTTTAAGTGAGTATATGGGTGTAATAAAGACTGCTTGGCTCTCAGCGGAGGCGGACGCACTTCTCTCCCTCTCCTTATCTTCCCTGCTTTGCTTCTCTCGTCTCGTCTAGTCTACTGTCTTACTGTCATACTCGAGAGACCCTCTCAGCCCTGCTCTTCAAAACTAAGGAAATTATGGATTTGATCAACTGGTCTCTCAATGCAATTGACACCATCTTCTCGCAGAGGAGCGCAGGTTCAGGGGAACCTGACTGTCCTACACGATGGACGGATGGGAGAAGTGGAGGGTCGTGTGTCTGGCAGCTCTTTCTGTGGAGGACGTCGAAGATATCTACCTATTCGGAACCTTGATAACGGGTCTTATGCTGATTGGATTAGGCATCGCCCTGGTTTATCGGAAATTGAAGAAAACGGTGACAGCCGCTCAAAGCCCCACTAGGCTAGCCGGGATGATTGACGGAGTTGGCAGAGCTGTCGGCACTCAGACTTTGGCTCTAGATCGCAAATTGGATACCATCATTGTGACTATGGACCGCAAACTTGATAACATCACGGAGAAGCTTTCGGCTCTGCATAGGAGGGATTGCGGAGACCAGTGTGGACATTAGAGAAGCTACAAAATTTCAGCTTTTCGCCCGAAAACCCAAACAACCTAATTATCTGCTTCTGGCTCCCCCTTAATCAGCACGGGCCTTGGCCAAGGCCGTTGCTGAATTCAACAACTCCCCCAGAAGGACAAGGCAGCGAGACTCTCTTGCATCCCTCTCCCCCGACCCCAAGGACTCCCTCCCCCTATCCAACGCCTTCGCCGCTTGACACCCCCAACGTGAACAGGCGGGTCGATGACCAGGGCATCTGGCTGCAGGGCCGGATGGTTGTTTGTTCATGCTGGACTACCTCCACTTCCCCATTCCCTTCCCTGTGGCTTGTCTCGATTTTTTTATATTGTGTAGTGGCTATGTGCTTATGTTGCTGAGGTGTTTTTTTTTCTGTTCCTACATTATACTCCCTAATGGAGTACAGTCTAGGGCCTGTATTTTTTTTTACTCGCCTCTCTCACCTCATGTAATCGTTTTCTCTGTTCTTCCTATGCCCGGGTCGCTGCTCGTGCGGTCGACCGGCTGGCTTGTAGAGCTGCTGTCTCCTGACCTGTCTTCCCCTTGTTTGTATGTATAGTCAGGTAGATCTTAACACTGCTCTATGTGCCCTTGAATTGCCCCTCGGGGACAAATAAAGTGTTTGAAATGAAATTGAAATTAAATGAAATAATCCCGGTACAGTAATCCAGGGTTGCCAACTTTGATCAGCTGGCTGTCGTAAAATGTTCAATTTGGGACAAGTCTGCGCACACATGCACACGCATTTACATGTATTTAACAGTTTTATTACCTTGTAAATAGTCTGTAGGGTTTGCAAACTACGCCAACGCTTTTTATGCTGCTAATTTTAGGTTTATAATGGAATGATATAGATTTGCCGTAAGATTTATTGCGTGAGCGTGAGAGTCTGAAAGTGCCACGCCAGATGCTTGAGAGCTGGCAACTTTGATAATTACTACTGTTAATAGATGCATTATAAAACATCTTGTTCTCTCCGTGTGTCTTATGCTCATCAGGTGACGTCAGTCGAGCGGAGCTGATGATGATGACCATTGCAGATGTCATCAAGCAGCTGGTGGAGGCTCATGAAGAAGGCAAGGATATCAACCTCAACAAGTCAGTATCTGCAAACACGGCGGTGTGAAGGAAAGAACAAGTTTGTTTTTCCAGATGTAACTTGAAAGCTTTCTCTGGAACTGATATCTTACTTTATTTACTTAATTTATTATATAGCATCTTTTTTTATTGATTGATAGCCCAATTGACTGAGATTGAGCCCAGCAATAGTTGTGAGATTTGGGGGGGTCACAGGAGATGTTGTGGAGTTATTCAGGTGTAATCAGCTTTTAGCTGGACCAGGCTTGGCCCTCTGTGAATCTGGACCTGATACTTCGTAATAATCCAGTACAGCTGACTCTTCCTGATCTTGCGGTTGTGTGTTTCTGTCCCCACCTTCCCCAGAGTGAAGACGAAGACGTCGGCAAAGTACGGCCTGTCTGTGCAGCCGCGCCTGGTGGACATTATTGCGGCCGTCCCGCCACAGTACCGCCGCATCCTGCTGCCCAAGCTCAAGGCCAAACCCATCCGCACCGCCAGTGGGGTTCGTGTGCGCGTGCCCCTCCCCCATTCCACGTTCTTTCGCCGTGCTGATGGATAGCCCACCTCCTTAACCTGCCCCATCTGTCTCCTCGTGCAGATTGCGGTAGTTGCCGTGATGTGCAAGCCCCATCGCTGCCCCCACATCAGCTTCACGGGGAATATCTGTGTGTGAGTAGAGCCCATCGATGATGCTGGTCACATGGACAAGGATGGGCGGAGTCTGTATGAGTGCACAAGCCAACTGGAATTAGTTAAAAGTGGAGAGCTCTGTATTGGTGCTTAACAAACATCAGCTAATTAACTAGTAAAACTTGTGTTTTCTGTTCTCTAATTGGAAATTTTGTGTGAAATTTAGTAACTATACCCAAATTGCAGTCATGGACTGAGTAAGAGTCAAAACAGAAAGAACTAATTTTCATCATGATAGAGGAATGTGCACATATTGTCATTATAGGTGCTTTCCCAACGCAGGAACTTTTTTCGGGAACAAGGAACTTTTGTTGTGTTCCCACCACAGGAACTCAGTCCGATTGTAGTTCCTCAGAGGCAGTTCCGGAACCTTTTTTTAGTGCCTACTTCGGAGTTGGTACTTTTCATTCCCCACGTACTACTGTGGTGGGTCACAGTGATGAACTTTGTTGATTGGCTGACCATTGGCACCTGCACTAACTTGGAAGGTATGCAGAAGAGCAGGAAAAGAGAGATGAAGTATAGAAGCAAAGATTGAGCGGATGGAATTATTTTTGTATCTCAGTTACATTAAAAGCATTAATTGTTTTTGCTTGCATCTCCATATTTCTGCATTGCAAAATTCGATCGAAAACGATTTACTTTTGTCTAATATCTCCTATGGTACTGAGCTAACTTGCCAGCGCTTATTAGCAGAATAATGTTACATCGTTTTTCATTCTGTGGAAAATGAAAGATTGTTCTGCTGACTAGATTTAATACTGAATTATTAACATGTATTTGGTCATATAGATAAATGGCTGCATCCTGTTTTTTGGGCCGTGCAAACAAATAACTAATAAAATGGCTTATTTAGCCTCCATTGTTTTGGTGTGGTGGTATAGTTTTCTATGAAATTATGTGTGAAGTTTAACCTACGAGATTTTTGTGTCTCCGATGCTTCTCTAGCATAAATGTCACAGTTCCTGTTGTGTGATGGGAACGGGACACATGAAAGTGGCTGAGAGCTACAAAAGCTCCTGGTTGAGATGGTCTAGAAACTCGGAACTAGGAATTTGGTTCCTGAGCTTCGGTGGGAATGTGCCTTATGTTTGGGATGTTTTAGGTTAGTGTATGCAGGTTATTTTAGAGGGTACTTTGCAGTGAGATACTCTGAGATGCTCTTTCTCATACAGCTACTGTCCTGGTGGTCCAGACTCTGACTTTGAGTATTCCACACAGTCCTACACCGGCTATGAGGTAAATGTACTCCTTTATCTGCATTTACACACCTGTATTCCAGCTGTCTTCATTTTCTGTGAATGAGACACTGGCTTTGCAGTTAAAGTTTTACTGCTTTTGGGAGGTTTGGTTTATGAGTTTTTAAGAATTGAGTTGGAGCTATATTTAAAGATCTTATTTGTCTATTTAAAGGTCTTTATTTTACTCGAACAGAGAGTTACTTGTATTTACTATAGTATGATTACATATGAGGTGGCAGTGCTGTCATGGCCGTTGTAGCAGTTGTGCACTCACAGCTTGTAACCGGATGATCGCTGTCCTTCACAGCCCACCTCGATGAGGGCCATCCGGGCTCGGTACGACCCCTACCTGCAGACTCGCCACCGCGTGGAGCAGGTTGGTTCTCATGGCACCGGTTTACTGATCCCCTCCTCGCCGCGCTCTGTGCTAAGGTCCTTCCCCTCCTCGCCGCGCTCTGTGCTAAGGTCCTTCCCCTCCTCGCCGCGCTCTGTGCTAAGGCCCTTCCCCTCCTCGCCGCGCTCTGTGCTAAGGCCCTTCCCCTCCTCGCCGCGCTCTGTGCTAAGGCCCTTCCCCTCCTCGCCGCGCTCTGTGCTAAGGCCCTTCCCCTCCTCGCCGCTCTCTGTGCTAAGGCCCTTCCCCTCCTCGCCGCCCTCTGTGCTAAGGCCCTTCCCCTCCTCGCCGCGCTCTGTGCTAAGGCCCTTCCCCTCCTCGCCGCGCTCTGTGCTAAGGCCCTTCCCCTCCTCGCCGCTCTCTGGCTAAGGCCCTTCCCCTCCTCGCCGCTCTCTGTGCTAAGGCCCTTCCCCTCCTCGCCGCTCTCTGTGCTAAGGCCCTTCCCCTCCTCGCCGCCCTCTGTGCTAAGGCCCTTCCCCTCCTCGCCGCGCTCTGTGCTAAGGCCCTTCCCCTCCTCGCCGCCCTCTGTGCTAAGGCCCTTCCCCTCCTCGCCGCGCTCTGTGCTAAGGCCCTTCCCCTCCTCGCCGCGCTCTGTGCTATGGCCCTTCCCCTCCTCGCCGCTCTCTGTGCTAAGGCCCTTCCCCTCCTCGCCGCGCTCTGTGCTAAGGCCCTTCCCCTCCTCGCCGCGCTCTGTGCTAAGGCCCTTCCCCTCCTCGCCGCGCTCTGTGCTAAGGCCCTTCCCCTCCTCGCCGCGCTCTGTGCTAAGGCCCTTCCCCTCCTCGCCGCGCTCTGTGCTAAGGCCCTTCCCCTCCTCGCCGCGCTCTGTGCTAAGGCCCTTCCCCTCCTCGCCGCGCTCTGTGCTAAGGCCCTTCCCCTCCTCGCCGCGCTCTGTGCTAAGGCCCTTCCCCTCCTCGCCGCGCTCTGTGCTAAGGTCCTTCCCCTCCTCGCCGCGCTCTGTGCTAAGGCCCTTCCCCTCCTCGCCGCGCTCTGTGCTAAGGCCCTTCCCCTCCTCGCCGCGCTCTGTGCTAAGGCTTCTCCACCCCCTCTCCATCTGCGCAGTTAAAGCAGCTGGGACACAGCGTGGACAAGGTGGAGTTCATCGTGATGGGAGGCACCTTCATGGCCCTGGCTGAGGAGTACAGAGATTACTTCATCAGGAACCTGCACGACGCACTGTCAGGCCACACCTCCAATTCCGTGGCCGAGGCAGTGAGGTACATGCTGGCCTCATGCTCCCCTTTCTATCCGCTGCAGGGTAATATATGATATTCTGCACAACATTATCCTAAGTAGCTCCCCCTGCTGGCCACAAAGCACCTAAGCTGGTAATAATTCTGATGCATATAGTGTTTTCAGTACTAATTTGATAAAGCCAGAAAACTATAGGTGGACAATGCAGTTAAATAAAATGGATGGATGGTTTCTTTTAAATGCCTTGGTGTTTCTGAAATCCCCTTGAAATGATTTTTCTTACTGAAAGATGCACCAGTAGGGGGCACTGCGTGCTTACTGTGTTTGGGCCAGAGGAGTCATGCAGCCTCTACTACATTTCAGCTCGAAATATTGACCCTGAAGGAGATTGTCAAATATTTAGTGTATTGCTGTTGCTGCTGATCAAGGCTATCAGGCTATCAGAGACTCTAACTTTAAACAGCATGGCGGTCAAGGGCCTTAAGGGAAGTGAGTGATGCTGATGTTGCTGTACTGAAGCAGCTGTATGGTCTGTTCCAGATGGAAGGGAATTTATGTTGGTCTGGGCGTGAAGATAGGAGGAGTGAAAACAAGATGCTGACTCTTCCACTCGCTGGGGTTCGTAATGTATCCTGACCATTATCAGGATGCAGGGCTGCTCAAAGGTGTCGATCATGACTGTCCTTACTGCCACCTGTGCTGCCCTACAAACGCAGTAACTGCTCAGAAACTGAAAAATGGGACTTAGGGGTTTTTTTCGTCTGCCCACCTGTATGTGTGCTAGGTAGGTACATGATAGTGTTGAACAAATATGTTTTGGAACAACAAAAAACAGTTGAGTTTTATATTTTATGGGATATGCTCTGCACCTCCAGAACCGTGCATAGGAGAACCAAGTGTGGATGGATGGATGGATGGACAGACGGACATGTATACAGGATATACAGGGAATTGCAGCTTTATAATAAGACTGTACAGTTCATTTTAAAATGAGTCACTCCAACCTCAGCCTGTGGAAGGTGTGAGAGGAGTCTTTCCGCTCTGGGCTACCCTGACTGCACCTTTTAGTGATCAGCTCCTGCAGGAAAGGCGGGGATATTCCCACAGCTGACTTCGGTCCCCCCAAAAAATTGATAAAATATGCAGTGACGATGTTACGCTTTTGTACGACAGTGTGGTCTTTGAGAGTCAAGTCTTTCATTCTGGGCTTGAGACGTCCTTCATGTGGCATTTCGGTAGCTGACGTTGAAGCTGGAGTTAGCGGGTCGGAGGCTCGGCAGCGGCAGGGGCGGTCGGGGCGGGGGGTGCGGATGTGGCGGCGTAGGAGACCACGCGCCGTGAATGGCTGCGTGAGGTGCGGGGGCGGGACGCTGGCATGGGAGACCGGGCCCACTCGCGCCACTCAAGATGGGCCGAACAAGGCACGATTATTTGCCTTTGAGTGCTCTTAATTTCTGCTGCAGCTGGCCTGGCGTGGCACCCGGAGCAGTCAGGGGGGGGCGGCCCCGGATCTGCACTTCCTTCGCTTTCAGAAGCTGCTGCCTGGCTGCCGGTTCGGCCACAGATGAAGGCTTTGAGGAGGAGGGGGGTTGCGCTGAGGGGCTCCGCAGTGTCGTAGCGCTGACGCAAGAAAGCCCCCCCCCCCCCACCACTCCACCTCGTGCGGAAGCTCTGAGTCTCTGTTTGGGTTTGGTGATCTGCTTCTTCTGGGGAGAACGTGATCTCCTGCAGTCTCTCCCCACAGGAGCATGCCATCTTCTCCTCCTTCGCCGTGACCCCCACCCCTATACTTGATTCCCCCCCCCTCACCCTCGGCAGATTTTTTTGAGTGGTCCATGGGGGGAGAGGCAGGATTGGTAAATGATTTGACAAAATCCAACATCCTCCACTAAGGAAAATGTCAGATCCTCCATTATTTTAGCAGTTATGTGTTTGTCTGCTGTGCTGATAACTATGAATATTGATTACATTTGAATATCCGGCAAGAATGACTTGCCAATGTCGGCCAGTACTATTATGCTAACCAATATGTCATGCGTCTCTTGATGGGGGGGGGGGGGGGGGTCTCTGCCAGTCTTTGTGGTCATACCCTAGCCCCTTCCTCCAGGGAGTAATCAGAACAGTTTCCTGAACCACCGACCAGTCGGGTTTCAGTCTGGCAGTACGGAAGCGTGTCTGGCTGAGCGAGATGGACGTCACAAGCTCGCTCAGTTACGTTGTGACCCGATAAGGACAGACGCCGCGTGTAGGTGCTGGCTGCCAGATTTCTCCGATAGCTCCGCTAATCGGCAGCTTCGTTAAGATGACACGATTAGGGTGATTGTCTCGGCCGCTAATCCTGCAGTGCTGTATGAAGCTACGGGGTCGATATAATGGTGAGGTCTTATCTGCACTGGAAAGACTGGCGCCATCTGTCTGTCCAGCTCTGTGGGTGGATAAGAGACCACTGTCTGGGGGGGTCTGTCTTCGCTGTGGTATTCCCACTCTCAAACACTCTCAGATAGCTTCACCTCTCAGCTGTGTAATTTCTCACTAAACAAGGTTTAGCATTTTAATGGTATAAGCTATCCTCCTTTCTTTCTCTGGGTCTGTGCCGTTCTGCTGGAATAGTGTGATCCGGCCCAGTTTGTCATTCTTCACCCCCTTCGGTGGGACTTCCCGTGTTTTAACCTCCGTCGTTATCATCGTATGGATCAGGGACCCGTAATGAAGGCGGATACCAGCTTGGAGTCTGTCTTTACTGATAAACAGCGAGCTTTTGATTGGTCTACACTAGTAAATAAATTAGAAACCTTAAATAAATCTGGGGAGAGCTGATGGGGGGGGGGGGGGCATGGTTATTTGGTCAGAAGTGTTTCAAGGAGAAACGTGAACCTCTGCTGTCCTGGGGGGTTTGCGTGCCCGGCAGCCGCAGCAGGAGGGTGTAGGGGTCTTTGGAGGGTGTTCTGGTTTTACGTCAGGGCCTTATACATGCTCGGTTTCTGCAGGGCGGGGCGTAATCGTGTTTTTTGTGAGAATAGTTGTTGAATGCCTCTCCTTTCTGGAATCGAGTGCCCTGCTACCGTATCCTTGAGTAACGGGTTCTGGTTTGCGATTGCTGGAAGGTCATGCTGCAGACTGACAATTCAGTTATCCTGGGAGACCCACTTGGGGGGGGGTTTCTGGAGGGATTGTTCTACTTTAGATTTATGGGCGCACCTCTTGTGAGGTTGTGGGTTCAATTCCCCCGGTGGGCTACGTGTGTGTATGTTGGGCTTCGATTCCTCACCCCGTAGGCTCCCTGTCCCCCCCCCCCCCCACTGAGAAGGCTGGCC
Organism: Paramormyrops kingsleyae; assembly: GCF_048594095.1. Classification (NCBI taxonomy): domain Eukaryota; kingdom Metazoa; phylum Chordata; class Actinopteri; order Osteoglossiformes; family Mormyridae; genus Paramormyrops; species Paramormyrops kingsleyae. The sequence goes on from NC_132815.1 coordinate 22,629,870, forward strand.
ATCTTCCACAGGTACTCGGAGCGCAGCACCACCAAGTGCGTAGGCATCACCATCGAAACGCGACCCGACTACTGCCTGAAGCGGCACCTGAGCGATATGCTGGCCTACGGCTGCACCCGGCTGGAGATCGGCGTGCAGAGCGTCTACGAGGACGTAGCACGCGACACCAACAGGTTGGCGGGGCGGGTGCCGCGTCGTGGGGAGAAACGGCCCTCCGTGTGGCGTCTGTACGGCCCCTGAGAGCGTGTCTCTGTGCAGGGGCCACACGGTGCGGGCCGTCTGCGAGTCCTTCCACCTGGCCAAGGATGCTGGCTTTAAGGTGGTGGCCCATATGATGCCGGACCTCCCAAATGTGGGCATGGAGCGTGATGTGGAGCAGTTCATCGTGAGTCCCACCCGGTCACGGCCCCTCCCCCTGTGCCCCCCGTCAAGGCCCCTCCCCCATCACACCATACCTGCGTCTCCTGAGGGCTCCTCCTGTGGCTGTAGCTGCCCAGATGCATGCTGGGTACTGGTGCCGTAGGGGCTGATGACAAAGCTGCGGGGTGAGAATTGCGTGTCAGCGGGGCTGCAGAGGCGCGATCCGCTTTGTCGGCTTTTACTGCCGCTGGCGGAGCCGCGTGCCGAAGCTCCCGTCTTGGCTAATGAATCCGGCAGTTATCTCATCGCAGGGTCCTTATCGAGGCTTGGCGGCGGGCGTGTGCCGCAGTCGCCCCGCTGCCATTATCTTATTATGGTCTGTATTAACCCTGTGATTCCGTGAGGGGAACCGTCTGGAACTCTGTGTTCAGTAGGCACGTTAAGATGTCTGCAGTGTAACGTCTGATCAGGGTAAAATCAGCCCTTCCTTCTTTCCCGCTGTCGTTGAGGTGAATCTGCTTTCCCGTCATGGATCTGTGTGTTTAATGAGGCAGTCATTGCCCCCAGGAGCCAGTCACCCTCCCCTCCCCATAAGAGGACTTCTGCTCCATCCCATAATGATCTGGCACTGGTTTGAGCTCCCATTCACACGACTGCGTGGTGATTAACCCGAGGCTCCCCCCGAGGTCCTCAATGCCCCCCCGAGGGCTCAGTTTGTAAAAGCGCATTGCTGTGGCCCATCTGTCCGGCATGTCCCCGGAGGAGCCCCAGGACAGCGATAACGTAAAGCCATTAAGAGGCACGCGCGCCTTGCTTCGCTTATCGGACTGGAGCCGGCCACATGAGCCCGACACGCGTCAGCGGGGGAAGCAGAGCAAACATGCTAAGATACAAAGAGAAAAGTCCTTTCAGAACTACCTTCTTCAATACCGCACGAGTCCCGCAAGTTAATTAAGGGCACCGATTTCACCCAGTACTCCCACTGCTCATAGATTACGTTTTATTTTTGCTATTTGGCTCCTGGACACTCCTAGGCAGTCGGCAGAATTTTCCTGGAGCTCAGTGGCTCGGATTATGGGTCTTAACCAGGACGTGAGGCAAGAGCCTAGAGATTTGGTTCCAGTCCATAACCGCAGTGCCGAATTCCCCACAGGAGTTCTTTGAGAACCCTGCGTTCCGCCCAGACGGACTGAAGCTGTATCCCACCCTGGTGATCCGCGGCACTGGGCTCTACGAGCTATGGAAGACGGGTCGCTACAAGAGCTACTCGCCCAGCGCCCTGGTGGACCTGGTGGCCCGGATCCTGGCTCTGGTGCCGCCGTGGATGCGGGTGTACCGTGTGCAGAGGTGAGGCTTGTGGTGGCGCCCTCTGCTGGTCGTCACTTGGTATAAATGGTGGCCACACCATTTGGGTTTCCCTAATGCCGTTCGGGACGCCTGCCCCCCGTGTCCGTGCAGGGACATTCCCATGCCACTGGTGAGTTCTGGCGTGGAGCACGGAAACCTGCGAGAATTGGCCCTCGCCCGCATGAAGGACATGGGCACCGAGGTGAGGCTCAATCCGCAAGACCCTGGCAGGATGCAGGGAGTAGGGGCCCCCCTAACACCTTCCGCTGTCTTTGCAGTGCCGCGATGTCAGGACCAGGGAGGTGGGCATCCAGGAGATCCATCACAAAGTGCGGCCCTACCAGGTAACTGGTGGCTTTGTGTGTGGGGTATGGGGTAGACCCTAAATATCTCTGTGGATGGTATACAAATTATGGCCAGTTGCTTGTCCCTGTGAGTGCGATTCCCCCTTTTGGCCCACAGGTGGAGCTGGTGCGCAGGGACTACGTGGCCAATGGCAGCTGGGAGACATTCCTGTCGTACGAGGACCCAGAGCAGGACATCCTGATCGGCCTGCTGCGGCTGCGTCGCTGCTCAGCGGCGTCCTTCCGGGCCGAGCTCAAGGGGGGTGTGTCCATCGTGCGTGAGCTGCACGTATACGGCACTGTGGTGCCCGTCAGCAGCCGTGACCCCAGCAAGTTCCAGCACCAGGTGAGATGAACCCCCCCCCCCCCCCCCCAAGCAGAAACGAACCCTGTCCTGCCACGCGGCTGGTTCTGATCACCACGTGGACCTCTAGGGCTTCGGGATGCTGCTGATGGAGGAGGCAGAGAGGATAGCACGGGAAGAGCACGGGGCCACAAAGCTGGCTGTCATCTCCGGTAAGCGCAACTAACCCACCCGCCCCCCCCAGATGAATCACTGCTGTATGGCTGGATGGTTTTTATGATGGTGAATTAAGAGAAATGCAGACCTGACAGTACATATCCTATAAGAGAAAATCGCTCGTTAACAAGAAACTTTCCATCTTTTCCCCATGAATAATCTCTTTTAATGATGGTAATTATTGAACACATTCAGGTAGCAATTTTATATGAAAATTAATCTCTTTGGCCTTTTAGGTGTGGGAACCAGGAACTACTACAGGAAGATGGGCTATGTGCTGGAGGGGCCGTATATGGTGAAGCGCCTGGACTGACAGAGGGTCACATGACCACGGAGCGCCTAACAGGGAGCACAGCCTGTACAAAACACCCACAAGACCTCTTTACTGAACTGCTTTTATCTTGGAATGCAAACATATCAGCATATGATTAAATCTATTTTTTTTCTTTTATGTTGGTGAACAGACTGTCAATGATGCCTGTTTTGTAAAATGTTTCCAGGGTAACTGTGCTTTGCTTCGAACTCCTCAAAGACGCTTGTGTGAGGATAGGCTCAGTTGGCTTTCCTGGGCCCCATTTGTTAGGCGGGAGTATCAGAGGGTCCCATTGGCTAGGCGGTGCCCGGACAGGGTAATCGAGGGCCCCATTGGCTAGGCGGTGCCCGGACAGGGTAACCGAGGGCCCCATTGGCTAGGCGATGCTCATACAGGGTAACCGAGGGCCCCATTGGCTAGGCGATGCTCATACAAAGTAACCGAGGGCCCCATTGGCTAAGCGGTGCTCATACAGAGTAACCAAGGGCCCCATTGGCTAGGCGGTGCCCATACAGAGTAACCAAGGGCCCCATTGGCTAGGCGGTGCTCATACAGAGTAACCAAGGGCCCCATTGGCTAGGCGGTGCTCATACAGAGTAACCAAGGGTCCCACTGGCTAGGCGGTGCCCATACAGAGTAACCAAGGGCCCCATTGGCTAGGCGGTGCTCATACAGAGTAACCAAGGGCCCCATTGGCTAGGCGGTGCTCATACAGAGTAACCAAGGGCCCCATTGGCTAGGCGATGCTCATACAGAGTAACCAAGGGCCCCATTGGCTAGGCGGTGCTCATACAGAGTAACCAAGGGCCCCATTGGCTAGGCGGTGCCCATACAGAGTAACCAAGGGTCCCACTGGCTAGGCGGTGCTCATACTGAGTAACCAAGGGCCCCATTGGCTAGGCGGTGCCCATACAGAGTAACCAAGGGCCCCACTGGCTAGGCGGTGCCCAGACAGGCGACAGCCATGTTCCTGTCACTTTGGGCTCCACTCCTCAGACACAGGCAGGTTTTGAGATGCCTGCTGGTCGACATCTTGGTACCTTTATCTCTAACACATCAGACAGTGCTAGTCACTGGCGGACTGGTGATTCAGACATTCTGGTCGGTTGCCCATGCTCAGCATTATAGTATAGAGTCGTTTTCAAGCCTGAATTTTAGTTCGATTTGCTTCGATTTAGGGCACCACAGCCAAGGAAATACAAATTTAAATGGCATAAATATAATTTTTAGTACAATAAAGTTTTTTTTTTATTATTAATTTTGTGCTCTCGGTGACTTGTAGTGTAAATTGTATTATTACAGCAACCTCTGGCCAGTATCACTGGTACTGGTAACTGTACCCTGAATCCAGCGATCAGTCCACCTGACACGAGCTTGACCATTGTTACTGGTTCAGCTGTAAAACTCTGAGGAGTCAGCTGCAAATATTCCCTCATTAGCATGGAGATTAAACCCATTTCCTTAAGCAGGTTATTTCCTAAATTGCTCTGTTGTCTGAAAGTGGCTTTTTTATATAAACACCCCCCCCCCCCAATTAGTTTAGCTCTCATCTATTGCTGTGTGCGTCTCGGAATGAGAGGCTACCGGTGAGATGCTGCTCCTGGGCCTCGTGCTTCAATCAGGCCCGAGCGGTTAGTCACCACTGTTCTATTAGCCGTTGTGCGGCGTCCCCGCGGCGTGTCGAGGGGCTCACCACGGGAACCCCAATAGCAGCCACCCTGGCAGGTTTCGCTAATTTATCCGTCTCCCCACCACACAATTATTTTTCCATCTGGGGCTGCCAAACGGCTGAGTTACGGGGCCGCAAAGCGTGCCCCCGATGGGCTCTCACGTCGCCGCTGTACGGGTGCCTTAGTCTGAGCGACGACTCGCAATGTGGCAGCCCGTGTCACATTATCCCAGCGGGCTCGCTGGTGGTCTAATGACGGCTGACGATGGATGTGCCTCTATACAGCCAGACTCTGTGTGAGCCTGTCAGAGCATCTGGAGGGAGGGAGGGAGGGACCCCACGTCTGGTTCACTATAGTTGACTTGTTGGATGCAGATTCTGCAAGGTATGTTCACTGGTGTCTACTTCCAGTCTTCAGAGCTCCTGGTCTATGCCTATGACAGGTGCAATCCAGGTTTCTGCTACTCATACTACAGGACACCAGCTTAAATTCTTAATGCAAATTTCCCCATAACGATGAATCGGGAAAACACACACAGCAATTCAAAATGTGCCCAAACATACAGAAGGTAGTTCCTTCTCTGGTGGAGTGGACCTACATGGGTAACCCTAAGAAGAAGCATGCTTATTACCAGTTAAACTCTGAGATGAAATGTACAGTCAGCTCCATCTGATTCCAGTCCTGATCCACCAGCAACAGTTGCTATATATTTGCTTTACTATAAATTACAAATTGCTTTCTTTGAAGAGAATTGCCTTTCCTGTCAAATACAGGAGTTAAAGAAGATAATAGCATCATTGTCACCAAGCTAGTTTTTTTTTCTTTTTTACTGGGGGGAATGGAAGTGTGGGTAACAGTTTTTAATCAAAGCTTCATAAATTAGGAAACACCCATCACTGAAAAGTGTCTTTCGCTTATCAGATAATGCATAAATTTTACTGGAGCAGAAGCGCCACTGGGGTTCAGATCGTCATCAACACTTCTGTTCCCTTTTATATCGTCCCCCCCCCCTTGCCACAAGAGTGCTTCTCATCCCTGTTGATTGGTTCTGTTGAGTCCCACCCATAACTTCGCCCGCCCCCTGTCCCAGCTATTACTGTTATTATTATCCTGAACTAACTCTTGTGGAGGAGAGGGGTCACAGTGTCAGCAATTGAGACCATAAGTCTCTGGGCAAGCCTTGTGTCTCCATGGTAGAAATATCATAGATGTGTTTAATCTAAGTGGCACCGGAGGGCATCATTCACCACAGGCCAAAGGGTCCCACACTCCAGCTTTTTCTTATCGTGAACCACTGACCCCTGACTTACAGCTCATTCTGTGTATCACTTTGCACTCTCTCCATCGAGAATTGAGTGTAAATCCACAATGGCAGCAGCATCCCTCATAATCCCTCTATTCCTGCTGCTACTGGGACGTGCATTACGATTCTGCTGAATGGCGCACTGGGCTTTTCGTTTGACGTTTTATGTGTAGCAGAACTACCTAATCAATCAAACCTGATACATGATGCTCATTTAGTGCAATGTCAGATTGGATTGAGCAGCACTAAGAAATGCAAGTTAACATGGACACGTCGACGATAGAAATCCCACAGCAACAATTCCCCAGTATGGCTGTGGCCTGTGAGCAATAAGCAGAGACCTGGACCTGAAATAGTTAAAATTCCACACAACTGCCTTTACATGCACTGTGGTAAGAGGTAGAAAATGAGAGCTTGGCTCAGGGGGACCTCACTCTCAGACACAGAACTATGCTGGTATCTCCTTCCTTCCATCCATCCCTCCATCCACAGGGAGGCATCCTAGGCAGATACCTGAAACACCTCAGCTGGTTCCTTTTAACAATACTGACAACAGCAAAATATAATTTCATGCCTATAATCATGTTAAAATTACTTGTTTTTTCAGTAGTGTTTCTTTCCCCAACAGCATCATATGAAAATCTGAAATTAGCTAGAAACTAAACCCAGACACTTAATTTTCCTGGGGTGAAAGTGTATATTGCAGAAAAGTCAGACTTGCTAAAGAGGTCATGCATGTGAGGAAGTTGGAGGATTTAACTTTAGTGCAAGAAGAATTTCCTAGAGGAATGAAAATTAAAGTTGAGAGCCATCGAGAACGGCGTTTTTTTAATACTTCTAAAATAAATATATTTCTTTACACAAATCCCAAGAACACAATGCCTTAAAAGCAACACGATGTAGTAAATTAGGTATATTCCATTTTGAAAGAAGCAGCTAGCGCGATGTGGAGGAGCAGAGTCTGGTGAGATATTCCACATGCTGTTTCTCAAAGGAGTCAATGGTATTCCCTAGAACAGGGTTCTTCAAATCTGGACCTCGATTCCAAATCCAGGCCTTGTTTTCAGTTCTCCCAGGTAGTTAGTTTAATAATTACTGATTCTGATTGGTCAGAGGCTTCACACCTGACTGACAGGTAAAGGAAGGCTGGAAAACCAGCAGGGCTCGGACCTCGAGGACCGTGATTTGAATGACCCTGCCTTAAAGAAAGCACTCCATCCCTCTCACTTATGCAGCGTTTCCCAACCCGGTCCTTGGGAACCCAAGGACGACCACCATTCGGCCTTGGCCCTCACTGGGAGGTTGTGGCAGAGTGCACCCTCTCTTCCAGCTGGCAGGCCGTGGGCCGGGAGGCCGGGTCGCTGGCCAACATGTCCAAGAGCAGAGCGCACAGTTGTGGTGTCGGGGGGGCGGGCAGAGGAGAGGCCCGCCTGGCCCTCATAGGGATGCCCAGCTGCAGGTCCGGGTTCTCGCTTAGGGCCTCACCCAGCGGCACCAGCCAGCGACCCCGGCACGCGTAGGCACCTGCGTCAGGGACATGAACACAGCATCAGGATGTATACCATCAGCTACACTGCATCATTCTATTACCCAATCTATGCGCAAATGGCCTGTGGAAACTCAATGCTGTCACTACTGCTGTGTTTTTAATGGAAGATGCAGCGTGTACCTGCTAGCAGACAAAGCAGCTTTTCAGAAGCCTATCAGACAACCAGTGCCGGGTAGCGTGTTCCTGCATCACACATTAAATATGCACGCTCAGGCAGACAAACCCCTAAAAAGTTAATCTGCGAGCAAGGGTGGAACCTAAAAGGAAAAGGAAAATGGAATTGTTCCAATTCCCTCCCCCTGTGAGGGCTCTGCTCCACAGAATAGGAGTTGCTGTGTGCTTTTGATAACCCTGAAATAATGCTCAGATTTGCCACAAATAAGTTGTAATTAGTGGAGGCACTCAGAAGTGATTAGCAGCTAAAATACAGGAAGAACCATATGCATAAGCAACGAAAGACTGGAAAAAATGTCTATGAATAAGAGTTTCCATTTATATTCACTATATGTCATATGTAATAAAATTACCAGTTATAAGAGGACAACATAATTCCACTACTATACAACCAGCTGGATCACAGTCTTAGCCCCTCCCCTTTATTCAGACTCCCTTCTGCATTGGCAGACACCCACCAAGCTGCTCCTGCGTGCTGCCATCCTCCAGGAAGGTGATCCTCTCTAACACGGCCCAGAAGAGCACGCCCAGGGAGAAGATGTCTGCCTGGTCGGTGTAGCTACGGCCAGCCCACACCTCTGGAGCCATGTAGAAGTCCGAACCGCAGGTGGAGGAGAAACACTTCCTGTTGAGATGCCCCTCTGCCAATCCTTCGCTCATCTTGCTGAGCCCAAAATCCGCAACCTACCGCAGGACAAAACAGAGAAGGAAAACTTTACTTTTACACTTACTGTATATATATTTGAAGATTGTTTTGCTGAAAGAGACTTACAAGTGAGGCAGATAATACAGCATATAGCTGTCAAGGAGTCCAAGTGTTGCTAGGCAGAGCTTCAACTGATTTTCCATAAGTTACACCATGAATGTTATGAACTATGGTAATTATGATGCAGCTAATATGCACCTATATCCTAAGATTTATCCAAACCCTTCTTGGATCTATTAAGTCTTCTCAAATTCCCACCATCCTTAAGCATGACAAAGAAAAAGTTTAACACAAATTAACACAAAACCAATAGTCATCTACTCTTAAACTATGAAACTGCAAACAATGCAGAATGGAGAACTGCAATGAAGCGTATGAATCAATATGGAACCAGCGGCCTTACTCTAATCAACAAATGCGATCACCGCTAAGAGAAACTCTCATTTGCACCCTGAATGTGCGCTCTGTGATAAGCGCACTTGGTTTTTGTAATTTTAACTGCATGTTCCAGTAAGTTTCACACTAAACCTACTGCCCACATTACCATACAAATATTTCTTCAGCAAACCATTTCCAAATAATCAAATGATAAACTATCCCCCCCTCCTGGCTTAATGTCTTGTTCCTTTCTGTTATTTATCAGTTTCTCAACCTCTGAACGCTGCTTTATTTCTCAAAGGCTCTCATGGGGACCAGGACTCCAAGCACCTTGATAAGCGGTCCAGCAGGGGTGTTCTGCACCAGCACGTTGTCGGGTTTCAAATCGCGGTGCACGATCCGGAGCTTGTGCAGGAAAGCCACGGCGCTGCTCAGCTGCTGGATCACGCTGTAGTTCCTCTGGGTGTCTGGGGGCCTTGACAGCAGATAGCGGTTCAAGTCACCGCCGTCACAGTACTCCATGACCAGCCACAGGGCGGAGCAGCTGATGGCAGCAGGTTGCAGAGGCAACATTTTCCCACGTGTCTTAGTGGCTGTGCCTTTGTGGGTCGGAGATGACCCCTTCACGCTGCCCTTGAGGGCGCTCTCTACCAGGTCCAGCGGTAGCTTCCCTGCCCCCAGGGGCTGAAGGATGTTAGGTCCGTTCTGATGAAGGCAGCAGTGGAGGGCAATGACATTGGGGTGGCTCCTAGCTGTAGCTCTCATGGCCCAGAGCTCCTGTAGGAACAGCTCGATGCACTCGGGGCTACTGCAGGGGAGGCGCTTAATAGCAACCCTATCGCCCCGGGTACCCCACGGCCCTGTCTTGGCTACACGGCCCTCGAAAACCACCCCATAGCTGCCCCGACCCACTTCCCGCTCCAGGATATACACCTTCTCCATCTGATCACTCACTCAGTGCTCCACTGAAAACTGGCTCTCCATAGAGGTGATTCTTGTCTGAAATTCTGTGTTGTGACAGCCAGAAAAAAATATGTGTCAATTCAATACACAGAAGCCTGTTTAAATTTACGATTTCATATTAAAAGCAGAAACTATTTTCACACATAATCTTAAATATACACCTGACTTCTTAGGTACAAAATAAAGGGAATTTAGGTTACTTTAGTTTTTCTTTTAAAAGCTTTGCATTTTACTTCATACTGGCCTATGACTGTTAGTAAGTTTACAAACCAACGTTTCTCATACTTGAATACAATTCAGTAAGTTTGGTACATTGTTAATCTATATCCACTATGGTGCCTAGTCAGTGAAACCATGAAAACCGTTTTAGTACCCAGTCATTCTATACCGAACGTGTTGATGCTGTTGTTGTTAATACTAGCGTCAACAAAAACTTAAAAAAGGAGAAACGTCAATGAATTAGTTTGTGACAAAGGAAAACTGTACTTACCCACATAGAGCCGCAGAAAAATATACAAAATCAACTTTACGTTATGGACAACAGCAGACCACATTTATGTAAATTAAGAGTAAGTAAGCGTTAAGTATTAAGAGTAAAAAGCAAAAAAAAAGTGCCCCAACTTCCGTCTCGATTCCCTTCTTCCAACTTCCCGCTTATGTTACGTCAGAACGCTCTGTTCTCTGATTGGTCGTCTGCGCGCATTTATCTTGCACGTGGTACGTCATTCACTTTTTGAAATTTTTGCTTCATTCCTCTGGCGTCTCGCGAGGTGCGCATGTCCCATTAAGCTCGTGGCTGGTCCGTCCTACAGTTGGATGTTTGCCTAACTTTCCCTTTTTAAAATTCAGTCATGTCTAATGACAGCTAAGCACAATAAAATTGAGTTTACTTTGTTAATTAAGGCTTCACTTTAATTCTTAAAGTTTATATATTATAATTAAGGCTTCTCTTTAAATCTCATAATAAAATTTTTGGATTTTCCTGCACATCGTCTGTCACACCTCGTATGACAGTCCGTATGGCGTTACATAAATTAAAACCACACGAACGACAAATTTGTGATTCACTCCTGTCCTCCTCCTCAGGGTCACTAATGTGTTTCTTGCTACGAGGGTAATTGTGGACTTCTGGATAAGTCACAATGCAATTATATCATTAATTGAGGTCACTCACGTTTAACTGTTTGTCCACTGGCCCTGTCTGTTTTGAGGGTTTAATTTTCCGTTTTTATTTGTTTTGCTCTCATTGTAATTTAAAAATATTTTTTGGTGACTGGGATTTTATTAAAGCAAGCATATAGAAGACTTTCTATACACGGTATAGGCCTACATATTGTTAATAACCTATTTTATTTTCCTATAAATGAAGTATAGTGTTTTTATATGGAAATAGTAATAGAGTTATCTCAGCGTTATGTCAGCGTTGCACTGTAGGTGATTAACTAACCTGCATCAGGCTTAATGCAAAAATATGAAATACCGTACGTAATTACTTTCAGTAACATTGCAGTGTGTCAGTGAGACCTCCCTTTATCCTCAGTGTAGATGACAATATTGTACTGCAGTGTCCCCGAGGGCTGCTCCGGACCTCACATGCTTCTGCTAGGATCTGCTGACTCTATTAGTTGTTCATATTAAAGTGCTGTATACTTGTGTGATCCAGATTTTTATTGCAATATAGTTTATTGTGTATTGATCAATCCTGATCCTGTAAAGCATAAAACATCATAACATCACTGATGTCACGTAAATCAGGCGCTGCTATATCTAATTAATTACTGATACTTTTATCATACAGTAATAGAATTGCACATGAAACATGAACGATTATTCGTTCATTACATGTAGGATGAATCTATATTTGCATGCTTTTTTACGTGGTAATTTTTAACATTATGAAATACATCTCAGTAAAGCATCTCTCCTCGGTCAGTCTGCGCTAATGCTTAGACCCTTCGGCAGACTAAGGGTAGGAGGAATTTCACGCACATCTTCCTGTCTGTATTCATAATCAAATCAAACTTTTGAAAAACAGGAAATAAAACGAACACTGTATTATAAAAGAAAGAAAAAAAGAAGAAATCATCAGTTGAAATATTTCTAGAATGTTTCCCCAGAATCAATAGAGTTCATCTTATCTTAAGTATCAATTGCCCTTCCTTCAACCTTGCCCCACCCACACAGTGACACAATGCCCAGCAAGCATCCCCAGGAAGGAAGGATTATTCTCCTGGCCTTTACATTTTACAGATGACCGTGCTGTAGCTTCCTGTACCACACAGGCAGCAGGTTCTGCAATACAAGTCAGGTGCATCTTCAGCTTCAGTTAATAAAAATATTTCCCCTTTTCTTCTCTACACACTACATGCTGGAGTGAACAGCATTTTTAAATTATATTATATATTTTTTTGCGTTACTGATGGATTTAAGTTGCAGATACTTGGGGACCCTGGGTGTAAAACAATACTGTTCTCTCTGACCAAGCCCCCAACCACATATTTGCACAGACTTCATTACACTCGCCCAAAGTGAAAGTCCATGTTGTTTTCAATTCGCTTTTATAAAACCCCCTTTCCTAAATTAATGCCTCCATTCCCTCCTCAGATCCATGTGTCCCTTAGACCTGTCTGTCTTCCCACCCAGAAGACCTCTGCAGTTGTACGTGAGAAGCTTAAGCCACACAGCTTGTGTGAATCACCCAGCTGTATACAGCACTAAAATGCTAAGCAGCTTTTGGATAAAAGCACCAGTTAAGTATTCAAATGTAAAATAAAGAGGCATGACAGGGAGGGCAGAAAGAATAATAAAGCCTAAAGTAGGAAAAATACCAAAATCCTTCAGGCATATGCTTAAAATGGCTTAAAATTTGTGCCCGACATTTTCATGGTGATGACAAATGCCTAAGTAAACAAACACAGCCTTGTCTTCCCATTGTCCCAAGTGTTTCTAAATTTGTGTGACACTAGGAGTTTGTCTGGGAAATGTGGGTTTAAGTATGACAATGTTCCAAATAAAAAAAAAATCTTTACATTTCAGTTCTCAATGTGGTGGTGCAGTTGGTCACATCATTGCCCCTGTCTTACATTTCTTCATGTAATCCAGTTTCCTTTATCGCTGCTTTGTTCTAAAATTTTCCTGGGATAGGATCGATATCCCATGTGACTCTGTACTGGATAAGTGGTGCAACTATAGACAGATTCCTCCATATGAAAACATAATGTAAGTAGAAGCTGACAGGTCAGAAAATTTGATGCTTTCGATAGGAATGGGAGAATTAGTGGTAAGACAACTCGATTAAGGAGGTTGGTGTCCTTCTTGAACTTTTGAAACAGCCATTACTGGTTAGTGGAATATTTTGTGCTTATATGCTTTTAGAGAAAGCATGCAACGTTGCTAAATTAATTAAGCACCCAAAAATAATGACCTTTGCTCAATCTTAGCAGTTAATTAGTCTTGGGTGCCCATAAACAGTGCAGGCCCTGCTGACTTTGTCAGCATGAGTGGTTTTCATTGCCCTGCAGGACAATAAAAAGCCTGGATGTAGGGATAAGGGGACAGAGCAAGCTAATAGTGACAATAAATTCTATACATAACAGATGTATGTAATGTGAGGAAAAAAAGAGATACACTCAGTGGCCATTTTACTAGATGTACTGTACATATGTGACACTGAGAACTCCCTTTCATCTCCAGAAGCATGATAAGAGTAGACAAGTTCTGCATTCAGAGAAGCACTGAATACTGAGCAGGTATATTTGCACTTGTGGCCTTCCCTTTAGCTTTAACGAGTCTGGCCGTTCTTTAACCCCTCTCATTAACATGCTGTTTTTTGGCCATAGAAATGCTAATCACTGGATGTGTTTTGTTCATTGCCCCATTCTCTGTAAACTCTAGACACTGCAGTGTGTGAAAATACCAGGAGGATGGCTGCTTCCGACACGCTGGAACTACAACATCTGGCACTAACAATCGCACCATGTTCAAAATTGCTCAGATCAGGTGTCTTAACTGTTCTAATGCTTAATTGAACAGTAAGTGAACCTGTTGACCCTGTCTATCTGCTGTGTGTATTCAGGTGCAGACCCATGATTCAATGCTCGGAGGATCAAGCTGTTTGTGTTTGGTCACCGAGTGTGTGTATTATATATTTTATATGCTCACACTCAGCTGATGGACAAAATAACTGGGAATAAATTAATATCAAGTAAGAGTAGGGTCACATGGATGTGTGCTCAGTCCCCTGCTCTTCACCTTGCTGACTCATGACTGCACACCAAGCTACAGCAGTTTGCAGACGACACCAAAGTGGTGGGTCACATCAACAGCAACAACGATGAGACTAACTACAGGAAGGAAGTGAACCAACTGGTCATGTGGTGCAGCAACAATAACCTCCTCTTAAATGTGGACAAAACAAAGGAGATCGTCACTGACTAAAGGAGATCGCATACTCAACACCCCTGCTGACCATAAATGGTACTACTGTGGAAAGGAGCAGCACCACATTTTTGGGGGTGCACATCACAGAGGACCTCTCCTGGTCAAAGAACACGGCATCACTGGCAAAGAAAGCCCAACAACGCCTCTACTTCCTCCACAAATTCCGATCATGGCCTCTTTCTATCGAGGCACCACAGAAAAAATCCCGACAAACTGCATCACTGTGCGGTTTAGAAGCTGCTCCATCAACGATCGAAAAACCCAGCCATGCATAGTGAACGCTGCAAGAAAGATCATTGGAACCTCACTTCCCTCCCTCCTCATTACTGAGAACCCGAGCAGGTGGACCAGGCCAAGGGGACGCCCACATAACACCTGGCTGCGGCAGATAGACGGCTATTTCCAGAGGGTGGGACTGGCCTTTGTGTCGCCTGGGGGGGGTCACCAACTGGGATCCCAAGGTCGTCATGTGGTGAGTGTGGCAAAGTGCTGTACCAGAGCATGCTCCTCAACCGGACCTGACATTTTTAACTAAATCCAATGTTCTCTACTATCAAGCATGGTCACATATCAGCAGAGACGGACTGTACCAGTAGGCAACCACTTGGGGACCCCCAAAACTGGGGTCTCTCTAAACCAAGGTTTCTCATCCCAGTCCTCGGGGACCACCAGACGGTCCACGTTTTTGCTCTCTTCCAATTGGCAGGGAATTGGGAGAGAGCAAAAACATGGACCGTCTGGTGGTCCCCGAGGACCGGGTTGAGAAACCCTGCTCTAAACCAATCATTTTTCTTTCTGCCCTCAGAACATTTCTGTAGTAAAATACAGAAAACTCCCATGAGCTTAATGGTCACACAATGGGTTGTATTAAGCTGATGACATTGTCCGACATATGCATAAATGAAAACAAGGAGGTGGCCATTTAACCAGGGAACGAATAGTAAGGAGCAGCAAGAATAATCCAAAGAAACCAAAGAACTACCAGAAAGGTGAGAGAAAGCTTGACTAAAAGCCATCGATCAAAAGGAATTGAAGAGCTACTATCCAGTAGGTTTTCTATCCTACCTGGCTTCTGATGAACCACACCAGTTCTCAGGTAAATACCAGAAGCAGGTGTGGCTCATCAGTAGCCAGGTAGGCTAGAATAGGATAGTAGCTCTCCAGGACCAGAGTTGGAGACCCCTGAACTAGAGTATCACTAGCTATAGCGGGCTAGCAAGTTCACAACTATCTAGAGCACAGCACTGCAGTTTGCTAATTGTTGTTTTTTTTTCTGTCCTATACGGACATTTAGTGAGCAATATATGCTTATTTCACTGCATAACCCCTGCTCTAGTTAATTGCAACAGGCATATGCTGAGGCAGTGACATCTTTGGTTGGTCATATATGGAAGCCTTCGTTAGCGATAAATCAGGCTAGCTACTTTTGTTCCTAAGGACAAAATTAAATTTCTATCAGCTAAACGTAGGAGTGTTTATATCAACTGTGCGCGTGTAAAACTGGTGAACTTCACGTTGCAAATCATGCGTCTCAGCCGCTGGTCCCGTTTTTATTTTTTGAGGGTATATCTAAAAACAGTTTGAGTTTATGTTCGGCAACTTTCTGTAAGACAAAGTGGTGTTCGCGCATTATGAGTTTAAGAAAGCTTTATTGTGCCTCACTGCGCGTGTATTTTATTGTATTTTCACTGCGCGTAAACTTTATAGTCAACTGTGGTGGTAGACTATTTCCTTATGTTATGAAGAACTGGCTCGGCCCCTTTTGCTTGAACAATTACGTCTTTTTATAGTACTAAGCACTTGCTATACATTTTGTTCATATGAATCTTTCTTTAGCACTGAAATAAACATCAAACTTTCTGCAACTGAGCAACGTTCAACAGCTTCGACATTCCCTGGTCAAATTGCTGCTACGCAGAAATTGTGACGTAAGACGCATGTAGTTTAATACAATCCATTGTAGGCTTTGGGTACAGGCTAAATACAGCTATACTGGGTTGAAATTAGCAACCAATGGAAAATGTTAAGTACAGTGCAATGAATGATTTAATATTTACTATAATGTTTATAGTAATGAGCAATATACAGTGCATCCGGAAAGTATTCACAGTGCTTCACTTTTTCCACATTTTGTTATGTTACAGCTTTATTCCAAAATGGATTAAATTCATTTTTCTTCTCAAAATTATACACACAACACCCCATAATGACAATGTGAAAAAAGTTTACTTGAGATTTTTCCAAATTTATTAAAAATAAAAAAACACATGTACTTAAATATTCACAGCCTTTGCTCAGTACTTTGTTGATGCACCTTTGGCAGTGATTACAGCCTCAGGTCTTTTCGAATATGATGCCACAAGTTTGGCACGCCTATCCTTGGGCAGTTTGGCACGCCTATCCTTGGACAGTTTGGCACACCTATCCATGGGCAGTTTGGCACACCTATCCTTGAGCAGTTTGGCACACCTATCCTTGGACAGTTTGGCACACCTATCCATGGGCAGTTTGGCACACCTATCCTTGGACAGTTTGGCACACCTATCCATGGGCAGTTTGGCACACCTATCCTTTGGCAGTTTGGCACACCTATCCATGGGCAGTTTGGTACACCTATCCTTGGGCAGTTTGGCACACCTATCCTTGGGCAGTTTGGCACACCTATCCATGGGCAGTTTGGCACACCTATCCTTGGGCAGTTTGGCACACCTATCCTTGGGCAGTTTGGCACACCTATCCTTGGGCAGTTTGGCACACCTATCCTTGGGCAGTTTGGCACACCTATCCTTGGGCAGTTTGGTACACCTATCCTTGGGCAGTTTGGCACACCTATCCTTGGGCAGTTTGGCACACCTATCCTTGGGCAGTTTGGCACACCTATCCTTGGACAGTTTGGCACACCTATCCTTGAGCAGTTTGGCACACCTATCTATGGGCAGTTTGGCACACCTATCTATGGGCAGTTTGGCACACCTATCCATGGGCAGTTTGGCACACCTATCCTTGGGCAGCTTGGCTCATTCCTCTTTGCAGCACCTCTCAAGCTCCATCAGGTTGGATGGGAAGTGTCGGTGCACAGCCATTTTAAGATCTCCAGAGATGTTCAATCGGATTCAAGTCTGGGCTCTGGCTGGGCCACTCAAGGACATTCACAGAGTTGTCCTGAAGTCACTCCTTTGATATCTTGGCTGTGTGCTTAGGGTCGTTGTCCATGTTTGGTGTATGTAATCATGAATTTGGAGACTGTTCCCATTGACGCATTATATGGGTGTGACAGTCTATGGCGGTCCATGGCTCAACACATTAGCACACTACGCTCAGGTTTTAAGTTTTAATCGTCACATACACAATCATACACTGTACTTCTGTGCAGTGAAATGCTGTTCCGACCTGCTGCCTGAATTGTGCTTGTCAGGAAATATGCACCACAAAGAAAACAAAATGGCATAAAAAGAAAAAATTAAAATAAAATGACTGCAAAATAGACAGTGAATGGTTGTTGGTTCAAATCCTATACTTGGCAGAGTGATGTCACCATTGGGCCCTTGAGTGAGGCCCATTAACCCCAGTTACTCCAGGGATTGGCTGACCCTGCCTTCTCAATTGTTTGTTGTTTTGTATAAAAGCATATGTTAAATAAATACATTTCCAGTTCTTTTGACTGATGCTCTTGCAATTCAAGCAGAGTCTTTAACCTTTTTGCTAGTCGGTTCACATTGCTTTAAAACAATGCTTTACATATCACAGCAATGATTGCCAGACCTGTTTTGTATCTGACACACACTGTTAACTGCCATGTAACCAAATATCACTCAGCTGTGGCTATAATTGTGATTTACTTCAATGTCAAATTCCTTTGTCATGTGGACATTTATCCACGCATGAACACAGACCATATACCGTACATCCATGTATATTTTATCTTATAAAATAAATAAATATATTCTTAATTTCAAACCAGACAATTTGATAGTTTGTTCATACTCTGCCTTCCTTTGTATCTCCCACTTCTGCCTGACCTCTGTACCCCCCCCCTCCCCCCAAAGGATTAAATGGGGATTCCTTCCTTTTAAGGGTCTAACTGGTTTCAGTGATATGATGTCAGACTTGATAGAGTCCGTGTGATTTAAACGTGACACTAAGATATGATGCTCCAAACAGCTAATGCACTTTGCGTCCCTGACTCTGTCGATGCCCCCACCTGTGTTAGGGTGACGGATTTGCTCGCGTGTTGGAGCTGTACGGACCTCATTCTTATGTACGGTGGCACATAAATATCCGCATGATGTAGATGTTCAGCCTCATTAGCTCCTTCCAGGAAGGTGCAAGGGCTCGCACGTCACCGGCGGTCACATCCGTGGCGTGCGTAAGACGCCTGCCCTCCCCTCCTCTCCCACTTACTCTCCCTCCTTGTTCACTCTCTCCCTCTGAGAGTTGTAGTAACGTGGCTGGGTGAGGGGGGAGTTGGCTGGGGGTAAGGGGGCTGGGCTAAGTCGGTGGTAGGGGGGGGGGGGTGTCACTATAAGAAGACACTGCCGTACGACTGCAAGCACTTAGTTTTTGTTTCCAAGGCGGAGGACAGGACCGCGCTGTCAGCACGCCAGCTGAAGCCTCAGAAGCTTTGGAGAACACACCTCCCATCTCTGCTCACAGGTAGGGCTACATGGCACCTCCTCTCTCCCCGTCTGGAGGTGACCAGCTTTCACTCTTTACGCTGTCTGCTCATTTCTGGGTGCGTTTGACGTATGAGGCTCTGGTGCGAGCCCCAGTGAAGGAGCGGCGTGTTTGGCTTCTGTTCATTCTGGTTGATTCGACGTAATTCATTTTACAGCTTTCCTTCCAACCTGTGGCCATTTTTAAGAGGTTTAAATTTCATGTAAACATTTGCTTTGCCTGTCATTTTCTTTTATTATGCTTTGTTATTGAGTTTTTACATTTTTTTGTGCACATTTATTTTGCAGGGTTAGTTCGTTATATTATGGTTCAGTTTATATTAGTAACGTCCATATATTTCAAGTTTTTTTTTTATTATTAACTTAAAATCAGAAATCTGGTCTGAAGATGGCATTGGGAGAGTTAGCAAATTCGTTATATTTAGAGGTATTAGTGTGAAGAGCACACTAGGGTGCTCTTCACACTAGGTGCCTTTTACCTTTTTAACTGAAACGTCACAGGAAAAGCTTGTTTTCCTTTTTTCATTATCTGTTGTTGCAAAGTCCCCACTGAACACCTGCTTGGTGTCGCCTGAGGGAGTCGCCACACCGGCAGTCTCTGCGGGCACCTTTAGCCTGCGAGGATGCAGCAGAGCGCGAGGCGCTGACGTGGTCTCCACATCTCCCACGGAGCTGCCTCGTGGCAGAGTGCGGCGCGCTGGCGCTGGCTGGTCTGCCGTTTCACATAGCCCATTAGCATCAGGTGCCTGCCGGTCTCTTTAGTGGCATGGAGTAACGGGGGAGCGGAGGAGGACGCCACTGCGATTATGCTAAAGCTAATTAAGGCCACGACCCCCCGGGTCTGTTTAATGACAGGCACTTCTTCAGCCCCCTGTCAGTGACCGGTGCAGAGCTGCTCTCATTCATCATAAACCTTTGTTTCAGATCTTTTATAGTTTTTTAGTTTTATCAGGTGGTTAGGGGAAATCTCTGGGGCAAATTTTCATATTGACTTAAAAGTCAGGAACACAAAAGACAATGAAAGGAATGTTTGAAGGAGAAAGAGTTAATGTGGGTATCACACAAGAGACATGGTATGTGTTCTGGATGAAAAAGCTGTGCTTCTGATTCCTCACTCCACACAAAGTGAGCATGCGTTCATGTTCCCTCCATGCTATCATGTTCCCTTCACATGTTCCCTCCATGCTTTCATGTTCCCTCCACATTCTCCCTCCATGCTTTCATGTTTCCTCCAAATGTTCTCTCCACGCTTTCATGGTCCCTCCACATCTTCCCTCCACATGCTTCCTCTATGCTTTCATGTTCCCTCCAAGTTTTCATGTTCCCTCCATGCTTTCATGTTCCCTCCATGCTCCCTCCACATGTTCTCTCCACACTTTCATGTTCCCTCCCTGTCTTAGCTGGTTTCCTCCAGCTGTTCTCCTTTTCTGCTAAGGAATATGGAGTGAATTTCTGTCCCAGCAGCCTGTGACTGTGAGTGCTCTGCGATAGGCTGTCATCCTGTCCAGGTGCTGCTCTGTCTGGCTTTCCCCTCTCTTGTTTCTTGGATTATGCTCCAGGTTCACTGGGAATCAGTCCTGGATAAGTGGTCGTGGAAGGTGGTCAGATGTTATTTATATATTGCTTTTTCCATTCGCTCATTTTACATCAGAAGCTGAGATGATGCTCTGATTTCCATCTGCTGGTTCATTTACGGTGTAGAATGTAATTTGTCATTTAATTGAAGTCATTACTGCTGTTGGAAGCCTTGGTAGGAGTTTGATAAGCTGAACAACATAAAACATGGGGGGGGGGGGGGGAAGAGGAACTGGTGTTTGAATACATGCAAAAGGACTGAAACAGCGGACTGGCACCCGATCTTCAGTGAGCCCAGCAAACATCCAGAGGGACCAAACACGTGTAAATCAGCACAGGTGACCTGCTGGTCAGGAGGAATCAGAATCAGGCTGCGGTGACACCATGCACAGCCTTAGACTCTGGTGGTGAATCTTTTGTGAGGCGCGTCTATACTGTACAAACTGGAAAAGCAAGCATGTGCGGAGTGTGAGCTTGGTATTTTTATTGATAATGCAGTCTCATTAACCCTAATTTTATCTAACCACAAAGTGGCTTTTCATTTAATTAAATTTAATTCAAATGTGGTGTATCAAAAGCATTGGTGGCCAATGGAGAAAGTTATAGAGAAACTCGTGATCTAGAGCTGAGATGTTACTGGTTCAATGGGTGTCATGTGACTGAATAATTACCCCAGTAATGGCAGCTCGTGTGGCTCCATCTTGTTGCACTGCTGGTATGAAGTAATCGCCACCGTCTACACAGCGTAACGGTAAAGGAAGGAGCCCAGGATGCGGCTCTTGTGCCGCTTTCGGGTAGGAATCACCATTATTCAGTACAGAGGTGATTGATGTGAAGCATGTCAGCTGTGGACCAGCTTCCGTCATGTGGAGAAGACACCGTGCCGCAGAGCGCAGAGTATAGGTGTCAAGTCTCAAGCTGTAGCCCTGAAGCTCATGTGTTTTAACGCCTGTAGGCATCTCTCAGACGTAAGGTTGTCATGTAACCCAAACCAGATAAAATGATGACATGCTGCATAGTAGACATGACAGGAGAATCAGTCGGCAAGTTTCACCGTTTTTTACCTTTGCCATCCTGGTCGGCAAGTTTAAGGAGCCCCCGCCGTTTTTTGGTGGCTCACCATCTCAACCAAGTCACACAGGTTTTTAATCATCCATCTTACTGTTTCCGTTCCAGCTAGGTTGACATGTATAGGAAAGGTCCGAACGGTCAAGCCTTGTAACGCTTTCCTCTCTCTATTTTTCCAACCCCTCTTCAGTAACTGCTTATTGAGCACTGGATTATGCCCGGAAACACGCGGCACACAAGGCAAGGGACATCCAGGATGGGATGCCAGTCCATTGCAGGGCACAAATCACAATCAATTTGAACAAACTTATTTCATAATTTTATCATTATTAGTGGACCTACCTGCGGTCCACAAACAGTAATATTTAATATATTCATATTCTGGGCATAGACTGATCACTTCATCTTTATACATCAAAATGAAGGTGCTCACATTGGTGACAGGCTCCATGCCAAGCTGGCCAACTTCCCAGCCCATGCAGGAGATCTGGAGCTGGAATAGGTCTCCCCGGAGACCGGGGGCGGCCCCCTTTAGCGGCCCCCGGCACGGTGCGGCTTCACGGCTCCTGCTCACGGTCGGCAGATTACAGAGCGCTGATGAGCCTGTCATCTCCTTTAAAAAGCCCAGCTTCAGCAGAACAACCTCCCAGACCTTGTTAACTCCTACATTTTTATCTAATTGCCTCAATACATGAAAACACCTGAGCCTGGGATTTTTTTAAATTACCCATTAAAGCAGAAGTAGGAGCCAAGCCAAATCCACTGAACTAAGCCCCTGGTATAATTACACCTTCATAATTTGGTTATTTAAGGCTCTTAATTACTTAACCAAACTTCTAATTACTTTATCACTGTAATTTAGTGTTTTTTCCACCCCACTGGATGATACATGCAGTGTCTGAAATGATCACCTGATCTTGACCCAGCTCCACCAGGGAACCTGGACTGAACTGAACCCCTAAATTTGTAACTTAATAACCTCTATAGCTAAAACCTTAAAGCATAATGATGGCACTGAACCATGGCCTATGATACTAGATGAAACAGATATCCTTCTTAACGCGCACAATCACATCTTCATAATGGCCTTTTGGGTCAACATTCAGAAGGATTTCAATAAATTAAGGAAATTAAAGTCATAGTAAAATTCAAAATAAATTGATGCAGCTACTTCCAGGTAATTCTGAGGTCAGAGAGAAGGACTTTCATGCATCTGCAGCCATCTTTACCATGTCCAGTGGGAGTAAAACATTTAGATGCAGCCATCTTCCACAGCTGGGAAATCACAGGGCAAACACATCACACACGTGACACACACTGTGGGCAATTTACATACATCAGTTTGGGGTGCAAAATTAAAGCAGAGTACCTGCAGGGGAACACACACACACACACACACACACACACACTCTCTGGAGATGCCAGGCTACAGGACTACTGAGTCAAAATCAGGGATGCCATCTGGCGTGAGGCTTTCAGACACTCGCATCATGCAAGAAATCTTGCATGAAATCTGTATTATTCCAT
This sequence comes from Paramormyrops kingsleyae, assembly GCF_048594095.1. Lineage (NCBI taxonomy): Eukaryota > Metazoa > Chordata > Actinopteri > Osteoglossiformes > Mormyridae > Paramormyrops > Paramormyrops kingsleyae. The sequence continues at coordinate 22,652,780 of NC_132815.1, forward strand.
AATAAACCTAAATTAGCTACATCAAAAGCACTAGGTAGTTTGCAAACCCTGCAGATTATTTATAAGGTAATTAAACTGTTACATACATGTAAATGGGTGTGCATGCGCGTGCAGACTTGTCTCCAACTGAAAATCTTGCTCCAGCCAGCTGACCGAAGTTAACCCTGCAATACTCATGTCAGTCAGAAATTGTAGAGCTAACAGGCTTATTTTACCACAGTACATATTTGAGAGACATTTAAAGTTCTGCTTTGAAAGCCAGAGCCCTGATATATAACAGGTTCACACAGCAAACTGACGAGTCACCTGTAACTAGTTCTGACTTGTCCTGCCTCCCTTTGAGAATAACATTTGGAGAGACCATCGTGACGTAATAGAGGTAGAGTAGGCGCACGTGCGCCGCTGCCTCTTCGGGGACTGATTAAGCTGGCAGTGGCCCCCACACCCCACCCACCAAGATATGAGAAAACAAAATGACAAGAATACGTGAACAGGCAGCTCAATCGTGGTATTATTGCCGTTGGATCTCCTCGGGGCTGAATGTTTCTCCATGCCGAGTCCCTGACTACTGTACATTTTAATTTTCTATTTCGGAACGCCGAGGATTTTTCACACTCCACTGGGTTATTCTCTGAAGTCTGCTTCTTCATATTCTATGTAGTAATTACAATTTTGTGGCAACAGCAGTAGCCGTAGTGTTTCCAATCAATACTTTTTTGTCATTACAAGTTAATAGCCCAGCTTGCCGCATTTTATGGTGGTAATTGTGAAGTTAAAATTAAGAAACTTTCATTGAGCTGATTGATTAATTAATGTTAGTATATCATTTCATATCTGACTCACAAGCATTTGTGTCATTTCTGTGAACAAGGGTAGTGTTTAAAGCACTAAATAAAGGGCTGACTTTAATCTGGGGTCTCGCTCACGCAGTGGGCAGCTGAGTCATCATTTAGTGATGATCGCTAATTGGTGATACTGCACTAGAGGGATGGAGAATGGGAGGCTTAATTTGGCTTAATTCTTACTGTTAAAGCCGGTAATCTGCAAGATGAAGAGAACAACTGACTACAAAGACATATAGGAAGAAGACGTGGTAATAAATGTATGAAGCACCAATTTCTCAATGATGTTCAAGTTAGAAGACAAAATTTTAAATGCCAAAATAAATATTACTATTGCGTGTTGCTTGGCACATTTTCTTTAAAAGCTCATACGTGATCAACTTAAACGATTGGTCCTGAAAACAAAGATTGCTGGAATTTAAATCGGGACACATCCATGGATACTGAAATGGCTCGCAAATAGGACGTAATTTTTTATTTTATGAAGTGCAACTTCTATTTCTCCTGGGCCAAGGGGTGCAACGTTACGGCTGTTACTTTTTACAGTCTGTCAAGCTGATGTGTACCGCCATGCATGTGTACATTTCTCAGATGCCACGAAATCGGACAGTAAAGCTGGTATCTTAAAAGGCAATCGATTTAAAAAATGGCAGATATAAGATGGTGACGTGAAGGTAATTTATTTAAGAAAGCAGAAATTACCACGAGGCGTACTCATGTCTCACCAGAAGAATTTAATGTGTCCCTGTTCCTCTTATAGCACCACAAAAGAATGCTCTGCTGTGTCTGTAAATACATATAACTGAATTGATATTTGTACGTAGTGTTTGTATAAAACCATAGGCTGATGCTCCGCCTGAAAAAGGATGTTGCGGCAGAAAGGTTTTTCTCGCCTGAGAAATTTCCTCTGCAATTATGCGATGAAAAAATCTGTTATTGGGGGAAATGACCTAGTGTATGATAACTTTTTAGTATTGTCCATAAACATTAGTACCAGTTAAGGGGCTATCTTATGGAATACCAGAGCAATGAAAACAATAAAATAAAGATTGTGACTGCTTTAGAATGAGCTGTCTAGTTAGTGCAAAGTCTGCTATCCCCTCAATATGGCACTTAGACAATAAAAAACCCTATATTAATTAAATACACTCACGACTGGGACTGGCTGAACAGCATGGCTTTGCTTCTTCCACTTGTCACATCCTCGTGTGTTTTAGCCAAATGGGCACGATTAGATACATGCCATCGAGCAGGAGCACAGACACCCACTGCGGCTGAGAATGAGCAGCTTGTAAGGGGAAAATTTCATATCGGCGTATGACCCCCTCAATGAGGCGAATGATTATATTTGCAGATGTCAAGAAATCACATTATCACCCTTAACCAGGGCGTTTTGTAAGCTCTCGTGTCATGTTATGTTTCGTAAAAATGCCAGGAGTGCTACCATCAACTCGTGCTCGTTTATAACCTGTTAGAAATGTACATTCATCAACCTTCTGCTCACTTATCCAGTCGTGAGTAATATGACCTCATGTACATCTGCTTGTCTTATGTGGGATTTTTTATTAGCCAAAATAAGCAATTGACAGAGTCAATAATGATTCTTTAGCTCATTAAAAAAAAACTCAACAGCAGCAGCAAATGAACACCGCGGGACTCAGACTATATTAAAGGGATCCTTGGGCACTTTTTAAAGATGATGGATTTCATCCTGGCTGAATGAAGGCAGATCGGCAGATTATCTATCCGCTGCCTTTCGCCGTGCCTGCCCCCCCCTTTCTTGTTTCTCTGGCTCTTATCTGCTCCGTGATGAACTCGCTTTCGATGTGACTCAGCGCTCGACGAGCTCCGAGCCCTGCCCCCCCCGTTTTCAATTCCTCCCTATTATACCACAGGCCCTAATTCTCACATCAATTTGGCAAACGATGAGCCTCGCTAATGAAGTTTGAAATCAGGCTCCTTTATAGAAAACAGATGTCATGCTGCAAATCGTGTAAGTCATGATCGGGGGGGACGGTGCAGAAGACACCCCAGCGTTACTTAATGGATGGCTAATACATCGTGAACATGAACTTTTCTGAGATATACGTTTAACTTGTGACAGGCAGTGACAAGGGCATCCTCTCCTTAGTGTGGCTGTTTTTCTGGTAGGACCCCTTTGTCTGCTGACCCCCATGGGGTGGGCTGCTGAAATCCCACAAAAAAACATGCAAACGTGAAAGTGATTGTACATGCAAACCAGTTGCTGAGCTTTTTGCTTTCCATTCACCTCTCCCCATCCCTCAAACACAGATCCCAAGGACGTACCCCCCCTCTCTGCACCATGGAGACCCCCCTGTTGACTCTGCTGCTGCTTCTCTGCCTCACTGTGCCGGGACACTGCGACTGCCAGAGGGACTGCCTCTCCTGCAGGGTGCCCCTCCCTGAAAAGCAGGTCTTCAGCACCCTGGTGAGGCTCCCGGTCACTCTGCAGTTTCCTCACGAAGGATCCTCCCTCCGCGCCCATGTGGCGCCCATCTCCCGGTCACCACACCTTCAGCGTGTGCCACACTCCCTCTCTGCTAGTTCTTGTTTGTCCAGGACTGGTGTGTCAGAGGCAGTGGTGGAATGTAGCTAAGTATTTGTACTTCGTTACTGTACTTAAGTACATTTTTACGTATCTGTACTTAAGTAAAAATAATAATGCATACTTTTTATTTTACTCCATTACATTTTGCGGCAATTATCTGTACTTTCTACTCCACTACATTTGTACAATTTATGCCGTTAGTCGTTACATTTTATGAACACAATTTCCTCAAAATCTTGCATGAAAAAATAGTTAGCCTATTGCGTTCTGGCGTTGTTTGCCATTTCCTACCAATCGGGTGGCTTCATTAGCTCCAATGATGGCAGAGCGCGCGTCAATTAGCAGCACGAGCTGGTAGACTGGCTTGATTTCATGGACCCAGAGCCAACATCGGCTCTTAACAGATGTGTTGAATAGTTTTGCAAGTACATAAATGATTTAAAGATATATCATGTCCTGATTGGTTTATCTTAATGGTATATTAGTGGGTAATACCTAGTAGATAACTTGTCATCCACATAATTCTAAGTTAGGGTACACACAGTATTGCAGAGTGCACGCACAATAAGCACACCAAACTTTCCAATACACATGTACTGTATAGTTGCTTGTAATTATTACGAGCAATGACATCGGTAGAGGCGTAAGTCAGTATATCTACTATTCTTTTACAAAATGGCACACCCCAGACGTTGAGACAAACCATTGTGAGTACTTTTACTTAAAAAAATACTTTAAAGTAAATTTAAAAGTAAGTACTTAGTACTTTAACTTAAGTAAGATTGTTGATGTAGCACTTCTACTTGAGTACATATTTTGCAGGATATTTGCACTTTTACTTAAGTGCTAAGCTTCAGTACTTCCTCCACCACTGGTCAGAGGGTTGTCGTAGAGCAATGATAAGAATACAAGCCAGACACGTTTAAGTTCTCCGTTCCCTTATTCTTGGCCAAAGGTGCTCAGACCCTAGAGGCAGCCAAGCTGAACATACGGTTAACAGAGAATCTCCCGTATCTTACACACTCTCCTTACCCCTCCATACATTGACATATACTCATAGTGCAAGGATTGATTTCTTCTGCCAAGCTGAAGAGGATATAATTTTCCTTTCCACAGAGTACACCAAGCTGCCATCAACTGCCAGATTTGCATTGTTATTTGTTCAAAATTTGAGCAGAAAAAGCCTTGTGCTGTAAAACCCTTTCATATGCAGAAGTGTTCCCCTTCCTTTAAAGCACTTTTACACAACACCCCCTTCCTCCATTCCTTAGGGCAGCCCTTACTCCCATGGATTCAGATTCAGACACGAATAGGGATGAGCAGCCAATAACAATAACCTCTGAGAGATCCTGTTAAAATTACAATCAATGACACATCAATAACAATCACCTCTGGCATAATCTCTTAAAACTAGAGATTCAGGATTCAGATGCAGGAACGTGGCGAACACATCATCTTCCTTCCTGTTTAATAATATTATATAATAATTTAAGAATATAAGCTGGTCTCTTCAGTCTGCTCAGGTATCTGTGGATGCTGAGATTGTGTGACCTCAGTGCTCAATGGGGCTGAATAGCGATACAGCTTCTGTTGCCGGCAGTGATAACCGACATGATGAAGCTGCACTCGATTGAGCCCAAATGCTCCCCCCCCCACCCCCCCCCAAAATGTGGTCAGCTGTGTCAAGCTACGAGCTGCAGACAGGAGCTCGGTCCCCCTTTCCCCAGAACCGACAGCCGCACTTCTCATCTGGCCCTCAGTCATTTCCAGAAATAAATGCCTCTTACCTCCTTTCATTTGTTAATTTGGAAAACGAGCTGAAGACACGCTGTAAGTGTATACTGAAGAGCGGGCTGCTATCCATCATGTGCTTTTTGCACAGATTCGCAGTTACACAAAGACACATGCTGCTCAGCAAGGCTGAGATGCTAGCAGATTATAAGACGTCCAATGAGTGTGAAACTACCTGCTAGAGGGATAATAACAACTGTAATCAAATGAAAGTTGAAATGTTTTTCCCAGGCTGTTCCTCGGGGTCTGGCTCACCTTCCTAACACCGTTCCACCATGTTGTGATCCCTGCAGGCTTGTCTGGTCGAGTGCAAGGAGAGGGCCTCCCTGGGACTTACCTGGGACTTGTGTCATAGGTACGGGGAGCTCTTGCAGCCCCACTCCTTGCCTGTAGAGGTCACTGTGCTAAAGAAGGGGATGGACGAGGCACCCACTCTAACACCCATGGACCTGGAGAGCGGAGGCCAGGAGTTCTCCGAAGCCCTGGAGCGGTTCCACCACGCAGCACGGGCCCTGGGCCTTGATGGAACGTCCTGGGAGGCTGCTCAGATCTTGGACCCCCGTCTTCCTCGGCAGCTCAGGACCGAGGAGGAAGAGGGAGAGGGTGGAGCGGCAGATGAGGATGATGGGGACCGTGAGGATGATGGGAAGTTGCAAGAGGCGGCCATCAGCCTGTCCAAGCGATTTGGCGGCTTCCTGAAGGGGAAGTACGGATACAGGAAGTTGATGGGCCCCGGCAGGAGCCTGCAGAAGCGATACGGCGGCTTCATAGGCATCCGCAAGTCGGCCCGCAAGTGGCACAACCAGAAACGCTTCAGCGAGCTCCTCAAGCAGTACCTGGGCATGAGGACCCGGCCAGAGTGAGACTCCTGTCCCATAATACCTCTCCTCACACCCCCCACCTGCCTCAGTGGTCACAGCCGTAGCAGCCCTAACTACACCCACAGTATGTGAGGATTAAGCTAACAATGTGGAGAAAAAAAAGCATACATGTGTTGTAATTGTTTTTTTTTTTTTGTAAATGTACTTTTTCCCACTGTGTGATCACTGGAAATATACAAATAAACGCAGATCAATTAAAATATGGTATGAGAAAAGAACCCTTGGTAAAATGGCATCTAAATCATAGAGAACTGGGAAAACCATTGCTTTATACGTTTACAGTTGAGGAGTCTGTAATAAACTGCTGTAACTAAATTGACTGAATTTATAAATTGAATGTATGTTTAACAATTGTAGATTTGTTTGAAAAATCATGCACGTACAAATGCCTCGCATGATTTAGCTCCATTTTTATACTGAGGTCAGAATACATGTAACTTTATTTTACTATTAACGAGGTAAAAGAACAATCTTAGCAAATAAGAAACCTTTTCTGTTGACAATGCTGCCCTCTAGTGTTCATGCTGAAGACATCTTCAGCTAACAACTGTGGGAGCTCGTTAATGCATCAATTCTAGATGCACTCGTTTCAATGTGGCAGTTACAAGCTGAGCAAATGATAAAATGGTTGGATTATGTATGTTAAAAATTATAGTGTTTACGTGTGTATATATATATATATATATATATATATATATATATATATATATATATATATTTTTATTAGCTCATGTGAGGAGGATTGTTTAAACCATACAACCAAGTTTGGAAAAAAAAAGGGCTTTTGAAGTCACACAAATATATTGGATACCTGACTATAAATATCAAGCACTGGTCTGTCAAGTATTTGTCCTTGTCCATTTTTTGGTAATCATCAGTGTTAATATATTTTTATAAGAGCATGCTGCCAGTTACATGGGGAGTACGAGGGTATCGTATTGGTGAATCCCGTTTCTATCCTTTTTTGTTTCTAAACACAATCGCTTTAAAATTTATTTATTGTTAAACATGTATATTTAAAAAAAAAAGCTGAACATAAACTATCAATAAATTAGTTTAAGATTTCTTTTGTGGCTTGTCATATAGAAATTGCATCTGTGTCCTTAAGTGATTTGTTTGCCGTGAGGAATCAGCCAATGTGACGAGCTCCGGCATCATGGAAGAGCTCTGCCAAACCTGCCGATCAGTGCTTTAGATGTGCATAACATCCTCTGTTATCCATGCAAATAGAAGCCAGTCCACCATCCCCAGGCAACTTTAAATGGGTGTTTTGAGGGTTGCTCTTGTTTATGCCTTAGGGCAGATACAGTGCGACAGCTAATACAGAAACTATAGGTTCATCATGTCATTTTCCAGCAGGAAAGCCTTAACTCTGTCAGATGTGCACAAGTGTTGCATTCTGACCCGCATGAAGTCCACAAGTGACAAAAGCCTCGTGCCTATCTGTAAACTACGTCTCCAGCAAATTGAGAACACATCAAGCGTGTCGTGTTTCTGGCCCAGTTCTCCGTAGTGCACTTTGTAAAGTGTAGCTACAAAGACGTTTATTTCTGTATTTTTATTTTGGCAGGTATGTGGGACACATCCATCAAGGAGACAAAGACTGACAGAATAATGTAGCTGTGATGTCACCATGGACATGAACGATGTCACAAGGTCTGATTTCACCCAGGTTGCATTTCTTAAGAAAAATAATCATGACTGCAACACCACAGTCAATGATGATAAACAAACACATGTAATTCACTAAAAAGCAAAACTATATTTCTCAGTCATTACAACCAAGTGAAACAAGTCCCAGGGGCAGTATTACAGACAGTATTACTGAAACCGTACTTCTGGGACACTTGTTAGAACAGGACAAAAAAAAGAACAAAAAAAAAGACTGATACATCAAACATAAAAGGACAGCAAAAGACACACTGTGGACTTGCGATGGGATAAAAGTTACACTGGATTTAACATCACAAAACAGGCATTGGATTACATTGCAACATGTACAAAACTATAAATCAATTTACTATGTGCAGTGCCAGGCGTTAAATGATAAACTGCTGTTTATCTATTGCCTTAGGGCAAGGGTAGGATTTACTCTTGGTTTGTATGTCACACTGTAGTCTTTCTGTAATGCCACTGCACTGGGTTTGGTAGAAGACAGAAACGCATGGGCACACCGAAATAAAAGTGTGAAATGTGCCCCACTGGCTTGGCTGCCAGCAGTGCACAGAAACGAGGGAGTTAAAATGTAAAAATTAAGTCATTTTAAGATTAAAATATAAAAGCCGGACTGGTCATCTTGTGTTTTCTCTGACCAAGTTCTACATGCCTTTTGTGCAAAGTAATTATGAAGATCCATTGTCCTCAAACAGCACGTTCCTTGGCTGAAAACCACTGCGCCAGGGGTTTGAAGATTATAAATGGCTTACCATGGTGTAAACAACTGTAGCGTAAACTCAGAATGACTTCTGGGAAAAGAAGAGAGTTCCAGCAGAGGAAAAGCAAAACAAGGCTGGGTAGTATGTGCTGATTTTCTCCAAGCGGAATCTAGATAAAAATCGACAACACAAAACCCGACTAAAAGGGTTATTTTCTCATGGCGAGTGAGCGAGATGATGTCTAAAATGCTCTTGGCCGCTCCTTCACACACTCAAACAGCTTCTGTTCATTCATTGACATATGGGCATGCAGGAAAAGGGGTTGCCAGGGTGACAGGTGCCAAAGAACCCATTCCGATTGGCTGGTGCAGCATGGTAGGCGGAGTCAAGCGGAATATAAAGGCGTAAACGGCCTTGGCCTGGTGGGAGGTGTGTGTTCAGGTGAGACTGCTTGGGGGGAGCAGCCGGACAGCACCGATGGAGAAGTCTGGCGGGACGGCACTAACCTCAGAGCACCTCATTAAGACAGAAGGAAAAACCCACTAAGGTAGAAAAGGGGGCCACCCAGAGCCGAAAAGGGGGCCACCCAGAGCCGAAAAGGGGCGGCACCCAGAGCCGAAAAGGGGCGGCACCCAGAGCCGAAAAGGGGCGGCACCGCTGCTCCTCCGTGAGAGTCAGTCCAGGAAGCGCTGGCAGGCTTTTTTCCAGCGACAGGCCGTACACCACTGATCCCGCCGCTCTATGCCGTACATCTTCCGGCACTTCTTGGCCTCTCCCCGTACCCTCCTGCAGGAGAGAGTCAAAGGACAGTTAGTGGACCGAAGGAGTAGCAGAAGAGAATTGAAACAATAGAGAGTGAGCCCTGGATCAGCAGAGCAGGAACTGGTGGTACTGGGGTTGTGCGTGAGACCAGGCTTCACACCAAGACACATGTGCAGGAATCCTAAACATGTAGCCTGCCAGGTGTGACATCACCAATATGCACACGGCATGGCACAAACCTGGAGGTCCCATGTCCACGAAGGGGGAATGCGCTGGTGTGATGCGGCCTAGAGGGGGCGCTGTGCTGCGGCAGCCACAGCTCCCCGACACTAACGGAGCGGCAGCGGAACGGGGCGGCCTGTGTTGGGGGGCACAGTGATTCAGTGGGTAAAGGACATTTGGGTTATGACTCATAACAGATTTTAATGTGTACTTGCACACCAAAAAAAATATAATAAAAGTTCTCTAAAATAAAATATTTTAAAGCACAATAAAAAGTCCCTCTTGTCTCTTTCACTCCAAGTGCAGATTGAGACCATGCAAAATAAAAATTGACTCATAGTCTAAAAACAAAACAAAAAAAATAACAGCCAGAATTTATAAGACCAACCATTTCACCCTTTACTCAACACTAGATGGCAGTGCTGCGCACAAAACGACATATGATCTGCCAAATGGCAACACATAATACTTCCTGTTTGAACCAGCATAAAGTTAAGGGCTGGTTGTTAATACTGTGACTAACCGCAGGACAAGATCATCTTTCCAAACAAGTGGATGTGTATATACACTTTGCAAACAGACAAATATCTGTCAGCAGAGACATCTTTACAATAAAAGGCGGCGCTGAGGTTTACTGAGTTCACCTTTCTGCTCTGGGTGGGGGAGAGAGAGGGGATCCAGGAGCAGGGAGAGGTGCTGCTGGGACTGGCGGTCTCCTGCACGGGGGCACATGCCTGGGGGGGGGATCATGGGCAGCCGGCTGAGTCACGTGAACCATACAGCTGCTACCCAGGAACAGGCAGAAGAATAAGGGAACCGAGCCTCTGAAAGAGCGACACGGGCCGCCAGACACCTACCTGGTACTGCTGTTTGGAGTGGATCTGCCAGAAGCAGCCCGGAGCTGACTGGCTGAGTGGACCGGGCAGCGCCGCAGGGAGCTCTGGGACGAGCGGAAGCGTGGGGCTGGCCGGTGAGGAGCAGGACGGCCAGGATGCACAGGCGGCACTGACACTGGCCAGAGGGGCTGACGGGTCGGGCTGGGCCCGGATCTCCGTGTAGTAGAAGTCCTCCTCTCTCCTGGAGCGTTCAGAATCGCTGCTGCGGGAGCATGATGAGCACAGAATAGTAACAATGAGAGACACGTGTGCTGTCTGTCACTGACTGGTTTAGATCACTTCTCATGTGCTTATTTTGTTGGTTCCTATTGGGTTAAACTTGAAGGAAAACCCACTTACTATGTGTCATTTCTCCTCCCACTAAAATAAACAGCAATGAACACAAAAACGGTTCAATCTCTTGTAGCCACGCATAGAGATCAGTTATCACAGTCCTTACGTCACTAAAGTTTGGTGTGATATGTGATAAACTGTGGTATGTGATAAGCTATATATACCCAGCCAATACCGACCTCACAACCCCCCCCCTCGCCAAGACACCACGGATTCCCCAGAAGGCCGCTCACCCCAGGTGCACCACGCGAACATGCCGCTTCGCCCCAACCACAGACGACAGGACTTTGCAGCAGCTTGGCCACAGACATCGGTAGGCAGCCTTCAAGGAGTTCTGAGGGTGGACAGGAGAGGGCGCCAAAGAGCATTATTTTAAATAAGGAAAACGGTCAGAAACAAGACAAAGATTAAATTAAAAAATAATAGTTTTTTCTTGCTCTGAACTTAAATTCCACACTGATTTGATACCTTTCAACCACATATCCCAGTCAGTGGTAGCAGCCTCGCAGACGTGCGGTTAATTATTATTATTGTTATTGCCGTTTTTCACATGGTCTGGCAGCTGAAGCACCGCCCACCAATCAGCACACCCCTCGCCCATCACCCCCATTTCCTGTGAACCCCGGCTCTCCCTCACCTTGCGTTTCCTGGGCGCTGGCTCGCCAAACAGCTCCTGCTCCAGGTCCAGGCTGTCCTCGGGGGGAGGGGCGGTACCGGTGGCCATGTCGGCCGGACACGGCGACGGAGCGGGGCTGCCGTGGCCGCGGCCCAGGCTCCAGTAGCCACTGCTGCCACTGTCAGACAGCTCACCTCCAGCGCTCTCATGCTCGCAGAGCGCCCCCTGGTGGACAGGGGAGGAGTGGCAGCCTTCTCCTGTTGGGGAGACAAGGAGCGTGTGACAGGGGCCACACCGAGGACTTGGCACAGCTGGGTCACATCAGCAGCACACTCTCACCAGGTTCCGGGTCCCTCGGGGGGGGGCTCTGGACTATGGGGCCACAGGACAGGCTGGTGAGGACCATGGCTGCCATCATTTTGTCCATGTCCACGGAGATTGGGCTCCTGTAGCCATTTTTGGGGGGGGGGGGGGTGGGGGACGACAAAAGATTAATCCCAGTTAGTGCCCCCCCAGCCAGGAAGCCTGTCTGTCCTCCCACCCCCTGGGGAAGCAAGCAGAGCTTCACCACATGGTCCTCACCTCCTGGGGACGTCGATGCTGGAAGACACCGGCCATGTGGGGGGCAGAGTCTGCGGAAGTGGGGCAGACATATTCCAGTAGGCCTCCATCCCGACAGGAGCCACCTGGCCAGGCTGCGGGACAGAGAGAGACACACTGTGCTTAGAGACACTGTTCTCCAGACAGGTGCGAGTGAGACTGGTAGGCAGGACCTTTTATCAGATCCAGCATCAACACAGCCTGATGTACACGCTCACCAGCTGATCCAGGGGCATCCTGACCAGGCCCGAGCCCTGGAACCCGAGCCCAGCCGCATCCGGCCCACAGCGCCCTTCCTCAGCCAAGGGACAGGGGGCGCACACGAGCGCCCCGAAGGGCGAGCGCTTCCCCAGCCGGGTCTTTGGCACTGCCGACATTTTTCCCAGGTGGGCACCGGGGTACCGCACAGCTCTGGGAGTAACGGGAGGCCGCTGCTAAAGGGAAGAGACAGAGGGTGATGCGTCACCGTCACAGCCGCCCTGGGATGTCAACATTGGGGGGGGGCATTGCCCTGAGGTAGGCACAGCAGGAGGGCGCAGGGAGCGCTGGCCTGGGCGCGGGCACAGCAGGAGGGCGCAGGGAGCCCTGGCCTGGGCGCGGGCACAGCAGGAGGGCGCAGGGAGCGCTGGCCTGGACGCGGGCACAGCAGGAGGGCGCAGGGAGCGCTGGCCTGGGCGCGGGTACAGCAGGAGGGCGCAGGGAGCGCTGCCCTGGGCGCGGGCACAGCAGGAGGGCGCAGGGAGCGCTGCCCTGGGCACGGGCACAGCAGGAGGGCGCAGGGAGCGCTGCCCTGGGCACGGGCACAGCAGGAGGGCGCAGGGAGCACTGGCCTGGGCGCAGGCACAGCAGGAGGGCGCAGGGAGCGCTGGCCTGGGCGCGGGCACAGCAGGAGGGCGCAGGGAGCGCTGGCCTGGGCGTGGGCACAGCAGGAGGGCGCAGGGAGCGCTGGCCTGGCCGTGGCCAGATGCTGGTGTAAACAGTGCATCTCTAAACTTTGTTAAGACAACAAATTTGCCAGCATCTAACAGAAAACACCCTTCTATTTGAGACCAAACAAACATTTCCATGAGAAAAGCAGAGAGCCTGGAGTATTTCCCAGTAAGCAGAGGGCATGGGGTGGGGCACAGGCAGGACATATACACGCTCACACACACACACACACACACACACACACACACACACACAGCAATTTAATGACACCACTTGGCCTAACTGCAGGTTTTTGGACTGTGGGGAGACTCAGGAGTGCCGGATGAAACGCAACACGTGAAGAACATACAAACTCCACACGTATGTAGCCAGGGAAAAGAATCAAACACGCAACCATGCAGGTTTGAAGCTATCCTGCTACCTCTGCTCATATCATACTAATGCAAATAAGCCACACATGTGTCTAAGTAACGGCACAATTTCTAATTAAATGGACTACAGAATACACATACAGGTAAGCTGCTTATAGCACAAATAGACAAATATAACTTCTAAATCATCTCTGAATATGGGGGCACATGATGAAGCCATAGGCTGAGACGGCTGAACACTGGTCATTAGCTTGTTACAATAACAAAGAATCCAGCAAACAAAACAGAGCAGCACATATGTGGGTGGGATTCTCACCAAAACGACGACCTTCAACTTCTAGCATATCGCTGCCAAGTTTAAACATGCAATTATGGTCATTCTGGTCCAGGAAGGCTTGGGGGTACGGTCTGGGTAGGGCGCCAGTCCATCCAGGTTTGCACCCCCTACTGAGTGGCTGAGGAACTGCACTGTGCCGCTCTGTCCTCCTAATCTGAGGGAGAGGTTTGCCCGACGCCTCATTAGGTGGGATTGGCTAATGGAAGCAGTTGTGCACATGGTCTGGACTTTGACAGGTTTTGTCGATTTCAGTTCTTCTAAATCGCAGTATTTGTTAACATTTCTGCATAAACCCAATCTGTGATCAAACTCCTCAACCTGCAATCAGGATTACTTTGTGGAAGATTCAGATTCAAATTCTTTGTCATTATACGGAATTATTGTAAATTGCTATAGTGAATATTATTACTTTGAATTGGTAATAAAAAGTCCTTGCCTAATTAGCATTATCAAGTGATTAGTATCAGAAATTGTTAAAATGATTAATCTACTACTCATTCCCAACTTCTTATTCAGTACAGGGCTGTGGGTTCTTATTAAAACCTGCTAGTAAATTCACGTTCCAAGCTGGATGCTGGGTGGTTCTGACTGAGAGATTCACTTTGGTGGTGCAATATTCTTAAGAAAGTTTGCTCTCGTAAATGATGATTAAAGCAGCAGTTGCTGCACTCCTACAGAGCGATGCGTTGAGTAGATAATATCGGTAGAGTGAAGTAAATGAGACTTAGCAAGGAAAATGTGATGATAAACTCATCAAGTGACAGAAATGTCTCTCTGACTTCTCACAATCCCCATGAGCAAGTTTTTTTTTTGGGGGGTGGGTGGGTGGGTGGGGGATGATGTATATAGCGTTCTCTTTATTGAAAATTACCGACTAAATCGGTATGATTCAGTTCCTTTTCTGAGGAATGTGCACTTGAATGCAAAGTCAGCATATCGCAATATTTTAAGGATTGACGTGCAATGGAATGATGGCTCAAGCATATCCACCCATACTGCTGATCCGGCACCGGGTCGCGGTGATCCTGAAGTCGATCCCAGGAAGCCCAGGAAGCCCAGAGACACCCTGGATGGGATGCCGCTCCAGTCCATCACAGGGGGGGGCACACACAGACAACTGGGGAAACCAGAGTATGCAGTGGGAAGGTGCCCAAAAGCTGCACGATTTTGATGAATCAAAAAATCAGGCGGGGAAAGGATGCAAGGTTTCCACAGCGATGTCAGAAGCACAGGAGCATGAATTGGGAGAAAGGCAGAAGCGTTTGGGTACCAACAAAGGAAAGAGGGAGACCAGAGTACAGGGCTTCTCCTGAACACCACTGCGTTCAGTCATGTCAAAAGTTAGAACTTTCTCCTTGTCTGCTTTTCCAGTAAGACATGAGTCACTAGCTCAGCTGCAGACTGATTGCAACAGCAGTTTTCAGTGCAAAAAACAGGATTAATTTCATATGGGAAAGTGAGGGGTAATGACACCCTTTGACATGCACTGTGCCTGGGCCTTGCGCAGGAAGCTGTTCCTGTTTCACCGCCGTGCCATAAGGAAATCAAACGAAAATCGAAACGACCTGTCAGGGAAACTCATCACTGCACAAAGTCCTCAGGCGATCCACTCGCCGCCGGAAAGTGAAACCAATCCTCGGATTTTCCTCAAAAACCCAAACTGTTATTGGTTATATCCCAAAATGGAATGGTGAACCTCAGAATGACCGTGCCCATCTTAAATATATATATTTTGTCATATAGTCTGTAAGTGTTCTATGCACACAAATATCTATGCATCTGTGGGGGTGGGGGGCGCAGCCTCTAGCTGCTTGGGGAAGGAGAGCAAAGCGATAGGCTCAGTTTGATTAGTCCCACCTGCCATCCGTTAAGCAGAAAGTGATCATTTTGTGTTTTTGCTCCCCTTTCTCTCAGCAGCCCCCAACACCAGGTAAGCACCAACTCCAAAGACCATAAATTGTCCCTTGCACTCGAATCCCCTGCTCAACCCCCCCCCCCCCCCAAAAAAAAAAAAACACCAGTCCTTTGTTTATTTTCTGGGTTTCATGTTCACACGTGTGCTGTTCTGGCCCCAGTTCTTCCCGGTTCCCGTCCATCTCTGGAATGCGTTCCCTGCTGCCAAGTCTCTGGGTCACATGATTCAGTTCAGCATCCCAGCCCACAGAGCCCCCCTGCCCCACTGAAAACTGATTCCTTAAAGCATGAAAAGACAAATCATTTCACTAATTAAAACAAGAAAGTGGCTGAAGTCAGCAAAGCAGGCGAGCATCAAACCATAATCCTCAAAGCTCAAGAACAACACCAATCATCAAACCAACTATTCGTCCATCCTCAATCACTGCTTATCCAATTACAGCTGTGGCGATCCACAGCCCCCTACGCCGACAGGCACAGGAAGCCAGTGCCCAGCACAGCTGAAAATTACTAGGACAGTGAAAGGACAGGAGGCTTGTAACTATAGTGATCATCGCTCAACAAACAGCAGATCGCTGCCTATGTGCTACAGGTTGGCTATTTTCTGTAACAGGCACTAGCGCATAGTGCATGCTTAATACAAATAAACAAAAATAAACTTTTAAAACAACTGTATTGACAGGTGGCATCACTTGCACAAACATAATTTTTAAACAGTACACATTTTTCAATCACTGTTTCTAAAAAAATGTGTTGTGGGCACTTTGAGACCCCACAACTGTGTGATTAATTCCGTTTTTATAATGACCTCTTAGATTTATTATGCATTTTCCCTTTAATGAGTAACTTGTGTTCGCTTTATCACCCATGTGTGATTTATTATGAATGAATTGTAATCTCGCAGAAAGGTTTACAGACCCCTGCCCCAACCCATCAAATATCTCTTCTGCAGGAAAAACATCCGGGAACTATATTGCAATCAATGCCAGTAACTGGACACAGTAAAATACTTACAGAAACACTACGATCTCCGTGGAATACAGTGGTATAAAAATATTTGTAATTGGAACCAGAACCCAAAGTACGGAAAAGCCCAAAAAGTGAAGTATAATGCTCTGTGGGTTACTGCACTACTCCTGCAATCCATAGCCTTCTTTCACAGAGCCGTGACTTTTTCCTTTACTCTCGCCAAGGTAGGCCGAGTTGGACTTCATTGCATTACGAGCATTAAGAGCATTATATTACCAAGACAGCATCACAGCTTAACACGAGGTCCTGCCAGTACCGGCCAAGCACTGACATGAAGTGATTTTACTCAATCATTGGCATGGTAGGTGGACAACAGAAGTTAGGGTAACTGACGGTGCTTGTTATGGAAATATTATATCGCAAGCCGTTTTATTTAGTTAATAAGCAACAAACTTGGTTTTGCTTATTCCTTGTCATGATTTATGAGTTTAAGGTTTTCTGTCCGCCCTAGTTCTGGTTAGGATTTTTTTATAAACATTAGATGACTCGTCGATCGTACAATTACATAATCATTCCTCATCATGCAACAGCAAATCACTTTTGTCATAAGAGCAAACATCAATAGATGTGCAAATAAACATGCATTATAAAAAAATAACTGAGTTTAAATGGAAAACTGTACCTTCGTCAGCCTTTCACACACCCCCTTATGGGCTTGATTCTAACCGGCTGAAACTTGAAAAAGCTTCTTTTAACGCGAATGCAGCGGTTTTCGCAAAATGCATCATGGAGCTTACAGCAATGTGGATCGGAGGATGTGGTCACTCGACTTCCACTGGATGTTGATGCACGGGGAAGAGTAAAATAACATAATTATCACGTGGTATTACATTTTAAATGCATCTCACGTGCTCTTGCGATGTCTATCAAAGCAGACTATTCTGTTGCCGTTTTGCGGGCACATTTCACAATCGCCACAGGACTCTCATTTATCCGGGTTTTCGAATTGTCTTTTTCAACTGGCCCCGACTCCTAGTAGTAAACAACTATGTGGGAGGCTCGCGAGCGCCCATTGGCTTAAACGCTACCCGTGTGACACACGCCCCAAATTTTCAACGTGTATATGCACGAGTCTAAGAAAAAGCGGTACGGGCTCGAGGGTGCTAGGGTGCTGATACATGGCGGGAACTACAATACAATACGGTACAGTAGAGTTAAAGAACCATACAGTAAATACCGCCTGGTGAAGCAAGCGGTGCGCCTTAAATTCTTAGTATAATTGTAGTCTTTTGTATAAAGAATTAAAATCAATGTGCGCGTGTCTTTTCCAGTGCCGTCGATACATTGTGTGTATAGGCGTGCAGTATTTGATTAAAACAGAAATAATTTATACAGGTAATCGCCGATCGCCTTTCGGCGCGCGACACCCCTCCCGCGTGCTGTTTTCCGTGACGTCCGCGGCTACGTGCATTTTGTCACGTTCTGCCAGTCCGCGGGCGGCGGAATGTGTCCTTAGGCTCGCCGCGCGCCAGGTCCGCCATTAACCTTCCACGCCCACACCCATCATTTAGAAAAGGAAAGACAATCGGTAAAATCAAAGCGCTTCGTGCTGTGCAGGGTTTACCTACATCCACATCACCGAGGCACGTTTTTGAATGATTTGTTACTGATCTTCCTGGAAAAGCAACGAACGAGGAAATTGTGGCAATATAGAGAATCATTCGTTAATAATTGAACTCCCCTTTTTCTGGATAAGCGTAACAGTATCCATTTTGGGCATCAAGAACCTATTACTTTTAAGGGTCTTCAAACTTCCCTATGTCTTAGGCTCATACAACAGTTTTTTTATATATATAATTAGTCATGGATGATGCTGGCCCTCCAGCTGAGAGGTTTGTACTACTCTGTAGTCCATTTTACAGTGCATTTTGTAATATGTTTTTCTATGGCATAACTTCATAGCTTTATAATAATTTAAATGCAGGAGCCGTATCTAAACGCATACAATGCTCAGAAGATGAATAGGTTTTTCAAGTACTACAGAGTGTTTCTTCTTTTAGGCACATCTTCAAACTAAAAATGATAGCCAAATATTTATTTTAAGTTTACCAATGAAAAATGACAGTATACAAGAGTTTATATGTGGAATGTTAAGAATGTACACTACATTTTTTTAGCAATGCATTTCATGCCAATAATATTGTAAAAATAAGCTACTCAGAACGTGACATTGATACAGCTGACATACTGATAAAAAAAAAAAAACCTAGAGAAATTTCCCTTGCAGTATTGACCTACGTTTAAAATTACGGTAGTTAATAACAATGTAATTCATCATTAGGATCATACTGCATAGGTTGTTGTAAATCAAGTACAGGACAACATTTAACGTGAAATAGAGCCTTGCTGCATTTATAACAAAGAAATATACGATTATCTCTGTTTTTCCACATAAGGGTGGCTCAGTGAGTAACAGTGTTACCACACGCAACCACAGTCGGTGGTTTGAATCCTGCTATATCTCTGGACCTTGCATGTTCTGATGATGCGGCTGTTTCCTTCGTACGGCCAAACACAGGGACATTGTCTTCACTGAACTGCCTGTAATGTGTGATGGACTGGCGTGTCACCTTGCCTTGTGCTGTCTGGGATAAGATCTAGGACCCTCTGACCCCATCTAGGATACGCAGTTGGGGATGGAACTGATGTCCCGTGCATGCATTAGTACATTTTGCAACATCAAAATCAATCTGTGCTACATTATAGTACAAAAAAAAAACGAAATAAAAGTTCCAAACTTACACCTAAACTATAATGCTGTGATTTGAGCAAACTGAAAAGCCCATCTGATTTTTTATCGTGTAAAGTAAATAGTCATTGCACAGCAGAAAAATAAGTTACTTATTTGGTTGTTTTTAGTTTCCAAAGAGATTCCTCTTTGGCAGGGGGGGTGCAGGGGCTTCCTCTTCATCATCCTCACCCTCTATGATGTCCGGTGGTGGCGGAGGTGATGGTAAGGGGGGTGGCACTATACTTTTGTTCTTTTTGCTCACCCGTGCGTAGAGGATGTTTGGCTTGCCACCAAGTGCGAAGGCGGAGCCCTCCGTCAGAGGGGGCACAGTCAAGACGTGGGCGCTGTTCTCCTGCTCTGAATTCTGGCCGGTATTTCGGTTGTCAGGCTGCTCCAGCTCCTCTATAGTGTTGTACATCGGGTCTTCCTGCACCTCCACTTTCAGGACCTTGATGGAGTTTGAAGGCACGTGGGGGAGTTTTTTGTCTTCTGCCAGCTCCTCATAGATGTGTTGATTTTGACTCTTTGAGTCCCTAGGGGTGTATCTGACATGGCTCGGCTGAGATATTCCATTGGGGTGGTCTGACTGGCTGGGGACCAACACAGCGGAGCCAGACTGCAGAGCCAACTCCGTCTCCCTACAAGGGGTTACCACCAGTGCTGGGGCCTCTTGGATCTTGGCAGTTTGGTCAACTGGAATACTTTGCATCAAGATGCCCCCTGTTGTTATATCTGTGGATTTGTCTCCAGAATTAGGGTTTTTCACATCCGGAATGCTATTCTGTGTTTCATCTACAAAAACAAGAAACATAAGGTGGAACAAAGAAAGGCTGTTAAACAGCTGCATGTGATAGACATGGTAAATTAATAAACAGGATGAAACCAGAACATTGACGGATTTTGTTAAACTTGCACACATTCCTATTCATGTCTTACAAGTAAGAAATCTAAGTGTATTTAGAATTGAGGAGTTTGTTATTTGACTGAAATTAATAGTTATGTGGATCCCTTGACCGCAGAGTCAAATGACATGTCAGCTGTAACCAGCACAAGATAATGGTTATTACACTATGTGACAAACACAGGGTCTGTATTGGCAGTGTAGGCTGAAATACCTGGGACTGCAGTAAAGGAGACTTTGTGTCCAGAAGATGGCAGTGTTTTATTAAATACTTTTTATTTCATGTTGCAAGTTTAGATTTTGGTGGTTCCTTGGGCGTCATTCGGTCCGATCACTCGGGGCTATAGCCCTGAGTATTTTAAGCCTAGCGCAGAGTATTTTAGCCCCAATGCCAATAATCCTCCTTCAAAAACAAAAAAGTCAAGCCCCAGGTAAACAGTAAACTTGATTTAGCCCCTGATCTTTTCAATAGCTAGAAACTCCCCAGGGTGGTTCCATGCTACTTAAAATGATTTACCAAAAATAATTGCTCACATCCTAACAGAACACTGCAAAGATCTATTTGATTAAGATGACCAGTGAGCGCAATATCTTGAAAATTGCTCAGTGGGACAGAAGGTATACTCATCACCCTCCCTAAAGCGAATGATGACCCATTCTCCCACCTTTGAGTGGGTGAGTCTTACCTTGAAGATCCAGTGATATGCTGTGACTCCTCCATGGTGGAAAACCTTCGATTGCTGTAGAAATGCCATTGTTTTTCGTGGGTTGGATAACTGGATGAACAAAGAGTGTCATGAGAAATAAGATGCAGGCAAACACAAGGTAGACAGCATCCAATACTTTGTGAAATGGTTTTATTTAATCAGCTAAGTTCCTGCACTGACAACATGTTCTGATAATAATAAACAGTTAATGAGGTTCAGCAGGCTTCCACCACCCATCAAGAAGAAGTTATGCATTTTGTAGTTGCTTTTATCCAAAGTAATGTAAGACTGAGAAAGCAGGGTCAGACAGTTTTGAAGCTATTGCTCAAGGGACAAATGGCAAATCCTTCTGCTGACCTTTGGATTTGAACTGACACCCTTCTGAGCACAAGCACAAAGTCCTAACCCCCAGAGCCACATACTACCCCTTGTTCACTGCAACCAGTTTACGTAATTATGCTCTATCCACCATAAGAGCATATAGTCTGAATGGCAGAATGGTCTCTATTTTGTATAAATATGGCAGTTTTTCTAATACAAAGAAAGTTAGTCCCTTATGTGACATCAGCATACCTATTTCGTCCATTGTTAAAGAGTTGATGCTAGGGTTCTCCCTGCTTTCCATGTTTTCGTCTGGCATAATCTGTAGGACCCAGACAAAATAACATGGGGCATCCAGAGATGTGCAGACATGCACATCAAGACATAGAAACTGAATTTCACTGAAATTAAAATGGAAGTATTGTCATTTAGATGTGAGAAAGTCATACTGATGCTGAATAATACACAACAGTGGTACTTCAGTTTGCACAGGATGGTTTATAGGGACCACAGTCATTTGGATGGGGTGCCTCAGCGGGCAGCGCTGTTGCCTCAGGCTGCTAGGGAGGGGGTTCCAATCTGTGTGTGTGGATTTTGCATGTGGTTCTGTGTCATGTATGTTTCCTTCCACAGTCCAAATATATACTTTTAGGCTAACTGGCTATTTTCCATAGCGTATGATTGAGTGTGTATGTGTCCTAAACTGGCATCCTGTCCAGAGTATGCCCAGCCTTGTGCCCTGTCCATGGTATGCCCAGCCTTGTGCCCTGTCCAGAATATGCCCAGCCTTGTGCCCTGTCCAGGGTATGCCCAGCGTTGTGCCCTGTCCAGGGTATGCCCAGCCTTGTGCCCTGTCCAGGGTATGCCCAGCGTTGTGCCCTGTGCTGCCTGGGACCGGCTCCAGACCCCTTCCAACCCCAAGAGGGTAAATATTAAGATTTATAGTCTCTGAAATTGTTGATGTAGATGTCAGCACAGATACTACCAACAATTTAGTCTCCTCATTAACAAATATGTGACAGATACACCACCAGTTCTATCACCAGTCTACTGAAACTGCACA
The DNA here is from genome assembly GCF_048594095.1 of Paramormyrops kingsleyae. Lineage (NCBI taxonomy): Eukaryota > Metazoa > Chordata > Actinopteri > Osteoglossiformes > Mormyridae > Paramormyrops > Paramormyrops kingsleyae. The sequence continues at coordinate 22,674,971 of NC_132815.1, forward strand.
TTGAGTAAATAATGGAGTCTACAGTGTCTGCATTTCATTGCTAATACGGGTGTCAGTGGGCAGCATAGTGGCTCAGTGGGTAACACTGTGACCTCATCCCTCTAGGGTTGGGGTTTGAGGCCTCCCAACTGGATTTTCTTGTTGTGATCTAGAAGTATCTGGTTAGGTGAACTATTGTCTCTAAATGGCCCTGGAGCAGACCAGAGGTGGAAATACCAGGTCCATAAAGTAAAAACCCAGACCAAGTTTTTGCTTCAGCCAACCAGTTGAGCATAATAGTCATTGTCACAGAGTACTCAACTTCTTGGTTAAAGCAAAATTTTGGTTGGGATTTTTACTTTCTGGACCTGAAATTCCCACCTCTTCAATGGACTGGCATCCTATCCAGGATATTCTCCTGCCCTGCAGCCTGTATTTCCCTAGTTAAGTTCACTATAACCCTATGCTGGATAAGTAGATATGGATGATGTGTGGATGTTTGTGCCCTATTTTTCCATTAAGAAACACATTGATGTCTTGATCAATCCATTTATTTACCACTTGTACCTGAAGTGCGGAGTTGCTTTTCTTCGTGTTGCGCTGGCGATTAGCTGACCGCCTAGAAAAGACAAAGGAGGGAACTGAAAATTTTGATGACAGTCTGGGAGTTACAATGACTACCTACACATCACTAAGAACATCCCAATCGCTGCAGAATGATTAAAATTGTGCTTTTTAAGAGTGAGAATTTTAACTTCTTACATCTTTATCACAATAAAACAAAATACATTATTATTGGATATTCATAGTATATTTACATTACCGTTCAAAAGTTTGGGGTCACTCAGAAATTTCCTTGTTTTCAATGAAAACATACATGAATTGAGTTTGTATAGCTAAATCGATAGGAAATAGTCATTGACAAAGTTAGAAATAATCATTTTTGAAATTAAAATAATAATTGTGATCTTCAGACTTTGTTTTCATGAAAGAGTACTCCATTTGCAGCAATTACAGCCATGTAGACCTTTGGCATTTTTTATGTCAGTTTCTTCAGGTAATCTGATGAGATTCCACCCCGTGCTTCCTGAAGCATCTCCCACAGGTTGGATTGGCTTGATGGGCACTTCTTATGTACCATTCGGTCAAGCTGCTCCCATAACGGCTCAATAGAGCTGAGATCCGGTGACTGTGCTGGCTACTCCATTATACACAAATTACCAGCTGGCTGCTTCTTCTCTAAATAGTTCTTGCATAGTTTGGAGCTGTGTTTGGGTCATTGTCCTGTTGTAAGATGAAATTGGCTCCAATTAAGCAACATCCACAGGGTGTGGTATGGCATTGCAAAATGGACTGATAGCCTTCCTTCTTCAAGGTCCCTTTAACCCAGTAATCTCCCAGTTCACCATCACCAAAGCAGCCCCAGACCATCACCATGCTTGACAGATGTCGCTCCTCCAGCATTTTTTCACAATCTCACAAATGTTCTTCTTTGTGATCTGAACACCTCAAACTTAGATTTGTCTATCCATAGCACTTTTTGTCAACCTTCCTCTGTCCAGTGTCTGTGTTCATTAGCCCATCTCTTATTGGCCATCCTGAGATACGGCCTTTTCTTTGCAATTCTGCCTAGAAGTCCCAGCATCCCAGAGTTGCCTCTTCACAGTTGATTGGTATTTTGCAGGTACAATCTAATGAAGCTGCCAGTTTCAGACCTATGAGGCGTCTGTTTCCCAAACTACACACTCTAATATATTTATCCTCTCCCTCAGTTGTGCACCGGGGCCTCTCTCTCCTTTTTCTATTCTGGTTAGAGCCAGTTTGCACTGCTCTGTGAAGGGATTAGTACACACCATTGTACGAGATCTTCAATTTCCTGACAATTTCTCGCATGGAATAACTTTAATTTCACAGAACAAAATAGAGCAACGAATCTCAGAAGAAAGTTCTTTGTTTCTGACCATTTTGAACTTGTAATCGAACCCACAATTGTTGATGCTCCAGATACTCAACTAGTTCAAAGAAGGTCAGTTTTATTGCTTCTTTACTCAGCACAACCATTTTCATCTGTGCTAACATAATTGCAAAAGGGTTTTCTGATGATTAATTAACCTTTTAAAATGATAGACTTACATTAGCAAACACAACATTCCACTGGAACACAGGACTAATTGTTGCTGATAATGGGCCTCTACACCTATGTAGATAATCCATTAAAAAACAACCATTTTCAGCTATGATAGTTATTTACAACATTAACAGTGTCTCCACAGTATTTCTGATCAATCTGATGTTATTTTAATGGACAAAAAACTTGTTTTTTTTTCCCCAAATGCAAGGACATTTCTAAGTGACCCGAAACGGTAGTGTATACACATGCTGACAGTGGCTGGTTCAATGACTCTGTGATAAAGCTTTTCGATGCCAAGACATGATTTTCAATCCTGGCATCATATTGGTATGTTGGCGTCAGACATGATGGTTCATTCTCCTCAGAAACAGCCGTCTGTCTTGGATTTCCATGCACTATAGTGAGTTACATGACGGAAAATGGTGCAACCTACATCCAGTCAGTTCTGTGGCTGGAATTCCCTTGCTAATGTGAAAGGTCAGAGGAGAATAGCTAGACTGCATTAAGTTAACAGGAAGCCCACAAGTGGAAAAATAACAGCTCTGTATGACAGTGGCATGCAGAAAGGCTTCTTTAAATGCAGAACTTGTCAAGCCTTAATGAAGCTCTCGAGGCAAAATCCCCTAACTGCTATTATGTAGCTGTACTTAATACAAAGGCTACAATGTATATTTTCAGGTACAAGCTTGACAATATTTGATAATGAGTTCTGCTGGTTTCATTGAGGAAGCTTTAATAACATGAAGGAGATTCCTCTAATCGCATGCTTGACTATACTGGTTCTCCTGTTCTGGCTACACTTCATTCCAGAGTCATGGGGAAGCTGGAAAACTGCCCAGACTGGTTTAGGAACGGAGGCGTCTTGCTGGCTAAGCCTAGAGGAGGAGGCTGTGCGTTTGTGGCTAAACATGCCGACATCACTGATGGTCTCTATGGTCACTGACCTGCGGCAGTGGGTGCACAGTGAGAGCAGCATGACTGTGAGGAAGAGGACGGCGAGCGTGGAGAGCGAAGGGGCCTCTGGGAGGAGGGACCCCATCACGGCCAGGCCCATGCTTCCTGTCCCCAGCAGTGTCACAGCACCACGACCACCCTGCAGGTGACACCAGAAAGATGAGAGGGGCCCTGTTATACACACTGTGAAGTAAAAACTGCAGCTCATTGGCTGTATATTCATAACTTTAAACCATCTGCCATCTTCATGTCCAGGTGAAAATTTAGGATGCTGAATATGCCCAGTAGGGCACTTACTGCTGGACTCTTAAAAAATACTTTGATAGTATAGTATAATACTATAATATATAATGCAGTATAATATCATCATATAAGAGTATCATTAGCTAAGCCAGCGTTTCCAACTCTGTCCTCAGGGATCCTGATACAGTCCACATTTTTGCTCCTTCACAGCTCTCACCCAATCAAGAACAGCAAATACCTATGTTGGGAGCTGGGAGGGAGCAAAAATGTGGATTGTCCCTAGTTGGGGACCCCAAGGAAAGGGTTGAGAAGCACTGAGCTAAGTAACTAAAGTTACATACACACACACAAACACCTGGATGCCAGTGTGTGACTATACTATAGTTCACTGTTGAGGACGTGGTACGATTGTCAGGCATCCTATGTCTAGGAGAAGAGCTGCAGAGCACGAATATGAAGGAGATGGATGGAGCAGTCGGGCAGATGGACAGCCTGGGGTTCACTGTGCCCTCAGGGCGGTGTGCAACATGGCCTGCCCCAGATGAGAAGCTGGCTTGTGCAAGGCATGAAGCATAAGGTTGGGGTGAAGCCTCTGTGTCATGTTTACTGCCCAGGAGGGAGGGAGCGAGTGAAGACGTCCATCAATTGGGGAAGGTCGGCTGCTGACATGACGGTTTGAGGATAACTGTCGATCCCATTGAGAGCTTATCAATGAGGTCTGCTTAGTAGATCAGAGGCAACACAACTGGAGTACCTACAACAGCAGGCTGCAATACTACTAGACTGAATTCCTTATGTGAACTAATTCATTGAGTACACTGTATAGGAGGAGCGCCCAAACCCCTCACCCCATGCGGTTCTACACAAGGCAGAAATAACATCTCAAACAGAAAGTTCCTGCTGATAAACCAGCAATGGGTAAATCTAAACCTCTCCCTCCCCGTCTATGCAGCCACCGTCATTCCAGGTTGGCCGTGACTCGTGACACTATATCTCTTAGGCGCGAGTCAGAATGCTAACAGCTTCCGTCGTGGCATGCGCGTTTCAGATGTTTTTCCGTGTGGGGAGGAGGAACGCAGGCACGGTTCAACAGGAACCTTAGGAGACGAAAATAGAGATCTTTTAAAAACAGGAAAAGAAAAAACGTTCATAATAAAAGGCATGACTGATGGTTGGTGGAGAAAATAGGGTCCAAGGTGAGGAGTTTATGTCAAATGCACTGCTGGAGGCACCAGCAGTTATAACTCATCTTCGTTTTTGGTTCACATGGTTGGGTTATTTTATTTTAGAATGTAAAATATGAAATATTTTGTGAACTGGCCTTGTGCCCTATGCTGTTTGGGGTAGAATAGAATTGAATAGCAAAGCCTTTTTAATCTTTGTGGGGAAATTCTCTGTCTGCCTTCTTGCTCTCCATACAGGTGAGAGGAGGGACTAAGGTTTGAATCCTGCCCCTGCTCTCTCTCCATTTCAGTACCCCACTTACCTCCCACAGGACAAAAACATGCAACTCGAACTATTAGGGTCAGTATCACAAACATGGATTTGAATAGATAAGATGGATAACTTGTCGGACTTAAGGTAATCTGGGATAAATATGAATGAAGATGTAGTCCATTTGAACTGGGGTACCTTAAATCTGACAAGTTATCTAGCTAACAAATCTCTATTTGTGATAAAGGCCGCTTGGTGTCTCTAAGGCGTTCACGGTGTAAGTGCCCTGTAATGGCCTGCCTTCACATCTAGGGTACGCTGCCCTGTAATGGCCTGCCGCCACATGTAGGGTGCGCTGCCCTGTAATGGCCTGCCGCCACATCTAGGGTGCACTGCCCTGTAACGCCCTGCCGCCACATCTAGGGTACGCTGCCCTGTAACGGCCTGCCGCCACATCTAGGGTGCGCTGCCCTGTAACGGCCTGCTGCCACATCTAGGGTGCGCTGCCCTGTAACGGCCTGCTGCCACATCTAGGGTGCGCTGCCCAGTAATGGCCTGCTGCCACATCTAGGGTGCGCTGCCCTGTAATGGCCTGTCTCCACATCTAGGGTGCGCGGCCCTGTATCGGCCTGCCACCACACCTAGGGTGCGCTGCCCTGTATTGGCCTGCCTTCACATCTAGGGTGTGCTGCCCTGTAACACCCTGCCACCACACCTAGGGTGCATTGCCCAGTAATGGCCTGTCTCCACATCTAGGGTGTGCTGCCCTGTATTGACCTGCCACCACATGTAGGGTGCGCTGCCCTGTAACGCCCTGCCGCCACATCTAGGGTGCGCTGCCCTGTAACGCCCTGCCGCCACATCTAGGGTGTGCTGCCCTGTAATGGCCTGCTGCCACATCTAGGGTGTGTTGCCCTGTAATGGCCTGCTGCCACACCTAGGGTGCGCTGCCCTGTAATGGCCTGTCTCCACACCTAGGGTGCGCTGCCCTGTAACGCCCTGCCGCCACATCTAGGGTGCGCTGCCCTGAAATGGCCTCTCTCCACATCTAGGGTGTGTTGCCCTGTAACGGCCTGCTGCCACATCTAGGGTGCGCTGCCCTGAAATGGCCTCTCTCCACATCTAGGGTGTGTTGCCCTGTAACGGCCTGCTGCCACATCTAGGGTGCGCTGCCCAGTAATGGCCTGTCTCCACACCTAGGGTGCGCTGCCCTGTAATGGCTGGGTTACTCTCCTTGGCTTGTCACCCTAGTAATTCTGGGTTACTGGTTAGGCAGCCTCTGCTTGTCAGCCTAATCCATTACACACGTCAGCCATGAAGGGACCGGAATTAGGTGTCAGTAAGCAGGCTGTGAATTTAACAGCACCATCTTGCAGCATAGATGAAGTGAAAGGGATCTGGTTGTCTAATCCTCATCTGGACCGTAACAACTACATTTTTATGGTTAATGGTTATGACAGAATATTTAATAGAACCTTTAAAAAAATACATATTAAGCTATATAGTACAATTACAACGTAATATAATACAAATAATTTAGCAGTGTTCTTTCTGCTTCTTCTGGTCAGTCAGAGTAATACAAATAATACAAATAAATTAATTTAAATTGCGATGCATGTACTTAAATATTAAAATACATAAATATATGTATTGTATGTATGTAGATGTATTATATTTAAAATGTTTTGTCTGCTATGCTATGTACTTTCTTTGCCTTGTATAATAAACATAGTATTTGATGTTAGATGACAGGTCAGCGTTAAAAGCACTTGGCCTGTACTCACCGTGTACTCACCGTGTACACTGGAGGTGTAGTCCCTAGTGGGGGTGTCAGTGCGCTCCCCTGTCCGTGAAGCTCCCTCAAGCACCTCTCCTGGCTGTCTGCTCGCTGCCAGTCAGTCTCTTCCTAATCCTCCTCCAAGGAGACGGTGTCCTCGATCACTTCCTCATTCTCCCTGTCAGGCTCACACATATCTGTCATGCTTCTGACCTCCCTCTCGTGCTACTGCTAGTAACCTGACAAGTCTGGGTGACTTTTCAAAACACAGTGAATAGATTTTGCTAAAGGAATAAAACATGGTGCAATAGTATGTTGGAATGACTGTACACACCCTGCAGGGCTAAATTAAAAAAAGAGTAAACTTTTCCCACACCGTCACACCCACCCCGACGGCGCTTAGATTCCCTCGTTAGCTTGAGGGTCTTGCCACCCCTTGTTGTTTCCTGAGCCGACACATCGGGTCCAAAGTGGGCGTTTCAGGATGCTGCGGATAACAGCACTGCCATCAAGTATATTCACTGCCTTTCACCACATCGTTAAAATCCCCTCATGAATTTGTTTAATGATTATTTCCATCGTTATCCTCACCACAAGCAAGCATGCTGTTATAACTATGACTAAAGTAATGAAGAAACACAAAATAAAAAAAAAACATCCTATAATGACTAACCCCTAGGCTGGAAGAATATAACGCCATGTTTTAATTTTATAATTTAAACAAAGAGTAAGGTCTTACAAAAGAATTCCAAACCTTGTTATATATGGTTATATTATTTTTATCCTTTATGACTTTTTTCTGCAACATCCATTTAAATAATTTAATCATTCATTTAAAACATTGTCTGCATGTTTCAAGATCTTTACTAAATTATATTAATATAGTCAATAAAATAGCTGATAATACAATGTTAAAAATGAATCACACACTCACACCCTTGACTTTCTCCTATATGTGCTATATGTGCATTAAGTTCTAGTCCTTGGAGCCGATAACAGAATGTCACCCATCTCTGTCAAGTTGCTTATCAAGACCTACATCCCATCTTGTCCACTTCAGTCAGCCAAAACCTCCAGGATATCCCTCAACCACAGAAGAAACCTCACCCTATGCATTTCTGACGTGTGGCTCCCTGATGATGGAATGAATTGCCAAACCCACCAGAATCTCTCTCCACCTTCAAGAGACACATTAAAACTGATCTGTTCTGCCTAATACCACTCCATGTTCCCTTTGTTAGCCACTTAAGTTCCCTGATTGTTCTTTGCCGTTTGTCTTTTGATTGAATGGCCCGTGAGGTTCTTGCTATATTTGAAAGATGTTGTGTTGCTCTGATACTACTTATACTTTTTACTGGGCATTCATTAGACGCTCAGCCTAGCTGCACTTTTGCCTAGCCAGCTCTGTGTGTCATGATTTGAAGGACGAAGGACTCGGGGGCAGGTGTTTCGGTGAAACAGAAAGACGTTTTACTGAATCAACTGAACAGGGATGGTAAACAAACAGGATCGCAGGGGATCAGAAACAGAAGTAGAACAAGGAAGGGCACAGACAACAGAAAGGTTTGACGTCAATGACTGGACTGGGGAACACGTAACCGGGAAGCATGTACACTCACCTAAAGGATTATTAGGAACACCATACTAATATGGTGTTTGACCCCCTTTCGCCTTCAGAACTGCCTTAATTCTACGTTGCATTGATTCAACAAGGTGCTGAAAGCATTCTTTAGAAATGCTGGCCCATATTGATAGGATAGCATCTTGCAGTTGATGGAGATTTGTGGGATGCACATCCAGGGCACGAAGCTCCCGTTCCACCACATCCCAAAGATGCTCTATTGGGTTGAGATCTGGTGACTGTGGGGGCCATTTTAGTACAGTGAACTCATTGTCATGTTCAAGAAACCAATTTGAAATGATTCGAGCTTTGTGACATGGTGCATTATCCTGCTGGAAGTAGCCATCAGAGGATGGGTACATGGTGGTCATAAAGGGACGGACACAATCAGAAACAATGCTCAGGTAGGCCGTGGCATTTAAACGATGCCCAATTGGCACTAAGGGGCCTAAAATGTGCCAAGAAAACATCCCCCACACCATTACACCACCACCACCAGCCTGCACAGTGGTAACAAGGCATGATGGATCCATGTTCTCATTCTGTTTACGCCAAATTCTGACTCTACCATTTGAATGTCTCAACAGAAATCGAGACTCATCAGACCAGGCAACATTTTTCCAGTCTTCAACTGTCCAATTTTGGTGAGCTCGTGCAAATTATAGCCTCTTTTTCCTATTTGTAGTGGAGATGAGTGGTACCCGGTGGGGTCTTCTGCTGTTGTAGCCCATCCGCCTCAAGGTTGTGCGTGTTGTGGCTTCACAAATGCTTTGCTGCATACCTCGGTTGTAACGAGTGGTTATTTCAGTCAAAGTTGCTCTTCTATCAGCTTGAATCAGTCGGCCCATTCTTCTCTGACCTCTAGCATCAACAAGGCATTTTCGCCCACAGGACTGCCGCATACTGGATGTTTTTCCCTTTGCACACCATTCTTTGTAAACCCTAGAAATGCTTGTGCATGAAAATCCCAGTAACTGAGCAGATTGTGAAATACTCAGACCGGCCCGTCTGGCACCAACAACCATGCCACGCTCAAAATTGCTTAAATCACCTTTCTTTCCCATTCTGACATTCAGGCAATGTCAGGGCCGCATTAAGGTACACAGAGGCCCCTAGGCTACAGTATGTACACAGAGGCCCCCCTCCGCGCCAATGGGGGCCCCCTTGCAGGCTGGCACACGTGGGGCCCCTAGGCTTAAGCCATATCTAGCCTGTGCGTTAATCCGCCCCTGGGGGCAATATGTATTCAATGGCTATTTTATTAGGAACACCCGTATACCTGCTCAAGCAAATACCTAACCAGCCAATCATGTGACAGCGGCTCACGACAAGACCTTCTCAATGGTAAGATCAAACACCAGAATTGGGGGAAAAAGAAAAAGTGTTATATGAGTGACTTTGACCATGGCGTGGTTGTTGGTGTCAGACGAGCTGGTTTGAGAATTTCAGAAATTGCTGACCACCTGGGATTTTCATGCACAACAGTCTCTAGTTTACTCAGGATGGTGTGAAAAACAAAAAACATCCAGAGAGCGGCAGTTCTATGGGTGGAGATGTCTTGTTGATGAGAGATATCAGATGAGAAGGTACAGTACAGTAACTCGAATAACCACTCTTTATGGCAGTGATGAGCAGAAAAGCATTTCTGAATGCACAGCTGGAGATGGATGGATTACCACACCAGAAGATCACTCCATGTCAGCCCCACTAAATCACACTGACCTGTATCATACTGTATCACAGGTTCCTCCAGATTTTTAGTACTGTAGTACAAATGGACAGAAGTCGTCAAACACCGCCCTCTAGAGGTCAGCGGTTATGTTACAGCATTAAACACACATACTAAACCTGGCAATTAGCTGGTGAGCTGAATAAGGTGTGTTTCAGAAGAGAAATCTGCAAACTGTGTTGCAGACTGGCCCTCCAGGACCGGAATTGGGGAACCCTTTTATATACCAATTCTACCACTACCAAATTAATCAATCCATCCATCCATCCACCAACTTTGGCAGCACAGCATCACAGAGTTCACTATGAAATGTTCTGATTTATTTTATTTCTTGGCAAACAATGTCTTAATATGACATGTACAGAGAAAAGTGACCATCTAATGTCACTGCATTGAAAATAGATATTCAAAATCAATGTCTTAAAATTATGAAAGCTAAGATAAGTCACTCTGTGCAATAGCATAAGCATGTTCAGATCCTAACAGCATGATCATTTACTGTTAAAAGGAAGCCTGCATATGAATGGCATTCCTGTGTTTTGGGAATGTCTGAATAAGGGGTCACACTGTAGTGTATGAGGTCTTTCTTAAAGGGATACTTTAAAGGTCCACTAGCACCTGTGCTAACTATGCTTTTGTCAGTCATATAGTTTGCCTTTTTAGTTTCCATTTATTATCCTAACCTTTACGCAGCAGCACATTCTTTGACAGAATGGATTTTTTTCTACTTTCAGTCAGAATACTGTGAAATCTCGTGCTACGCTGGCTAACCCCCTTCAGGTACCCCCCCCCCCCCACCACCAAAGGAAGTTATTATGGGCATGATTCACAAAAATACTGTTGTCCAGTAGGCCTTGAATGTAGACCAAGGATGAGAATAATCAGGATAAGAATGTTTCATTGACTGTACACAAAACAATGAATTAGCATTGTCAAATCCATTCCAGCCTGTGCTATGTAGCTTTGGGCTAATGCTAATATGCTTGTACCTTGGTTGAGGTAAAGGCACGAAAAGCATACTCTCAAAGCAATAATAATAATAATATCCTAAGAAACCAACTCAAATACTCTTTTAATCACTAATTTGGCAATATTTTTACATTCCTAGTAACACAAATACACAGAGTTAACTGTTTAAAAAAAATCTGGTTATATTTAAAGACACTACAGGCAACAGTACACAACTGACACACATAAATTCAGCATAAAGGCTCATTTCTTCATATCTCAGCACCAGCACAAGGCCAATCCATCGCAGGGTGCACAAACACACACGTTGGGTATACCTATCCTTATGGGGACCGCTCATTCATTTCAATGGGAAAAATGCTAACGATAACTATGACAACCTTAACCCTTAACCCCGGTCCTGGAGAGCTACTATCCAGTAGGTTTTCTATCCTACTTGGCTTCTGATGAGCCACACCTGCTCCTGGTATTTACCTGAGAACAGGTGTGGCTCATGAGAAGCCAGGTATGATAGAAAACCTACTGGATAGTAGCTCTCCAGGACCAGAGTTGGAGACCCCTGATTTAATACATAGACTAAAATACATTGTGTTGCCTTTATTCAGACTGTCTTGTGAGAAATGCATTTAAAAAGAAATTTACAATTTAAAAGATATATATATTTTTTAAACTGTACCAGTACAACTGCTGTATCGGTTCAAACAGAGTCTCTTCAGATTAAAACACGAGACCATATTCCAGTGTATTCTCCGCTCTGTGCTGAGCGGATTCAGAGAGCAAAGAATTAAGTGGTTCGATGATGCCTAGAATGAACGGAATGTGCACAGAGTCAGGGTGGAACAGTTAGGTGACTAAAACAGTAAACAGAGCTTATCGTGGCAGAAAGTGTGTCATGAGATCTGAACAGGATGCGTGGCATTCTTAAAGACAAACTGTCACCATGGTGAGCTCCAGCCATCTCTGCTGGACACATCTTGACGTCACTAAGTGCATTTATGTGTAACACTGGCACTCTGCACCGTCCCCATTCAATATCTGCCTTATGCATCCTAGTGGTCATTGTGAGAAGGCACAAGTCTAATTAAGATAGCTTTGCTATCTTAGCATTTGGCCTGTACTTCCGGCTAATCCATCGGGCGTAGCCCCGAATCGAAAGATCCGGCAGTAATCTGGGGCTTCCCAGACAGACCCCTGTAGCCTTGGCTTTGTGTCTCTGAGAAGCCTGCATGTGACGTCACTGCCACATCTTTGAAGCCTTTCGTGGCTGTCTTGGGTGACACTGTGCATTGTGATTTTGGGGCTGGTGAGCTCCCTGGAATGAAAATGTCGGCAAATCAAATTAATACTACTACTACTACTACTAATAATAATAATAATAAATCAACAACAACAATAATAGAGATTGAGGTAAACATACTGATCTGTGTTTTAAGCCCTAATCTCATAAATAAAGCCCATAAATGACTATAAACGCATTGTAAACGGTTTAAAATGAAATCTGTGCATGTCCCCCTTTGTAGGGTGATGTCACTCCTCTTTCCTCTGCAAGCGTCGCTGCACCACGGCGCACATGAGCACTGCGGTCACTGCACTGCACAGCACCAGCACGCCGTAGGAGGCGGCAGCCAGAAGCAGGCGGCCCTCGCCGTGCGCCTGCACCACCGACTCCCGGCGGGCCACAAAGTCCTCCAGCAGCGCCTCCTGCTGGCAGAGCGTGCACAGCACCAAGAAGACGTGGAAGATCTGGTGGCCGTGGCCCACGATATCGCAGCGGCCCGGGAAGAGGAGCTCGGGCAGGGGGCAGGAGAAGAAGAAGGTGGCCAGGATGAAGAAGACGACCTGGAGAGCATGGAAAGGCAGTGCCGGGTCGCTCCAGGAACCCGTGGCCAGGCGGTGAGCCACGGGACTGATGACCAACAGATACTCCAGGCCAGCAGGGATCATCTGGATGAGCTTCCTCTGCAAGGGGTACGGGCAGCGGTAACGGAGCTTGGCGTAACAGCAACTGGTGCAGGACAGCCAACCAAGGAAGGCAGCGGCGGGCAGGAAGACCTCCCCCACAATGCTCTGGCGCCAGGCCGGCTCGGAGCTGTAAAAGTAGTGTGCCAGGGCACAGCCATACTGGTATATGCCGACGCCCACGTAGTCCAGGAAGAAGAGTGCGTAGTGCGCCAGCTCGGAGCGTGACTGCAGCAGGTGGGCAGCGGTGCTGAACAGCAGGTAGGAGATGGCTGACAGCACGAAGAGGAGCAGCGGCAGCGCGACGGGATCCGGTGCCACCGCCGCCAGGCCCCAGGTGCCGGCGAAGACCCAGCAGCGCAGCAGCACCGGCAGAACGGCCAGCAGGTGCGTCCACACGTTCAGCGACTCATTGTGCCACTGGAAGAGGCTGAGGAGGTAGCAGTGCCAGTCCTGGCCCACGGCCCGGTAGCCTGACAGGATGTAAGGCTCACGGAAGAGTGCAGGCACCTCGGACGCCTGCACGGTGGCCCTCAGGGAGGGGAGGGAGGGCAGGGCATCCAGAACGCGGGGCAGTCGGCCAAGCTGCTGCACGCTCAGCGACAGGGTGCTGATCCGCTCCACGACCGCGCTAGACATGGCTGGCCCCCCCCACCTAAACAGGCAAAAATACAGTTTTGGGGGGGACTTTCACAGCTGCTGTGCATTACATTTAGTTGCACTTGTTTGCACTTTATGTACTGCCTTACATCCCAGCTCTACAGTCCTTGCTGCTGTATGTACTAGAATTTCCCCCTGGGATCCATATAGTTTGTCTAATCTAGTGTAGTCAATTCTCAGGTAATAGACAAGCCAGGAAATGGCTATAAATAAATAAATAAATAAATAAAACAAGAAATTGACTCTTAAAATCTGTGTTTCGACATGACATATATACCTGAATCCAGATACCCAGTTCAAAGGAGCAAATGGAAGAAATGACACCTTGTAGCACATAGAAAGAAAGCGTACTCGAAAATCAGCCGTCACATATTACAGCGTGAATAGCTTTGGTTTCTGCCAAACCTGCACCTCATTCCCAGCTGCCCTATCTCAGGTTTAAGCCCAGGCCTTTGTTGGAGAAAAATATGCATTACCGACACAAAAGATAATTACAGCGGGCACCTGGGTAACAAATTTGCAAAACATGAGACTCCCTAACCATTCGGGTGACCTTAAGCAAACACGTTCCTCGGGTGAATCACACCCTGCAAGTCAAACCAGTCTGACGTCAGGTATTGCAAACCAGATAAATCAGTAGCTTGAACAAAGCGAACAAAATTGCTGTAGCGTTAAAACTTGAAAAATGTCAGCTATGTCTCGTACTCTAAATATGTCTAAGACCAATAAACTACCCATCCATTATAAAAGAACAGATACAAATGTTTTAATGTCCTTGAGAGGTTTTCAAATATACAGGGACCGCGTGCAAGGGCGTAACATTTGGGGGGTTGAGGTCTCCACCCATTAAGGGGGAAACATGATTATTGGGGGGGGGGGGGGGGTTGTATTAGCTGGTTTTGATTTCCCCCCCATAATTAACGCCCATGACCGCGTGTAAATGGCACCCACTGCAGGCTGTACGGTCTCTGTCTGGCGCTGTACGCTGCCTGATACGCCCTCCTGAATCAGATTCCGTCAGTTATTTTAATTGCACTGCTTTGGTGCCGTTTCTTATAAATATGGTATAAGTATGCATAATTGATAAAGGGATTACTGATACAACTATTTCACAGTGCCGGACAGTCCCTATGATTAAATTAAAAATAGTACATGAACCGATGAAATGTGTGTATGCATGTATAAGATCAACTGATAACGTTTTATTCCAAGATACTTAAAGAGACAACACATGATACACGTACACGCAAATCCACTTTTAGTAATGACATTTTTACAGTATTTTTAATATATAATTAAGCGTTTAAATAATAGCATAACCACGACTTTAGTACAGACAGCGGATATTTGCCCACCAAAGTGTCAGAGATGTTTTACCTGGATCTTCTCGTACCTCTGCCTGGTGACTCGGGAGACAGCGAAGTGACCTGCACCTCTTAGGCGGAGATCACTTCACCTGTCGGCGGGACTGCGCACCCCTCCCATCCCGGCCCTGTCCCAATTCGCCTCCCATTTCCCACACGTCGGATTCAGCGACGGATTACACAAGGAGCCGAAATGAAGTGAATTTTAGTTATTTGGTTGCCGTTTCTTTTGTACGTCGAGTATGGCTATTAAACTATGTTCATAATACTGATTATTTTGTACTAATTCTCATTCTTATTAATCCGCGCATTCTAACTATTACTTCTGGCTTTGTATCACCAGTAACATATTGTAAGAATAACTTATTGTCTTCATTAAGGCTCACACATTTGCCTGTACACCACAATGTAGAACTATAGGACCAACTTTCATTATCTATTTATCCAGATTTATTGGGTACTGTATCTGAGTTCTCTTGAAAACCGACATTGTTCAAGTTGTGAACCTTACAAGCCAAATTCAGAGGTCTACTAGTCCGCCTCCCAAATTCCGGCCGCGACATGTTTTTATTGGATTAGTACATGTGGCCGGGGGCGTAGGAGCCGGGGAGAACGTGTACCGCCCTATAGTTAATTTCGACAGAGGAAAAAGAAACCTCGTCTAATCCCGCTATTCAATGTCGGCGAACACCCCCTCCCCCGGAAACCTTTACCGCCGGCAAACCCCTATGCTTGGCACGCTCCGCCTTACTTCGTTTGTCTTTCGGTTAAAAAAATAGCTGAAATGGCCCTATTAGGAGTATAACTCCTACCGACGGCCACCAGGTTAGTTTTGAGACCCTTTACCTAAACAAAGTAATTTGGCGTTGGTAATTAAATTACCAACTTAAATTACGCATAACGTCCAATGTTTCCCTGGGTAAAGCATGTTTATCAAGGCATATGATGAACGCTGCCTATTGCACTGGTTTGCAAATTCTGTTCGATTACTTTTTTTGCTGTTACGTTGTACATTAGATACTTCCAAAGAAGTACTAATAACAGGCAACCATTTTCTGAGCTTTTCGCGCGAACTTTTCTGGAGGCGGAGAATGGGAAGCACGAGCTTTTAAAGCGTGGGTGACTGCGCTCGAGGATTGGTCAAAATCTTCAAGCGCGCCGAAAATGCAAATATAGTGAACTTGTGTGGACCAATCATGAGCCGGAACGGTGTGTCCCGGCTTTCTTTGTGGCGCGAAAGCTCACTTTCTTTTGGTTGAGGGGGCAGGTAGTTTGCTGTGAGCTGAGAAAATCAACTAAAAACTGTTATTTTTTTTGTTCTTCCTTAAGTAAAATCTCGATTGCGAAATGGCCGCTGAAGTCGTGGATAATGAAGAGATGAGACAGGCGCAGCGAGAATATTTGGATTTTCTCGATGATGATGTAAGTCAGTCTAAGTGCCATTGAGTTCTGTAGCAGAGAAATATTCAATGAAATCCCCACGTTTGCTTTGTAAAATGTTGTTTGTTGTAAACATGCTTTGAAATGTGATTGTAGTTAAGAATCTGTCTTATGTTTATCCTGTTATAATGAATGGCAATAACTAACTTGCTTTGCAATGAGAAACAGCTCGTTTAGTTGGACGCTCCGCATGCACGGTTTAGGAGGCCTAAAATGGCTACTCGGCTTCTCTTTTGGCTTTTTCAGTGAAATGTTAGCATAAGTGACCCCACCTGGTCACAAATACAACAGAACTTACCCCTTCTTCTATTTAACGTTTGCAGCAAGACCAAGGTGTCTATCACACCAAAGTGCGCGACATGGTTAGTGACAATAAATTCCGACTTATTGTCAACATCAACGACCTGCGGAGGCGCAACGAGACTCGTGCTGCACGGTGGGTTCAGTTTCCGGTACCAAAGAACTGTTTACTGTGTACAGGTTAAAATGTGATACTTTACATGTTCACTTGGTACAATTTTATAGTGGTTAAGAAGATTATGTGTGTTTCGTATGCGAGAAAAACTGATCAACGTTGGTATATTCTTGGCACATTTTAAATGTGATTGGGCAAGTGCCAGCTTTGTGTGTATCGGGCCTTCTGACCCGGGTCTGGTTCCGAAAGGGCCACTGATCGAGCCCTCCCCCTTTCTCAGGCTCATGAATAATTCCTTTGAGGAGCTCCTGGCCTTCCAGCGTGCCTTGAAGGACCTGGTGGCCTCTGTGGATGCCACCTATGCGAAGCAGTACGAGGAGTTCTTCGTGGGCCTGGAGGGCAGCTTTGGCAGCAAGCACGTGACCCCCCGCACGATGACAGCCCGTCTCCTGGGCAGTGTGGTCTGCGTGGAGGGCATTGTCACCAAGTGTGAGGCTCCTCTGCTGTGTTGTTGGGCTGGGGGGTGCTGAGCTGCTTTGGTCCAAACTTATGCTCGTCTGTATTTAAAGGGGAAACCTGAATAGCCCTGATACTTTTAAACCGAAGTAGTTTGTTGTGAGATGTGATCCCTGGGGCCTGTATCCCAAAGCTGGATTTCTTGCTGAGCCAGATAACTTGTCAAATTTAAGGTACCCAGTTTAAAGGGACTTTATCTCTGTTCACATACATTTAGCCCAGATTGCATAAAATCTGGCAGTGAGTGAGAAATCCTGCTTCATAATGCAGGCCCCCGAGCTACATGTAGATGTCTCACATGGACATCTTGCAGGTTCCTTGGTGCGGCCCAAGGTGGTACGCAGCGTCCATTACTGCCCCGCCACGAAGAAGACGATGGAGCGCAAGTACACAGACATGACGTCTCTGGATGCCTATCCGTCCAGCGCCATTTACCCCACAAAGGTCTGTGCTGTGCTGTCTGGTCTCTCCCAATCATCCTCAGTGTGATAGTGTATCCTGAATCAGGGCAGGATACACTGGATGTGGATTTGGAGCAGCGTGTGGGTTAGGATGCCGTGGCTGTGTTCGGAAGGTTGTTGGTTTAAATCCCTGTCGCGGCAAAGTAATTTCACTGTTGGGGCCTTGAGCAAGGTCCCCGACCCAGATGGTTCCCGGAAGTAACTGCCCCTGCTTTCTCAGCTCTGTCTCCTTGGATAAAAGCATCTCAATCTATGTAATGTAGATTCTTAATAGAAATTGATAAGAAAGGGAGGGATTTGGGCATCTTTTTGATTTTTCAGGATGTGCTAAATTCTGTGTTTGGGATAATGTGATATTAGGGGTTTCCGTGTTGACGGAAGTCTGCGTGATGCGCTTTCAGGATGAGGAGAACAACCCCCTGGAGACGGAGTTTGGCCTCTCCGTTTATAAAGACCACCAGACGATCACCGTACAGGAGATGCCTGAGAAGGCCCCTGCCGGCCAGCTGCCGCGCTCTGTGGACATCATTTTGGACAACGACCTGGTGGACACCGCCAAGCCTGGAGATCGCGTCCAAGTCATTGGGACCTACCGCTGTTTGCCTGGGAAGAAGGGTGGCTTCACCTCCGGCACTTTCAGGTTAAACTTCAGCTTAGGGTGTTAGTTGGGTATTGCGCACGTCGCTGCCATATGACCCCCTGTGTCCGTATAGTCTTCACTGAGTACAAGGTTGTTTGGAATTTACGGGGAGATGAATTCTTTGTGTTTTTTCGGTTCTGTCCTCCAGGACCATCCTGATTGCCTGCCATGTGAAGCTGTTGAGCAAAGAGGTGTCTGCATACTTCTCCGGCGATGACGTGGCCAAGATCAAAAAGTTCAGCCGGTCGCACTCCAAGGTGAGAGGGTGGGGGGCTGTTGCAGTGACTGGACCGAGCACAGAGCTGAGGGGCTTCTTAGTGTCTCAGTAGAGGCGTCCGTCTTTTAGACAGGGTGCCTGGCCTGAGTTTGCTCGCAAAGCATCCAGCCCTGTGTGTTCAATATAGGTTGACCAACATCAGTATTGTCCAGGCTGTCCACTTAATGTAATCACATTGTCTTAGATCTGAGGCATAATGGGATTGCTGTATGCGGTATCTTGGGTGGGTTGTTGGACAGCCGTTATGTAGGACCTTCTTCCCTGCAGTTGTTTTCCAAACTGCATACTGTGTACTGCATACTGTAACTAGTGTGTACTGCATACTGCGTATTGATAGTCATATCCAGTACACCAGCTTTTTTTAAATGATTTGTAGCATGGTCCGTTTTAACACGACCTCCCTGTGCGCCTTTTAAATTCGTAATGACCATTTCCCACAGTCAATGGATCATTTTCAACCAGTGTGCTGCAATACCTTGTTAGGTGTGCCATTGGAAAACTGTCAAATTCTACAAAAAAGGTCATTAAAATAATCAAAAATAAATGGATAACTTGCCTAAAGCGCCACATCTGTTAAGCCCGCTGTGTATTGAAAGGACAGGTACACTAATAGGACTGAATAGAATTGAAGCCAATCAAGACAAACGGCTATATACACAAATTGCAAAAGAATGTAATACTTCAATAAATACATTACAATTTGTAACTATACATTAATACATAGACTTGGATAAATTAATCAAAATGATGGTAGCATTTAGTTCCTCCTCTTGCAGGCCATGATTAGAGGGAAGTATTTGACGTGTAGGGCTGCTAACGTTAGCTGGCTCACTGACGGGTGTGGGGCTGCTAACGTTAGCTGGCTCACTGACGGGTGTGGGGCTGCTAACGTTAGCTGGCTCACTGACGGGTGTGGGGCTGCTAACGTTAGCTGGCTCACTGACGGGTGTGGGGCTGCTAACGTTAGCTGGCTCACTGACGGGTGTGGGGCTGCTAACGTTAGCTGGCTCACTGACGGGTGTGGGGCTGCTAACGTTAGCTGGCTCACTGACGGGTGTGGGGCTGCTAACGTTAGCTGGCTCACTGACGGGTGTGGGGCTGCTAACGTTAGCTGGCTCACTGACGGGTGTGGGGCTGCTAACGTTAGCTGGCTCACTGACGGGTGTGGGGCTGCTAACGTTAGCTGGCTCACTGACGGGTGTGGGGCTGCTAACGTTAGCTGGCTCACTGACGGGTGTGGGGCTGCTAACGTTAGCTGGCTCACTGACGGGTGTGGGGCTGCTAACGTTAGCTGGCTCACTGACGGGTGTGGGGCTGCTAACTTGTTTGATCCTATTAGTCTGACGTTGGTTTGTTGTACTTTGTCTTTACTCTTAAAAATAAAAATAATACAAAAGAAAACCGTATAAAATTTTCAATAAATTATTTTCATTTTAATACTGAGCTGTCCCTGGTGCCTGTGAGGTTCCCCATTACCCCCCCCCCCCCCCATGTTAAACAGTCAAAGCCAGGCTGTGATGTTCTCACGTTGCATTGTGGGATGCAGTGGGTGAAGCACAGATCTTGCACATACTGATATTTACAAAATCTGTGTGATGTCTGGATATCTTAGGTGTACTGAGAATTTAGTACATACTAAAGTATGTACTAGTGGAATAGTACGTGTTTTCACAAACAGCCTGTGTCTCTGTGGTGTTTAGCCCCCCTGCCTCATTATGATGTCATAGTGGTCCTCTGACTCCCACTGACTGGCCCTTTCAGGACTTGTTTGAGCAGCTTGCCCGGTCGCTGGCTCCCAGCATCCACGGACACGAGTACATTAAGAAGGCCATCCTGTGCATGCTGCTCGGCGGGGTGGAGAAGGTTCTGGAGAACGGCTCCCGCATCCGCGGGGACATCAACGTACTGCTGATGGGTACGCCGGGCGTGTGGGTGTGAGCGCGGGGGCCTCGGCCTGGTGCCGGTCGCAGTGCTGACACGCCTCGTCTTCCCGCAGGTGACCCCTCGGTGGCCAAGTCGCAGCTGCTGCGCTACGTGTTGCACACGGCCCCCCGCGCCATCGCCACTACAGGCCGCGGCTCCTCCGGCGTGGGCCTGACGGCCGCCGTCACCACTGACCAGGAGACGGGTATGTGGGCTGGGAGGGGGGGCGGGTTTTGCATTTCAGCTGCATGGTTCTGTAAACTCCGCCAATAGAAAGAGCAGCACTCCTTGGGTAGGAGTATTCAGCCTTTTGCTTACCAGCACAGTGTGGCGTTAAACTGTAAAACCTCATGCATTAACTGTTAAATCTTTTATTGCTGCAGTTTTGAAAATACCCTCCATTTAATTTAGCTGAGGCCAGTCAGCCCTGGAGTAGATCGCTAGTGAACCGTGTTTAATGAATCATCATCTGCTCCCTGCCGTAGAGGTGAGCGGTTGATGATTCCGCTATTAAATATCGAATTTTAGATTTTACTGTGGTTAGTGATTTTAATGAGTCACTTTGTGTGTTAATGACGGGGTACAGTAAGGGGGCGACGTGGAGGTGCTGATTAATGGCTTGTAGTCTGTCATTTGCTTAATGGTCCAGTCCAAGGTTAATAGCTCAATGAATCTGCAGAGTGAAAGCACTGAGTGACACTGTGTGTGGCTGGGGGGGTGGAGCCAAGCGTGACCAGTGTGGCCCCTCCCTCAGGTGAGCGTCGCCTAGAGGCGGGTGCCATGGTGCTGGCCGATCGCGGGGTGGTGTGCATCGACGAGTTTGACAAGATGTCCGACATGGACCGCACGGCCATCCACGAGGTGATGGAGCAGGGCCGCGTCACCATCGCCAAAGCCGGCATCCATGCCCGGCTCAATGCCCGCTGCAGCGTGCTGGCCGCCGCCAACCCCGTCTATGGCAGGGTACGTTCTGCCAGGGCCCGAGGGCATGGGTCTAGCTTGGCAGCAACACCAAACTCAAGTGAAACTCTCCTCTTCCAGTATGACCAGTACAAGACACCGATGGAAAACATCGGGCTCCAGGACTCGCTGCTCTCCCGTTTCGACCTGCTCTTCATCGTTCTGGATCAGATGGACCCGGAGCAGGACCGCGACATTTCGGACCATGTGCTGCGCATGCACCGATACCGGAACCCCGGCGAGCAGGACGGCACGGGTGAGCAATGGCTGCCGGCCCGACCGTAACCAGTTTGACTTGTCCTGCTGATACGAGTCGCGTTTGAGACCCACGTGTGGCGTGAGTCAGCTTGTGACTCCAGTGACGTCTCTGGCAGCCATGTCCCTGGGTGGGACAGTGGACATTCTGACCACCGAGGACCCCGACGCTGGTGAGGACGAGCGGGAGGAGCTGCAAGTGTACGAGAAGCACAATGCACTGCTCCACGGCAGCAGGAAGCGCAGGTAATGCGATGGCTGCGATCTGTGTTTCGTGCGATTCCCGGTTGGCTTTGATAGCTGGTACCCAGCCTCGGACGCCACGGATAGTCTCGCGCTGTCTAATCCTAGGCCGTGCTTTGGTAACTTCTAGGGATAAGATTGTCAGCAAGGAGTTCATGAGGAAGTACCTCCATGTGGCCAAGCTGATCACCCCCGCGCTGACGCAGGAGGCGGCCGACCACATCGCGGAGGAGTACTCGCGGCTGCGCGGCCAGGAGCAGCTGGGCTCGGACGTGGCGCGGGTGAGCAGCGGCCTTCCGGAAGCATTTTGGATCCTCGTCTTGGGGGAAACGCTCTTTCACGGAGCAGTGACCTTTTAAAGTCAAAAGTTAAAAGGGCTTTTTCATTCGTCATGCAAATGAAAAGTAACAATAATAATAATGCATTTTATTTAAAGATGCCTTTCAAGGCACTCAAGGACACCTTATAAACACAATATACACAATATAATCTTGTCTATTATGGATATCAGGAGGGAGAGAATTCCATAGACTGGCGGCAACATGACCAAAAGCTCTAAATCCCATAGTGGACAGGTGAGCACAGGGCACAAGGTCTGAGAGAGCGGGAAGGAGTGTGAATATGTGAGAGATCAATAAGATATGAAGGAGCAAGATTGTAAAGGACTTTGAAAGCGAACAGTAGAATTTTGTGATCAATACGATATTTAACGGGAAGCCAATGAAGTTGCTGAACAGGACTGATATGAGCCGTGATGGGAGTCCTGGTAATATGAGCGGCTGCCTTCTGTACTAACTGGAGCTTATAAGGAGCTTGAGAGGTAAACCAGATGGAATGGAATTACAGTAAGCAATACGTGATGTGACCAGGGCGAGTAGAAGAATGGCGCTATTGGCAGGTATGTAAGAGGCTAAATATTGCGGAGGTGAAAATATGCAGACTGGGTAGAATAGAATATAAATACTGAGACAAAGATGGATGGATGTATACCCTGGAGGGAAATACTTTGGCAAACGGTACGACAAAGCGATTCAGTCAGTGATTTGCTTACACAAAAAAGAACTAAAAGTTAACAAAGGAATTTAAGTGTAAAAGGAATAAGTACAAATATACAAACAAGCTTTGTGCCGACAGTACTGTACACTAATGAGTGGCTGCAAATGCAAAAGGGATGTGATCAGGCCATATTGATGTGAAATGTGCATACAGATTCACTGCTGTTAAATAGGTGGAGAAAAACATCTTTTTAAGGACATTAAGATGTAGACAGTTAACCACTTGATTTCAACAGAGGTTTGGCATGAAAGCAGACTGTACAATAAATAGATTTAGTTTTGGAGCCCAGTGTTACAGTGTTAGTGTTAGTAATCCTTTAAACAGACCCCTTCTTGGGCTGGGAGGGGCAGGGTGTTCAGCAGTGAAATTGTGTGTTTAAGCCTCACTGTTCATAAGCAAGGCTGGATCATGGTCCTTAACACGTGACCGTCCGCAGACCTCCCCGGTGACGGCCCGGACGCTGGAGACGCTGATCCGGCTGTCCACGGCGCACGCCAAGGCTCGCACGAGCAAGGCCGTGCAGCTGCAGGATGCGCAAGT
This sequence comes from Paramormyrops kingsleyae, assembly GCF_048594095.1. Classification (NCBI taxonomy): domain Eukaryota; kingdom Metazoa; phylum Chordata; class Actinopteri; order Osteoglossiformes; family Mormyridae; genus Paramormyrops; species Paramormyrops kingsleyae. The sequence goes on from NC_132815.1 coordinate 22,698,517, forward strand.
TGCAGTGGAGCTGGTGCAGTTCGCGTACTTCAAAAAGGTCAGTGGCTCGTTCACGCTAATTCCCTGACACGCCTCTCAGGCTGTGCTTATTGTTAAAGGCTCTACTCGTTACCTGACTGCTTTGCAATGTCAGTCGATTCGGGAAGTGAGGATACCATTCGGATGGCTGAACTCTGTCAGATCTGCTAAGCAACTGCCCTAAACGTCGTCTGTTCTATACTGATGCTGGTCTGTGAAAGGCCAGTAGACGGAACATTCAGCCAGTGTTACCAACCTCTGATTCTCCTCCCTCAGGTTCTCGAGAAAGAGAAGAAACGATCCAAGCAGACAGATAGGGACACCGCTTCAGAGGATGAGGACGATGAAGGGGACGTTCCATCTCCTCCAAGGAGGAAGAGGTGGCTATTACTCTCTGTCCTGCCCCTGCACTTCAGTCTGTCTTCGTCTTTTGACTGACGTCGACTCAATACCGTTTCCCTTCTGTTGAGGGCTATGCTTGTTTGCTGATGCAGTTCTCATTCCCTGTCTGTAGGGGTCGCCGTTCGGAGCGTCGCCCTTCTCAGGGAAGTGAACCCTACGACCCTTATGACTTTGACGGGCAGCAGGAAACTCCAGAAGGTGGGACCGGCAGCATCTCTGATCCCTCCATGTCGCCCTCTGGTGGCCAGTGTATGACTGACTTCCCTGTTTCTGTCCATGTTCAAGTGCCGACCCCGAGGGCCAGAGACGAGCCAGCGGAGACCCCAGAGAATGGTGAGGCGGGGCTGTCTGCAGACAGGTCAGTATGGGGGGGGGGTTATGCCGCCGTCTTGAGTTGTAGCTGCTATCAGGCATAGAAGCACACAGATGGTTCAACTGATGACATGTAAAATCTGCAAAAAAGGAACATTTGGGAATTGTGTCATGCCAAGTATGTAATCGCATGCAGCTTGTCTGTCTCTGGCAGCATCTTGAGGATGCATTAATTTAGCTGAAATGTACTGTTTGGGTTCACAGTTAAGATGCTCATAGTTAATCTGTAGGTTCAGTGTAAGGCTCTGCGTGGGGGGGGGGGGGGGGGTGTGTATGTGCCCTGCCGTCAGTAACAGGTGCCTCTCTCCCTCCCCAGGCTGAAGGCATTTAAGGGGGTGCTGCTGGAGGCTTTCCGCTCGGCCCATGCTCAGTCCATCAGCCTGACAGCCCTGAAGGAGGCCATCAACAAGGATACCCAGACCCCCTTCACTGCCGCCGAAGTGGACTCTGCCCTCGGTCGCATGCAGGACGACAACCAGGTCATGGTGTCCAGTGACATCGTCTTCCTCATCTGAGTGGAGGCTGTGGGATGGGAGCGGAGAAGGAACAGGGCTTCCTTCCAATCCGCAGGGACCTGAGCCGCACGGATATGCCTGATGTGGGCTGTGTGCTGGTGACGCTGAGCGCCGAGTCTGTCACCTGACCGCACGTCTTACTTTATAAATGTTCATGTCATGCAGTTTTAGGAAAGAGCGACTCATTGCGTGTTAAGGAGCCTGCAGTGTTTGTTGTGGTTTTTAAGCATTTTAAGGTGTAAATGTAAAGGCCTTTGTACATATTTTACAGGAAGCTGGAGTTTTAATCCTGCTGTTGATGTTTTAGTAATCTGAATGTACAAAAATGACTGATGATATATCAAAAGAAACTGGTAAATCCCCCTCTTTCCCCATCTTTTTGTTTTATTCTCACCCGAAGTGGTGGTATTTCTGGAAATCACCGGGTTCTCCATTTGTGGACAGTAGGGGGTGCCATTTCGTCTAATGCTGAACAGTGGATTTCTTTGAAAAATGCTTTAAATGCAAACAGTAAAATACAGAATTGTCTTCAAAATAAATTGTCTGGTTTAACTGGTTGTTTATGAGAATCCAGCTGAATGGGGGGGAATGGGTTGTGACACTCCTCATGGTAAAAGAAAAACAATGAAGGCATGTATTTTTTTTTTATTTACTTCTGTATCTCAGCTCAGTTGTGCCATCTCCCCAGAAGGCAGATTTGACCCTGTAGTCACACCATTCATCCATCTTTCATCAGTGTCTGCATAAAATTTGGGTTCATGTAACCCTTTAAAAAAAAAAAAAAAAAAAATCTCAGTATTCGAATTTTCAAATTCCATGCAGACAGCCACACCTTGTTCTAGTGGCGCCCCCACCTGGTGTCCCCAGTAACTACTCCCGCACCTTCATTTTAAATTATGCTCAGCGGCGTCATTTTGTGACCAGTTTACTGTGTGGGGAAAAATGGTTCCCATTTAATTTCATGGTAATTAGGTCTCTGATTTCACCCTAGTGATTTAAATGCACTAGGGTCATAAATAGCACTGTACCTGAATTTTACACATGCTATGTATGCTTTGAGTGCTATCCAAATGTTTTTCTACAAAAGTATAGAATAGAGTGATTTGGGCTTACAGATCTAATTGGTGCATTTCTTTTTGTGCCTTACCCCCCCCCCCCCCGATTTACATTGTAAACTAAAGTTATGTTAAACTTCCAGCAAAACACCCACTGTGGTGATGTCCCCAACAAGGACTGATGTAACAAGGAAAAGTATTGAAGTTGGTTGTTAAGGCTGGAGTCTCTCTCCCAACCCCTCAACTTATCGCTGAGGATCTTTAGGGTTCCTTGGGTATAAAACTGCACAAGTGATTAATGCTCCGGAAGAGCTGCTGCAAACACCCCCAGTTTCGGTGTGTGAAACTCATGAGCAGTAGGCGTGTTTGCCTTTGCTGGGTAATGCTGTCATCTAGGCTGGTCTGGTGGTGGCTTTTCCCACCTGGCCAGTGTCTGCTAATTACAGGAAGTGTGGTCTTGCGTGTAAATATTTATATGGTTATCATGGTGTGGGAAATAAATCTGAAATTTTGTTAACTGGAGTGTAATCAAGAAATGAGTATGAGTTTGGTCTGAGTTGCCGGGGTTCGTGTCTCCAACCACAGGCTCCCCCACGAGCCCTCAGAGGTAGCTGATGCTGCAGCCCTGCAAGCCGCCTCCGGCTTGGTTTCGCTTAAGAGGCGCGTGGGCTGGGCATGCTGCATGGCCGGGTCGCTGCAGACTGGGCGTGACCTTGGCTGCCCTCGCTTTCAGTTCTGGTGCGGCTGTCTTCGGTTGCTTGTGGTTTGATGCACCGTGACGTCTCTGCTTTCTCTTTACTCCCTGCTGTACTCGTACCCGGGTTTGGCGACTCCGCTGCGTCTTGTAGCCCTGAGGCTGCAAGCGTGCCAGTGCCCACCCCCCCCAACACTCTGGCTGCAACAGTACGTAACACAACCCTTGCTGCAGGTCACATGACGTGAGCATCCCAGGAAGGAAGGAATCCCACTCTGTGAGAGTGAAGCTGATTTGTTCTGCTGCAGGGGGTTCCTGATGACAAGCAATATCAACCAGGATCTGTTGTAATCAAGCAATCCGGGCTGATGGATCCACTGTTGGGACAACAGTGTCTTAGGGAAGTAATTGTTGAAGTTCTAGTTCATTAATTGGCGCTACAATGCTAAGAGTAAAGGATTTTACTTATAATCAGTTGTGCACATAACTGGTACGCAAGTACGCATTCACCTTTAAGAACGATACGTGCAACAATCGATTGTTTGTAAAAGCGCAAATGTGTACTTACGTGCATTTGCACTGCTATGAAAACAAAATATAATGCATTTAAGTCTTTATATGCTAACTCGACTTCATTTGCGGCATACGGATTAAAATGCAAGGTATTTTTTTGTCATAGCAGTGCAAATGCACATAAAATAACATACAATCAATCATCGCACGTATCATTTTTAAAGGTGAATGCGTACTTGCGTACGAGTTGTGTGCACCCCTGCTTATAATGAATTTTTTTATTTTTTTTTGTCCACCACCCCCCCTCTTCGGAGGACAACTTTATGTTTAATTACAACATAAAATAAATAAATAAATGTTTACATTCACTTTCGAAATTTTTTTCTGAGGGTTGTATATGTCTCCATGGAGATTGCCCAGGAAGATTCATCATTCATGTCAGCACTGTTGTCAACCAGTTGCAAATACTTCTGTTCTTTTGGTTATGCTATGCTTGTTGCATTTCCATTTTTGGAGTTTTCTGCCTTTTTAATTGTCCCCGGTGTGAGTAGACAGCACAGGCCCTAAACCTGCCAGGAAGAAGGGAAGGAAGTGGTATGCACTTCTCTCAGCCTATGACCTGCTGGGGTGGCAGTGAAAAGGGCATCTTGATATCCCCGCTGGGAGAATAAGAAAGGGCAATCTTAGTTTTCTGGCATGCTGGAACTAGGTTTGCAGTCTGTTTTATTAACAACCGACCGCAGGTATTATGCATGAAAGCGACAGACCATTCTTGTGTCTCCTTGATAACCTAGCTGGAGCTCATGATTTGTCTCTTTTCTGAAACAATCGCGTGCCGGTTGAAATTTGTGCAGAGAAGCTACCGTGACGTTCCAGTGATACATGGTTTACACCTGTGCCCACAGACAAACGGTTTTTCACTTAGCTTTTTTCATTATGATGGACCTGTGTTTCTGCTGTGTCATTCTGGGATGCTTGTTAGTATGTTATACATACATATAATTTTACTGTACTGCTACACAGTGACCTTCATAGGTTTCTCGTTAAGAGGCTGACAGTATTGGCTTCTTACTGTGGGGTATTGTTAAAGCCACAGACGAGCACAGGCTTTGTTCAATAAATAAATCCTCCAGTTGATAAGAAGCCATAACATGCACTACGAGGAAATGCAGTGTTTAGAGGAGAGCAGCTTTCGATTGTTTTTTAGCCAAAACTGGGTTAAACGGAGGGACAGAGATTCACATCTGACTGATCAGCGCTCTCGATAGCTGAGCCTGTGCGTTTCACCACCTGATGCGTGAATCATTTATGTAGCTGCAAGAGGATTAGCACATCCCACGCTGGATACCAGGCCGTTACATTGCAGCAGTAAGACTGGCGCACGTCTCAGACCTCTCCTGAGCCTGGAACAGTTTCAGAGATATGTATATATAATATACTGTATAATTCATTTTGGAACAGCAGATACAGGACGAATTCTGTTCTGCTGGCAGTGAACATCCCACTTAAATGACTTGCTGTCTTTCCGAGGGGGTCTTGGGTCTGGGGTGGGACTGAAAGAATATGGAATTAAACCACAGCTGGGGAAGTAACGCCCTACGATGGCTCCCAAGCATCCTGCATCTTCTAAGCTAGGGGTGGCCAATCTTATCCGTAAATAGCCGTATGCAGGTTTTTGGGATAACCTGTAGGTCAGCTGTTCAAACCCAGGTGTGAGGACTCTTCAGCCAATCAGTCCTCTAATTAGTAATCTAATAAGGGAGTTGCAGCGAAAACCCACATACACAGCGGCCCTTTGCTGATAAAATTGGCCACCCCTGTTCTAAGCCTTCTGACAGTAGTGAGCCTAAGCGGCAGCACCATTCAGGAGAAGGTAAAACTCCTGGATAGAAGGAAAGCGTTACGCGGAGGTCGCTCGCCATTGTGGCTTGAATGAATGGACGGTACGATACATCAAGAAGGATGAAAGGAATATGAGCCATATGTTTTTATTTTTACATATTCCATTAGGTATACAGAGAGAGAGAGAGATAGAGAGAAATGTTTGTGTGTATATATATATATATATATACACTGTACTTATACATGACATATTTTGTTATTATTTTATTGTTATTATTATTATGTTATTCAAACTCTTATCCTGACATCCGCATATCATATGTGTTGTTTTAATGAGTTTACATATGTTTAAAGCGTGTGGGGGGGGCATTTTAAGGATAAAACTATAAATACTGGCGGCGTGGCTAAGGGTGGGCCTGGGTAGGCCTAGACTGACCCAATCAAATAACTTGATTTTTTTATTGGTAATAAAACTCCATACTCAGTACTTTTCAAACATGAACTACTAGGGAAGCACTTACAGAGAGAGCTTGCGGATTGGCTACCACCAGCTCCGGCCGAATGGAAAGTTACGCAGATGTGTCGGGAAAAGGAATAGAAGTAGTGAAGAAAAAAATTAACAGGTAATTATGGGGGATTATTTATACATTTAATGCATTAATGAATATTGGTCATTGTCAACTTACGACCGGGGTCGGTTCTGACTGACCGGTCTTAAGTCGATTTGGTCGTAAGCTGACCCTTTATTTTATATGCATATGTATAGTACACTGTATGATAAAAATGCATCATGTTTCAGTCTTGTTGTTTGGTGTCTTATTAACCTTTTTAATCACCTTTATACTGTCATACACTCACGCGGGGCCACACTGGAGCTGCCAGACATGCCGCAGTCATGGCCACACATCCACGGTCTCCAAATACAGTCCATCAGTTGTAAGTCGCATAGGCCTAAAATTGTTTTCGTTTTTTGCCGTAGTCGTTGAGACGATCAGCACAGAGATGGCTGTGGAGGCCGAGAGACAAACAGGCTACCCCTCTAGTTCAATAAGTCTGTTAAAGAACTTAATACTTTGCTGTGCTGGAATTTGATTTCAGAACATTACAATGTCTATGGACTATGTCTGCAGATCTATGTCTGCAGATCTATGTCTGCAGATTTGTTATATAACTTGGCTTGGCTTTGTTGGTTGGTTGGCTTAATATTTTATGCAGTCGCTGTGTGTGAAGCTGTTTTCCTCGTCCCTACATCTGTTATGAGGTGCTTGTTCAGATTTTATGCATAGTGTCTTGTTATACACAATAGAGTGGATTGGTTTGATTTTTATTTCTGTTGAGGGATGTGACTAAAATGACAAAGGGCCGTCACTATCGATCATATTATATCGAGCAATCTACGATTCATTGAGCAATCGTTTATATAATATAATATAATATAATATAATCACTGCATTTGGCGCAAAGCAGGAACCAACCACACATTGCAGGGTACACAATCAGTCACACATATGGCCAGTTTAGGCACTCCAATTAAGTATAATGGAATGCATAATGAAATAGGCCGATCTGCTGAAAAGGCACCCACAACAGGGTGGACATGCAAACTCCACATACACAAAACGGCGGGGTGCGGCGACAGAGCTACCAAATGCGCCACTGTACCGCTAGGCTCGGACGACGAGTGATGTTATATCAACCTGGCATTTCAGGCACATGCAATCTGGGTTCAAACCATCGATAACAGCAGACCAAAATTAGCCAGCTTTTCAATTTTAATGATGGTTCCTTTTCAGCATCATGTAGTATACTTTTAAATAAATAGTCTTAAGTTTACCGCTGCTCCTTTCGCAAAATCACTGCATGCGATCTTCAAGACAACCATATCATTCGTCCTTTAATTCTGTTGGACTGATTCATAGACTGTGTGGATCGTTTATCAGAAATTAAACAAAATGTGATTGAGTGAAGAGAAAGGCAAACAAGAACTGGTCAACCATTCGTATTCCACTGTAAGGAAGTATTTTGTGTTTTATAGTGACATTGAGCAAAAGCAAGTGATTAAACCCCTGCTCAAAACTAGCAATACGTTAACAAAAATAATATTGATTGGTTATTAAGTACCGTATTATGTAAAATGATGGGGCTAAGTGATGGGAGTAACCTTCGTTTTAGCAGCGATTATTTTGACATACAGGAATCACAGTAAACAAAATAAGTGATAAAAAAGATAGGCTAAACTACTTCGGGAGGCTAAATGGCACATATCTATGGCTAACCTCGCATTACTGGGTGAGTTCGTCAAACCCGAATTTCTTCTATTAAGATGTATGTGCATTGAAGTGCCGTGGTGATATTCAAGTTCTACTTTGAAATACTGCCATCGATAATTAGATACCCGCCGTTCGATACTTTGGACTCGATACTTTTTAAAGTATATACAAAATGTGGAATATGTTTTCACCTCCGATAGATTTAGGCATTTAATTTACGTGAAAATCAGTCCGTGCGTATTTTAGACTGTCTTCCGTGTCACATGATTATGGCACCCTATCGGATGTCAGAGCTGAAGGCTCACTGCGCAGCCTCAGTCAAGCACGGCCTCGCTCCACTGCAGCTGAGTGAGGTGAGAGCGGCAGCATGGACGGTCGAGAAAGGAAACGAAGTGTAATGTGGTGCTATTTTTCACCCACTACAAAAGGCAATGCCATGTGCTCTGTATGTGATTAAGTGGTGCCACACAGCAGCAAAACTAGAACATGTTGCTTTTTCTAAACACCAATTAATCTAAAACTAGAATGAATTGTTATGTTATTTAGCCGCTAAATGATCTAGTTGGTGAATAAGCTGTTGCACATCGTGTAGCAACTAAGAAAAGAAAAGACTCACTTAAAAACTGAAAAACACTGGTGCCTGCTTAATCACATGAAATGTTAGTGATGGGCTGTTCATAATTCATAATAATAATAATTATTATTGCATTATGTTGTTGAGGATGATGATAATGCTGTGTTATGGTTTACTGGTTTAAGGCAGGTTCTTAAGCACTATCTTTATCTTTAAATTTAAGACGTACAGTAATTAATTTTGTATTAATTTGAAGTCACATTTTTATTATAATTTAATAAAATAGATCAATGAGTATATTAAATACAAATAAGACGATTTAAAGTATTTATGTTCAAAAGTTTCATTTATATTTCATATTGCCCTCAATAAAGTTATTAATGAACACTGTGCAGTCATGGGATTTTCCTTTAAAGTGTAAAGTATCGGTATCAGTATCGATGAAAAAGTACCACAAACTAATAGTATCTATCGCATGGTATCGCATCGAAAGGAAAAATGTTGGCATCGCCCATCCCTAACTGGCAGACCGCTGCATTCTCATTCACTTTTAATGTGAAGTGCTTCCACACAAATAATTCTTTTGCTCTTTATTTAGACCCTGATCCTGCATGTGCCATATACCTCCCGCCATATTGCCGAGTAATTGAGAATGAAATTTTTAATTTCTGCTTTAAAATAATCGAGTAATCGAGTACAACCGAGTAATCGTAACAGCTCTAGACAAAGCAGGCCATCGCATAGCAGAACACTCGCATTTGTAAAGCACCAGACATGCTATTGAGCTATACTGTATGGCTATTCTGCCCCCCCACCCCCTGCAATTTCATTTCTGGCTATAACACTCATACATACATACATAACAATCAACATGGTATTTAATAAATAGTACAGAAACCATGTACACAAGGATTACATATCTGATGGTATTTACTAGCAAATATCAACAATAATACTATGGCGTTGATAAATACTATTTTTCTCATTGGTCCAGAGATGTCCCGTAGGTGTTGAGTATACCGCACAGGAAGTTCCGGCAGCTAAATAACAGTTTTGTATTACTGCGCACTAATTTCACTCAACATTCCAAATATATTTACGGTATGTGACTTTTTACACATAAATAAGCAATCATTCTTATCAGCATAAATGTTAAAAAAACTTTCGAAAATCTATTATTGTTCTTTAGCCACAAAACTAGCTGCAAAAACTACCACTTGCTAATGTCCCATTCGGGCCTCACAGTTTAGGAACAAAGAGTGGGATGGAGGTTAGTGTCGTCACGATACCAAAAATAAATTTCAATACTGAAACTGAAACAATGCCACAGCAAAAAGCTAGAACATAAAGAAAATTAATGGATAAAAAGATGACAGAACACGGAACTTTTTTTTTTTGATGAAATATTTATGAATTATGACATATTGTCAGTATCAGTCAAATAAAATATAGCTAATTCTATCACAGGTGCAGAGCTATGCTGAACATGTCTTAAAACTAAAATTATGAAGTCGCAACTGCTGTGCTATACAGCCATTGAACATGTTTTAATACATTTATAACACTGATAACTGGGTTATTGTAAATAATTACACTAAGCTCATAGTGTTATTAAAGCTTATGTGGTATCCAGTATTGCCCCCTATACTTGAGTTTCTGTGATTTCTTTTACTATTCTTTAAATTTGCAAGATATCACTTTAATAACCAGCAATACACTTGCTTGGCAGAGGTCTGCACTCTACTGAAGGCATTTTCTAGTAATAATATTTACACAAATGCACTGCATGCCATGATCACTTTAGCTAAAATTATTACCTAAAAAGTCAAATGAAACAGGCTATTATTGTTCTTAATTTTGCCTCTCAAACATAAGTAGTAACAGTTGAAAAAAATAAATCACAATTGTTTGACATATTTGAGGGACAGGCCTGATAATTGATATGTATCAATTGCAATAATTGCATAAATAATCTGCTTCCCCCACACCACCTCTGGGGCTTATGTGGTCAGTTTTGTCTGAGTAAGGAAGCTTTGCAGAGACTTTTGTTTGGTTTACTGCATGTTTGCTCTCCGCCTGCAAGACCCGTTTCAGGAAGGAAATCAGCATTTCTGTGACCTAATTTTGAATTTTTATAATGCCTGAACTCTGTTCCTAGTTTTTTCAAACCACATACTGGATTTTATTGGTCAGCCTTAGTTTTGAAAATGTTCAAGCTACATTTAACATGAGGGACTCCAGGCTGGTTTACATGGTCATAAAAAGTATGATCGTGATGCTGGATGCAAACCAACGGCAGGCGTCACCAACTGCATGATGCAAGGAAATTCAAGGCCGACGGGACAACTTCACTTGAACAATTCATCTCCAAATTTTACATACTACTGAGTTAGCTGTTATCCACTGTAAGAACGGTCACTATATTTACATAGAACAAGTAACATTTGTTGCTTGCTGCCAAGGAGGCTATTTGATAACAACAGCTAATATAGACATAGTGCATATATACACTCACCTAAAGGATTATTAGGAACACCATACTAATACGGTGTTTGACCCCCTTTCGCCTTCAGAACTGCCTTAATTCTACGTGGCATTGATTCAACAAGGTGCTGAAAGCATTCTTTAGAAATGTTGGCCCATATTGATAGGATAGCATCTTGCAGTTGATGGAGATTTGTGGCATGCACATCCAGGGTACGAAGCTCCCGTTCCACCACATCCCAAAGATGCTCTATTGGGTTGAGATCTGGTGACTGTGGGGGCCATCTTAGTACAGTGAACTCATTGTCATGTTCAAGAAACCAATTTGAAATGATTCGAGCTTTGTGACATGGTGCATTATCCTGCTGGAAGTAGCCATCAGAGGATGGGTACATGGTGGTCATAAAGGGATGGACATGGTCAGAAACAATGCTCAGGTAGGCCGTGGCATTTAAACGATGCCCAATTGGCACTAAGGGGCCTAAAGTGTGCCAAGAAAACATCCCCCACACCATTACACCACCACCACCAGCCTGCACAGTGGTAACAAGGCATGATGGATCCATGTTCTCATTCTGTTTACGTCAAATTCTGACTCTATCATTTGAATGTCTCAACAGAAATCGAGACTCATCAGACCAGGCAACATTTTTCCAGTCTTCAACTGTCCAATTTTGGTGAGCTCGTGCAAATTGTAGCCTCTTTTTCCTATTTGTAGTGGAGATGAGTGGTACCCGGTGGGGTCTTCTGCTGTTGTAGCCCATCCACCTCAAGGTTGTGCGTGTTTTGGCTTCATAAATGCTTTGCTGCATACCTCGGTTATAACGAGTGGTTATTTCAGTCAAAGTTGCTCTTCTATCAGCTTGAATCAGTCAGCCCATTCTCCTCTGACCTCTAGCATCAACAAGGCATTTTCGCCCACAGGACTACCGCATACTGGATGTTTTTCCCTTTGCACACCATTCTTTGTAAACCTTAGAAATGGTTGTGCATGAAAATCCCAGTAACTGAGCAGATTGTGAAATACTCAGACCGGCACGTCTGGCACCAACAACCATGCCACGCTCAAAATTGCTTAAATCACCTTTCTTTCCCATTCTGACATTCAGTTTGGAGTTCAGGAGATTGTCTTGACCAGGACCACACCCCTAAATGCATTGAAGCAACTGCCATGTGATTGGTTGATTAGATAATTGCATTAATGAGAAATTGAACAGGTGTTCCTAATAATCCTTTAGGTGAGTGTATATATATATAGTATATATATATATATAGTAGGGCTGTCAAAATTAACGGGTTAACGCGGATTAATCCATCATCATGATTAATCTGATTAAAAATTTTAACGCAATTAACCCATCTGCAGCGCAGAATGATTCAAAATCACTGAAATGTCTCTGTCAGCCCATTTCGGGTAGTTTTAGTGCATTCCATTTCCTCTCGGAACTTGTATTCCGAGTCGGATTCCGGAGTTTTGCAGCCGGAAGTGACTATATGCGCTCCCGTTTCTCGGACATCCAGAAATATCTCGAAGCAGCACAGAGGATCCCGAGTTCAGAATCCAAGATGGCTGCGCCTTTTATCAACAGAAGGGAAAGTTGTAGTCTTATACTGTTTAAGCACTACTTCTCATTTGTGGCTCATTAAATCGGTCGCACACACTATACCGTCCAACTTATCTGTGGACGTGTTGCTACAGAGTTTTATATGTAAAGCACCGCACGTAATGTGTTATCAACTGATATTGCTAACAATGGCAATTAACCGGGCTAGAATTGGACTTCATGATTAGTTGGATTATTTGTCGGATTTACGGTAGTTTGTGCTAATTGTAAGCGAACGAAGATAAAGACCATTTAAACTGAGGTACCTTAAATCCGACAAGTTGTCCGGCTAAGCAAAAAATCTTGCTTTTTGATATGGGTCCATGGTATTGCACTTCTGTGGCAGATGGAATGCATCCGACTGTTCAATAAACATGTTAAGTGCATATATATTCCCTTTTTTCTTGAGTCTGTTTGCTCATGCAAAATTAAATGTGATTAATATAGATTAAAAATTAATGATATTTAATCATGATTAATCAAAATTAATCCACAGGAACCCTGTGATTAATCTGATAAAAAATGTAATCATTTGACAGCACTAATATATAGACTTATATATACAAATTAAATACCGAAATCTTTCAACAACTTGTTCTTTACAGCTGAACCACAGCCGTCTGCTCCATTCATACTGTACAATTTACAAAAATCCCACTGATCTCTGCTGCATTGATAAAGGGACAATCACAAAGGAAATACTCGAAAGTTGCGACCACATCAAAGAGAGCCTGCATATAAAAAAACCTGTTTAAAAGAATATGTAGTGTTTTGAGCATCTCCTGTTACCAGGATGCAGTTTCTGTAGTATTTGGCAGTATAACTGACTCACAAGGCTTTTGGACCCAGGTGTCTGCCTTTGTCGTGGTTGTCACTCAGCCTGCCAGAGGCCATAGGTGTTGGTACGCTGCTCACACTTTTCAGAAATTTCCTGCCTTGAGCTGTGATCTTTTCAAGTAAGCCGGTTCATCCTCGCCAATCCACCATGAGAAGCATAGCTGACACATTTTGTCCTGACTGTGCAAGACGGATGTCAGTCATTCAGTTTCTGTTAAATCTTTGGGAACGCCTACGTTTATTTTAAAATCGATGTGCAGGTTTGATAGAACTTGTACGTCACAGTTATTGCATTTTATTTAAAAGATGTTTTTAAGTGACCTATGAGAAATCAGGGTCAGACATTTCTGGAGCAGTTGGGGTTAAGGGCCTTACTCAAAGGCCCAAATGGTGAAATCACCTGGGGATTTGAACTGGCAACCTTCCATTCACAGACACAACATCCTTATCCACTGAGCCATGCACCATCCCCAAAGTGTATATAGATATATATTCACATAGCTATTTTAAATAATTTCCACTTCATTAATACTACATTGGAGATACTAAAATATTATATATATATATATATATATATATATATATATATATATATCACACATATATATACATACACATACACACAGTATTAGATTAATACTACATTAGCGTTACTAATATACACTCACCTAAAGGATTATTAGGAACACCTGTTCAATTTCTCATTAATGCTATTATCTAATCAACCAATCACATGGCAGTTGCTTCAATGCATTTAGGGGTGTGGTCCTGGTCAAGACAATCTCCTGAACTCCAAACTGAATGTCAGAATGGGAAAGAAAGGTGATTTAAGCAATTTTGAGCTTAAATCTTTAGGCCCCTTAGTGCCAATTGGGCATCGTTTAAATGCCACGGCCTACCTGAGCATTGTTTCTGTCCATGTCCATCCCTTTATGACCACCATGTACCCATCCTCTGATGGCTACTTCCAGCAGGATAATGTACCATGTCACAAAGCTCAAATCATTTCAAATTGGTTTCTTGAACATGACAATGAGTTCACTGTACTACAATGGCCTCCACAGTCACCAGATCTCAACCCAATAGAGCATCTTTGGGATGTGGTGGAACGGGAGCTTCGTGCCCTGGATGTGCATCCCACAAATCTCCATCAACTGCAAGATGCTATCCTATCAATATGGGCCAACATTTCTAAAGAATGCTTTCAGCACCTTGTTGAATCAATGCCACGTAGAATTAAGGCAGTTCTGAAGGCGAAAGGGGGTCAAACACCGTATTAGTATGGTGTTCCTAATAATCCTTTAGGTGAGTGTATATATATATATATATATAAACACACACAGTATTAGATTAATACTACATTAGCATTACTAATATATGTTATAATGGGCCAAAACTGAGGCCTTGGTCAGAATATATAACATTTAACTAAATCTCAACATAAGAAATACATTTTTCTAACATGATTCAGTTTACCGTCTCATAGCTGAACTCATTGCCTCTTTTTCTTTCAGCATAAATGTTTTAACATTTATGCTGATAAGTGACTGTATTTATACATACAATATCATGCAGCCGACTGTTGATCAGGGATCTCAAAGCACAGGCTCTATCTGGCCCATGGTTCGTTTCTTAATCTTTAAAAACAACGTGAAGCTAATCAGCAGCAGCAGTAAAATTTGCCAGCACCAAGCTCAGAAAGTTTATGCCATTGCCCCCCACACATACCCAACCCAGTCGACAAATTTTGCCATCACCACACCTGGCCCCGCTGACAAATTTACTGTCAGCTGTTAGTAGATTATATATGTTTTTTTCTCTCTTTCAGCAAAATACAACAAACAAATGGCCCGTTTCAGTTAAACACCATCTAGCAAGTGGCTCCCGGCTAATTTGAGTTTGAGACCTCAGCTCCAGATTAAAATAATTGACATTAAGTCCTATAAGAAAGATACAGTGCACAGCTCTTCATACCTCGTAAGTATGAGTTTTAGTGTGTTTATATTATATTATACATTCTATAATTATTTGAATTATTGAGTTTAGATTGCCGTGAATGTAAGAATCGCAACAGTTCATAATAATGTTGAATTACAGAATCTCCCTTCTCTAGTATGCATTTTGAGCCCTAAATACAGACAGTGAAGATGAAAAGTGAAAATTTTAAGTACGAGACATATTTAGTTCACATTTTCGCTAGCCAAACTGCGATGATGTTCACTTGAAGGTTCACTTGTTATACATTACATCTCACTCTTTACAGACTTCTCGCTTGAGAAGCTTTAGATCAGTGTTTGAGTCATTCACACTTACATTTTCTTCTTTGTGTCACTTGTTAGACTGGCCCAGAATGGTTTCCATGCTTCTTGAAGCTGAGCTATGATGCATCCGAGTTGAAGAACATCTCATGCAAGTCTGCACTGATTTTTTTTCAGTTCTGATCAACCTTCTCATTTCTCGTACTTAAAATGTTTCCTTCAGGGTTGTGTTTTAAATAAAATAAATGGTTACGCTTTATATTAACTGCACCATCGTAAAGCCTTTATAATGCCTTCATAGAACATTCAGTGCACATTCATAATGCATTCATACAGCATTTCATAAACAGTATGTAAGTATATTTTAACATCCTAACAATACCTTAACAGCTTTAATATACATTAATAACAAACTATATTTAATAACAGCAAACATTACAGTCATAATTGTATAATGTTTGTTATTAATGTACACTATATGGACAGAAGTTTTAGGATACTTTGTCATTACACCTACAGGAACTTTTATGACATATTGGTCCATAGGCATCAATATGGAGTTGGAGCAATAACAGCTGCTACTTTTCTGGGAAGAGACTCCACAAGATTTTGGAGTGTGTCTGTGGGAATGTTTGCCCATTCATCCTGAAGAGCATTTGTGATGTCAGGTGGTGATGTTTAAATTTGAAGGCCTGGCTCACAATCTCTGTTCTAGTTCACCCAAAGGTGTTTGATGGGGTTGAGGTCTGGGCTCTGTTACGAGCTCCAGTCTAGGGTTGGAGTGTAACAGAATAAAAAGGAAAGGGAATGAGATAAAGGGACAACCAGGGTAAGGGAACAAGGGAACACCAGTGGACAAAGGGATATTTTTTTGTATTTTTTATTCACACACAACACGGACACTAATCGAATATCCTGGAGCAAAAGACTTCAGGAGTAACCAAGGCCAAAATAACAACCAAAAAAAACCCCACTTACCAAGTGCAACCCAAAGCTAATTTCACCTGGGTGCAAATGAAAACAAAAAAAAAAAAAGACTGATGCTCAACTTGACTCCCTAATCAAACAAGATTACAAAAAAACACACTCCAAAACAGTCAGGCAGTCACTCCCTACACACTGATACAATCACACACGCCAAACCTATACCAAACCAAGCGACAGTGTCAGAGGGGTGAGCGAAGATGTAAACCAGATTCAGGCAGAAAAATCGAAAGCCAGAATGACAACACAGAGGTCAGAGAAGGTACCGGGGACTAGACAGGAACTGAAAACCATAATCAAACCAAAGTCATACACCATAGCACAATCAAAGAGCAAAAGCAAACAGAACAGAGCAAAGCAGAGTGAAGAGCTTCTGTCATGGGTAACCAGCGTCCTTCTCATCTCTGGGGATGATGAGCAGTATGGCGTAGCAGATGTGGGTGGAGTTGTGGGAGGCAGACCAACAACGGTGGGCAAGGTGGACCAATCATGCAACAAATGGCATGGAGAACTGAAACAGAATTTATGGCTCATATACCCCCCATACAAGTGGGAACTCCTATGGAGTTCACAATCACAGTACAGGGGCACAAAACATACAGAGCAAAAACAACGGATAACATAAATTCGGCTTGCAAGAGCACGTCTGCCACAAGGTTGTTGGTCCTATCTTCTGGACCACTTGTAGATTGAATACTTGAACAATCGATGACCAGTGCATGAGGTGCAGGTTGGAATTGAATATAAGTTGTAAAAACATGAGGGAATTGTGATCCGTATAGACCGTGATGGGGTTGAGCCTTGAAATGTTGAAGGGCAAGTACAAGAGCAAGGGCCTCCTTTTCAATGGTGCTATAAGCTAATTAGTGCCTGACAAACTTTTTTGAATAATAGCAGACAGCAGCCATCAACACCTTCCTGAAGGAGGACAGCACCTGTGCCCGTACCACTGGCATCTACTTCCAACTTGTACGGCTTATTAAGTTAGGAGTAGCTAACACAGGGGAGCTAGTGAAAAGGGACTTAACTGAATCGATGGCAGACTGACAATCGGGTGACCAAACAAAGGCAGCATTCTTACAGAGCAAGTGAATAACGGGCAATGCAATGTCGGAAAAGCTCTGGCAGAAACAACGTTAGTTGTAAGCAAGTAAAAACCTGCTCTAAAGACAACATGTGCTGCTCCCATGAACCCAAGTAAATAATCACATTGTCAAGATATGCTTCACAATTTCTAACAGCTCCTAGGGCCTTATGCATCAGCTGCAGGAATGTTGCCGGGGCATGAGATTAACCCGAAAGGCATAACCGTTATACTGTTGGAAGGTATCAGGTGTAGCAAAGACAGATATTTCTGAAGCACGAGGGGTATGGAGCACTTACCAATAACGTTTTAGGAGATCGAGCTTTTTTACAAAATGAGTGGACTCAATGAAAAGCATCAGGTCTGGTTACCACATTTACCTTCCTGTATTCTGTGCAAAACTGAAAGGTACCATCAGGTTCTGGGATGAGTAAGCATGGAGAACTCCAGGGGCTACCACTAGGATTAGTGAGACCTATTTCTAGCAGGTATGTGGTTTCCTCTTCTAACAAAGCCTGGTTGTGTGGGCTAATCCAATAGGGGTGCTCTTTTATAGGGGAATGAGCTCTAACATCTATATTGTGCTCTACGATAGGGGTTCAAGAGGGGTTGTCTGCAAACAAAGACAGGAATTTGTCAATTAAAGACTTAAGGTCTGACTGAGTTGACTCGAAAGAGCTTGGAGTGTCTCTGAGTTTGACGAACATGCACATGGTACATAGTTTTTCCCAAGATACAAACCATCAAGCTCCGGTGAGTATTCACAAATCGGGGAACTAACAACAGCGTGGAGCGGAACAGGGGTGGATGGAGGAACAGAATCCGAGTGGTTAATATACAGTTTGAGCACATTCACATGGCATATGCGGGTTTTCCGCCTGTGGTTTGGGGTTTTCATGATATAATCTGTGGGACCCACTTTCTCCTGTATCTTATAGATTCCCGAAAACCAGGCCTGAAGGGATGAGCCAGACAGGGGCAAAAGGACAGGAACACAATCTCCCTCCTGCAAAGTTCTCTCCCTTGCAGCCCTATCATAACAAACCTTAATTTCTTCTTGTGCTGAGCTGAAAGAACGCTTGGGTAGCTCCCGAGCCACACCAAGGCATTCACACAATGTGTCACATAAGCCAGCACACTCCTGGTTGGGGGATGTGGTCTCGGGGACAGCCACTGTTCCTGCAGGATCTTTAAAGGACCACATACAGTGAGTCCAAAGAGAAGTTCAGCAGGGCTAAAGCCGGTGGACGCTTGTGTGATATCCCTAATGGCAAACAAAAGCAAGGGCACGCCATCATCCCAGTCTTTCCTGGCATCTAAACAGTAGGTGCGCAGTATGATTTTAAAGGACTGGTGACAATGCTCCAGGGCCCCTTGGCACTCTCGGTGATACGCGCTGGAGAATCTATGTTGAATTTTCATCTATTCTCTGAATGAGTTTTGGGTAGGGGACCCACAATTAACACATGTTTGAATGGCTCCACAATCACCAGGACTGGACGGAGGGGAGCAGGCAGAATTGTTTGGTTGGGCTTCCCAACCAGCTGACAAGCGTGACACGATCTGAGTTTATACCAGGCCAATAGAAATGTTTCAAAATTCAAGCGAGAGTTTTCCTCACCCCTAAGTGACCAGATTATGGATGGTTGTGAGGTAGAGATAGCATATGACCTCTATGCACTTGCAGAACCATGACCTGAAACACAGCAATCATCAAGAAAGTAAGCCACCGGATGGTCTGCCAGATCTGATTTTCTTACTACCGCATCAGCACATGCTTTCAAAGAGCTATCAGCCTTTTGGACTGCAGTCAATTCCTCCCTAGTAAGAGGAACATCACATGACTTCTCAAACTGGGGCTTTCTGAACTTAGGCTTCTCTCTCTACAGGCTGAACCTTAGTACACGGGGAAAGGCCAGAAACATCGGGGCTGTCATAAAGGTGCCCACTGTTACGCACCGCCGCAAGCTCAGCTCCGCCCACAGGCCTCATCATCGGCAGCACGCTCTCCATTCAACCTTTGCTCCGCCTCCCCGTCCAGACCCCGCTCACGACTCGCCGTATGCACCATCCGTCACTTCCGTCTCCTCGAAGTTGAAAGCGGACAGCAAGAAATCTCGGGAGCTCCGCTCACTTCTTTGATATTGTCGGTTTGCTTTCTTTGATAGATTTATTGTGTATGATAGTTTTAGTTTATTGGATTTCTGATTTTTCACCTTGCCCCTGTCGCTTTGGTTTATTTGCTGTTTGGTTTCGATCTCTTGACTGGTTTTTGGGTCACGTCTCTGCGCGCCCCTCAGACTTTGACGCTGTAATCTGTGTGTATGTTCTGTGTGTGTGTCAGGTGCATAGGGAGCGATTGCCATTTTTTGTTTTGCGAGCTTATGTTGTACGCTGTTGTACGGTTAGGTAGTTAGGTGAAGAATTTGTTGTTTTGTTTTTTTGATTTCTTTGCACTTAGGTAAGTTAGATTTGGGGTTACGTTCAGAAGCTGGGTTTTTCTTTATTGTTTTGCTGATAGTCACTCCTGAGTCCTTTTGCATGGGGTTTATTTGTTCTGTGTTCGTGCCGTGTAAATAAAAAACAGAAAAATATAAAAATACACCTTTGTCTACGTGTGTTCCCTTGTCCACCACACCCTGTTATTCCCTTACTCCACATCACTTTTCCGTTTCACTCTGTTACACCCCAACCCTTGACTGGGGCTCCTAATACCACGAATAAATATTAACTAATTTATGGACTTGAGCATAAGTAAGGGCACAGGTGGGGAATATAGAGGGGTCATCACATATTGAGTTATTGGGGAAAACCCCTGGGCCAGCTACAACCTCGTGTAGGGGCATAACCTTCCCTCCCACTATATTATTCCCTGAGATAAACATGACTTCTGAAACTGGGAGCTTTGAGCGAACAGCTACCTTGACAATACCTGAAAAATTGTTAGTCTCTAAGTGAAATCTGTGCAGTGGAACCCTCATAGTATCAAACTCAATACCATGCCTCAAAACATCACTACCGCATTTTGATGCATCAGAGAAAGGCAGAACACTAGCTAACATAAATGACTGAGCAGTAGGCATGTAACGATGAATCGCAAATCGGTTAAAAATCGATGTAAATGTAATGTGGAAATGTGGAAAATGAATCGCTACTTTAGGAGTACTTCACAGTACTTTACTTAACAGAAAAACTGGTGTAATATTACATTTGATTTCATGATGTCAGTTCGACGTCAGATGTCACTGTGTATTCACATCGACGTGGTACATTACTTTTTGGTTTTGACCGAACGCAAGATGGCGAGCAAACTTGAAATTGAGGACATACCCCCCAATCTTAAATTGGCGGTGTGGCAGCATTTTAGCTTTCCGGTAATCACAAACAAAAATGGCGAGAAAAGCACAGACAAGACAAAAAATGCGTGCAAGCATTGATCCCAAAAACTGATAACATACACAAATAGCACAACGAACATGCTTCAGCATGTCCACCAGCCCCACAGTGAGCTCAATTCACCACCGCCAGAGCGAAGATTATATTAAAAGGACAAACCACGCTAAAAAGCTGCACATGCAAGCCTTAGTTTATTTAGTAACGCTTTATTTTAAGTGCACCTTCATAATGGATTCAAAGAACATTCATAAGCAGCATGCAAGTACACTTTAACATCCTAACATCCCTTAACAGCTGTAATATACATTAATAACAAACATTACATGATTATACAATTATAATGTTTGTTATTATTATATAATATTTGTTATTAATGTATTTTACAGCTATTAAGGGATGTTAGGATGTAAAGGTATAAATGCATGAATGATTTCTGAATACTTAATGAATACATTATGAAGGTGTACTGAACGTTTTACGAATGCAATATAGAAGCTTTATGAAGGTGCAGTTAATGTAAAGCGTTACCATTTATTTATTTGAATATTTTTTAAAAATTTATTTTGATTTGGATTTTTTTGTTTCAGTTGCGCTGTTAAGCAGACGACACGGTTTGCACAGTTTAGAAAGATAAATAAAGGAATATTTTTTTATAAATTTGTCTGCAGCTCATTCTGTTAAAAAACTGTGAGAAAATCGTATTGTGAACGTGAATCGTATCAAATCGTGAGTTGACTTATTGTTACCCGTAAGGTTTCCTTAGAGATTCCACACACCTTGAGCTCTGCAACCAGCACTACTTGACTTTCAGTGCCTTCATCTTGCGGTGTTGATTTTATTAAAAAATAAAATACACACACACACACACATATATATATATATACACATATATACACATATATATATATATATATATATATATATATATATATATATATATATATATATACACACACACACACAGTGGTACCTTGACTTAAGAGTGTCCCAACTAACAAGTTTTTCGAGATACGAGCCATCTCTCAGCTGATTTTTTGTTTGAATTGAGAGCTAAAATTCAGGTTACGAGTCAACTTCAGATACCCCACCGCTAGCTGGCGCAGTGAACACTGCAACATCCGCCCAGCATCCCGTGTCTCACTCGTTCACTTTAACGGTTAGCTTGCAGTGGAAGCATCAGTGCTGTGCTCGCATTTGTGCTTGCGGTTATTTTGCAAAACTTCGTTTTTCCAACCATGTGTCCGAAGAAAGTGAGTGTGAAGGACATGCTGAGAAGAAGAAGTGGATGATGGGCATTGAATTAAAGAAAGAAAATATTTACTTAACTTCCAGAAATTCTGCTGGTAGGCTGCAGGCACTAATTCATAAGTCCATAAGCCTTCAAAATCTCATAATTAAGAGTCTGTTCTAATGCAAGAGTTGAGCAAACTTCTTGAGCCTTCCCCACGTGTTTGCACTGCAGCAAGAGTGACCAAAGGTGCTTAGGCTAATTCAAGGTTGTCACAATGTGCTAAAAAAATGGAAAAATAGGCATCAACCTCATTCTCTTGAAATATGGGTACTAGTCCAATATGGCAACTAACATTGAATCCTAAATTTTCTCTTTCAAGAGAGACAGGCGGAACTAAAGGATACTAAGGGTTTGGCTGAGATGCATCGTGTGGTGGGCTAGCGAAACGAGGACCAGCTAGGGGCGAGCTTACCTCGTGTGGTGGAGGTATAGGCTTCAGCTGACTCACACTCACCTTTTGCAAGGCTGCTTCTTTATCTCCCTCCATTTCTAAAGCCCTTACCCATAGGAGTTGGGCTTGGTATTCCTGCCTCTTAATCTCCAGTTCCAGCTTCCTAAGCTGAATTGTAAGGAGGATGTCCTCTGTGGGTAGGCTGGGATCCCTGGGATTTATGCATGACCAATACTCTGGCCTCCGCTGTCGTAGGCAACACCCGAGAGATCACCTGGCTATGGCAGGATTCCTTTTGCGACTCGTCTTGCAGGAACTGCTTAATAACCCAACTGGAGGCATCAGTGGGAGTCACGACATTGAAGCCTGCAATAGCTACCAAGTTACCCTTCCTGCCGCAATTAAGCTGTTTCTGTGTGGGGCACAGGGTAAACTCAAGAAGGTCAAAGTGAGCCATATTAACCTACCAATTTTAATGTTAACCACCAGAAATCCCCCATCCACAAAAAACCACCAGACAAACCCAAGAGAAAAAAAAAGAAATAGACAAAGACCAGGGTGACACAAAAAAACAATTGGATGAGCCGCCAAGTGCTGTTATGAGCAGTCCAGTCAAGTTCTTCCAGTTCTTCTGATGGCGTGCTTTACACCACTCCATCAGACATTTGGCATTGTGCTTAGTGATGTGAGGCTTTCATGAATGAACTGAATGGCTAATTCCATGAAGCTCCTGGCCCACAGTTTTTATGCTGTGGTTAATGCCAGCAGAAGTTTGGAACTCTGCAGTTATTGAGTAAACAGCATTTGCAACTTTTATGCTTCCACTTTGCAATAATACCGCTTACAGCTGATCATGGAAAATCTAGCAGGGAAGAAATTTCACAAGCTAGCTTTTTGCAGAGGTGGCATCCTATGACAGTACTTTGTTTGAAATCACTGAGCTCTTCAGAAAGACCCATTCTTTCACAAATAACAAAACCTGACTGCATTACTAGGTGCTTGATTTTATACACCTGTGGTAATGGGTCTGAATGAAACACCTGAAATCAATGATTAAGAGGTTTAATATAATACCTAAATGGAATACATGAATACTACATTATTCATGTCCCCTCAAGTAAGGGGTGAAAGCATAATGACTGCATATGAAGGTGTGTAAAGTGTTACCAAGTAGACAATAAATACAAACATATACCTATCAAACAACATCTACGGAGTACCATATCAGGAATCAGGAAGTTATAAATAAATTTGCTGACTCACCACATTAAATGTTAAGTAGTAATGGCCTAATGTTATGTCATGACCTTATAAGACCTTATAAGAACATATGTTCTTAAGCTCTTTTGTGGAGAACTTAACTAATAGCTCAGAGTTCTTAAAATCTTATCCAGGTAATCTACCATTTTCACTTGGATTATAGCTTCCATTGCCTTTCCAGTTATGCAAGTTAAACTGATTGGCCTATAGTTTGCTGGATTACTTCTATCTCCTTTTTTAAATATGGGTGTTATATTAGCATGCTTCCAATCAGAAGGTACCACACCAGTAGATAAGGATTTCTGAAATCTGAAATTCCTTAGTAATGTTAAAGGCAGGGCTGTGGAGTCGGTAGATAAATGCTCCGACTCCGACTCCGACTCCTCAGTTTCCTAAATCTTCCGACTCCGACTCCCCGACTCCGACTCCTCTGTATGTATATACTATGCTAATGTATTTTCTACATCCATTGAAGGAAAGGAAGGCAACATACATGTCATTTCACCACAGAACTACTGGCTTGGAAGCCAACACTCTACTATAATGCCAGATTAAAGACAAACACAATGAAAACAAGGATTTTGCCACCGACCGATGTGCATGTACAATCGCGGCAATTGATTGGCGGCCGCAGATTGCGGGTGTCCACATGGACGGGCAGATCCAGCTTGCCGAAAATCTCGACCACCGCCCCCATCCAAAGTAATGTGATGCCTCTGTCTGCTGCAGTGGCTGTCTCCTCTGTCAGCCAGCCGGAAGTTTAGTGCATTGTGTCACTCACCGGCCAGCTGATCAGCAGAACGAGCCTCTGCTGGAGACAGGTAGGGAGATCTGTGTTCTCGGCTCCTTCGGCCCCCTTCACTAGCGCATAGCGAAGGGGAGCCGATGGAGCTGAGAACACACCAGATGATTTTTCAGGCGTTTGACGTGTGATGACTTGTTGAACGGCCGAAAAATCGGCAGTGCATCTGTAAATGTATGGGGGGCTTTTGGCTAGGTTCACAGTTCCCTGTAACAGTGGAACACGACACAATGGAAAGCGGTGCTGCACCTTACCTGTGCATTACATCCCATATAGTGACGCATACAGTCAATGAAAAGCATGCTTCATGGTTACTTGACATGTTCGTTTTGTGGTAACATTATGCACTGCATGCATTGGGCTTTATTCTTACAGCAGAGAAGTAGTTCATTATGACTGTTTGTGAATTGGGACATTTCAACTTACTTTTTTAATTCCCATTTAAATTTAGTAGGAGTCGGAGTCGGTTAACTTTTTGCCGACTCCGACTCCGACTCCAGGTACCCAAAATTGTCTCCGACTCCGACTCCTCGACTCCGACTCCTCGACTCCGACTCCGACTCCACAGCCCTGGTTAAAGGTTGGCTAATAATATCCCTCATCTCTTTTAAAACTATAGGTAAGATGCCATCAGGGCCCTGCGATTTATTTATTTTGTGCTTAGCTAGGCTTTGTACCACATCAGCCTCAGTTATACATATATTGCTCATAGACAACGCTGTATTTATACTAAATGGTGGCAGGTTACTTGTATTCTATACTGTGAGCACCTGTGTAAAATAATCATTAAACTCATTTACTATATCAATTTCATTTTCAATTATAAGACCCTTACTATCCTGCAGATTAGTGATTTCAGCTTTTAGAGCTCTTTTGGAGTTAAAATATTGGAAGAAACTTTTAATGTCATCCTTAGCTTCCAGTGCAATGTTCCTTTCTGCATTCCTCTTAGCGAGTCTAATGTTATTTTTAACTCAACCTGTAGATATTCCTGGGATTTCTTGCACTTGCAACAACGTGCTTTTAAAAAATTCCCAAACAGTTTTGCTGTTTAATTCAATCCAGTTTACAGTTTTTAGTTTCAGTCTCATTCCAGTTAAGTTAGCCTTTCCACACACTGTATGTTTTTGTTTTGGACTTTGCTCTTCGGACACTAAAATTACCCTCAAATTTAATCATGTTGTGATCGCTACCATCCAGTGGTTCTAAAACCTCTAATTTTCCAATCCTATCTTGGTTGTTAGACAAAACTAGATCAAGAAGGGCATCTCCCCTGGTAGGGGATAAACAAACTGAGTAAAAAAACAATCCTAATTCCACCATCGGGCACAATGTAATTCCACCATCTCAAGTTCATTTACAGAAGATCCAGAGACTGTGTCCCACTGTATCCCAGGTAAATTAAAATTACCCATAACCACCACGTAATTTTTATTACTCATAATCCTGATATCGTCATATAACATTCAGCTATCCTGCTCTATAACAAACACCGACAATTAGGCCATTTGAGTTTTTAGCATCTAGTTTTATCCATACAGCTTCTGTACTTTTATTTTTATCAGTGAGCTCCCTTGCCTGCAAGTTTTCTTTTACGTATACTGCAACAAGACCTCCCTTCTTTCCTATCCGGTCTCTACGGAACAACGTGTAACCATCCATATTATATTGCTCACCATCATTGTCACTCATCCATGTTTCAGTTATTCCTATAATGTCGTAAGAGTCTGATGAAATGAAAGCCTCTAAATCATGAATTTTGTCATCAAGAAACCTATTCCACTACCACCCCGTGTGGTTCCACTACCACAGTGTGGACCTATTGAAAAGGATTTAGTATTACTGACCAAACATGTCTGGTTTTCTTGAAAAGAAAAATGAGCTGTGCAGTTTTTCTTTTTAATGTGTCACTGTCTTTTTCCACTAGCACATCCTGTTCTGGTGTGGAAATCACAGATCAAACACATGCTCTTTTTGCATCTTATAATAATGAATCTGGGGGGGGGGGGGTTTCAAGATTCCACTGACATTTAATAGGTGTTGCTTGCAATTATTGTGAAATTGCATGTAGAATTTTTCCACCTTTGAAGATATTAGTGTAGATTCACAGCAAGATTTAAGTCTGGGGCAATAAATATGCACATCCAGTATAAAAATTAGCTTTAAATCTTGTTTTTTTTCCTCAAGTAAAATTAGGTCAAGGACTGATTCATGTTTATCCACTCATTTTGAAGCCCGTCACTCACCCAATTACCCGTTACCCAGCCCCAAAAGTAAACGATATAGCAATTGGTCACTCCAGTGGAGACAAGTTGTAACACAATAAGTGTACCGGAAAGTGCATTTGGAACAACCAGAGTGTAGCTAAGAAAGCCTCAGCACACTGAGACGATACCCGTGCAAATCAGGTCGTACTGAGCCATAGAGCTGGCCGCAACACCCTCCCAATTGCACAGAAATACATACCCACAAAAAAATCCAAAAAAACATTTTGCCTCCCAAGTATGTGCGACAGGAAAGGAATAACGTTGAGCAATAGAAGAAGTACCACAAGGGAAAGCTGAAAGAGGTATGAAACAGCCCGCCAAAGCACAAAAAAGCAGAGATCAACCCTCCTACCTTTTGCATTATGATCTATCCAGAACAATCAGGCAAAAAGACCTGCAGTCTGACTTCCCGAAACTAAGTGGCTACTCCAAGACAGCATATTATAGCCAACCTGTCTCTGTGGCAAAAGAGCGGGAAGATCTTAGTGATAGCTGGTTACTTAGGAAATGGATATAAGTTCAGCTTTATGCCGTTCTCAGATCAAAACAATTAGAATCAACAAGAACCTAAGAAGGCATAGAAGTTAGCTAAAGGAGGCAGAGCTCCTTTAGAAAAGAACACAATCTTAGCAGATGGATAAGGATCACACTAAACAAGGTCTACTGCTACAGTGGGCTTAAGAACAGCCACCTGAACAGAAAGCGTTGAAGCTCGGGCAGAAAATGCAAACCCATTATCGTTGATATCAACTCCAACTCCTCCAATCATACTGAGCCATTCTGTGTTAACATAGAAGCGGTAATGCTAGAATCAGTAACAGGGGGGTGAGACCCCCTCCCAGCACACATGTAAGTCAGATCGGACACACCACTAACCTACATGTAAATGAGTGTCTTGGGGAGGGGGAATATAGCAGACAGAAAGCAATCGCAATCTGGAAGCAATTCTGAACGGGCATCTACGCGTGTGCAAAATGCAACCGCACCTCACTTTTGCCACTACGGAATGTGATTCCAGCCTCTGGTTGCCCCGTGATGCAATAGCAGGGGCTGTCATTCAAACTCGGGACTGCCCCGCCTTTAAAGTTCCAATTATAGAATTGTAACACATACGATTTCTGAAGTACATTTTGTCCATGTGGTTCCCAGTTTGTGTGTTGCGTTGGCACCCTTTGAAGTATTCACATTACAGAAAACAAAAGAATTAGTCTGTCATTACAGTGAAATTAGTTTGACCTGTGATAAATTTTTAGTGCTCAGATGACTTGAATTGCCCAATGAGTGCTTCTAGTCCCTGTTCCTTTTTCACAATGTAAAAACTACAGAGCTGCTAGCATCTAGCTAGCATCATAAATGCTATATTTACCAAGCATTCTAAAGGGCACGAGGGCATCTCCAAAGACCTTAGCATACAATTCTAATAAAAATGTTACTGTTTGTGAAAAAGAAAAGAAATGACTATTTCAAAGTGTACAGAAAAAGAGTCCTGATGTCAATCTGAGTGAAAATCGTTTAGAAAGAGTTGAAATCTGCCACTGGGAAAAGGAATCCTGCAAAAATTCAGTGATACAAATTATACAAAATTGGTACATTTTCATTTCCCTGTTGGCCCCACCAACACCTCTTCCATCCATCCATCCATCGTCTGCAAACCGCTGAATCCCATGATATGCAAAAAATGCAGAGGTGGCAATGATGTTGCCCAGAACTGTTAATCTCAACTTAATAGAACACAGTAGTTGTATTTTATTCATCCCTGATGAGAAACTGGGTAGTTTTTGCACATTTTATATTGCTGTCCATGAGTAACAAAGATACATGTATATAAGAGTAAGAGCAAGTTTTGGGATCATAGCAAGGATCAACTAGCATCTAGCGTCCCTGGAGCAGATGGGATTTCTTCCAAGGGCCCAACAGTGATCTGACTACTTGGCTGGATCTGGGATTTAAACCTACAACCTCCCAGACACAGGAACAGATCCCTCAAACAACCAACTGTCAGTTCCTCAGTGCCAGCTACTGTTTTTGTAAAATACAACATTAATTCTTACTTTTGATACTCTAAATTTTTCATTTTTAATAGCAAAATATTTTTCAGACAAAATTGTTCTGAAGTCTGTGTCATCATCAAATGTTGTGAAATATGGTAGCCCATAGTCTGTATGCCAGTGACTAACTTCTGTAACTTATTTCTGGTTATTTTGCCTATAAACAAAGCTCTTCTACCTGTTGCATCATCAAGGGAAACACACGCACCTGGAAATACCTATCAGCAGCTATATAAACCTGCGGGGATCTCTATGCAAGACATTCGGCTTACAGGCAGAGACACCTGAAGAGGTCAGAGAGAATGGCTCCCGCGCTCAACACCCGATACGCTACGGTGAGTCCCTGTTTCTGCCCAGTCTGGCAGCAGATCTTTTGACATTCTTTTATCTGATGTGTCTGGCAGTTTTAGTCAAGGAGTGACATCTGTCAGACGTGTGGGTCTTCAATTAAATCTCTTTGAAGTAAAAAGAGTCTCCTTGAAGAAGCAAACTCAGGTTTCTTTATGAGTGAACGATCAAAGTGAGGGAAGGAAAAGCAAGTTTGTTTGTATGGCATATTTGTAAATTGCTGTACATAGATAAAAGTGTAAAAGAGGAAAAAGATAAAAAGATAAAGAAATTCTTTTAAAAAAAAAAATGAAAGCACAGTGCATTACTTGAGAAATTAATCAAAGCAGTGACACTACTATTTAAGCGCTATGTTAGCTCATATGTATAGGTCGATATTGGTAGAAGCGTATGTTACATAGATATTGTAAGACTCTGGGACCTATTTATTTTACAAACTGTAAGTTTGCCTTTGGATACTGGGTTTTGGAGAGAGAAACATTTCTGCCGGGGGTGCTTGTGAAAACATACATTTCAGATATTGAACAACTACTTGATCAGGTATGTTGTTGAATTTATCAATGGATTCCTTTGCTATTTTTTACACTCTCAAGACAGTTCTGCATCATACTGGCTACTTAATTGATATGTGCACCACCAGTCAAACGTTTTCGCATGCCACAGGTTTTTACCATTTTTCCATTTATTTCATAAACTGCACATTTTTTATTCTTGTTAATCATTGTAAAGTTGAGTGAACAACTATAAATGAGAATTTAAATAAAATAAAACAAGTTTCCTTTATGACATGGATAGAGTAGGTAACAGTGCATGTCTGGCATCCTATTAACTGGTTGTGTGGTGATGGCATAGTCAAACTCTAGTTTGTCGTTTAACTTTAAATGCATTTTAAAACCATTTCATCTTATGAAACAGAGCAGTATTTAATATCCAGAAAGCCTTGAATTTTCTCTGCTGTTACAACTGCTAGAGGTTACTTTGATGAATCATAGATATGACATTTTCTTGCAAATAAAGGTACTCAAATGGTGAACCTATTGTGAATGTATTCGTTAGCCAAAGAATATTGAGTGTATTTTTAGTAAATGTTAAGTGAGTAACATGCAAATGTAGAAAATCTCAGTGTGTGCAAAAACTTTTGACGGGTGGTATACATCATCCGAAAACAATATCAGCATCAGTAACAAAACCACTTGATAACAGAAGAATGACAACAGGAACACATCAGAAAAGACTACAAATGTTGTAAAAATATGCTAACTTCCAAAAATCTAAACAGGTCCACTATAGAAATTAACTGACACACAAATTAAAAAAATTGTACTTCAAATATATTTGAAAACAGGCAATTAAATGCCATCCATCCATCCATCCATTTTCTCCCGCTTATCCGAGGTCGGGTCGCGGGGGCAGCAGTCTCAGCAGGGAAACCCAGACCCAAATTAAATGCCAGCACAATTAATTTTAAATACAAATGCATAAAAAAAATATTGAGCAAAGAAATTCCACTCAACACTGGTGTTTGTGTTTCTGTAAAATGTTTAGCAGAAGCTTGACATGCCTCTCATAGTTAAACACGGATAAAGTTTATAGTCTATTTTGCCAAAGTAGTTACCAGAAGTGGAGATTTCAGGTCCAGAGAGTACAAATCAAGATCAAGATTTTGTTTCAACCAACCAGTTTAGTACTGGTTGGTTGATTTAGTACTCTGACTCTTTATAGTCAACTAGTTGGTTGAAACTAAATCTTGGTCTGGATTTGTACTCTCTGGACCTGAAATCTCCACCTCTGGTAAATAATATTGGTCACAAACGTTGAATTCTTTTGTTGTTTTCTGGTTAGGTTTTGAAAGCTTTCTTTATTTCTGGGACCCTGCTGCTTGTGTTGGGCGTGTATGGAGTCGATGACAAGGTGGGGCAAAGCAACAGGAAGCAGGAACGTTCGTCACGGAGCAAAGATCGAAAGATGGCGGGCGTGCTAGACAGGGCGCCGAGGAGGACCATGGATGCTGTGAAGCTGGTGTTTGACACAGACGCCACGTTCCCCCAGCCAGTTCCATATGACCCGTCTCAGAGTTCCATATCACCATGGAATTACAGGTGGGGGCGTTGTAATGAACTCCAGTGCAAGAGCATCCATGCAATGTAACGAAACCCTCTGTATTCAGCGTCTGTGAAGAGCAGTACTGGTGCCCTTCCTGCAGCATAAAATATTAATAATTAATAATCTATCAAGCAAATGTGTATTTATAATAAGCAATATTGTATTGGAAAATAGAATAGTGCAAAGTATTACAGCGAGGGCTCTCAATGTTCCTTCTTGAAAATTTTCTGTGCACAATTACTCATGTCAATGTGCAAATGACTTGTTTAGTACCTAATTAAATTTCCCATTTATTTCTATTTTTTTTTAATTCACCACAATATTGGTAAGCATATCCAAAATTATACCAACAAAACATATTTTAAGTCAAAATGTACCTGTGAAGTAGATAAAAATGTACAAATGATCCTGCTGATTTTTTTTTTTCGTCAGGACCAGTCCCCAGTTTATGGGCAATAAGGTTTAACTCTGATGACCTTATAGCGTATTAACAATGGCACCCGCTCCCTTTTGTCCTCTGCAGCTCCATCACAGATGATAACCTGATTCCTCCAGTCATCCCCCAAGCTTATTGCCTGAAAGAGGGCTGTCTGGATGCCGACGGAGTGGAGGACATGAACTTGATCTCCAAACCCATCCTCCTCCAGATCATGGTCCTGAGGAGAGTGAACCAGAAGAACCGCATTGTCCTCAAGATGGAAAAAAAGATGGTCAGCGTCGGCTGCACCTGCGTCCGCCCATTTGTCCTGTCTCAAGATTAATCTGCCATGAGCCATTATAAGGCAGTGAGAGCACTGTGCAGAAATTTTATTTATTTAAACTATTGAAAATTTATTTATATTCATTTAATTTATTGTCATGTATACTGTTGAAAGTATTCATTCCATTTCAAGGATATTTATTATCAGTTACTATTGCTGTAGTATTTACAGTATATAGTATTTGGATTTAATATAAATAAAAATCTTTCCACTGGTACTGTGAATTAGCTGAATTTTGCTTTTTTATCCATATATTTCACTTTATGCGGCTAAACAACAGTAACAAAGACAGTCTACTCTTAGCAGTTTTATAAAAGTGAATAATTAGAGTGTGATGTATAAATATTTACTCTTTGTTTGAAAAGCAAATAAAAAAATCTTAATATTTCATTCTTAATATTGGTTGTGTTGAGGAAACCTGCCTCCCGGTCAGAGTATATGTTAGTGAAGTATTCTTGCCCTCGGTGGTGTTTGCCAACCTCAGCAAATAGTGGGAAGGGAAATGTTTCAGCTAGAGTCCAATGGCTGCCCTTTAAAATCCTTGCCTGGCGCTGCATCAGGATGACTCCGCTGCCTTTGGAATGATGATGGATTCAACCTGTCCCTGAATTTCATTTCTTGACATGTCAAGTTCAGGCCTGACCTGAATCCAGCCTTATGGCTCCAATAAAATGCATTTCCCTATTCTATGTATGAAAGCAACACTAGACGAAACAAACAAAACAGTTAATGTAGGATATGTACCTCTCTGACTTGAATTGAAAGATGTGTTGATATATTGGAAATTGTACTTTTAACCCTCCTGTGCAAAGCAGGAAGCCACTGAGGGATTGGAATTGGACCAATAAACATGCAAGATTTAAGCAATGAGCCTTCAATGCAACTGATTGGCCTAGATACACATAAGCAAAACATTAATACTAAATCATGTATGCAGACTGTGATCTTTCACCTGCTTATTTCAAAGGGCTGCAGAGTGGGAGTCTTTTGCAGCTTTTTTCCAAATGATGAGAATTAAACAACCATGAGTAAGCAGTACAGATTTTACAAGAGAAACACTCACTCCTTCACACTAGAAACTCTTATAAAAAAAAAATAATGGCTCTATTTATAACATTGGCATACTGGCATATTATTTTGAGTATTTTAGTAGCAGTACGTTTGCAAGGGCAGTTACTCTCAGCCACAAGCAATATTAAGGCTGTAGCTACAAAATATATTTCATGATTTTTTTTTTTTAGTAATTATGAATATGCAGAATATCCAGGCATGTTGCCTGGTGTGCATCTGTGCAGTCGTTCCTTCTTTTGTTCCTTATCATATATATATATATATATATATATATATATATATATATATATATATATATATATACACAGTACAGGCCAAAAGTTTGGACACACCTTCTCATTCAATGTGTTTTCTTTATTTTCATGACCATTTACATTGGTAGATTCTCACTGAAGGCATCAAAACTATGAATGAACACATGTGGAGTTATGTACTTAACAAAAAAGGTGAAATAACTGAAAACATGTTTTATATTCTAGTTTCTTCAAAATAGCCACCCTTTGCTCTGATTACTGCTTTGCACACTCTTGGCATTCTCTCGATGAGCTTCAAGAGGTAGTCACCTGCAATGGTTTTCACTTCACAGGTGTGCCTTATCAGGGTTAATTAGTGGAATTTCTTGCTTTATCAATGGGGTTTGCGTTTAGTTGGACGATCATTTATTTTTCAACAGGACAATGACCCCAAACACACCTCCAGGCTGTGTAAGGGCTATTTGACCAAGAAGGAGAGTGATGGAGTGCTGCGGCAGATGACCTGGCCTCCACAGTCACCGGACCTGAACCCAATCGAGATGGTTTGGGGTGAGCTGGACTGCAGAGTGAAGGCAAAGGGGCCAACAACTGCTAAACACCTCTGGGAACTCCTTCAAGACTGTTGGAAAACCATTTCAGGTGACTACCTCTTGGAGCTCATCGAGAGAATGCCAAGAGTGTGCAAAGCAGTAATCAGAGCAAAGGGTGGCTATTTTGAAGAAACTAGAATATAAAACATGTTTTCAGTTAATTCACCTTTTTTGTTAAGTACATAACTCCACATGTTTTCATTCATAGTTTTGATGCCTTCAGTGAGAATCTACCAATGGTCATGAAAATAAAGAAAACACATTGAATGAGAAGGTGTGTCCAAACTTTTGGCCTGTACTGTATATATACAGTATATGTATTTTTTAGTTGTTAGGTTGGTTCTGTTCTACATCTGTAAATGTGTAATAATAATGTAATAATGGTGAACAAAACTGCAAGGACAAACTGGAATTGTCAAGAAAAGCGTTTACTGACCATGCCAAAGAGAAACAGTTTAGCCTCAAACATTACACACACAAGTAGTAAGCAGAGGTTCCATGATTTCCCAGAAAGTATTGTCACAATCATTTGTTTTTTTATTTCAAAGTACAGTACCAGCATTCCCTCCTTTCATCATTTCTGGGAAACATCCATCAATCACAGAAGACAAACGGAAGGGACGACAACATGCCAAAACAAAGTGCACTGCGGATTGTCATAGAGGCTGGATAGTCTGTCTGCTTAACCATACCGGCTGACCATAACCAGTTAACCATACCAGTTAACAGTGGGTCGAGCCTTTCCAACTGGTCCTAGCTTTGTCAGTGTGTTAATGGCTCTGTGCTTTTCAGTTGTGCCCGAAATATCCTAATTAACCTGAGCCCCGTACTGTACCTACCTACTCTGTCTACCTCACACCAATTACAGAGTCATGCAGTATTCTCTTTACAAACATGACATACCTATCAGGCTCTGGAGAATCAATGAGCAGTCTATAGTCACAGTCCTATTTAGTTTGACTAACTCTACATATTCTTTGTTTTTTTTTTTTTAATTATAGCCTTTTCTATTTACATAGGTGTGCAAATAAAGTCACATAGCTGAAAAAATTTGACGCCTGCTTGAGAATGTTACATTGGACTGAGGTTATACTGATCAATATAGCTTTCTAAAATTTATGCCAGTCTGAATGTGTTATATTGACTATTACACATCTTAAAGGCTGCATTGTAATCAACATGGTTTATCATAGTTAACACAAGTTTGTTTCATTAACTGGCTGCAGTTATGAATGGATAATCAGCTACATTAGGGTACAGTGTGCAGAATTAAACTACATCACACTGGCCATTACCTGGCAGGGGGCGTGAGAGTGCATAATGACTGAAGAGATTAAGAAATATGTGCTGGAAAATGCTGCTTTCAAAGTCAGCTAGTAAACAGCAATGGATGCTAGGTCACCTCTCTCAGTCCGCGTCATGATCACACTGAGAAACCAAAATCACGAGCGCAACCTAGAAATTCACCCTTCAGCTGCGGTGGAAACCGTCTTGACAACCCCCCCCCCCCACAGTGCACCTTGCATTGCCATCCAGACGGGAGCTTCCAGGACAGTGTTTTGTTATCACCATGAATTGCTCAAGAGTATATTTGAAACTTTTTCAAAGAAACCATATCCTGCTAACTCCTGGGGTTATTCTTTTATTTATTTTTTGTTTCATGTCAGTCTTTCATTTTCTTCATCTTTCCCTTTCCTGAGCTAGCGGAAAAAAGGTCTGTCTCATCCACCGTCTACCGGCAGGCTTCCTCCTTCAGCTCCTTGTTTTTCCTCACCTCCTCCGCATGCTTGTCCTGAATGAAATGGTGGAGAAACACAACCACTGAAGATAAATGAGAAGTAAAGGATAATAGGAAAGGAGCAATGGGGAGAGACATAAAGAGACTCTGGAGTACTGTATGGTAACACGGGGGTACCGGGGGTACCTTTTCTTGCAGACGTTCCAGCATAGCTGCCAGAAGGGCCTCCCGATTCTCCTTGTTGGCCTCCATCTTTTGCTCCAGCTTTTCCTTGGCCATCTTGATGAAGTTGTTGTTCTCCTCAATGGCTTTTTGGATCACCTCACGTTCATGCTCCCTCTTTTCCGCTAGGTGCTTCAGCAGTTCTGCCTCCTGACACTAGAGGGAGACAGAAATTCAGGGTAAACAAAAAAAATCAAACCGTTTCTGCTGATTGTTATCTGCATATAAAATCGAGCAATTTGCATGTAAGATTAAAATTGCTTTATGTTGCCCAGGGGAAATTATTTTGTAAAATCTCATTCAATAAATCACTTCTTACACAAAATATATAATATATAATGATATATTAAATAGCTAACCAACAAATAACTTCCCAGATGTTTCAAGGTAGTAACATACTTCATTGTAAGTACATTTATAAGACTTCTTTTGGAATTGCCTTATGTGATCAGAGTTCATATGAGAATATTATTAAATCTATTTAATCTAATAGCTGTACATTTGCAATTTTTTATTTCATCAGAAGAAAGACCCTCATTACAGAAAACAAGCAGAAGTGGGTGAGACTGCTGTGTAAAGCAAAGTCCAAGAGAGAGCATTCAGAGATGCTGGACATTGAGCTAATCCCTGAGCTCTGTGGTGATGTCATCACCCTAGGAGGAGGAAGTAAGGAGCATGCACTGATTACACGTCATGACAAACCACATCAGGGATGACACCCAGGTGCAGCCATGCAACAGGTGATACCTCAGCACCACACTAATCCAAACGGACCAACATGAGTTTCTTTTCCCAGTGACTGGTGTGCCAATCCTGCCACCAACCCCCAAATTTTTCCTGTAAGTTGGAGGACCTGCTTGTAGGGGTAGAGGTAGATTAGCCTCATACCCTGGATGAAGCAATTGCTGGTTAAGGGCCTTGTTCGAGGGCCCGACAGAGTAGGATCTCTGCTGGCATTCATAGGATTCAAACCAGCAACCTTCTGATTGCTGGTACAGATCCCTAACCTCAGAGCCACCACTCTGCCCACCAAAGCCCTACTTCATCTGGCCAAATGATATACAACATGCATGTAGACATGAATGTAATGCAGTGTCCAAAGGGTATTTGTGATACAGTGGCTAAGAAAATGTATATATTTCACATTTGAAGTCCATGTCAGAAAACTTCTTTTGAATCTTTGAGTGCCAGTTGTTTCTACATTTCCAACTGTCAGAAACATACGTTTTGTGGAAAGCAGACTCTATAGCTAAAAAAAGCAGGATTGATATCTTATGATAGGAAGGTTTTTTTCTGCTTGTTTCCCTCATTCTTCACCTTTCGTCTCTCCTCTGCTGCCTCCAGCTTCTTCTGGATCTCCTCCAGAGATGGGTCCCGGCGGTGGGGCATGGAGGTATTAAACTCTGGCACACCGTCGAAGGACGGGGGCTTGAGGATGACTTCGAAGGCCTGTCCGGACGCCCGCTTGTTTAGCTCGATGACCTCCACATCTTTGATTACACACCAGCTGAGGTCCACAGCATCTAGAAGTAGGTATGTGTGAGACTTCAGAGAGTATATGGACACTGACCAACAGGAGGCAGTAGAGGCTAGTTTAATTAAACAAATCCATCCATCCATTTTCTGTAACTGCTTGTTATATTCAGGGTCTGGGGAGGGGGGGTCCGGAGCCTATGCCTGCGGCTATGGGGGCAAGGCAGGGAAAAGGATGGAGCACAAACCCTATTTATTCACACTATTTGGTAACTCCAATCAGCCTCAGCATGTTCTTGGAGTGGGGGGGGAATTGGAGAACCCAGAGGAAACCCCACAACAACACAGAGAACATGCAAGTTCCACACACATGTAGTCATGGCAGAGACTTGAACCCTCATCCCAGCAGTGTATGGCAATAGTGCGAACCGCTGCACCCCCCACAGCAAGGTACATTACCCATGGAATTAGCAATTGCATGACCTGCTGTGTTTTTCTTCCTGCTGATTCTTACCTTCAGCTTTATATGAGGGTTTATCCAGGACGTCGGGACGCAGACAGGAGCACAGGATGGAGACCAGGGGAAGCTCCTTCATCTTCTCTCTGTAGGCTTTGGGAAATCATGCATCTGTTTAGCAACATGTTTTTTACAAGTGAAAAATAGGTAAGTATTCAGAATTACAATGACAGGGTAAAAGTAATAATGGTGATTTAAGCATTAAGGACCATCTCTGAAATACAGGTAATAAATATCACTTTTCCTATGTCCTCTGCCTACCTGCAAGGGTCATTCTGGCACTCTCACTAAACATCTGACGTCAGGAAGAGCTGCAAGATTGGACCTGAAGAGAAGGAGGAATTCAAAAAGGTTTGCTATGAACAGATGAGTCTGTACTAGGAATTTACACAATTTAAATATAAATTATTATTATTAACAACGACTACAGCAACAAAACAAGAAGAACAACAATATTAATTATTACATATTTGAATAACCAGCAATTTATATACTGTAGGATGAGTGGACTTAGAGATCAAATATGTTTTAAATCAAACAAGAACAATACTTTAAATGGACCTGATAAATTCGTGGCCTGGTTTTGATGGGCCATTTGTGGTGTGTAATTTGATTTGCAAATGGATCAGTTACCTCTTACATTAATTACTTGTGTCCAAAGACAAATGCTGATGCGATCTATTTCAACTTGATAGTTGCTTTGAGTCAATATAGTGTCACAGTTTTACGGCTGTAATAATTTTCAGTGCAGAAGATATTGAGGAATTTGGAGAACTTATTTGTCTTGTCTGAGTTAACAGTACCATGCAGGGGGGGGGGGGGGGACGACGACGACGACACACACACTCACCATAGGTCTCCTGTTTCATAGAAACATCTTACATCTTACTCACTAACTAAACACAATGCAGGATGCAACAAGTTCACAGGAAAGGTGTTCATGTGCATTGATGAAAGTTTTTGATCATTCCCTCAGGTCAGTATCAGCATTTATTTCAGAATATTGATTTCTGGGGTGTGAGGTGAAAATGAGATTCAGACTCTTTGTCTCTGCTGATACTGAGGTCATGAGCTGGTGTAGATTTAGAGTAAAATGTGTAGCCTATTCCCCAGGCTCTTCTAATCAAACTTCCTAACAGTTAAATTCAGGAAACTTATGGGAGATGCAAAACGACAAATTGGCGCCCATTGGCTCTGATTTATGACTATCTCTTAGCTCACCCAGACTTATGTTGAAGGCATATGGTGGGAAGCTTGCAAACATGTGATTATTCCAACATCCCCTTTCATCTGATCATGCAGAGAGACAGCAAGACACATTGTCCCAGTTTTTCTATTGTCCCAGATCTCAGGCTATGGTGTAACAGCAATAATCTTGAGGAAAAAACTGTGTAATATAATAATAATAATAATAATAATAATAATAATACATATGTTATACACCATTATATATTAATTATACTAAATGACTGCTGCCATTTCTGAAAGGGTCAATGCTGTCAGCTTTGTAATATATTTTGAGGTATATGGCTTAGATGAGTAGAGGCTCACATGACAGGGATACATTGTGATAAATCTGAGTTGCGGTGAGTGTATATGCTGCTGGAACACCATTGGGTACAAATGCTCCTCCTGCATTCGTCTCAATGCAAGCAGCCCTACTCACTGGTCTACAGCCTTCATTACAGCCTGTTAGAAAATCTAAACAAAAGGAGCCGCTTTCCCTACGTACCCCCCGGTATACATCCAACCGTGTGGCGATACTGTATGATGTCACTATGCGCTAATACAGACCTTTTTAAGTACTGGTAAAATTGGACTAAACACCAGAAAAAGAACACGATTGATTAAAATTAATATATAAATATTAATTCATTATTTCCTTAGTTTTGGAATTATTTGTTACAAGAGCTAGGATTTTACTGTGCAGCAGCTGTGAGACCATCTGGGTCTAACTGATTTATTTTGAATAATTTAGGAGCATAAGAAAGGAGCAACACACATCCCGACTCTGCCGTCATGCTAATTCCCCCCCCAGCACCAGCCCACTCCAACCCCGACCCCCCCTCTGGCGTCTTACTGCCCTCTGATTTTTCACCACACAAATACTTCAAGCACAGACAAAAACTGGACAGACTTTTCTTCAAAATATGGCCTTAAGATATGTATAAATCTCTAGTTCTTTTTCTTCACACTCTGGACAGATTTAGACATTTCATTACTGGATGAATAATGCTCTGTCTCAATGAAATGTCCACCACAGTATATTCTCATTCATATGATATATTCAGGTACAGTAGCATTCTTCAATATCAAAGGCAAACAAATTACATCTACCAATGGAATGTAACTGGCAAATGACAACTGGAAAAGGGGATTTGCCTGTTCCCGCTGACCCTTTAGCCGACAGATTTTTTTATTCAGGGGAGCTAACTGTAATTCTTGCATGTGCACGCCCCAGTCTGCCTCTGACTTAATGTCATGTCCTGGCAGGACGCCGTGATTGGGATCACAGCTTGACCTGTGCTCGAAAGCCACTATTGAAGTGCGTATTCGAAAGGTGGCGAATTTTCACAAAACACGAAACTCTGGAGGATGCTGGTCTGCAATAAAAACGTCAGGTAATTCTCCCACACAAATGACAACCCGTTCAGCTCTTCTCCATTATCGTTGTTAAGCTATAACTGGGTCAAATTTTAGACCTAAGAGCCTAGAGGTCATGAGCTTGTAAACATATTATGCCATATGGCCCAAAATGCACACGGTGCCCCAAGTGATGTGTTACTCAACATCCTGTAGGACGTTAAGACCTCCAAGCTTGGCCAAACGGCACCTCGCGGGCAGATCGCAGGCACATCCGATGGCAAATCGTGACGCTGTTTGGAACACTGCGGCGAGATCCTCACTGCTCTCTAGCCAGCAATCTCGGCCTCTTTGTGCTGAACGGAGCCCCAGGGGAGAGCCATGGCAAGCAAGCATCGACGCCCCCCCCCCCCCCCCCCGCCACACCTTCCACGGAGCCACCCAAGGCTCAGATCAATACACGCATCCTGCAAAGCCAGCCCTTCATTTGTCTCCTGTCAGCCGAACGGAAGCAACTAATTCATTCCTTGGCGACAGGGCTTGTTCCATGGAATCCCTGCATTAAGACTTTTCAGCATTAGCGGCTCTGTCATAACTTACTAGCCAAATGGCCGGGCCCTGTTTACCAACACGTCGTCTAACGCCGAACGTCCTTCACAGAACGGGATCACATGCTGTGTTCGCCTTCGGATATCCAGTTACGCACAGCGCAATATAATAACGTTTCTTATTCAGGAAGTACGCCGTGTCACCTTGTACAGAAATGTCACTCACCCCAGTTATATACACGCTGCCATGATATTGGAATGCATTGAGTAGGCATTACCTGCAGTGTCTTTTCTGACATAAATGGAGTAAAAGCAAAACACACAAGTACTGGCCCCTTTGGTGGGACACCACTTAAACGTAACTTGCCTGCCGTTTAACCTCCGTCTAGAATGCAATATCTATGGCTATCGCAAGCTGTAGAAAAGATGCTGTTTTGCAAGAATGCATGGAATTGCTGTCAAATGAATAAAGACACTGTTCCTCTCTCCCTCTCTGAAATGTCAGTTAGAATAAATAATTTATTAATATCATGGGAGAATAATGCCGCTTCCCCACCCAGCCTTTGCATATAGATGCTGACTTACCCCCTCCTAGGTGACAGTCCTCAGCTCCTTGCTTTTGCTCTCGTTCTCTGTCTCTTGCTGCTCGGATACAGAGCTACCCAGCATCAGCACCACCACCAGTCCCACCGCATGACATCATCCCCGAGTCCTGCCATTGGACGAGGAGGATGCCGACTCCTGATGGGCCTGCAGCCACCCTTTACAAAATGAGTTGAAAAGGATTTGCCTGTTAACTCTTACTTGTCCTCTGCAGAGTTATTTAAGAGAATGAGAAAAGGTTTGTACATTAGCAATAGCAAGCTACATGTTCATATCTAGGGTTACATAAAATGGCTGCACAAAGGGACCATCTGAAATATTACTGCACATTGTATTTTTTCATAAAATAACAAATAACATAGATATTAAAGCTATACAGTGCAAAATATAAGGTATGCAATGCTTAAAAACTATTTACTGAGATAAGAGCATGGTTTGTTCCAGCTTGTAAAAGTCATCAAATTTATTAGAGGGGTGTCTGTAAGATTATGATACAGGTTTTTCACAACCAGTGTGTCCCTTCAGATCCATATAAATGTGAAATGGTTGATAGCTGGGTGATTAGACTGCATGCCTGTTATGCTGAACAGTCTCTGAATAGTCCTTTACAGCTGCCCATCTGTTCTCCTGGTTCTCTTCCAGTGTCTCCAGCTTTGTTATACACATACCGTCATAACAACGTCCAGCAAATCTGCAATCTGGATCTAGTCTTTAACAGCAAGTCGACAGCCAAAGCAATAACTTTTTTATGGATTTTAGTTTTTTTTTTTTTTGATCATCCAAAAATATATTACTGTGACAAATGAAAACAAAATGTAAATGTATTGTTCATGTCATGCTAATTGCCACCACAAAGCATCTCCCCTGCTTGAATGCATTCAGCATATACCCCACCCTACTGTATCTATCCTGTATCCTGAACAGTAGGCTTTCAATGCTCTCACAATTCATATATGCTTATCGGATCACACTTCAAAAAATAAAAATAAATGAGATTCACAAACTATATATATAGATGTGTGTGTGTGTGTATATGCCGACTCCTGTTGTGTAAGTATCACACAAAATAATGATTCTAGTTGAATCGTGATATTACTGGAATTTCTCATTTTTGTTATCTTATTATACATGCATAATTTTTATATGCATGAGATTATGGTTTAAGAAAACAATGTGTATGTCCTTCTTCAACGGACCTCAGAGCACACACTGCTTAACTGCTTTTCTGAAAGATGTAAGTAACCATGGTTACCGGCACCACCTGTCCACAGTGGTTTAATCATGAAGTGCCCAGGCCAGACATAAAGCTGCTGGCGAAATGACATTGATTCTGCCGTTTCTGCTAGATCATGTCCCAGTTGAAGCATCAAGGCTCAAACCTAAGAATGTAGCCCGTTCTGTGTAGGTGTTAGAGGGATGTGCCTGGGTTTGACAAATGAATGTCAGAGGTATGTTTGGTTACAAGGCATGTGGAAAATTTAAATCACCCAGGAATGTATGCACTACTGCAAGATATGCTTACTGACCACCTAATGAGGGGTACGAAGGACACAGAAACCCTGGACGGTAACTGGGGTCAAGGGTCACTTCTGCTGGAACATTCTTAAGGTATACCGTAACAGCTTGTGCCACAGACAGGAGTGAAAATTTGAACTAGCTGAACTAGCTGTATCTGATCAATTTTTGCCTTACTTTTCTCAGAGATCCTGGTAGAACCAGGGTAAATATTTCTATATCTAAAAATATCTGCT
Organism: Paramormyrops kingsleyae; assembly: GCF_048594095.1. Taxonomy (NCBI): domain Eukaryota; kingdom Metazoa; phylum Chordata; class Actinopteri; order Osteoglossiformes; family Mormyridae; genus Paramormyrops; species Paramormyrops kingsleyae. The sequence continues at coordinate 22,742,040 of NC_132815.1, forward strand.
TCATTTTCAGTACTCAACCCCTTCTAACAGTAGCAGTTACCCCTTCTACTTACCCTTTGATTTCTTGCTCGAGATGTAAATAGCAAGGATGTACATATGCAATGTGAATATGTGTAAGTATGCAATAAATGGGGGAGGTACACATTATAAAACAAGTGTAAACTGCCCCCCCTAGAATTAGCACATCTTTCATAGATAGGACTGAAAGTGTTGTGACGAGTATTTGTCAGAAATTAACACTTAGCATTATGTGCAGAGATTAGGGCATAGAATTACGCTTCGGAGTACAGAACCTAGCATTATGTCAGAGACCTTAGAGTATAGCACCTAGCATTACAGTACAGCACCTAGATTTATGTCAGAGACCTTAGAGTATAGCAGTTAGCATTACACCAGAGACCTTGGGGTACAGCACTTAGCATTTTGTCAGAGACCTTAGAGTATAGCACCCAGCATTAGAGTACAGCACTTAGCATTATGTTAGAGACCTTAGAGCAGGGGTCACCAACATGGTTGCCAGGGTGCCCCCAAGGACCACATGAGTTGCCCGCGGACCTGTTCTAAAAATAGCACAACTCACCAGTGAGCAGCATATAAAATGTAATTTTATCCTGTTGCTATTCTTCTTTAATCATATTTGCATTTATATAGATTTCAAAATGACAATATCTAAAAAAAGCATTTAAAACATATTTGTTATACATGAAGATTAGATAAGTTTAGGAGGGCATTTCAAACTGGTAGCCCTTCGTATGGCTCAGTACCTGTGAAATAGCTCTCAGTTTCAAAAAGGTTGGTGACCCCTGCACTAGAGTACATCAGTTAGCATTTTGTCAGAGACCTTAGAGCATAGCCCCCAGCGTTAGGGGTCTGATGAGCCACACCTGTTCTAAGGTAAATACCAGGAACAGGTGCACGTGGCTCATCAGAAGCCAAGTGGGTATAGCAGTATACCCACCTTTGAGTATAGCAGTTAGTATTATGTCAGAGACTGTAGATTATAGCAGTTACCATTATGCCAGAGACCTTATTGTACAACAGTTAGCATTATGTCATATACTTTGCAGTATAGCAGTTAGCATTATGTCAGAAACCTTATAGTTCAACAGTTAGCATTATGTCAGAGACATTAGAGTACAGCAGTTAGCATTATGTCAGAGACTTTAGAGTATAGCAGTTAGCATTATGTCAGAGACTTTAGAGTATAGCAGTTAGCATTATGTCAGAAACCTTATAGTACAACAGTTAGCATTATGTCAGAGACATTAGAGTACAGCAGTTAGCATTATGTCAGAGACTTTAGAGTATAGCAGTTAGCATTATGTCAGAAACCTTATAGTACAACAGTTAGCATTATGTCAGAGACCTTACAGTACAACAGTTAGCATTATGTCAGAGACCTTACAGTACAACAGTTAGCATTATGTCAGACACCTTACGGTACATCACCTAGCATTATGTCAGAAACCTTAGCGCACAGCACCTAGCATTATATGGCAGAGATTAATGCTTAGCTTTATTTTCCAGAGTGCAGAACTTGCCATTATGTTTCAGATGTTAACGCTTAGCATTATATGTCAGAGACTGGTGTTTAGCATTGCATCTCAGTGCAGCACATGGGATGCACAGTAGAGAGGAAACTGGAAGCTCGACACTCATGACACACACAGAGCCTCTTGCCCAGTGCCGGTGAGGTCATCCAGCCGGCCAAAGAGGGATGAGGGCAGAATGCCTCCCACGCCTTCAGAGCAGCAGGGCATGGAGCAATGGTGGGGGCGCAGAGGAGGGGGATCTGGGCGGGGGGGGGGGAAAGGGATGGTGAGCAGATGGAGAATTCAAGCATTTGTTGGGGGGGGGGGGTTAAAAGGGGTGGTGTCTGCTTTCATTGTCATTGTCTCCCACCTTTTCTGCTCACATGCCACTGACTCAAACACAACATGAGCCCTTTACTGGTACCGTGGATGATATCAAGGACACAAATATGCTGCCTGACACGCTTACCTAGCAGAAGATGGGAAAGAAAGAGAAAGAAGAGATGTCTCATCGCTGAGAGCCACCCTCTAATGATGTCATCTCCAGCCAATTGAAAATCAGTTCACGGGATTCTGGCTGGTTTCCTTAGCTCTGTGCGGTATCGCTATCTGAATTTCTCGCAGCATCTAATTTTATGACATGAGCGAAGTAAAAGAACATTGCAGTTCAGATCTACTAGAGTAATTTCAGTAGTTTAAGGCTCACATCCAAATGATCTCATATGGCCTTTGTGCTCACAGTGATACTGAGCCGAATACTAAATTCGCCAGTGCTAATAATCTGTCCAATACAAACACAGTGTAGCCTGAAGGCATCTTCAGGTATAAACAAGGCAGGACCTATTAAGTCTGACATCATCCTTTGTCTGTTTCATGGTGATATCACCCTTATATTGATCTCCAAGCTAATGGCACAGAGCGCATTGCACAAATTCTTGTTTCCTTTATCTTTTCAAAAGTCTTTGGCCCTCATTTCTTCAAGGGTGGTTTCTGAAAGGAAATCCAGACTTACTTTCTGTTTCATCTAACAAGCACTGCTGTCGCAGACTTCATCAGGAAGTGAACAAATGACTGAGTACCCAAAATTAGACCACGCATTTTCCGAATCCCTAAAAGCATATGAGTGACAAACTGACATGCAAGGAGTGCAAGTATGAACTCCGGCAAACAGTCAAAGGCATGAAACAAGCTGGAACTGTAGTTCAGCAGTACCTGCGAGGCACGTTGGGTGTGGCAGGGTAATCAGACACTTAAAGCTTACAAACCCCAGTCGCAACCAGTTACGGCCACCAGAATGTCCCTCCCAGATGCTGAATGCTTATTACGGCCGGTTTGAGCTTGCCACTGAAGATCCCCCAGAGCCATCTCCTGCAGCACTGCATGACTTCAGTCTCTGAGGATTGTCTCTGTGGATGAGGTGATGGGGTCTTTCAAACAAGTCAACATCTGCAAGGCAGCTGGACCAGACAGAGTTTCAGCCGGTGTTTTTAAAACCTACAGCAACCAATCAGCAACTGTTTTCAGTGACATTTTAATCTCTCTCTGGGTAACTCAACAGTCCCCACCTTCTTTGAAAACACCACCATTATCCTGTCCCAAACTCAAGTGAACTGCACTAATGACTAACATGCAGCGGCACTTCCTCCCGTTGCAGTGAAGTGCTTTTATAGGCTGGTGCTGGAACATATTACAGACATCATCCTGGACAGTCTACACCTCCTTCAGCTTGCCTGCCACCACATGACGTCCATTGAGGATGCCATATCCCTTACATTCTGCACCACTCTGGACAAGGGAAACTATTAAGCTTGGCTATTATTTGTGGATTTAACACCGTCAAACTATCCAAACTGACTACCAAGCTAACAGCAAACTGGAAGCCTGGTCCTCAGCACCAGCACTCCACAGGGTCGTGTGCGGCACACTCACAGTTGTGTTTCCATACACAGTTCCAACTCCATTATCACGCTGACTTTAGACACCATCATTAACACCTACGACATGACCTACAGGGGAGAGGTGAGGATCCTGGCAGACTGTTGACAGGAAAACAACATCTCTCTGAATGTCAGCCAGAGTAAGGAGCTGGGTGTTGACTGCAGTGAGCAGAAAGCGGTTCACATCCCCATAGTGATTGTTGGGGAAGCTGAAGACAGCATCAGTAATGGCCACAAGACACTCTAGCTGCTGTCGAGAAGGCCAACCAGCAGTTTCACTATCTCAGGCATCTAAGGAGGCTTCGGTTGGCAGCTGCAGTCCTCACAAATTTCTACAGGTGTGCTGTGGAGACCACTCTCCCAGGCTGCATGATACTCTGGTAGGACAGCTACTCAGCTCAGGATCGCAAGCACTGCAGGAAGCAGTGAAAGCAGCACTGGGCATCACAGGAACACCATTCTCAGCAGCTTAGCACATTCACACCACACACTGCCTCGGAAAAGCAGATCACTGACATCTTGACAGACTCTAGTCATCCTGCACAGGCGCTTTTCATTCTTTCTGTTTACTAATACTGCAACATTGTTACATAATCTGACTACTGCTGCAGTCACCCGCCGCTTTATCTCACCTCCTGTTGTGGAGCTGCACAACTTCTAGGTTTGCACTTAGTGCCCACTGTCTACTGTGCTGTTGTTTGGACACGTGGCATTAAAACCTGTGAATCCCTTGAATCCCATGTGCAAAATACAAAATGGGAGAATACATAATCTAAGAGTTTGAATTATATGATAGTTATATATAATAGTTAATGATATGTTAGGGGCGGCATAGTGCAGTAGTACTTAGCACTGTTGCCTCACACCTCTGGGCCCAAAAACATACTGAGGTTAATTGGAGGTTAATTGCCCATAGGTGTGAGTGAGCCCTGCCAAGGGTTGGCGCCTCATCCATCCTGTTGTTCCCTGCCTTGCACCCATAGGCTCTGAACCCCAGTGACCCTGAATAGGAAAAGCGGTTACAGAAAATGGATGGATGATATTTTTAAGATTTCTGATACCTTGCATATGATGTGCTAAACTAAATGTTAATTTATTGATAGTAAAGCTAAGTTTGCCAACTGCTGTCAAGCTTTGTGTTCCTGCCGTGGGTGTGGACACAACTCCTACTTACTGTTGTAAAAGAGTCCTTCATCCAGCACTGAAAATTATATTCAGCCAACTGAGTGGATGACGTCAGCTTAATGGATTCCTGTCCATAATATCATTAAAGCCTAATTCTACTTTTACATCACAGTTAAACTGCACCTCTGACTCAATCAGCAAGAGCATGTTATCCCATGGTTCTGGAAAACGGAGACTGAACAATTTGAAAAGCTTATGGTTTTGGGGGTTTTAAAATCGACTGGATCCAGGAGGGGAAGCAATTTACAGAGGAACAATTTGATATGGCTTCTCTTACCCTGACGGGGCATTTGATTATCACACGGATCTTTGCTGTATTGGAGGAATCCTTTGGGTAACAGGCTTCTTTGTAAATATTGACTTTCTGGTCCAGTAGGGAACACATTGATTTTCTGGTCAGACGGCTTCTCAGTCGCATTCCCAGGATATCTGCCTTTAACTTGTGGGTAAAGGGCATCAACGCTGGCCAGGGACATGGGGGTGGTGGCGATGGCACCATCAGCTGATGGTTACGGTTTGAAACCCATCAAATGGCCCCCATCGTGTTAGCTCTCCTGCTGGGAGACTTTGACATACTGAAAGAGCATGTGGTCACCAAGCATATTCGCTAAGCAAATTAAGTTCAACTATAATAATTATCTAATAAGTACAATTCTTTCAGTCATTATTATGTGTCATTAGAGCAGAATTTGAATCAAATTCAAATACAAGATTTCAGGAAACTCCTGTAAAAATTCAAGATTTTATTCATATTTACTTCTGTTTTCCATATTTCATAATATGAATGATATTCATTTAACATAATGACTGAGCTAACAATTAATAATGAATGACAGTGGTCTTAAGTGCCGAAATCTATTACCCCGTGTCCTCTGCAGGTTGACAGTATGCATGCGGGTATGGCTAAGGAGTGACTGAGTGGTCTCTGAGGCTAAATATGCCAAGAGATCAATCGAGAATTTCACACTTTAGTTACACATGGCAGAATCCTACTGACACAATCCCATGTGCTGAATAATTCAGGGGGGGCTGTTTGCAAACCCCTCCCCCGGGGACAGGCAAGGACAACAGATGTGAAGCGGTTCAGCCTGTACGCATTTCCCCTAGCCAGTACATATTAGCAAATCGTGCTGGATCGCAGACGACGCACTGACAGATTGCCGCCATGTCAGCGCACTGCATGGGAACTCGCGCCAAAGCACTGCGCTGTCAGATGAAATGCGGCGGAGAGGGCGTGCAGAGAGGCACGTACGGATTCAGAGGCACGCTGGTGAGACAGGAAGCTAGCAGAGAATCAGGCGGACTGACAGCACTGCCTTACAGTAGGTGAAGCAGCTGTATTGTAATTGGTGCTATCGAACTGGCACAGTTAGTCTGCAGCAGTGCTTGTTCACACAAGATAATTTCCACGCTCGACTTGCTGAATGCATTTCTCTCACCTGCAGAAATCACAAGAAAATGGCGTAGAGTCTGTCACACTTGTGCCATACAAAATTGCTGCCAGCTTCCTGGATTTTTCCACCCTCTTCCCTGCTGGTCCACTGAAATACTTGCACAGTACCTGCCAAGCAAAATTCTAAACATCCATTATTGAGACAAGGACTAACATCCTTTCCTGAGAGTTTTTTTAATAAACCAATCAGGAACTTATTTTACTCCATTAGAGCTTGCCAGAATGAACCATACACCCACTGCAAGTGCATTACAAACCTGCACCTTCAGACAGAGAAGCTGTATTCTGGGCTGAGTTCCTGTGACACCAGGATTCACAGATATAGGTCACTCATCCATCCATCCATTTTCTGAAACCACTTAATCCCAACTGGGGTCGCAGGGGGGACCAGAGCCTATCCCGGGTACAATGGGCATAGGCATAAATATTTGGTAACACTTATATTAACTGCACCTTCATAATGCTTTTATATAGCATTCATAAAACGTTCAGTACACCTTCATAATGTATTAAGTATTCATAAAAAATTCATAAACATCATGCATGTATACCTTTATATCCTAACATCCCTTAACAGCTTTAATATACATTAATAACAAACATTACATGATTATACAATTATAATGTTTGTCATTATTATACAATGTTTGTTATTAATGTATATTACAGCTGTTAAGGGATGTTAGGATGTTACGGTGTACTTGCATGCTGCTTATGAATCTTCTACGAATGCATTATGAAGGTGCACTTAATGTAAAGTGTTACCAAATATGTATAGCCATGTTTATAATGCTTTATGAATGCATTACTATTTGTTATGAATATGTTAATAAATTACTAAAACATGGCCTTAAGTGGTACCATAAATCCTTCATCTAAATTATTTAGCAGATTTTAACAGAAAATCTATAATGAAGATGAAGAATGTTGTACATGGAACATGTACATGGAAGAATGTTTGCACTTTCACTTGACCAAATTTGCAGCAATATTTTGATTATTGTAATTGCATTTCTATGGATTCAGTTGATGTTGTTGAGTCAGTAGCCTGAGATTGTCTATCTGATTGGAAGCACTTGCTGCTGTGGTTTTCTTTGTATTACTATGAAGGCAGTTAGTCACAACCTAGAAAATTAATATTGAGCTCCAACAAACAATGGTGCCTTTACCAATGCTGTAAAAGAATGAAAGCGTTTATGGAAATCCACAAGGCTGCCATCTAGTGGTCATTAAATGCAGCGCTTAGTACTCAAGAGAAGAATGTCCTACGGTGCCCGTGTAAGAATAATTGAAGTAGCAAATCACACATTATTACTGTGGCCGGGCATTTCAAGGTGGCTGGAGTTAATGCTCCACCCTGGCAGCATGCATTAAAAGAGTCATAAAGGGCTGTACAAAATTGCACTCATCTGTCATATGGGTGTGGCAGACCTTATTATTCTAGTCAAGCACTCCCAAGTCCTCCATGCAAGAGAGGGGTCTTTGTCTCAGCCCAGCAGATGTACTGTAGGTGTGCCTCCAGCCTACGTCTGCTATTGACTGGCTGCTGGAAGCATACGTGCTAAAGTGGATGTGCTCAGGAAAAGCTTCAGAAGACTTCAGTGAACCATATTTTCTAGAAAACAAGTGGAATAGCTTTTCCCTTTCTTGCCCCTTCTGTTCCTCTCCAAATAAGGCTGAGGAATGGAAAGCATTATTTGCTTTCTCAATGTGTATTTTTACAACAATATCTGATCTGGCATTGCTTTGAAGAAACATGCAGTTCATTTGTCAATCGCTGTATAATATTTGTTCCACATGATCGCAGCTGTTCTGATATTTGTCCCCAATATGCAGTCATACCAGAAAACCTGAAAACTATAATTGCTATACCATCAGACAATTGCTGTACCTTATTTAGAAGAAGGTGTTTCATGTTAGATTCTTTCTCTCTGGACAGTGATTTAAAACAGATTATAGTTATTTCAACAAGAGTCATACTGTGGCACAAGCAGCTCAGACTCAGGGCTGCTTAAGCAAGTGTGTACTATGCTCCTGTGACCTTCAAACAGCTTAAAATTGCACTGCATGCCCTCTAAACAGGGTGTCGGGTGGCATAAAGGAGAGCCCCAGTCCTTACACTTGAACTGAAGTACTAAGTAAGTTTTTATTTGAAAGAAAAGCATCCTCTGGATTTTGGGCTGCTGAAATCTTGTCCCAGTTTGGGCAAGTTTAACTCCTGTGGAAATCAACTGCACTGTATAGAGTGAATAATTATAAAGCCACAGTGGGGAAAAATAAGATTTTGACTGCTTTTGACATATTGTGGGAGGCATAACAGTGCCCTTACATTTATATTTACCCAAAAGTAAATTCACAAAGTAGCATTTTCTTAAGTGGAATTTATTGGAACAAACCATTTGGCCCATTGAAAAAGGGGGAGTAAACACCCCTTCTCTAGAAGATTCACAGTGACCACGGTGAATCTGCATGAATTCCGCATCACCAGCACAGTAATGGGAAAAACCACAAGGGGAAATTTGGAACGCCACAGTATCAAATAATAATAGATCATTATATATTAATAGTCCATATAAGCCTTATTGATTTTCTTCTAAATTCTGTCCACACCATGAATATTGGCCAGGTTGTTTGCATGTAGTGCTATGGCCTGATGTCCTCATCTACGCATGTGGGAAGCTCGGGGGGGGGGGTGCGGCCGGCCCATGACTCTTCAATGTGGTCTCCTTGCATTCCACTGCACTGGGGGGCATGTGGGGGCCGCTTCCCAGCAGTCACTGTGACGTGTTGAGCTGTAGGGCATTTAAAGGGGTTCAGAGGGCCTTTTGGTGATGGGGGGGGGGGGGGAACCTGTCAAACAAACTCCTACAGGTAGGGATCCGCTGCTCAGGGTCGCAGGAGGCGAAGGTGATTAATGCTAATTGGTAATTCTTAGCTGGTCCCACTCTGAAACTTCGAGGAATATTAAATATTTATTTTTGCCATAATTTGCCAGTATTTATGGGTAATGGACAGCCAGCACAGACACTGCGACAATGGGGTATGAGTATTTGGGTAATATTTCGGCCTGCCACAATTTCGGTCTGCAGGTTTTTCGTGAGTACAGAGTGAAATGGACAAGACAGCTTTAGAAAAAGACTTGATCAAGTTTGTCTTTTTTTATGAAAGTTTGAGGGATAATGCCTCATGTAATTCCTGCCAGCCTGGAACCTGTGGGAATATCCAAGTGTAGTTTAGCATTTGCAGTCTAAAAGAAGTACAGAAATTATTGGAAAGAGGTGCCCATAAAATGTACACAAGAAAGAGCACACCGAAAAGGGAAAAAACAATCGTATTCAAGAATGTTATAAACTGATGTGACTCTGCAGTTCTTTTAAGTATCATTTTCTCAGCTCACAGCTTAAGCTATTATTGGACTGGAGAACGATGTGAAACGAAACCATGAAATGAACCTTGAAATGAAAGACACTATTCATTTTCAGAACAAAGTACCTGTGACCTGTGTTTGGCCCCCGGTGGGCTTTGCTCCTGAGTATGACCACTGTATGCCATTATCAATAAACATCTCTGCTTCTTGCTAACATTGTGCTCAGACTGAAGGAATCACATTCTGAGTGGCTGTTTTTTCTTTTTTCCCTTCCAATTTTTTTTGGCGTCATTTTTTATTAAAACACCATGGAGGTAAATAAGAGGGGTGCCAGAGATTGGGGGAGGGAGGTGTTTAAGAGTCGGAGTGGGTAAGGAGGTGTGGGGGGGTGCTCACTGTTCTGTAATTTCTAAATGGTATCCATGTTGGAGGGTTAAAGGAGCAGTTCCATATCCATAAATCCTACACCAGAGTTGATGGGACAGAACTGTGGTCTGCTGGTCTGCTGAAAATGAATAAAATTACCTCTTTTCAAAGAGAGCCAGGTGACTTGGTTATGTATGTGCAAATGCACTAAAGCCAGACATATTTTAGCAGTTCCTTTCAGTGTTTCAGCGTTCTGCACCTTCCAGTGATTAATTTCAGTTCAGATGTTCTCCCCCTAAACACTGGTACTCAACATCGTGTCAGTGGGTTGAGGGTGCGGAATTCCACCTTTCAGAAGTAATCAGAATTTTCACGTACTGTTTTCGCTCAGCGATCAGCGTGGCGGTCGTGACATTCCTCAGACGGGAAAAGTTGTATTTTTCCTCTACATTCCATTCACATCATTCGCAGCGTTTTTGGAGGAAACTGACACCCCCAAAAACTGAGTGATTTACAAGACTGGGAGCGCTGGGAGCGCTGGGAGCACTCTGCCTGCAAAATGACTTTGAACTCATGGAGAGGGGAATCTAACTGTACAATAAAATAAAGAATCAAAAGTAAATTTAGGGTGGTTTTGCCTTTCAAAGGCGCACTCTGGCTAACCCAGGAGCAGAGTAGCAGACTGTTGCTGGTTACTGAACCCAAAATGTGCATTTACCAGCAATGAAGACGTATTGCAGTATTTCCTTGATAAGATCTCTTTTATAGGAAGAAAACAAAAAACACACAAGTCAATGTAAACCAACAGATCTCTGGAAGTTAATAACTGAAACCAGGACAGTGTTTGCCTGCTAAATGTTTTGACAGGTAAGAGGTGAAATTCATTAGTTGAATGTCATTGCAATGGTTGGTATAGGGGAGAAAAGACAGGAAAAGTTGGGGGAGGCGCTCTGAGAGAGGAAGGCCCTGTCTTTCTCGAAAGTGACGTCACTGGCTGCTGAAGCCTCTGCCAGCATGACGTGACGTAGTGGTGGGGGGGGGGGGCAGAAATGTGACCCTCTTTCTGTGGTAAGAGGAGCACACACCAGATTTATAGTAAAATATGCTTCATGGAAGCATAGTATAAAGCCCTGATTTAATCTAAGATGACAAAAGGCAAAAACGAGCATAATTATTCTGGCAAGCTGGCTGCGTTGTGCATGCTGTATTTAACTCATGCTAGGGTGGAGCATAACTATCCAATTACTGAAAGAATGGAGGCTGCTTCTGATAGAGTGAGTGACGACATGGATGTGAGTGGGTGGTGCGAGGTGAATCAGTCTGTAAGCTCACCATTAGCTCACCAGACTCACAGGAATGGTGACACTCAGATCTGGTTGGAAGAACTTTCCAGATTTGGACCATCTGATTCTGCTGATAACAGCTAACTCCCAGCATGCATCCAGCGACCCAAAGCCAGCCAAACAATGATTCTGGCAACTAGGGTACCAAATCTTTGCATGTTTATGAACTCCTGGGGATCATAATTGAAACCATTACACATTGACCAAGCAGGAGTATTCCAAGGTTAAAAAATGATGTATGAATAATACAAGTAATAACTATTTCCATGCAAACCAATGCAGTGCATTTCACACGAGGAGTTTAGAGCAGAGGTAGGCATTTTTAAAGAAAAACAGAGTAATGTCTCATATTTCCTCCATCTCTGTTACCGTGATGTTTCACTCCATGCATGAATTTTGAATATTATCCACGTCTTTTGCAGAAAAATGATTCCATGTGATACAAAGCATAACAGCCTTCATCCATTATAACAGTGGAATAAGTATATCATTCAAAGTTCAGGGTTTTTTTAGTATGCGTACATGGTGTAACAAAATTCTGATCTGTGTGCTTCCCATGAGCTAAATAAACGCCAAGCTAATACAAGACAATTAGTATAACAACAACAAATACCAATTTAGACGTAGGACTAAATTAAAGACTTCAGAATATTGTATTATACCTTCATTACTGCTACTGGCAGAAGACACAAGATAATTGCATAGATGAAAATTGTACTGTTCAAAATATTTTTACGAGTTGAGTCGCTCAAAATCCAACTACAGGCGGTTCCTGAGTTAAGAATGTCTGACTTCTGGACAACTTGTACTTATGAACTGATTGCCATAAAGCCTATTAAAAATTTCAGTTAAATGCAAATGGTTCGTAATAGCGAATGAATGTGCTACGTTGTGAAGCTCCTGAAAACATTGCGTGGCTTCAGTGATTTGTCACCTTGAGGTATAGTACTGTACTTTAGTTATTTTTATTATTATGATAACAACAACAACAACAACAACAACAATAATAATAATAATAATTATAATAATAATACTAATGCACATTATTATTGTTCCCACTTACCTACAAATTCGACTAAAATATAGACTTAGGAAACTGATCTCGTTTGTAACCTGGAGACTGCCTTTAACTAGATAAGATGTTTATCAGGAGACACTTAAACTTCATAAAGTTCTTAAGGTTTAGGGCATAGATGGACAAATATGGAGTGTGGGGCATGCAGGAGAGGGGGGATTTTAGCGGACATGAAAGTGAGCACCTCTGCTCCTCAGCCCCGCTGGAGACCCCGGGTGTCCTCCTTTAAAAATGCTGCTCTAATTGGATTAAAATGTAGAGCTTCAAAGGTTTCCCACCATTCAAATAGAAAAGCATTAACCCAGCATCTCATGGGACACACTAATCTGTGAGGGATGTTGTGAGATTAATGGAGACCCATAGATGCCATTGAAAAAGATACCGCAGCTGAAATCGAGATTTAAATAATCATTAATGATTTAACAACTCATCTGTAATCACTATAGGCTTGTGCTAGATTATGGACTCAAATGACAAAATCTCAGGCAGAAACAAAAAAACGCAACTGTTTTAACATTCCAGCCAACCTCAATATGCATTTTGTGTATATTTGCATATGATCTGCAGAATGTCTTTATATAAAAAACAGAAAGCTATTATTTATATAAAATGGTTGTCATTTATATTTGGATTTTAAACTATAATAACATTATACTTTAAAGCAGATTTCATGAATGAATTATTCGATGTCACGCCGCAACAGCTGGAAGCGTAATGAGATAATGGGAAGAATCATAATGTTATGTTTATTTTTCCATTACTGGATGTCGAGGTAACAATACTGCCTAATAGCAATTATGTACAGATGTGCAGTGTTTTATTCCTTTTTTCCATTTTTCTGGAGTTCAGTGTCAGTTTGGGGTGGAGTGGTGTCTCTGACGCTAGGGATCTGTGCAGCAGTTGGAAGGTTGCTGGTTCGAATCCAGGGAATGCTGGGAGTAACCCCACTCCTTTGGGCCCTTAAGCAAGGCCCTTATTTTGCAGTTGCTTTGTCTTGGGTATGATGTTAATCTACAGCCAGCCTTGCAAGCAAGCCCTCCAACTTTCAGGGAAAATTTGGGGTCTGATAGCAGGATTGGCATTCTAGCCACTGGGGAAAAAAAAAAACGTCACACTGTTCCATTCTATTCAAACACACGTGGTGCTAAGGTATCACCTACTGCCCAGGATCTTATTCCTGAGGTGGTTTGACAAGTGGTGGGTGCAGCAACACAGCATATCGGTGTGTTCTCCTTAAAGTACCTCAATGCCAGTCTTGTTCTCACCTTCTAAGCACATACAGTAACTCATTTCACATGTGATGCTAATCCTCGCTCTCTCTGGGTTACTTGGCGTTTTGCCAGCTTCTCATCATCCCCAAACATTGATTACACAGCTGTAAATGCATCAGGGTCACTTACAGACGGTTGACACATCTCCCCCTGGTTTACGGTCCGGCCAGTTAGATATCACTGTAAAGACCTTCACTGCGAAGGCAGCACTCCTTTTCCTCATTGACAGATGAAGGTGACAGTTATTCATCTCCAGGTGGCCATCATGGTTTATGGATCAATGAAGCTACACTTTGCCAGTAGGGGAAAAAACCTCTATGTGGATGGACCGCATCCCTGCCCGTGATCTCTCTTCCGCCACCTTCCATCTGATTTGGCAGCCTTTCCATTCCCTTGTCCTGGTTTTCACATTTTTCTCTGCCAGTTGCGCCACGAGGAAATTCCATTTGGTTTATAGTTCTATTGCTCTGTGCAGAAATGAGATCTTTTAATATATATATCCTGGAGGTGACTTGAAATCTGTGATCTGACTATCTGATTCCATTGCTCCAGATGATCCCACGAACTTCTTCTTGAACCCAGGGCAGCTCCAGCAGACCTTGACTCTACATTTAAAAACAAAAGGATGTGTTTTTTTCTATTCAGAACAAAGCAGTAAAACAGCCGGTACATTTAATATAAACTGACAAAATAATCAGTCGCACAATGATTGTTCATTAAGCTGCATACTGAGATATCTGTCATGACGGGACATGGGGAATGAGCGACAATTCATTTGCAGCCAAGGGAAAATGAAAGCGGACCTCATTGTGGGAACAATGTTCAAACCGAAACAAACCAAAGGACTGAAAGGGGTTAAACTAGGAGGCAGGGAGTAAAAATCCAGAGGAACATGGGCTGACCTAAACAAAGGGAAGACTTCCGTAAAACTATGACAAATAACACTGACACAGAACCACAAGTGCGTATGAAATACAGAGTTCTAACACTGACTTCCACAATAACTGACAAAGGAAAAGGGTTAGGGCTGGTGCATATACCTGAGGGACAGGTGCAATTCATTAACACTAGGAATCACGTATATGACAATTGAGGGTAATCAAGTACCACAGGGGTAGGAAACAGGGTGGCCAGCAGAGACCTCTGCTGGCCAACCAGGAACATGACAGAACTGATGGAGACAGATCATGGCCATAGGTTGTTTTTTTATTTTAATTTTTAATTTGTTTTTAAATCCCCTCAAGTAAATATATGGACTGTTGAATGTAAAAGAACATTAAGCTACCCGTTGGAAATGACCTCACAGGATGCTAAGGTACAGTGTAGCTGTAAGAGGAGCCCAAACTCTTCTGCGTACCAGTGGCAAAGCACCGCTGGAGATCAGAATTTACATTTTATTCTTTCCAGCTCTCCCTTATTACTGCTGCTACATTACCCCTGCTACTAGTTTCCTGTGGGACATTTCCACTCTCATGTGATGTAGGAAATGTGACGAAGGCATAGTCTTTGTTTATTTGTAAGAAGTGTAGAGTTTTCACAGTTCATGTCGGGATTTCGCATGTTGCAGCCTTTCTGAATGCATGGTCATGCCCTCTCTGCGCTTCGTGATGGGCGAACCCCAGGCATGAAGTTCTTTATACTATTTCAACTTTATGACTGTAACCTAATGATGCATTTATTTTCCAACGCTGAAGAATGCCAAATTCTCATTTTACACAGCTGCTGGAAATCCCCCAGGCCTTTGATTATTGTGAAATAATTTTGTTGTTTTATATTTCACATATTTTATACTAAATGGGACAGGCTTCACGACACAAATCGTGACTAAATTCTGTCTTTGACCTGCCAGTTTGTAATATATAGGAACAACATTTTATGTTAAAGGGTGTGGCTCTAAGGTTCTTGATTACCCCATTGGGATGAGGGACAGGAGTTTTTCTGGTTGGGGAGTCAGTTTTGATATACTAATTTTTCATCGTGAATTGTCTTTTTACAAATCGAGAAAAAAGGGAAGAAGATGCACAGCATTTCTGTCATTATTTGTCCATTATTTGTCTAAGTCAAACTGACAAAACTCAGAGAACAACAGGACCCCATGTGGTTTGAGTTGGCCTTAATCAAGCTTGCCTAGCCTGAAGACCACTGAAAAGATCTTGTAGGGTCATAGGTCTTGCTCTGAGGTCACAGGATTGAGACCTGGCCAGGCACAGACAAAGAGAGAAAGGACTGAACCGGAACAAAGAAAGCCCTGAGCTTTGAGTCTCTGGTGAACATTCCAGCATTCCAACATCCCCCTGTTCTTCCAAGGGCATTCTCTGGTATATCTGCTTCAGGCAAGCAGGCAGCCAAGAAAATTCTGTATTTCTTATTCACATGGAGAACAGACTACCCTAGGAGAAGACCGAGCTGTTGGGTACAAACACTGTGATTGTGTCTTAGAGTTGTCTGCTGTGTTATCTGGACTGAAAAACTGTATTGAGAAAATTGAGTAGAAAACATGCCGACGATTAAGCCAAACGATACCGTCGATTAACTTCAGACATATTTTACAGTGCTGAGTTTTCCTGAATATGACCTTGATTGCACTGTGAAAACGTTTTCACCATTTGCACTGGACCATTGCTTAGAGTGCCATATGGCTTTTCAAACAAAGCTGCACTGCAGTAGGCGTACATATTACCTAACCATTCGCTAAGTGATGTTTGAACCACCCCACATTTTGCTGAACAACGTCGCTTAGCACTGGAAATACTCCAGTGCCCCTAGTATTTGTTTTCTTAGCAGATATATTTTCCATTGGAGGTCTCAGGTCACATCTCCATAGTATTCGTTGATGATTTTTAAAAAAATATAGTCCATTGGTGTTTTGCATTTCCCTGCGAATTGCGACAGGCTGCTAAAATGCTATAGTGTTTGTCTGCATATTTATATTCCACTACTTTGCAATAACAATAACAGCCATCTGGGGAGCTGGGTTCAGTTTATTTATTTATTTTTTAAAACATGATGGGCTTTTTGTATAACATGATGGTTATGAATTTTGTTTTACACCTCCCGAAGGCTAAGTCAGTGCTGTAGTAGGAATCACCCAGATCCAGACTATAGAGAAAGTCAAACTCATCTCCTATCTGAATTGCTTGGTTTTCCTCCCTCAGTCCTTTGTTTATTACCTTTGTTAACATGATGTTATATCGGAAACCACTGCAACAATCAGGCAACACGCAACACTGCCTTCTCCAAGGGGGTGGGTCTCCAGCGGCTGACTCCCCCCACCCCATCCCGGCAACCACTTTCATTGTGGCATGCATCCACAGGAGCCCAGCTTAAGAGCACTGGGGTGGGGGGGGTTAGGCAGAGAAAACAAGCTTTGCTTCCAAAACACTGAGCTCATGCTCACAGAGCGGGGGAAGGGGGTCCTGTTTCATGTACATAAAAGGAGACACGAATTGACTGGGTGACCCTATGGTGTGACTCTGCGGTGTGGAGCTGGACTGACAGACATCTGCATTTGACTGAACACTGTGGATTGTGCAGCACACCCTGCAAAGCACATCTACAGCACACATATCCAGTATGTCCCATTGAGGGGCAACTGGGCTTAGCTCATGAATAAACCATTGTTTGATTACAGGAGTATATTTAAAGCGCCACTCCCTATAATACTCTGTGCTGCATAACTATCCTATGCATTCCATCTCTACATGGGGTATGAAAAGTAAATTAACTCAAATTGCCTAAACCTAACCCTTAATGCCAAAGCCATAAATGTTTTTTGTGTTTTTTTCTTCGTTAATTTGTTTTTCCATGTAATGTCGATCCAGCTCTGAAACATCCAGTAACAATTGCTTTTAAGTAACTGCGATTCTTTATTAATGGGATGTTTAAAACAGACATGGCCAAATTACGAGTGCTCTAAATACCCAAAAGCTACGAAGGAGCCCCTTCAAAACCTCATGCTTTTCAGACGTATCCACATGGAACATGGGTGGCTAGTAGGACTGGTGTGATTCACCTTGGGCTCAGTGTTATCGTGGCTCCAAGGGGAAGCAGTTCTGCGAGGCACCACTAAGACAATGTGAGGAGAGACATCTTATTGCAGGAGGAAGGAAAGTGCCTTGTCCCCAAATCATCAAACACTCAGCTATCAATTCTGCATCCAGCTACTTATGCCACTGCTTTGAAAAGACACCAAAAATACAAAATATGTCTGAAATATTCCTTTCGAAAAAACTGCTGACAAATTAGAGGCTTGTTTGTTTTTTTTGTATAATGCAGCCTGTGTTTCTTGACAGCTCATATATTACTCCACATATTAGAAACAAATTGTGTCCTGGTTTGTACATCCCCGAGTTAATAACGTCTGACTGACGGACTACACGTACTTACGCACGGACTGCCGTAAAACCTATTATATTAAAAATTTGAGTTAAATACAATGGATAGAATTAACAAACGCATGCACTACTTTGTAAAGTTTGTGAAAACGTTGAGCGGCTTCAACGGTTCGCCAGCTTGAGGTACAATACGGTACCGTATGTAGTTACTTTTATTATTATTGTACAATTATTCTTGTTATGTACTGTATAATTATTTTTCTGACTTACCTACAAATTTGACTTAAAGACAGACTTGGGAAACGGTTCTCCTTCGGAACCTGGGGACCGCCTGTAATTTAATGTCTCACGCTAAGCTACTTCAGGCTGACCATTGGCATCTACAATGCCTTCCACTTTAACTTATACCATTGAAAATAATGAACAAATAGCGCTATAAAAAAAATTAAAGGCAGGCTGTTGTTGGTTACATTTTCTGCTCAAAACTGGAAAATTATGTACATCAAAATATTTGGTTATAGTTAAAGTTTTTAAAGCTTGGGATTTGATTTAAATACCTCTGAGGGGAAAGGTTTTTGGAGAAATTGTTCTCCAAGTTCTCCATGGCTTTAAGAAACCGCGTAGCGTCCTGCACTGATGTGTTATTCCCCAGGAATGTAAAAATGCGTTTCGCATTAAAATCCTTTGCTGGCCATCAGCCTGGGCAACACTGGAGAATAATGTGAATACAAGGCAGAACAAAGTTCTTGACCTCTACTGATCAGAAGATGATCACAAAAGCTAAAGAGCTGCTACAATCCAACATTGGATAGATTACCAGAAAGCTGAAGACCTTTGGTAGGTGGAGGGCATTTTTATTCCCCCATGACAGGTAGTTTGGGAAACAACACAAACATACTGGACCAAGAAGCCGTCTTGGGGTCATAATGTCTGAAAAGCCATTATTCATCATCACAGCCATGCCGACGGCCTTCATGAACCTTTTGTGAGGACTGCCACCATATGTCTTGAATTCAGTAAATTTACAGGGCCTGCTGTCTTGGGGGGACAGTTAGGGAAGTTGTTCCATACCTGCGTGGGGTGGGGGGGGGGGGCAGTTGTGAGGTGGGTGTGTGTATCATGGAGGCCTAGATGAAGTACCTTTGTCCCCGGGACAGGGATTCTGCGTGGTGGGCCAGTAGACATCTGAAAAATGTACCTATATTGGACTTATAATACCGTTTCATTTGACATTGCGGAATTAACCCCAACTTCAAAAGAACTGCATCAAGTAGTGAGCTTTCAGTCAAATAACGTTCTTTCTGCAGAGGGGCTGGATCCTGTACAGGATTTCAAAGGAAATGATCCCAAACATACATACGTGTTTTTCTACAGAAAACAGACAAGTCCTACTTGCCCTGGAGACTCATTATACATAGATATACTAAAACTCCATGGACAGTTTGGTTCACAAAAGTGTGCGAAAGTCACAGTAGGCAGCACCATCTCCTCGTACCTACAGGGTCTGGAATTCAGTCTCTGTCTCCGGCTCTATCTGTGTGCAATTTGTATGTACTACCCATGTTCACAAAGGTTACCTTCAGGTAGTTAGGTTTCCTCCTAAATCCAGTTAGGTGAACTGATGCCTGGGCCCACTGTCTCCCTGTATGGGAAAAGTGAACAATAGTTGGAGGTATATAATAATAAGATTCAATAAAAAAACACTGAATTGCCTGGATGATCTGCCAGAAACAGGATACAATTACAGAAATCCATTTACAAAAAGTAGGAATTTCCACAAAGAACGATCCAAGGTCAAACAGGATGCAAACAGGATTCTAAAGGCAAGGCAGACTCAGAATGGAAATATACATGGCAAGTGTGGGACACAGACACAAACAGGAATCAATACGGCACAGCTCAGAAATTCAGCTAGACAGATAAGAAACTTGGTAAAGTCTATGGGGAGACTGAGGAGCCTTTATACACAGTCTCTGCTAGGGAGAGGTGAAGGTAATGATGATGAAAGTGGGCGGGGTCATTCGATATAGGCTGGCAATACTGAGTGACACCAAACCGGAGCAGAGGGGCGAGGACTAGAGGGGACATAAACAAGCACTAGCTAAATTCTGAGTGAGTCATGCATGTACCAGTGAATGATCTGCCGTTACTGGGACCAGTTCACGACTCTCACTGACACGTCATTGCTTGCACAGCCTCTAAGCCTGTAATTTTGCAACACTAACAATAGATACACGACAAATCCTACGTGGCTCGCTAAGTGCTCATAACCAAAGCTGTAAATGTCCATTCACACAGCTGCACTGGCGGTTAGTCTGGTCATGTTAAAACTGCGACACTGCCTGCTTGTGAGTCTCTGCATTTATGAAGCAGATGCTTTAATGCGTGGGGACGTACAGTCGGAATTAAGGGCCTTGCTCTAGGACCCTCTGATGAAATGACACATGGGAGCTGAATTAGCAACCTTCCAACCACGGGTATGGTGTCTTACCCAAAGGGCCGCACGCCATGCCTCTCTCATGCCTCTAAGATACAGCTCTCTGATGTGATTTGTATTGTCACAGAGTCGGCTGCATTACTAATTGGCAAGGACTGATCATACACAACAGAAGTCAAACAGTAACGTCACTACATGGTGGCCAGGCCTGCTACTACCTAGCAAAATATAATCACCCATGCTTAGAAGATGACTCCACACTTCTGTTATTTACAGTTGTGACTTTATCTAAGATCCCAGTGGGATAATTTAAGTCTATAAGTGAAGGTGTTAAAGACATATGACTTTAGATGCAGCAACAGCAGGAATGTTGCTAGGTAGCACCCAAAGTCATTTAGTTTGAACTGTGGGTAATAAATTGCCTGGACAATCCCAGATGTTCCCCTTGTGAGGGACCAGGGCTGAGTAATAATGTTTGGATCACAACACTTCCTGTCGTATTTCTCAATTAACCAGAGGTGGGTAGTTCAGGTCCAGAGAGTAAAAGTCCAGACCAAGATTTTGTTTCAACCAGCTGAGTACTCTGTGACTGTGACTCTTTATATTCAACTGGTTGATTGAAACAAAATCTTGGTCTGGGCTTGGACTCTGCAAGTAACCATCACACCATCTGCATAAGTGCTTACTGGGATGTGTCACAAAGACTGTTATCAGAAACTGTAACGGCTGCAGGTAATGCAGAGATATTTACAGAATTAAAGACACAGTCCAGGAACCTGAAGCTTATTGGTTTAACTGAGAAGCCCAACTGTTGTACCAATGAGATGGAAGTGGTAAGTTGGTGGAGGGGAGGTGAAAAGCACATTAATTTCACCTGCGTCGTCATTTCAGTCATGGATGAGCATGAAATAGCAAGTATATTTCAGTCCAGGAAATTGTAATACAGTGATCCCCGCCTATCGCGGAAGATGCGTTCCAGACCCATCAGCGATATGTGAAAATCCACGATATAGAAACACCATATAAATAAACATCTTTTTATATAGTTTAAGCCTTAAAATATTCCTCCCACATGCTTTAAACACATGTAAACTTATTAAAACAACACAACTCTCTCTCTCTCTCTCTGTATACCTAATGGAATATGTAAGAATAAAAACATATGAGGCTCATATATATATTTTTTTCTGTATAAACACTGAGGACAGGCAGTTGTATTGGAAATGGCCAGCGCACAGAATCAGAATCAGAATCGCGTTTATTGGCCAAGTATGTGAGCGAACACATACAAGGAATTTGATTCCGGTCGATGGCGTCTCTCAAGCACAACAGTATAAGAATAACAACAATATGTAAAGTCACAATCTAAATCTTATATACAGAAAATACAAAGATTATATATTTATACAGCAGTCCGCAGTTAGCAGATGGAGAAAGAGGCGGAGAGCATATAGGTTGCTGGGAAAGAACTGTATGAGAAGTATTGTCACTCCAAGATCAGGCTTCACATTGAAAGACCCATTATCTCACATGCAAAATCCGATCTATTTATCATAATATTTGATAAAAAATATAATTATAATTTCTCAGATATGCCAGTTTGTAAAAGACACATAGAAAAATCCATCTAGCTTCTGGCCGCTTATCCAGTACAGGGTTGTGGGGGATTTGAGCCTATCCCAGCGAAAACAGGATACAAAGTAGGGAACGCTCACAGACCCTCACACGCTATGGACCATCCAGAGACAGCGCCTATGTAATTTAACCACACTATCCTATGCACATTTCAATAGAGGCAGGCTGATAACTAGAAATATTTCTTGTTCTGTAACCTTACTGATAGGTCCCCGTCAGTTGATTTTGGGGAACAGGGGGGAAGGGGATTCGAACAAATTTCGGGGTGTGGCGGGTGGGGTTTAATTTTACTACCTGTCTACAGGACTAAATGGGGGGGGGGGGTTTATTATTTTTGCACAAAGACAACAAGAAATACTATAATTATTTCCAGGAACTCTAACGAATGAAAATAATCAAAACAATGTCATTTTTGCCTTACAAGAGATGTCATCTTCCGTTTGCCAGCCTCCCATTCTATATAATAAAGGATGTGTTTTCTGAAACCCTTTAAAGACTGTTTTGAGAACATTTAAAAAGTGTTCTTCAGTTTGTGCCAGGTCTAGTTCTGGCTATTTCAGGCTGTCACGTCATCATGGTCACTAAGGCATTAACCAGCTTCACATGGGGAACCCAGCCAGCATAATACCATTGTGCTTAACCACAGACAACCTTCTCAACACATAGGTGAAAAAGCAGCTGTACAGCAATCAGGAACCTAGAAATATTTTATTGCCTTTTAATTCCAGTCCATGTCTGGATTCAACACATGCGGGGAGACTCCATCTGCAGAAGCTGATCTTTTTAGGTTATGACGAATTCCCTAAGGACACCTATGAAATTACACGAGCAATGGGGGGGAAATCATGTCTTTAACATTCCGGGGTAACTGTACAGTTCTTTTGCATATGGTCAAAATAATTTTAAACCTACCCCAATACTAAATATGTAGAGGGAATCTTAGTGCCTCTGGGACCATAACCAGAGTAATTAGTAGGATGGTTCTTTGCATCTTACCAAGAATCCCCACTTCCTGTGTCTTTCCTGATGTTTCTGTGGACATCTGGTTGGAAAGTTTCTTGGTGATGAAACAATTTTGATCATGTTTTATAGTTCACATTACCACATCGTGAATGGCTGCACGTGTTGGTTCCTGAAATATTTTGGAACCTGTGCAATGACTTAGTTCCTTAGCAACAGTGGGAGAATGTTTCTGACCACAATTCATTTACTGTGGCACAGATTTTAATTTCATAAAGAGCAGGTAAAATACAATATGGGCATTCCTTCAGCAATTTAGTTTCATAGGCATCACAACTTTTATATTATTAAAAAAGTGTGTGATTCTCTCCCTGAAACCGTTTGGAGCTGGCTGTAGTGAAACAGGACGAGTGTGGAAATGTGCGTGACTGTTCCAGCAGGCTATGAAATGTGATGAGGTTGCACAAATACAGGTGTCTTTGGGGGTCAGGCGGAGGAGGTGCTCTTTTTCTATCAGGAAACATGGAATTCAAATAAATTTGTTGCCTGGAGCAAACATACCATAAGCCTCCTGTTGCCTTGGAAAAAAGCACTTTAACCCTTATCTTGTTTACCTGTCGGCATCTTCTAAAGGAGCTACTCTGTTTAAATAGTTGGTAGTAAAACAGCTTCCGCTGGTCGTTTAAGCACCTGACAGACATAAATATTTGTGAACCAGCCAGACATCCGTCGTTTTAATAAGGCTGATAAAGGTCTTTTCAGGCTTGTTACATTTGTATCTACAGAAAGCCAAGTACTACATATTTTTGCTGCCTTGAACATCTTTGCTGAGATTGCTTGTTGCGAAACGCTGTAAACGTAATACTAAAAAACTGAAAGACATCCTTTGGGGTTTCAAGCTAACTGGGTACCGAAGACCTCAGAGGAATTTGATGTTTGGCTAAAACGGGGTTAAAATGCTGACCACTTCTCGGTCACGAACCCCACAGCTACTGTTGATGTAAAAAGTTGGTTGAGTGAACAATAAATGCCAGTGATTATGGTCAATTGCTTGACGAGCCACATATACTAGGGTGCAAAGTTCTTTGGTCGCCTGATTTTTTTCACTCTTTCAAATGCCTGAGAAACAGTTAAATCTGTGCCAGTAATTTGTGGAGTGCAGGGAGTTCATACCACTGCTGTGAAGATTAAGAGTCTTCTAAGGGTACAGTGAAGTCCCTTGGGAATGATATGGCATGGCAGACAATACAGGCATTCCAAGGAATCCAGCTAAAAATGGGCCACTTTCGTCTTTACCAGCTGTATGCGGACAGTGTGAGTCGGGATTTCCGAAAGGGGCTTCTTTTTTGTGGCGGTGGGGACAATGTGGCAGAAACCACTAAAGGGGGTGATCCAGGGTTGTTCTGGGAGAATAATGGGTTCAAAACAACACGGCAAGAACACGAAATACCAATTTACATACCAGCGTCAGAATGTAGCCAGTGGGTGCTCTCCGCCGAGCCGACCGCGGGACTGCATCACCCTCCACGTCCTCAGCTGATACGCGACGAGCACAGCCTATTGGCTCACTGTGACGTGGCTTAAAAATACAAAAGCTGTACGAATGGGAGACAAACATGTGTCCTGTCTTGCCATGGTACCAATGGGAATCCACTTGGGGAAGTCCTGTGTCGAGAACGCTGCATCGTAAACTCGGAACTCCAAAGGAAGTTCTCAAGGGAACAAATGTTCCTGTGGAGGAGCAGCCATCTCTGTGTCAGTGGCCCAGGACTGGCCTCAGACTCAATAACCTTCCTCACTGGACTTCTGCCATATTTGTATTCATTAACCTGACGTTCGGGTTCTCAAGTGTGGGGTCTATGTGGGGTTGAGGGGTGTGTGTGTGTGGGGAGGGGGGTTGGATTATTGCATTCTTTACATTGAGTTAGAATTTGTAGAAAGCGAAACAGAGGTTTACAGGGACACCCTGAGCTGAATTTCCCCTCGCAATGTTCCTTGGGGGATAATGTATTAATACAAAGATATTGCTTTCTTCCGATAGTGTGGGCAGTCTGAATATAATATTAAGTATGGCTGACATTCTTGGTTCCTTTTCTGCAGACCCATCTGACTGCCAGATGTGTCTGACATGCAGAAGGTCCTTAGGAGGGCCAACCTCTCCTTCTCACTCAGATCTGAGAGCTCCACATGCCTGCGTTGGTAGCTTGGGACTGACAGTGACAGACAATTTGCTAAACGATTTATTTCAAGCTACCTTGGGTTCCAGCCAGCTGGAATCGAAAAATAAACAAATATATCTGAAATACTGTATATTTCAAATAAATTTCTGTGTCATTGTACAATAATTACAATGCTGGCAAACAACTGGCATAATCAGTGTGGTTGAGAGGACTTTTAACTGTAACCATTTGTTGATGTATATTAGAATTACTTGTATAATAGAATAACATACTTCAAAGCCTCTCCAGGATAAGCAAATTGAAAATAGATCAATGATAAAATGGAAAATAAACATGCTTCAATAATGCTAAAGGTAATTTTGACTAAATAAAACATTACAGACCAGAATTTTAGGTTCATATAGCAAACCTCCATGCTTCAGGTACTGAACATTCCACCAGAAGTGAATTGAGTTAAGACTGGTAATTGGTTGAAAACACTGGGTGCGGAGGCCAGAGTTAGCATGTCACCGTGACGTGTGAGAGACCCCTGAAAGGTGGAGCGGTACATCCAAAGATTTGGTAAAAGGCGGAGGAAGAGATTTCCTTAAAATTGTTTGACTTTTTGCGAGGAGGAAATGGATTCGTTTTAGACTTATGACAATACCAGTGGTTCTTTTTAAATGTTCCTGTTCCTCTGTCATGCGTGACTTCCAGGAAGGTGTAGATCACCGTAGATCCAGCATATCTGTCCACCAGCCTTTCTTCCGTCCTTTTTCCAGCCTTTTTCTTGAATGCTGTCGCATTAGTTTTATTTGCTCTACTTCCTGCATTTGTGATGGAGTTACAATTGCGGCCAGGGTCATTTTGCTGCTCCTCTGTCTGTGTTGTTTGTCTCTTGTCCGGTTTTACAGCCCCCCCACTGGCTGCAGCTTAACTCCATCAGCCTCCAGCCCCACCTTCCTGCCAGATCTAGCTGACTCCATTCCTTTGAAGGAAGGAATTCCTTGTGTGAGAAGAAAATTTATGAAAGCCGCTCTTGTGGTAGAAATTGCAGAGATCGCATTGTATGGCACGTTTTTACACAGAACTGGCTGATATGGGTGGTTTCTCGACAGAGTCCTGCCTGTTTTCTGCCGCCACAGTCCCAAGGTCTCACCCAGTACCTTTTACATTTCTTCATTCAATGTCCAGCTGGACAAATGAGCAATATGTGATATCCATTTATAAAGCAAACAAGTTAATAATCCGTAATATAATACAATAAATTTAATGTTTGCGTCATGTATAATGAAGATCGGCCATTTCATTTGCTCAAGGTACCAAAAACTATAATCATGGTCAGTGTTAACAAAAAGGTCTCTGCATATTACTTAGCAATCCATGCACTGGAAATAGCTGGTGCTCCAGTGAGGGGACCCTGTAACATCACATTCAGTGGGGAAAAGGCCGAAGAATCTGACCTGCCCTCAGCTGTCAGCTGTAAACGTCCTAATAGAGTTCTCTGTGCAATTCTGCATTATATTACATTCCTTGTGGTTGTCTTTAAGAGCCGGAAATGAGTTGCTTTGCAATTGTCAGTTTCAGCTTGTGACTTGTTGTACTGGGAAAGGTTACGTGAGAAATGATTGAAACCTTAAAGTGACAGATTAATTCTATGTGTCACAGACAAGCTTTTGTTCAAGCACAAAACAAAATGTTTAAAAGCAGAGTCAGCACAAACAATCAGAAGTATCAGTGACACTTGAGGGGAACAAGTAACTTAATAACTCAGTTACTACTCAAGTTCAAATCATGAACAAATATAGTAATATAATGAAATACATGAACCATTATGACTAATGATGAACGAACATGGGATCAGTATATAATTAACACTTAGTTTCTGGTTAATTAACACATCAAGTAAGAGTGTATTACCCTTACATAAAGTGTTACCAAAGCATTTACTATATGTACTCACAGCCTCACTGATTCAGCAATATTTTTACTCTGCCTCTAAGCATGGCCTTCACCAAACAAATACTCCATTACTCATTATGTTAAAGAGAAGCTAAACCGACTTTGATCCGTATGATAGGTACCTGTGACCTGTAGGTGCATCATTGGTTATTTATGATGAAATTATGTTATAGTGAATATCTTTTACCCTTAAAACGGCATAGAAGTCATACTTGCTGATGTTTTGGCTATTAAACACTACAGTTTGCACATGGTATTCCGGTTCTCCAGGACTACCTCCAACTAGAAAGCTAGAGACAAACTGAAGAGGCAGGTGTGACCCTCACGCTTTCAGACTCAGGCTTATGCAAGCAATCTTATGGCAAATCTATATTATTCCATTATAAACCTAAAATTAGCTACATCAGAAGTGTTGGCCTAGTTTACAAAACCTACAGACTATTTCCAAGGTAATAAACTCTTACATGTAAATGTGTGTGCAGTCTTGTCTCGAATTGAAAATCTCACACCAGCCAGCTGACCAAAGTTAGCAACCCTGATAAAACCTCTGCTGTAGGATCTACAGAATCCCTCCCCCGCTTCTGCTCTGCTTTTTCTCTTTTTCTTCTCCCGCTCCCCCTCAAAGTGCATTTAATCCGCATTACCTTGCAGGCACCAATTCATTTCACCTGAGCGTTGCATCAGGAGTAGAGAGTGACCACAATTAACCTCACTACTGGAATTGTGCCACACAGAACGCCAGCGAGAGCAGAGCAGCTGCATGGAATGAAGCCTGGTCAGTGTTTCGGCAGTTGTCAGGGCTGGAGCCATATGGGGGGGTGTGGAGGGGGGGGCTCCAGCGTTCACCAGCACACCGGCCCGCCTCATTCTGAGCCAAGGCCTTGTGAATAAGAGCCACAAATGGTGCTGGGACAAACAGCCACAGAGTGCTTGTGCAAGCCCCTGTTTCACAACCAGGCCAGCAGTGGCAGATAGCACCAGTGGAATATCACGGTTGGGAAACTTTTACCAGCTGGTGCTGTCGTGCGCGTGTACAAAAGAAGCCATTGTTCTTTTCGATATTGCGGATGACCTCGATGCCAAAGATACCTCTAATCTCAGTTTATTGGAAGAAAAAGTATCTCTCAAACAGACCTGGCTTTGCGTCAGTCTGGGTTGCCACAGTCCATGTTCACATTTCCCTCTTCTGGTCACCTGATCACGCTGCAGCGTCATTAAGCTCTGCCATATCAGGGCAGACTAGAATTATACACACTAATCTCTCTACAGATCTGTTAATTAGAAACCGTTAACAGTTTTAATACACTATGGCCACACAGTATGCATGTTTCATGATTTTTTTCTCTATTACATTAAATTAAAATTGAGTGAAAGTCTGTCCCTGCAGACCCACAGGAGATCTTTGAAGTAATACTTTTTGTTTATCATGTCTGATTCTTGTACTCATTTCACTTGAATTTCAAAAATGTGTATTTGAGTAAACGGTCAAGCAATGCAATGCAATGCAAAGAAATGTTGCATGTTTTGTAAACAATGCACTTTAAACGATGCGCAGTGTTGACAGGATGTCTGGAAAAGAACAAATCATGATTTCTAAATGATTTAAAAATTCTATATAATGTGCTGTGTTGTGTAGTTTTATGCTAACAGTTGTGTGTGTTTTTTAATTCACTGAATAAATGTTATACGTGTAAAAAAAATATTATAAAAAAATTATACGGTACAAGTGGAAGAAATGACCTCAGTTTGGCCTAGTATGACTGAGCAAACCGTTCTTAAAGATAATTAAGCTGAAAATCAGGTTCATCGTCCTCAAGAACACAGTTAAGATTACGGCAAATCTGGGAGATGATATAAGACAGGCTGGAGAAGAGCAGTAAAAGCAGAGTCCATTAATTCTGGAATCTCCCACACAGGGTTTGTGGGAGTGGGGGTGGGGGGGGGGGGGGGAACAGAATACGAGATGCCTCCCCCGCTCTGCAATGCCTGCTGTCAGTTTGTGCATCTCGATCTTAATCGTGTGGTGTTCCTAAGACTGACATGGTCGCTTGCTGACCTCACGAGTGGGCAGGAGTCACCAGTGTGCCACTGATACCAACAGGTGTTGTTATGGTAAGGAGTCTTTTGTCTCCTTTCCCCATCTTGAATGTCATTAACTTATTTGGTAAAACATCCCTGATTTGGAGTCAAGCAGAAGCCTTCTTCTTGACCTCAAAGTCCTCCATCACATCCTTTAAAATTGTGTTTTCATAGCATTCCGCTGTTCACAGAAGTTTGGGAGGGGAACCAAGAGCAATACACACATCTGGACTCAGGCGTCTAGCCTTGTGCCAGCATAGAAGTTTGATTATGTATTTGTTTATTGTCCTTTTTGATATTTCTTGATGTCACAGTTTTGTTTGCTGGTCTCCCTCTCAACTGTTAATATCATCCACAATAAAAGTTTTATGTCCTTAAGTGTCAGTAATTTCTTTGTAAATCAGAGCTGCTCTTCTGTGAAAGTTCTGCAGGCCTGCATGAAAAACAGCTATGGCTTTTGAAAGTTGTGGCAGTCACATCTGTAACTTTTCTAGGCAGGAGAACAGCCCCTAGTGTCTATTTGGAGAATGTTGTTTATTGTAGGAATGAAGCTTGTGGAATGTGACATGCTTTAAAATGGAGAGGAAGATTCTCCTTTAGGCAGATGTGTTGTGAAGAGAAGAATCTTAAATCTATGCATACATCTCCACCTGTCTTTGCAGGGCTAAACTATTTACCTATTCTATTATTTTGGAGTTTTATCTATTAATATATTAATTTATTTAAAGGCCCATTTTGTGTTTTTATAAAAAAAAAAAAAAACAACAACAAGTTGACTGACCTGGGTGATTCTATTCAGCTGTTCAGCATCTTCTTTTATACATTGTCGGCTTTGCATTTGTTTGAACCCCAGAAACACAAGATTTGTGCATATTTGCTTATGTCAAGGTTCAGTTTAAAGGTGAAATTTGCTTGACCCGAATCACATTTGTACATTCTCATCTCAATAGTACTATAAATATCAAAAAGAAGAACGATAAAAGTTATTTTAAGATTTTCTAAGTCACTCTTTCCATTCTGCCTTATCTATAGGTCTAGTAAGGCCATTTAGTATAATTGGGCGTTACTGAGGAGGATATCGATTTCTGGTGAAAAGGCAGATAGGTGGTGCTGCTTGAGTTCACATAATACAGTCTCCCAATGACACGATTCTCTTGGATTAAGTCATAAATTGCATTTAGCGACTTAGCTGATGTTTTCATCTGTATGAGCTTATTGTAGTGGAGCAATTCAGACCAAACCCTGGATCCCGTTTAGGGCTGTAAGTCTGTGTCTGTAATAGCTACGTTCCCTACTGTCATATAGCACGACAAATTAGCTTTATAATTATCCTCAAAACTTAGCAAATAAATGTAGAAAAGTCTAATGTCAGGTTGTCTCGGACACTTACACTAAATCCTAACCAGCAAAGCGGAAAAATAAATCTCACCAAAAATATCTTGTCTGAGTCAAAATTCCAGCGCTGCTGTGATTCCTCATGAGGCCTCGAAGCAGCACAAACATAAATGACATTTTCTGTATGTTATCCTTCTAGTAAGACGACCTATATGAATTTTTAATTTTTTTGGTTAGTGCTGCGAATACACACAATAAACCTGGAATAAATCCTGAAATCTTTAGAGAGCAGAGCTCTGGGTTTGTGAAGGGAGGGGGTGTTGGTGTTGGCATATGTCCTACTGCACAAACAGCCTGCTATGCTTTCTGCCAGTAGCACAATGGGGGTGGAGAACCAACTTTGGAGGCCTCTGGTGTGAAATTATTTCAGTATATTCAACATGTAGCTTTGCAGTTAAATCTCATACTGCAATGCAGTAATAGACAGCAGTGGAACTGCAGTGTCCAGGGAGCCCTTCGGTAAACCTGTAAATCAGCAGTTACACCCTATTAAGCCACTCTGTCATGAGCTGCATATACTCAGCGGTTCTCTGCTTAGGGCTACCAGGAGAATTTATGATTTCAGAAACAGGGCTCCTTATCTTTGCTGTAGCTGCACAAAAATGGCCAAAATGCACAAGGTGCAACACAGATCACTGCTGAAAGAGGTTTACAGAAATGTTGTTTGTGGGGAACATGGTATCTAAGAGATATGTAGGCTCTGGGCTTACTACGAGAATGACAAGAACTCACCACCATTTACAAAGGTAAAGAAAAAAAAAATTGATTGGAAGTGTAACTGATATTTCTAACCTTATTTCTTAATTTACGTAGTTTAATTTTTTTGTAGTTTTCCTGCAAAGATGTACCCAAATATACTTAAACCGATACAAGATTCTATTCATTCATATGTTCTCCTCGGAACAGTTAGGCGTTGGGGGACTGAGGTTCAATTTCCTGGGTGCGAGAAGGTTGGGCAGGAATATACTTACAGCTTATAATTGACAATTTCAATAAACGATAAATACCTAGCCAATTGTTGAGGTATTAGCTAGTTTTCCACCTTGTTTGTCATACTTGCTACACAGAGATGAAAACCAAGTATAACAGACATTGAATGAAAGTGACAAGCATTGTGCCAAAGTGTGAAACTCATGTGTGTGAAATCAGCCCTTTAGAAGGATTTAATGGCACTTCAAAGGATGTTGTCCCAGAAGGAAAGGACAGTATGTGAGTGTTGGTTTGTAAGGTTTATAACTATTGGCATTGTTATTGGAATTGGTGTGTTTTGTCAGGCACATTGTGCTGGATGGGATTCTTTGCAGTGGATGTAAAGTAAACATGTATATATTGTTTATACATTTGATGATACATTGTATAAAAGTGATTACAGGCTATTACTGGATACTCACTACAAGAATTACAAGTCACAGCATAATATAAATAATGAAATTGTATTTTGGGAGCAAATGTATAAAGTGATGTCAGATTTAGCAGAATGTGCAATTTTGTTTAGAAAGTTGTCAAGTTGAGGAATCTCTGTTAATGACATGTTTTTTTTTCCGCTTTTGCAGGATTTTTCTCCAGAAAATGCTTTTCTGTGTCATATCAAATTGGGATTAACAGAATTTAGCCTTATTGTCTTAATACTCTATGCAAGACAATGTAAGACAAGACAGGACAAGAAAACTCTATTTATTCCAGGGGGAAATTCATCTGTATACAGCAGCAAGGAATGCAAAGTACAGACAGACAAGCATATCGTGCAAAACAGAGCATGTGCAGAGACAGTACACATAGTACAGACAAGTAAACACAGCGTAAACACTTAAAAAAAAAGCACACAGTACACAAACAAAATATACTGAAATCTTTTAAGGAAAAACTTTAAGGAATGAAATATTAAATAACAATAAGGTACAGGATGGTATATGTGTGATTGAAAAACAGATAGCAGTTGACTTACTGTGTCAAAGACGGGATGGTGTCCTGGGATGTTATGGCTGTGGATTGGGAGTGGCCTGTCAGTAGGAGGTGCTGTGGTGCCTGATGGCAGCAGGCAGGAAGGATCCTCATTCGCATATATGCTGCATGCCAATATACAGTTTGACATCCATCTATCCATTCATCCATGCATCCATTCTTTTTCCATATCCACTTATTCAATACAAGGTTACAGTGTCTTGATTTGCAAATGTTCCATATATGTGTTTGAAGATTTAATTGCTTATATATGTTCCCCTTACAATTGAGGAAATAGCTCTGAAAGTTCTAATGGTAAGAAGGTAAATATGAAATGACAACCGTATTTGGCCAGATCAACTCAGTCTTGGTATTTGGACTGAGAATCCAGCTTGCAGCTGGAAACTCAGCTTCATCAACATAAAGAAACACAATCAGAGGTGTTTGACTTGGCACCCACTTGCCTCTTGCTATTAAAAGTCTTCCCAGTTCATCACTGGCTTTATTTTTAAGGCCCATTTTATCATAATAGTTTTGGAAACGCTGCCTGTTGATTATAATAGCATTCCTCTCACAACCTTCCAGTGGGCAAGCAGGAGATCCAAGAATCCGTGAAGTGAATGGATTTAACATGAAATGAACTGGAAGGATGTATAGAGTGCTGGTGGTTAGACTGGGAGGGCTGACAGCCCCCCAAGCTGGATTGCATTATAGAAAGTCCAGCACAGCTGAGCATTTCCAAACTGCGGGGAGGGGGCACTGTCCTAATGGCCTTAGCAATACCTACCACATCCACTTGGAAATTGTGATTAAAAAAAGAAAGACTCTATGATGAGTTGCCATTTATGAAATGGTGCAATGTGCTACAAGCTGGAGGTGTACCAACGCTGGAACACCAGGACTGCTGCAGATGCCCAAGCTGAGATGTTTCCAACTCTAACCCGAGCTTTAATACTTCTCCAAATACAATAAAGCGGAGCTCGTCAATAAATACGAAACGATCCGAGTGGGACGGGCTTTCCCCGATGATTGTCTCTAAATGATCGTCTCCAGGAAAAACAGGACCCACCCCCTTCCAATTCTTGACTTTTCTTGTTGATTGGTTGACATGTCATTGAACCAGGATAAACATTAGCGCTCTGAAAATGAACATGCTGTTTAAAGAAACAGCTTTACATGGAAAAATTGGACATTGTTGAATAAACACAATGTTACAGTGAATGTAACACACTGGAATAAAAGGTCAGACTACTATAATGTCTGAATGTTGAATA
Source organism: Paramormyrops kingsleyae (assembly GCF_048594095.1). Taxonomy (NCBI): domain Eukaryota; kingdom Metazoa; phylum Chordata; class Actinopteri; order Osteoglossiformes; family Mormyridae; genus Paramormyrops; species Paramormyrops kingsleyae. Next base: position 22,775,745 of record NC_132815.1, read on the forward strand.
TTGAAAAAATGGAATTGAACAGCAGAAAGTAAAATAACTTGATAGTTTAAGGCAGTGTTTCTAAATTTGGTCCTTGGGACCCACAGTTGGTTCACATTTTTGCTCCCCCCAAGCTCTCTGACTGACAGTCCAGGGAGCCAAAAATTTGGACTGTCTGTGGGTCCCCAAGGACCGGATTGGGAAACCCTGGTTTAAGGTGAGCTCTGCATTTTTGTTATGAGCCAGGAAGACTGTAAGAGGAGTCTTTGGTTGCTGGCAGGACCACACTTGGGGTCTGACTTGGCATCTGCAAAACCATTATTATGGGCCAACTGCTCTTTAATACAGTCCATCGAAAATCTAAAAGCGCACAAATATAAGTCTGGTACCTTCCTAAGACAATGTCATGATGTTTAGCTATTCTGTTTTTCACTGATGTCAACGATCTCTCGTCCAAGTTTAAAATGTAAAAATCCAGATCGCATAGTGTGTCAGTGAAGCTCCTGGCTAGATAACAATAACAGAGGACGCTGTTTTTAAACCTGCGGCTGAGTGAGCAGCTCTCTCGCCTCGTACCTACAGTGCTGGCCCTTTAACTAACACCTTTGCTCTGTGCGCTTCTTTTCTTCTTGTCATGTGAGTTTCCTATTACAGTCCAAAGACGTGCACCTTTAAATTGGTTGTGTGTGGGTATCGGCGCCTTGTGGTAGTTTGGTGTCACTGCCACTCTGCCAAGGATGAGAGATTGGAAGATGGATCTTTTGCATATTAATCTTTATTGCATTCTTAGGAATTGTATTTTGTTGCTCTTCAGTTCAATTCAATTTATATTTGTATAGAGCATTTTCACAATATTACATTGTCACAAAATGCTTTACATTATCTCTGCCTAGTGCTTCCAAAAAGCAAGCCAGAGGCGAGAGTGGCAAGGAAAAACTCCCTAGTAGGAAGAAACCTTGGGAGGAACCAGACTTAAAGCGGGAGTCCATCCTCCTGGGGCCACCAGAGGAAGCCCAGAATGTAATAGGTCCAGCTGATGTCTGGGCAGGTGAGGAAGCTGCTTCCCTTGGCGAGATGGAGGGGTGGTACGGTCCAGCAGCAAGCGGGTAAGATGGCAGATGTGTAGCCAGGATGGGCGGGCAGGCAGGGAACTGCTCACCATCAGGAGCATCAGGACAGAGAAATGAACAGTGCATTAATAACACTGTGTGACAAATAGATGAAATTATATGAGGCATTTTGTAGTGAGTATGGAGATTAGGAGCCTCTGATGGGTCTAATTAACTATGGCAGCTTAACTGGGAGGGAGAGGGGTGTGTGTGTCTGTGTGTGTGTGTGTGTGGGGGGGGTACACAGGCATGAGGAATACCTGAGCACCAGCATCCCAACAGCACATGGGACTTGTGAAGCCCAGAGTGACAGCACTGGACACCCGGTTCATCAATGACACTGATCCCAAACCAACTCTATAACCCTAGTTGTGGGTGGGAGCTGCAGGTATCAGCTTTGTCACCATATGCTAGACTAAACAAGTGAGTTTTTAGCCTTGATTTAAGTATCGTAAGTCTGAATCTAGGAGGTTGCTGATAGACTACTGCATAACATAGGACCTTTCTAACAGAATGGTCTGCACCACTCTAGGCAGTGCCAGGTAGGTGGTCCCTTCAGAGTAAAGCAAACGAGGAGGGTTACAGTATATGGAACCAGTACACTGCTAATTTACTCTTGTGCTAGACCATTCAGTACCTTATAGGTAAGCACTAGCACCTTTGTAATAAGATTCCTAACCAGAAACCAATGGACCAATGCCAACACAGGACTAATAAACATGTATTTGTTAGGATTCCCACCTTTTCCAGATAACAATTTTCTTAACAATTAGTCCACCATTATTACTGGGTGCTCTACACATTCGACCTCCTGAGTATTCTCAGGACACAACAAGTCTTCCTTCGCTATCACTGTATGCACCACTTGCACTAACTTTCTCATACTCAGCTCAGTTCAGCATTTAAGGTTTTTTATTGGCATACAATCATGTTAGTTGGATTTGATCCAGCACAGTGCCATGGCATTTTTATTGGTGACACTGCTAATGTATCTCAATGAACTGTCTAAAATGTAATGTCACCATCCATCAAATATCAGTGCCGTGGAGCATTTAACTGTCTGCAGATTCTCCTAAGCAAGGGTGTAGATTTGGGCATGGGCATTAGGGACCTGCTGTAGGTCCCTCCCCACAGTAGGGGCCTCCCAATGTTGTGTGAGTACTGTGTATGTTTAGGGGGGCGGGGGGCTCAGAACTGATTTGGTCCCTCCCAATGTTGAATCCAAACCTACGCCTTTGCTGACTGAGTGGCATCTTGTCATTGTTTCTGCATTTTCTTGTATCTTTAAGTCAAATGGACTGTCACCCCTATGGCTGTGGACATGCAAGGACTGAACATGGGAAAGTTAGTCAGGCCTTTTGTTTGTTATCGTTCCTGGGGAAGACGAGTGCATTTGGAATATGGATATCCAATATCTGAGAGAGCGTAATGCGTCCGGCCTGGTTTGCCTCATCAGTTTCATTATTCCTGGAGAGGAGCTGTTTATTTTCCTTGGTCCGGCTGCTGCGCAGACTGTTTACTTACCAGATAGATGTGGTTTTGAGAGAATTACAGGGGACGGCTTTTCTCTGCAAGTCATGACCTCCTGCACCCCAGTCTTTCCTCTCCACCCTACAGCCAGTGTGTTCTCCCCGAGCTCCATAATTACTTTGTTTTCACTAAATTCAACGTCACTGTGCCAGTTTCTGTGGATCCTTGTGTGAGTTGAAGTGAGAACACTAAAAAGGAACTATTGAGGTAAAGCGGCCAAGAACTGCTGAAATATGCAACTTCCTCATATTCATATTAATATATCTGGAATGCTATTTTAGTGACTCAAATACAATTTTTACATCATGATCATGCAATACAGCATATGAAAGTTATAAAGAGAAAAAAATTGGTGAAAAGCAGAGCTCACTAACAAATAACATCACTGCTGCTGAAAATACTCTGTGCTAAGGCAGAGATGTCCCCTTTCTCATTTCTGTAGCCAGAAACGCATTCATCCAATCTTGAATGCCCTTGATTTTGCATTTGATTTATTTGCCTTTTTCAAAGCAACTTGCAGGAGAGGGAAATATTGCAATTTCAGTGTGCTCCATGGGTTTAGAACCCACAACCTTTGTGTTGCTAGTATAATGTTCTACTTGTTCAGCTACAGAATCTGGATGCATATGAAACTACCCCATTCCCCCTGATAAGATACGTTTAGGTTTTAATGTTACTTTGTAAAAATGAAAACCTTCATTTTAAGATTCAGCTACTTGAAGACAGGCACATGTGATTCTGAAAGTTACATTAATCCATAATAAAAAATCCTCTCACATGTCTGGTAAACATTGCATGGTAAGTCAGCTTTTGGTTTTAAAACATTTTTAATACAGTTTTAAGCAGCCTTGACATGGACTTTGTGTAATCATTAATTTTATGATTTTGTTTTTATTTTATCAAAACTCTAATCAATGGTAAATTTTCCACTAAATTTATCAAATACAAGTAACCCTGCTGCTTAGAAAACCTACACTCAGCCCATCACAAATCGAAAATTACTTTTTTTCTCATTTCTGTCTAAAACTCTTTGATTTTGCTGCCTGCAATCCTGTTTCTGAATTTCTCAAACATCATACATTATACAAACTCATACATTATTACATACTGGGTCCTCCTCAGTCCTCGTTCAAAGTTGGATTCTCCAACAAATCCACCCTACTTCATCTAGGCTTTTATTTTTCATCCTGCTGGACCGATCTGCAGCCACTGACAAGGCAAATCATCAGGTCATGCAGTCCTTGGTCTCCCCACATGGCATCACAAGGACTCTGCTCTGAGGTGGCCTTGCCTCTCTGGTCATCCCTCCAGAGGACAGTACCATCAGATTTCCACATACCCGGATGAGGAAAATCTCAAGGACTGAGCTTCCTATCTTCCAGCCAACTCTACCATTCAACATGACATCACTGTACAGCTTAGATCACCAATGTTGTCACTGTCAAGGTTTGCTAGGAACCTAGGGGGTAATGCTGGATGACCAGTTATCCTTTTCTATTCACCTTGCTGCTATAGCTGCTATATTCTGATTTTGCACCAGCAATCTCATACCTTATTTATCAGAACACACAGCTCAGTCCTTTATCTAAGCACTTGTCCTTCACTTGTCAGACTGGATTACCGTAAATCTTTACCGACAGGACTGTCAGCATGTTCTGTGAAACCACTGCAGATGATTCAAAATGCAGCAGCACATCTATTGTTCAGGCGGCCGAGACGGTCTAGTGTTACAGCCCGCCTCGTCTTTCTCCAGTGGCTCCATTTGCAGTAGGTGCTCACATCTCGTTAGAGTTGCTGGCGTTCAGAGCTGTTGACGGAAAGGCACCTGTGTCCATTCACTCATCAGAACCCAAGCAAGTCTGATATCTACCCTGTGACAACAATGAAAACAAGTTTTGTACTACATGTTTTTCATGTGTGAATCCTCAACAAGGTATCAAAGTAGAGTAGAGTTGTAGAGTGTGTACTATTGTTTTACTGGGGGACACGATTAGAGAGTAGTAGTAGAGTTGTAGAGTCCTGGTAACCTTCAAGCAACAGCTTAGGACCCATTTCTTATGGCCACAGATGAAGTAGCCTTACCCTAACCTAACCCTAAACCTAACCCTACCACTGATCCTCCCTGACTCTCCTGTCTTTTGCACTTACACTTCTGTTTTGTTTAGCTCTTGTTCCCATAACCATCTTGCATTTGTTAGTTGTCAATCAACGAAAAGTTGACCTTGAACGCTTTATGATTGTAGAATATTATCTGCCTTTCTTGTATGTTGTTTTGGACAATAGTGCCTGCATAATAAAAATAAATGAAAATGTAATTTCAATGTACCTGTTGAAATGACTAATTTTAAAGTTTGAAATATAATGAACATCAACCTTATAAAACAGACTTGCATTGTCAGTTTTAACCATTGTTACTTTATTTTGTATTTAATTTCATTTGTGTGGTCAGCGGCGAATGAGTCAATGGAATGAATGATCATCACACATTGGTTATGTAGAGGTTAAGTGAGAATGTGATGATGTGGCTTTATGTTACTAGTATAGGTTGCTACTGCTGTAATCTACTATGCACCTACATCTTCTTTGCCTTAGTAGTAAAATCCCAAACTGGCAGTTTTATGTTTGTCAAAATTTTATTTTATTTCCTGGCTTATTCTTCAGGTCTAAATTGCATGACTGTATCCTGTGATTTATTAGTTGCTTTTTGCTCATAATTTCTTCATTTGTCCCACCCATGTCGCCACATAATTCTCATTGAGTTAGACAGGAATCACTACCTTCTGCCTCCTGTCTCACAGAGCAGACTTCTGCGTTAGCTTTTGGCCAGACGTACTTTCAACCACTGGCCTGGAATTCCCGCTGTTATCCATCCCATTCCCAGTAATACAAGAACACTCTGCGTTTCTGCTGAGGATTACAGGGGAAATCCGCCATTGTTTTTAAGAGAAACTCATAAGAGAAAAAATGAGTCATACATCTTATTAAATAATATTCAGTTTATAATTCTGCCATGATCAAAAGATCCTGTTTTTTTAAATATCCAGTGTTTATGTGATGCCTGTTATAGAAAAAATGTATCATTGTTACTGGTCACCTACTGTACCTTAATTCATTTTATGGTTCATATCGGTGGAGTCTTTGCCAGATCACAGAAATGAATTAGCAGGAACAAGTCAAAGACAATAAGCACCCAGATTTGCTCACATGGCCATTATCCTCATGCAGGATGCATGCATTTCTCTTTAGTATCCAGCTGTTAGACAGCTGCAGTTTCGTACAGTTCAATAAAATGAGCTTCTGGACTCAATTTTAGTTATTTTGTAAAAAAAAAAAAAGAAAAAAAGAAACTCACGGGAATTAAAGAATAGTTTCAATTTTCACTGGACATCATTTTATGTGTTGTAAAATTATTATTGTGTATTATTATGGTTGGAGCACTGTGGACAATTTAAGGAATTCAATGTGATTTTAATGTACTGTAGCAATTCAGACACACATGTACTGCTATTTGAGAACTATTGATAAAACACTGAAGACACACTGTCTTTATAATAGATTGAACAGTTAGTATTCTCAGTGTTTGTTGTATACCACACAACACTACAAGAGAATAATACTAATATACTGCATACATCTAAGATTCTTTTGTGAATTGTCCATTGTACAGACAAAATGTTTTTTTTAATGTTTATGCTGTTGCGAAGCTGCCAGGACGCAGGCCTTCTCCCAGCTACACACTCACACTATCGTCTCCCAGTCAGTGCTGCTCTTACTTTGACATTGTGGGCTTTCCCAAGACAAACAGTCTAGCTTTAAAGACATCTGTAAATTTCCTCTCTGGATTCAGTGACCTCATGTGCAAAATGACAGGGCGTGGAGTTGACTTGGCAGTGCTAAATCCACAAATTCGAGACTTCAGCACTCCACGAATATTTTCAAGGAGATCCGTTAAAGACTTGTCTCCTTGGCATGATTCTCACCTGAAACACGGATACTGTATTTCCATGTGGAGACACCCAGGTTTCTGGTGATTTAAAAAAAACTGAAAACAGAAGGTGAAAATGGAAGTTACTTCATCTAGTTCAGGGGAAATGGCTTAGTTTGGATTTAGTTGGTTAGCAAAAGCTTTTATCCCGCCTGGCTGCCAGCTTAGTACCTGAACTGTTTGTACAGCTGGACATCATGAGTAAAGCTAGTCAGTTCAGAGTCTTTGCTCAAGGAGCTTATTACAGTTAGGGCCCAACTGGCTGCCTTTGGGTTTGGAAATTTAAGGTCTGTCATGTTATCAGAATCTGAAGGGAAGAGCCAACACTCACCTCCCCGGACTCAATTCTTCCCAGACTTCCTCCTGTTATCTAAATAAATAGCTTGAAAGCAGTCGGTCCGCACCCTACAGTCAACATTCTGTTTGGCAAAAGTCAAGTGAGGCCATGTCAGAGATTATGCTGTTATGTCACTCGAGGTTGAGTTTGAATTTCCGGAACCAATGACAAGCAAATTGATGATACTTCACCCTAAAGTTCATCATCAAGTATGGAACACCTGAACAGCAAACCACAATAGTTAATGAATTTGTGAAACGCAAACAGTACTGTCTAAGATAAGAGGATTGTGTAATGCTGTATCTGGAATTTCAGACTATCTGCTCAACTCCTAAACTCTTTGTAAACTTAAGGTCATGATGACAAATAAGTCCATCCATTCATTTTCCATAACTGGTAATGAACAGGATGCAAAGTACTGCAGATCTCTGTGCAATTCATATATACGTATGTAGCGAAAAGGAACTTCCTAATTGGATAGCATGATTTGATGTGTTTCTCTTTCCTGTGAAACTGAAGTATGGTTGTCATGTTGACTCAGAACCGGGACTGTGAAAACTTAGAAGTCAAAACACTTGCACACAGCCATAAATCAGTACAATGTTTTGGTAATTGCACCCTTATGAAGTCTCCTTTGATGTGAACAATTTATCATGTAAACATATATATACGTCCACAAAAAAAACCTTAAAAATAATAATTCTTTTACATTTCTTTTGGGGAGGCAAGGGAGGTCAGAGTGCATTTGGATTGGAGCAGAGCCCTCACTTTGATTAATTACTTCTGATCTGGATGTGGCTAAGAATTCAGATGCATATGCTTTGGACACTTTGGGTGTACTGAGTGAATTAATGGAAGGCATTTTGACCTATTAATAAAGACTTGTTTAATGAGATGGTTAATCACCAACTGGTATGCATAACAGTTTATAGAGGCACATTTTTTTCAGGGTGAATGTCAAGAAGGAAACATTTATAGCCCTTAAATTACACGCACAGGACACTGACACATAACTTACAGGAAAGCAAACCTCCCTAACACTGTCATTGAGATATAACAGGAGTGCTTTAGTTGCTATTCTTACTCATTTTTACACTGACTGGGATGTTGGTATGTTACTGTAAAAGGACGTTTCTGTCTCCTCCCGTGTAGGAACCACTCTACCTCCAGACGTCCTGCAGCTCACTGGTCCACCGATCCACAGCTGGAGCATGAATGCTGGGCTTTCTTCCCATCCAGTGCCGAGCTGTGTCTGACAGAGAACACGACTCAGGGAGGAGGGGAGGATTCGAGCCCCTCACCACAAGGCTTGTGGATGCCATGCCCCACATAGATGGACACCGAATTCCTCTCCCAATTTTGAATTTTTCTTTTATGGTGCCATAAAACATAGTACCGTACTGTGGTACAAGACATAGTGGCTTGGATTAGCATCCAAAGCCCCCGTTTCAAAAACAGGGAAATATCTCAAATAAAACTTATTTCTAGTCAGACTGAGAAGCCTGTTAGACAAAGGGAGCCTTTCTGGGGGGAACGGAGTGAATTCCAGCTCAGTCCTAAAGTGAAACCAGAAGGGCTGAGTATTTGGCTTGTATGGAATTACATTGCTTTCCTCCCAGTGGATGCAGTGACCAGGAGCCGTACTGCTGACTCCTGCAGTGGGTGTTTGGAGGGGGGTGCTGAGTGGGATGGGATGACACTTTCTCCCCCCACTTTCTTAGCTTCTTGTCCCATTAGATCAGCCCCTGTGGTGGTTCCCTGGGAAATCGAGGTGTCAATGTTCAAACATGCCTGAATACATAAAGTCATGGGGTCGGCCTCACTGAAAGCACCCCTCCCTCACTGTCAGACTCACATTGGCCAGATATAATGGAACAGTCAACATGGTCGCTATTTACTCAGCCGGGCAGATCATTATTATGACATTCAATATTTAGATGCTAATACAATTAATATGACTGAAGGTTTTTGGGTATAGTGACATTACAGTTGAACCCCAGTGAATCCCAAAACCTACCCAGGATAAGCAGGTGGGAGATGGATGGATAGATGACAACTGGAAAAAAACCAATGCCTTACCATGTTAGTTATTTTTACTGGTATTAACATTTTTCTCATTAAAAAAAAATGGGAGTCCCTTTTCACTGATGAAATAATGTTCAAGCTATTTTGTTTGTTTTCTCAAATTCTGCTTATGGCAAAGCTGAGATGTTCTTTTGCTGGTTCCCTCTGCCCATCGCCACCTGCCCCTGTTCATATCCGACTCCTGTTACCACACATGTGACAGGAAGTGGGCTGTGTTAGCTTCTCCTTGTTTGTGTTGTATCCCTGTTGCCGAGGGCTGACAGTCTGTAGGCACTTCCATAGACCCTCTGAAATACAACTCACACATGTGTGGAACACAGAGTCAGCCACCCACACGTGTGTAGGACACAGAGTCAGCCACCCACACGTGTGAGGGACACAGAGTCAGTCACCCACATGTGTGTGGGACACAGAGTCAGCCACCCACACGTGTGCGAGACACAGAGTCAGCCACCCACACGTGTGGGGAACACAGAGTCAGCCACCCACACGTGTGAGGGACACAGAGTCAGCCACCCACACGTGTGTGGAACACAGAGTCAGCCACCCACACGTGTGTAGGACACAGAGTCAGCCACCCACACATGTGGGGAACACAGAGTCAGCCACCCACACGTATGAGGGACACAGAGTCAGCCACCCACACGTGTGTGGGACACAGAGTCAGCCACCCACACGTGTGTGAGACACAGAGTCAGCCACCCACACGTGTGGGGAACACAGAGTCAGCCACCCACACGTATGAGGGATACAGAGTCAGCCACCCACACGTGTGTGGGACATAGAGTCAGCCACCCACACGTGTGTGGGACACAGAGTCAGCCACCCACACGTGTGAGGGACACAGAGTCAGCCACCCACACGTGTGGGGAACACAGAGTCAGCCACCCACACGTGTGTGAGACACAGAGTCAGCCACCCACACGTGTGTGACACACAGAGTCAGCCACCCACACGTGTGTGGGACACAGAGTCAGCCACCCACACGTATGAGGGACACAGAGTCAGTCACCCACACGTGTGTGGGACACAGAGTCAGCCACCCACACGTGTGGGGAACACAGAGTCAGCCACCCACACGTGTGTGGGACACAGAGTCAGCCACCCACACGTGTGAGGGACACAGAGTCAGCCACCCACACGTGTGGGGAACACAGAGTCAGCCACCCACACGTGTGAGGGACACAGAGTCAGCCACCCACACGTGTGAGGGACACAGAGTCAGCCACCCACACGTGTGTGGGACATAGAGTCAGCCACCCACACGTGTGTGGGACACAGAGTCAGCCACCCACACGTGTGAGGGACACAGAGTCAGCCACCCACACGTATGAGGGACACAGAGTCAGCCACCCACACGTGTGTGGGACACAGAGTCAGCCACCCACACGTGTGGGGAACACAGAGTCAGCCACCCACACGTGTGTGAGACACAGAGTCAGCCACCCACACGTGTGTGGGACACAGAGTCAGCCACCCACACGTGTGTGAGACACAGAGTCAGCCACCCACACGTGTGGGGAACACAGAGTCAGCCACCCACACGCACAAGCTTTCTTCAGAATGTTTAGAAGTGAAATAATGAATCCTAATGTAACTGTGTCCCCCAATAAAACAATAGTACACACTGGAATATATAGCAGTGAAAAAACACATTACCTGAGGTACATAATCTCTTTAAATATTTACTTTAAATATTACAAGTTTTAGTTGCACTAAGAAATTGGATAATCAGTTTTTTGCCAGTTTCCCCAATTGCTCCACAATACTGTATGTCGTTTTGTCTTATTTACATTAACTTATTTGAACACATTTAATTTTGTCATAAATCCAGTCCAATAATGAATAACACACCAATTTTATGTGAACATAATATATATACGAGGAAGAGATAATTAGATAATTTTGTTCCACTGCTTTACATTTTTGTGTAAAGGGTTATAAATTGTGTGGCCATTTATTACAGCCGTGGTTAGTAATGCACTGCCACCAAATATCTTCACAGCCCAAACTTTAGGGTACGTGAACCACATAATTCTCTGAGAGCCATAAAACAGCTGAAATTTACAAAGCAATTATGTGTCTGCGAAGTTTTCGGTTTTCATAGTGGGTAAATAAATATATTTGCCCTGGGTTACCCTTCAGCTTTCCGATTAAATGGCGTTTAAAAAGTGCATTTCCGTCCGCAGCGGACGCAGCGCTGATGTCGGGAGATTGATGATATCATTGCAAAAAGACAACACTTGGGAGGCAGGAGATGATGAAATGATCTGAGTTCACCATCAGAAATCTGCAGGGCTTCCCTTCCCACCCAGGCTGGCTTGGGGTCGGTTCCTGCTGCTCGCTCTTAACTCCTGTGCTCTCATCTGGCAGTTCTTGGAAGGAGGTATTTCTCTCCTAGTGTTGCACCCACTAAGCTTCGGTGCCGCAAACTGGTGAGTCGGTAGCCGGTGACAAACTAACTGCTAAGTCTACATGCCCATTCACACTTGAAAGCATCAAAGTGATTACGCCTTAGTTTGTCCAGCAGTGCTCTAAGCGCTTATCCAGTAGAGGGCCGGGGGTTTGGAGAGTGCACCAGCTAGCAGACGGCCAGGAAAGGGCATTGTAGGGCACACACACAATCACTCACGATGGGCAAATTAGAGATGCCAGCTCACGTGTCAGCATGCGATTAGGCTGAAATAAAAGCACCCGAGGATACCCTCATGACACGGGGAGAGCATGAATACTCCCCAAACACGGAGCAGGGTGACACTTAATACTCCTAGCCCTGGAGTGTGAGGTGATCAGCCAATGAGCCGCTCTGGCACCCTTCTTTAGGTGGAATATCATATGTAAATAATATAAAACTTTAAAAGTTACAAACAGTGGACAGAAATTTTCCATGTCCAAAATGAGGAATTTGTCAATATGGTTTTTGAACATAATTGCTAAAAAGCACCTTGGGGTTTAAATGAACTATCCTGCAGATAGAGTTATTGCTTTCTTTCTCGCTCTGCACTGTAAAGCAGACTATTTTTAGTTAAAGGCTGGAGAAATCGTGATAGCGCTCTGACTCCCATCCGCTAGCTTGCAGAGCACTTGTTTTATTGGGGGGGGTGGCTGACATACTGGTTTGATTAAACATATTTTCTTTAGCAGCTGGAATGTGAGCCGGGGCCTTTCCACGGTCTTGAAAACATGCAAAGCTTTGCTTACATCCAGAGATTTATTTTGTGGTTTCTATTAATTGAGTGTTCAGGGTAACTAAAGGACCTTCATTTCGTTTCACAGCTCGAAGCATGAAGTTAGCTCTTGCAATAGCTGGGAGTTCTGTAAACACACAATTTGTTTGTCTGAAGATTCCAGACCTACTCCTGAGGAACTCTGGACCCATAACTGGCTCATGTGTTGTTTTTTGGTATGTCCTTTTACTCCTAATTATACTTATACTCTTTAACTATAGTGTGAAATAATATTTTTTTAGTCCCTTCCCCTTCATAATGTCATAGTGTGCCTATCAGCATTAAGTTTTGCTCAGAGTCACAGTGGCCGAGAGGTTAAGGCGTTGGACTCGAAATCCGATGGGGTTTCCCCACGCAGGTTCGAATCCTGTCTGTGACGTGGTGCTTTGCTTTCGGTTGGTGCTGTTTCTTTTAGCTCCTGAAACATGCCTGTGATGCTGGCTTTTTTAATAAAAATATAATGTCCTAAGGATGCGATCCCTTTGGGGAAAAAGTCCCAGCAACATCTGATGCTCTACAAATAATCTGAAAACGTGCTGCCAAATCATCTCTGGGCCGCTTGTTTTAGCGATGGCATTGCGATATAAAGAGGCATAAGGAGCCTCACGCATCACATTCCGATTTTAAGAGGCTTCTCATTGAAAAGCACAACCTCAGACTACAAAGCCTCTTCTATTGCTCATGTGCCTGCAACCTCCCACAAATCAACAACCGTAAAAATGGCACCTACTGTGAACCATTTAGCTATTAAAATGTGTGCTTCAAACCAGTCCATACAAATGAGTGGGTGGCCCCTCTCCTACTACAAAATCAAGCAACAAGATTCAAATAAAAATACAGAAGTTTTTATAGGACAGGACCTCCACACTATCTATATTTACCACAAGTAGAGGCTGAACCATGTGTTGTATGTTAGGCTGAGTTATCAGCTGGCCCAGGACACTGGCTCTCGGAGAAGCCTGGAATCCTCCCAGTGGTCCACAAAGTTCACAGTCACTCCGCAGCCCTGCATGCACTTATCGTCTCCAAAAACACGGAAAGATGTGACCGTTGGTAATCTCCAACTGGACAGTTGTGGAGGAATGTGTCTTGGGAGAATGACCTTGGGTTATTCATCTAATGATCTGTGCAGAAGTTCGGGGGATGCGCTCTGACTGTTATCTGTGCATATGCATTAAACACCAGTTCAGAGTATCCGGCCTTCCTGGAGACCTTAGATGGGGTGTTGGAAGGTGCCCCCTCTGGGGACTCCATTGTTTTGTTCAGGGACTTTAATGTTCATGTAGGTAACAAGGGTAACGAGAAACCCGATTGGGAGGAACAGCCTGCCCGATCTGAAACCAAGCAGTGATCTATTTTTGGACTTCTGTGCTAAACCCAGTTTGTCCATAACAAACACTATGTTTGAAAATAAGGGTGTTTATAAGTGCATCTGGCACCAGAACAGCTTTGGTCGCAGTTTAACGATCAATTTTGTAATCTCGTCTTCCAATTTGTGTCCACTTCAGTGACACTCGACTTCTGGACACTCGACTGAAGAGAGGAGCTGAACTGTCAAAGGATCAGCACTTGGTAGTGAGTTGGATTCGGTGGTGGGGTAGGATGCTGAAAAGACCTGGTAGATCCAAAGGCATAGTGAGGGTGTGCTGGGAGCATCTGGCGGAGGCTCGTGTCCGGGCGATCTTCAACTCACACTTCCGGAAGAACTTCTCTTGCATCCTGAGGGAGTCAGGGGACATTGAGCCTGATTGAGCAATAATCTGGCATTGCAGTTCTGAGGCAGCTGTACAGAGCTGTGGCTGTAAGGTTGTTGGTGCCTGTCATGGTGGCAATCCCCAAACCCAGTGGTGGATACCAGCAGTAAAGGGAGATGTCTGACTGAAGAAGGATGCCTTCCAAAAACTCGGTGGTGGTAGGGCTCCAGGGGTGGATGATATTCACCCTGAGTTCCTGAATGCTCTTGAAGTTGATCGGCTGACACACCACTTCAACATTGCGTGGAGGGTAGGGACAGTGTCTTTGAATTAGCAGACTGGGGTGGTGGTCCCAATCTTTAAGATAGGATGTGTGCCAGCTTCAAGGCGATCACACTCCTCAGCCTCCCTGAGAAGGTCTATCCTGGGGTCCTGGAGTGGAGGATCTGCCCATTGGTTGAACCATGGATTCAGGAGGAATAATGCAGATTCCATCCTGGTCATGGCGCCCTAGACCAGTTCATCACCCTCACAAAGATACTGGAGGGTTCATAGGAGTTTGCCCAGCCTGTCTACATGTGTTTTGTGGACTTAGAAAAGGCATATGATCATGTGCCTTGGGGGGTTCTCTGGGGGGGGGGGGGGCTTCTGGAGTATGGGGTATGGTATACATTGTTGCAGGCCATCAGTTCCATTATGAATGGAGTGAAAGATTGGTTTGCATCGCCAACAGTAAGTCAGACTCGTTCCTGGAGGTTGTTAGACTCTACCAAAGTTGCCCTTTGTCACCAATTCTGTTCATGACTTTTTTGGGCAGAATTTCTAGGTATAACCAAGAAGTGAAGGGGGTCCAGTGTGGTGACCGCAGGACCGCATCTTTGCTTTTTGCAGAAGGTCCTGTTGGCATCAACGGGCTGTGACCTACAGCATGCACTGGGGTAGTTTGCAGCTGAGTGTGAAGTACTGTAGCTGAGATGAGGATCACACCTCCAAGTTCTTGACTGGAAAAGGGTAGATTGTCCTTTCCTCATGGGGAATGAGTTACTGCATCAACCAGAGGAGTTCTCAGAGCATCTTGTTCATGAGTGAGGGCAGAAGGGAG
Organism: Paramormyrops kingsleyae; assembly: GCF_048594095.1. Classification (NCBI taxonomy): domain Eukaryota; kingdom Metazoa; phylum Chordata; class Actinopteri; order Osteoglossiformes; family Mormyridae; genus Paramormyrops; species Paramormyrops kingsleyae. Next base: position 22,790,793 of record NC_132815.1, read on the forward strand.
TGGGAGATTGACAGGTGGCTTGGTGCAGCACTGGCAGTAATGTGGACACTATTGTTCTGTTATGGTAAATAGAGAGCTCTGTTCTGTATTTCCCATTCTATATTACTCTCTCTAATGATGTTTAATGTATCACAACACATCCATGTAAAGTACGTTGGGACGACACTGTTGTGAAAGGCGCTATATAAAAATAAATTGAATTGAATTGAATTGAGAGCTGAGCCGCAGGGTGAAGCTATGCATTTATTGGTTGATCTTCGTTCCCACCTTCATGTGTGGTCACGAGCTCTGGGTAGTGACCAAAAGAATGAGATCATGGATTCAAGCGACAGAAATGAGTTTCCTTCACAGGGTGTCTGGCCTCCGCTTTAGAGTGAGGAGTTTGGATTTTCGGTAGGAGCTCAAAGTAGAGTCTCTGCTCCTCCACATCGGAAGGAGTCAGTTGAGGTGGTTAATACATCTATGTAGGGTGCCTCCTGACTGGCTCCCTGGGGAGGTGTTTCAGGTATGTTCAACCTGGAGGAGACCTCAGGGCAGACCCAGGATACACTGGAGAGATTATATCTCTTGGCTGGCCTGGGAATGCCTTGGTTTTCCGCTGGAGGAGCTGGAGTAGGTGGCTAGTGAGAGGGAGGTCTGGGCATCCCTGCTTAGACTGCTGAACCCATGACCCAACTCCAGATAAGTCGCACATAATGGATGGATGGATGGATGGATGGATGGATATCTTCATAAATATTGGTGTCATGTTCATATCTCATCTTTATATCTCATGCATTTGTTTCTGTTTTCTTGCTGCTGTTGATGTTTTTAGCAAATTGTATTATTTTAGCTTACGGACATAATACAGTTAAACAGATCTTCATATCTTGACTGAGGCTACAGTGCGTTACTTGACTGAATCTCCTGATTCAATGAACGTCTTTGGACAAATATTTGGACTAAGACAAAAATAGAAAATTGACAGTTACTTTCTGGCAAAAATTAGGAGTTACTGGGAAAAAAGATAACAATCTTTTGTATAATTCTGAGGAAAGTAAAGGTAAATTCAGCAGGTCCTAGACTCCAAGCAACAAAGCTGACCTGTCACATGGTGAGTGTCATGTGCTTAGTCTGCCACCTGAATTCTGGGTGAGCAAAACTGTGGCCTTTTTTCTCAGGTTCTAGTACAGCTGTGCATGGAAATTAAAAGCCACATGCAGCTGGATCCTTGCAGCCCAGGAGCTGTTTATATATGTAAGTCACACCATACCTGGTTTCCAAAGACATGCTATGGGCACATTTCTACAGCATGCAGAAGGGGGTGTGTATGAGTGGTATGAGAGGAATGTGATATTGTAAGCATTAGTGATCATTATGGCCGGCAGTGCTCTGAGGCCTTGTATATTTTAATAGTGTAAATGTAAAATAACAAAGCCTTGTAACTGCCTCTAATATTCAACCATAAATTTCTATTAAGTTTGTTTTATGATGCTGGCGTCCTGTCTAGAGTGCTCCCCTGCCCCGTGTTTCCAGGATAAAAGTTTGGAAGATGGATATATTCATCCTCAAAAGCATAGTGTTTTTATATGTGTACATCATGTCAGTCTTTTCAATTTTAAACTGTATTCAGATAGAACTGCTCAAAAACAGACAGATTTGGGTGTCTCAGTCCCATCAAGCCTCTGCGTGACAGACTGGGTGCACAAAACCGCTAAAAAAGTGACACATATTTTTGAAGACCTTTGTGTGGAGTAGAATCACGAATTCCTGCCTCTGTGGTAACCTCCCTTTGCGTAGGAATATTTGGTATATGTCTCAACATCACACTATGTGAGATAATAAGGTATATTAAAAGACACACGCTATTGTGACATTGTTGCGGCTGGGTGGGCGGTCAGCGTGGTGGGCTGTGCCATTTGCGGAAACCCCCACGTCGGAGGGTCACACATCCGCCCACCTGCTTGTCCCTTACCCTCTGACCCCAGATTAACAGAAGATCACTGGGTCCCTGTTCTGTCACCATTACCCCTGACAAGACCCAACAGGCACCAATATCAATGATCCTTCCCCCAGGACTGGGGAGTCAACCTGGACCCAGTTTAACCCCTCCTAGCTATATTTCAGGGTACAGGGACGTTACTTAAGCATGAGGGCAGCTTGGAAATGCTAATGGGATTGCAATTAAAATATCTCCATGGATCCCTCTTGATTCCTTTGTCCTAGGGCAAATAACACTGCCTTGTTTTATTTACCTTAAATCAGTATGGTTTTCTTAAGTATCCACCATTATGTCGGTGGAGATTATTACTTACAGTAGTGATGGTTTTTAGCTGTAATTGTTAATGGCAACTATATGTTCAGTCATATTCATTGTAAAACACTTTGGTTGGCTGCATGTTGGGACACAGGTCCTTGTGTCTGGTTGTACTGCTGACATGCTGGAGCCCAAGGCAATGTTGCAATGAGACCCATCTCCTCTGCTGCCAGAAGATGTTTTATCCAGTCGCAATGCAGATAACATCTCCCCAGCCTCCATGTTAAAATGGGCCCAATGTGTAAATATGCAGTTTATTCCTACGACGATAGGCAGAATAAAAACATGGACTGCAACCAAAAATCCTGATGCAGACTAAATGGACTTCTAAAATACACATTGGAGTAAATGCATGACGTATGGGGGGGGGGGGGGGGGGGGGGGGGGGAGCTGAATCCAGGCAGCACAGGGCACATGGCAGGGGAACAGCCTGGATTGGAAGCCAGTTCTTTACAGGGAACACTTTGGGCAAATTATTGATGCCAAATTGCCTAATAACATGGAAGGAAACCTGTGAGACACGGGGAGAATTTGTAAAATCCACAAAAAGAGTGGAGGCAGGATTTAAACCCCCTAACCTGTATGTATGACGCCCTGACCCACCCACTGAGGCACCCTGGCACCCAGAATTAAATTTTTATTGGAAAGCAGGACCAGTCCTCCGGCACGGCATTGGTCAGGATTCCTCGACAGTCAGCCCTGGACTGGTCACGGCTGAAATTCTAAAGTACAGACGACTAATAATTTCAATTTCAGAATATCACTTACTGCCCTCGAGTACCCATTTATAAAAACTACTCTGCTAAATAGTTTAAGATTGAAAACAGGATTTACTTCTTTTTTTTTTTAACAATCCCATGTGAATTCGTATCTTTCAAATACGTATTGGGCACTGTGACAGTCAGGAAAGGAACAAACTTTAACGTCTCCTGGAAAAGATGGCAAAACTTCAGAGGAGTACACTAAAATTGTCCGTCCACCCACCTAACAATCCATTAATCATCAAATCACTAATCCTGAGGAGACTCACTGGGGAGCGTGAAACCATCTCAGACAGCAGTGGCCACAAGGCGGGACTCCACCCTGGACAGGATGCCAACACAGGACACGTAACCTGCACACGTGACCTGCACACGTGACCTGCCACAGCACACTCAGTCATACACTAAGTGCAATGCAGAGATGCTAGTTCGCCTTACTGGATGTCTTTGGACGATGGGAGAAAACCAAATTACTTGGAGTAAACCAGGAGAGAACATGCAAATTCCCTGTGTGCTAAGCCATGAGTACTATTCTCTACAACTCCGGTTTGCCTGTGACATTTAAGGATGCTTGGTCACAACTGTTGAACAATACTGACTTAAATAGTAAGTCTATTCTTAGAAGTGCAAAGGCGTGTCATTCCAAGTGTCCCATAATCAGTTCTGCCAGAGGAATACAAGAAGTGGCCACTGTTTCTTTAACAAGGCTTTGAGCGAAGCCCAGGGCTGGGAGGAAGCAGGTCCGGTGAACAGGCCGCATGATTAACGATGGAGAAAATAAGGCAGCTATGGCAATGTGACCAGAGCATATGAGCATTTCTCCAGCAAGAAATCTGTGTCACTGGAAAGGAGAGGATATTTTACCTCAGCTCCCTCCAGGGGGATGACCGGAGGTAAGGCAGAGCGACGGCAGCATGAAGGACCACATCAATCAGTCTATTGGTGAAAACAACCGGAGGCGAACAGGTCAGTTAAAGGTCAATTAAAATAACCTGTCCATCTTCATACTGATATCCATAAAATCCACATGACAGAGAGGCATGAGGAGCTGATAATGGCATTTTAACAGGGGTCTTACTTGCAAAATAATAATAATAAAAATAATAATAATAATCTAACAATGATGACAGAAAGTGCACAGAAAGTTTTATTGTTCAACAGTTCGCCCTGAAAAGGGTGCTTAATCAAAAACAGATGTTTAAACTGAAGTCATAGCACAGAAAATATAAAAAACACAGCTTTATCCTAAAAAATAAATAAATAAATTGACTTGGATATAGGCTGCCCATCTAATAAAGACTTCTATAAAACACGTTGCGGTTTGCTTTCATTTAGATAATCGGAACTTTCCTGTGTATGATTCTCTACGCTGATAACTAAAATGTGGGAGGTTTTTTTCTGTAATCCTCATGGGCGAACTTTTTGGAAGCGTAGGATAGGAGTGTAGCGGGTACCGGTGGGGGAGCACAGAGAGGACGGGAAGAGTGAGTATATGCCTGAGAGAGCGAGAGAGAGAGCGAGAGAGAGAGAGAGAGATTTGGTATATGTTAAAGCATAGAGGAAGGCCAATGTTTTGTAGTTCCGTGAGTATTACCACCACTTCGTACGAATAACACTGAACTTATCGGGAGTGAAGTCTTCAGGCTACTTCAGTGGAAAATAATTTCATATGACTCTCATTATTTATATTATTTGCTTGAGATAATAAAATATCATTTTGAATGTAAAACGACCAATAAATAGACAAATTAAATATTTTCCTTGGACAGTAACCAAGAAAATCATTATGGAAAAATAGCATGAACTTCACGTACTCGAAAGTGGCAGCGTGCGTCACCACGGATTTCCACGTTACGGTTTACGATTCATTTCTGGGATCTGGAAAACTTGGAGTGTTCTTTGGAAACAGGCGATCTCTTGTTTTTTTACGGGTATTTTTGGAATATAAGTGTGTGTTGGAATCTATAGTGTGAGCTTTTTTTCTAGGGATGGCAGTATCTATTCTATATATTTTCTTAGTTTTTACGTTTTTATGGGGCACAGTCTGGAGCGCATCCTTTTCTAGTCGATATAATTCTTTCGGGGGGCAAAATCAACCCCAGACGCAGAATGGGGCAAGAGCAGCGAGCAGACACAGGTACAGTATTTTTTGTAAATTTTCCCTTTTCACTGAACTAATTTAAATCAGAAATTTACATTTGTTTTTCAACATTTGCTTTTATTTAGGTCGCGTACTGTGTAGTGTAATATGTAAAAGTATATCCATTAGGCTATATAAGTTAAAATGTTAATCGAAATACGTTTACTGACATTACAAACAGTCCCGAATTTAGCAACCTTAAAATTCTGTCAAATAAATTGCCTAATGCAAGAAAACACGGGAAATTGCGCCTTATTAACTATTTAGAATGACTGAGAGTGGAAGAAGGTGATATAAAAGTTGTTTCGTTTTTGATCCCGTTTAGTGTTTTTCCTGTCTTCGTGTGATTATGACGAATATGGCAAAATAAAATTTGGCAAGTGACAATTATGATTTTATAAGAAATTTGAAGACAATACAAGGAATTCAAAGAGCATAAAAGAGACAGATCGCTATCCTTAACAGACTGAGTATACGAGGCCCCAGAGGAAATGATAGTGTTAAGCATTTAAAGCGCTGCCTAATATAACACGACCGAATCCTTCACTGTATTTCCAGGAAAATTAAACAAATAGAGAATAAACCTGAAAACAAGTGTGCGCTGCAGGTACATAAAAAATGCGATAACACTTTACTTAAAGCTGTCATATAAATGCATTATAGATACCTTCATGATGGATTATAATGCATTCATAAAGTATTACAATCACGGCTATAAATATTTAGAAAAAGGCATAACATATTATAGCCATGTTTATTGTGCATTATCAATGCTGTCATGTATACTGCACTATAAATTCATTCATTGTGCATCATACTTACCATTATAATGCATTATGAAGCTATTTATAGTGCATTATAGATGAAAGCTTCATAGAGCATTCATAATGTGTGTTATAATTCATAAAGTGTTACCAAAAATCTTGTAGTTATTTTAGGGAATATATGCTGTATTAAAGTGATAAAATATTGAAACATTAATATATTACCATTGCACAAAAACGTGGATGTTGTTTAGTTCAAATAAGTGTTTTGGCAACTAGTGACAGAAAGATAACAGCTAGGTTCTAACCCAAGAAGGAGATTAAGATTGGGTTAAAAGGGAGGGTTACAGATTAATAATGGAGTATATGCAGGCTAATTCTGAGCCAGATTTACAGTAAGCTATTAGCCATTAGCTTTTTAGCTTATAGGAGAATTACTGTGCCATTAAATATAATGTGCTGCTTTCCCCAAGCCAACAAGCGTCCTTTGAGGAAATGTACTGGTGTCATGTAATTAGCTGGGTGTGATGTGGAAACTTCTCAGACGGTGATGTGATTGGGGCCTCCAGACCTCTGAGCTGATGTAACTCAAGGTTTTTTTAAAGTAATTTCACTAATTTCAAATAACAGGTATGTGGGAGACAACAAGCCATATCAGAGTTTGGCCTTGCTGGCCTTTGGTGGGTCTCTGTGGCTGTACGCTGGCCCTGCGGGGCTTGCTTAGTGGTGGCGTACTGCAGAGGCTGTGCCAACTGTACGTGGTGTTAAGTGCAGCTCGTTTGACTGAGTTCGTTTGAAAGGCTTAACTTGCGTGCCGTGCCTGTTTGGGGAGCACCTCCAGAGAATTTAAATAGAGCAGACGCTGTGAAACCCCCTCCTGGAATGTCACCCCAACCCCTCTGCTGTCAGCACACGTGTCATGTGGGACGCCCCTCCAGCCCTGCGACACGGGCACTTGGGGAGACAGCAGCAGACGAATCCCCCCCCAGAGCTCACGCTCACACCCCCATCCAGGGCCCAGAGAATGCGGGTCCTGCTGTAGCGGCCTGAGCATTTGTTTGGACAGATGTGCTGGCTGCTCGTCTGGAGTCTACGGTTTCTTTTTTTTAGTTTGAACACTTCACTTTCAACAGAATTCTCCAATTAAAAAATTATTTCCGAAATCTTAGCGCATTGTTGGAAATTAAATTCAGTTGTCGGTAATGACAAAATCTTAACAGTCAGTGTTTCAAACAGAGCAGTGTTTCTGCTTTAGGGGAGATGTGGTCATAAAACTGGAATTGGGGTGGGGGATGTTCCTGAGGGCTGCGTCCGTCAGCTGGCTCTCAGCTGGGGGCCTGTCAGACGGGATGTCACAGTGTTAACAGCAAAGGCCTGCGGCTCCCTGTGCCCCCCATGGGCGTTTGAACCTGGCTCCTTGCCGCAGGACGGTTCCCAAAACCCAGAGACACACCGGATTCCCCGAAGCCCTCTTGGGAGACATGTGACCACAGAGAGTGACGGTGCTCTCCCTGAGCGGCCGGCGCTCATGGCGTCATGCCAGCGTATCTTAAGCATTAAGAAGTTAGAAGTTAGCGCATGTTAGCCAGACGAAGCTAAATGGAAAGATGGAAGGAGATTTGAAAGAGTTACACACGAGGTGCAGATTTGTGACCTTGTGACACTTGGGTAAACCAAAGCAATAACATATAGCAAAACATTAACTAAATGCTTTGGAGTTTGAATGTGTTTAAAACCTGTTTCACTGACTGGTAAAAAATAGCCAAATGTAGCAGAGAAGGTAATCATATACAATGTGTATCAAACATAAACGCATCTAGTTAGTTTATTTATCTGCAAGCCTGCATTGTGTTATATTAATTTCGGTCAATGCTTGTAGCCATGAGTGCCATCAGGTACCAGGGACAACAGCGCACAGGCATGGTCACGGCGTCCGGCAGAACATGCCAATATGGTGCATGTTATTGTTTCAGGGCCTCTGTGATGAAATGGAATTATGGGAAGTGTGCGAATGGCAGAGGACTCCTCCTTAGCAGACTTTGTGCAGCATTGGCTGCATCCTTAAGAGCTACTTGGGACTCCTGGCAAGGAGAGCTTTGGGCCGTCTCGTCTAAAAATATGCTGTTTAATGAGCGAGCATCCTGAAATAATTTACCAGTGGAGTCGGTCATTAAAAGTGATTGGTGAGGTCTGGGTTAAAAGAAAAAAAAAGTTCCTCAAGAGTATTATTGTTAGGAAATAATCTCACACTGAATAATTTTTTGAAGTTTTTCTTTATTTAAATAAAAAAAAACATATCAGTATAATAAAGTTAATATATGTAGTTAAGTATGTGTATGTCTGTGTGTGGACATATATATACACATATACACACACACACGTTAGGACAAGTAGGTATAGTAAATGGGGAGATATTTGTATATACTTAAAAATACCAAAAATCTATAAGGTGATGCATGCATTTCAGGTCAAATTGATTTACTGAGATGTATAAAGGTTTTAATTTGAAAAACTTGGCCGAAGACCAAGATATTATGCTTTTATCTGAAGGTCCCATCTGTCAGCCTTGTCCTTTTCTGCTTATAAAAAGGTAGTTTCCTTCAGATAACAATATAAAGGACATAATGAAATTGTTATTGTTTTGTTCTTGAGACTCCCGTGATCTGCATATTAGGGCAGCCTAGCCGAAGTTCACTTGGGACCACATTACATTCGCTTTGTACACTTAAATCAGCCTAACATCCATATTGAAGACTTATTCTCTTGATGTGGTTTGGACAGGAAAACGGTTTGGTTCCGCAGCTCAAGTGAAAACATGGATTAGATTGAAGCTGTCGGTGATATCCTTTATCTGCCCTAGTAATAATACCTGACATCAATGACCAGACCATGTACCTAATGCTAAACAAATACTGCTGTCAATTCCCATCCCACTGCAAACACCAGTGTCCTCAGTTCCCTTCAGCTTTTGCTTTAGCTGACAGACCTTAAAATGAAGGTTGGCACGGATCGGCCACTCAGAAGCAGCTGCGTCTGGAGGATGTATCTTTTCTGAGCAACGCCTGCGCAGTTTAAGTGGTCATATGATGGCTATGGCCGCCCCGCTGGCATCTTAGGAATGGGCCGGGCCGGGTCTCTGTTTGGATCCTCAGCAGTTCCCGCTAAATGCTCTGAAACGACCCCAGTGGCTGTGGGAAAATGTGAATAAGATCGTGCAGAGTCAACATGCACTGGCTGCGAGTAGGCCGTCGGATGTGTGTGGGGGGCGGTGGATTCTGGGGGGGGGCAGTGGGCACTGTTAATTTAATCTCCCCGCATGACACGAGGCACGATGAAGGACTTTCAATAATTAGATTATTAAAGAGATTATTACCATAAACTCAGGGTGCTGGTTATTTAATTGGCAATTAACCTTTTTCATAGAACACGTGCACTACAGTGGTACATTTCATGATATAATGAGTGCTGCAGGGTGGTTTTGCGGATAACACAGTAACCTCACACCCCCTCCCCCCCCCCAGGGTTAGGAGTGTGAATCCCAGCCCCAGGTTCTGCGTGTGTAGAGTTTGCATGTTGTCCCTGTATTTGTGTGAGTTTCCTCCTGTTGTGCGGAACCCTGCCGTTTGATGTTCGGGTTTCTCTAAATCACCCCGATTGACTGCCCTCTGATGTACTGCATCCTGTCTGGGATGCTCTCCTGCCCAGTGCTCTATTACTGTTTACTGGCTAAGCGGAATGAGCAGTGAATCCTGAACTCTTAGGGCAATGTTTAGAAAACTGCAAAAATGCCTGAAGTCATTCATTGTCCAATTGTACATATTGAAGCATGAATGTATTTATTAAATTTACATTTTTCTTCTGATTTAAATATGAAGCATTTTATGTAGCATTTAGTAGCATAAATTATACATTCATGCACGCACTTAAATAATTTATAATGTCTCAGCAATAACTGTCTCCTATGCCTTTGGCCAGAAACACTAAAACCTTTGTATACCTACTCGGTACAAAGTAATGTTTCGTTAATAGCAAAATTGTCTTAAAAGCTCTTGGAAAGCTGAACCTGACCGATGTAGAGTCCGTTCCCTATTATGTGTTTTACTTGCAGGAGTAAAGGGGATGCAAACATCACAACGTTGTGTCTTGGTTGCTGTGATACCTCCCAGGTCGTAATTGCAAGTAGCACGGCTTAAGTGCTGCATAAAATATAGAGCTTAGTGTGCTTAAGCAACTCTGATAATGCTGGAACAGTGCTGTAAAAAATAATGAGATGGGCATAGTGTGAGGCAGGAGGTGATCTGGGCTCTGGTGTGGAGCAGCACTAAGCGGCCTGCAGCCCATGTAGCGCTGACAGATTACGGTGCAGTTACCGTTATCTCGCAACCCGAGCATTACGGCTCTATGTGGGGGGAAGCAGGGCGTAATGGTGAGATGGCAATGACATTCACATTCATTATTGTAACCGAAACAGATGGGGAATATCTTGATGAATCTTGTGGGCGGTGATTACAGGATACGCGCAGTTATGTTTCAACTCACTGAAACCTTCGCTTCAACTTCGCAGCGACTACCTGCAGAGTTAAAACGCAAGCGTTTGGAGAGAGGCAGGAATCAGATTTAACATCGCAGTTTGTCTTACCTCTGCCAGTCAGTTTTGATTGTCAGTGGCTAACGTTAGAGATTTCGTTTTTTGTGTTTCTCTGCTGTCGATGCTTGTTTTCGATACCAAGACGACTTTCGTGCTTGAGGCTGTTTTCACCCAACACACTAGTGCAGTGATTATTCATACCCCTGCAGGCAACCAGCCGTGTAACCTGGTTTTAGGAGCTACACATGGCTTTGCATTCTGATTTATTTCCATCCTTCCCATCATGGTCATCATTTTTTTAACCTTGTATAAATACTTTAACACACAAACATGACTCCGACTGTTTCTTCCCCGTTATAACTTGTCTGACTGGACAGAAGGCCTCTGAGAAATGCCTTTGACAAATGCACACATGCTGTTCAACCCAAGCCTGCTCAGATGCAATCTCTGTAATTCAGCGCAGTGCAAAGTGGAGATACAAATAGCTACTGTTCCTGTGAGTGGAAATGATGAGAAATGTTCAGAACAGGCATTCAAGCGGGGAAGTTAGTGCGACTGCAGGGAACAAAAAAGCCCCGCTTTTCCTTATTTTTGTACTTTGGCCTCTCTCCCCTTCAGCATATAGCCAGACCGTTGGAGAGAGTTAAGGAGGTAAATCAGACCTTTTTCCACTGCTTGGCAGGACATTGTGGCAATATGTTGACTTGATTCCAGAGTAAGACCTCGCTATGCTTTCAAGTCACTTTTCCAGTTAATTTATATACATTCCCAGCAGTTTACAGTGTGGCAATATGATAAATGTCAAACTGGGGGGAAATATATTTTAACATGAAAATAATGAAATGTCTTCTGACCTGCTGATGTAATTTATATAGTTTTTTATTTTCTATTCTGGGAGGGTGAGAAAAGACAGAACAAGACAAAGCTTGGGCATCTGATAGCTTATCTGTAAGAATGTCAGCCTTATTTAGAATGTTCCTTAATTAACATGGACTTTTCTCTCCTACAGTATGTATATAGAGCATCAGAGACTTCCTAAACAATCAATGATTTTTTTTTCTTTGCACAAAGAATATTAACAGGCCTTAAAGAATATTGTTTCTGAATATTGTGTCTGAATAGCCATTTGGTTGAAGGATGTTGCACATATAGTATATTTCTAATATGCTTTGAATTGAATTGAATGTATAGTTTCAGTTATGCTGCACGTGCACCGATCTTAGTACAGAGGGAGTGTTTCTCAGTCACACGTTCTGAAATAAATTCCTTGCAGGAATTTCCAGGAAATGTGCGGCCTCTAGGGGAATCGGATCCTTCACCCCTCTAGTGTTCAGCGGCCCGATCTGTGCCTTGTCAGAAGTCTGCTGTGCTGCTTCATGCATATCTGCTTGGAGGTCAGAACACTGGCCTATCGGACACTGAAGGAGCAGGAGGAGGTCAGAGGTCGCGACACAGCTCCCTGGGCCACAAAAAAATCTCATCATGAAGAAAATCTCAGCAGGAAAGCTTATTGTATTCATTGAACTTTTAAAGTCATTGCACTGGATCCACAGGGATTCTTATTTGGACATAATGGCACTTATTTATTTTTTTCTAACATTGCTGATGACTGAGCTGCACAATGAAAGGCTAAATGCATTTTGAGGCAGATGAATTATAGCCATCGGATTGCCTGAATCTTTCAGTCTGTTTTCAAATAAGATCTATATGCTTTACCCGTGTTCTGATTTGTGAATCAAACATTTAAAAAAATAGAATTCTTGGCTTCTGAAGACTTTAGCCACTTAAGCATGGTATTGCTTTCCTTTAATGTCATTGAACCCTGAACCAGACATTAACCAGTGCTTCTCTGTCCCTGGAAAGTTCTGCAGGTCACAGTATGAACTCGGTTACCTCTGGCAGTCACGTGTGCTAGTGGCTCCTTGGAAAATATGACAATGAAGGAACAGCATTTATAACTGCGTGGAGATTAGAGGAGCTCGTGAAAGAGGTTTCTCTGGTAGATTGAGTTATCACAGTTTGTGTTGGGCACAGAGAGACAGCACATTGAGGAAAGGCAATCTTGCCAAGAAACATTTTTTCCTGTGGGCCATCTGGACCTGACCCTGTGGTGAATGGGATTATGGAGGACTGTGAGTGTGTCAAAAGCGAAAACTCCTAATAACGGCTGCAGAACAGCTAGTGAAAATACTGGAAAGCAGAGACATGGTGTTACAGCAAAATGATAACTGTCACATAATTAACCGAGTGGATAATTACAGAAGCTGGTCACTGTGCCCTGACTGGCAGCTATATATTGTATTCATTGATGCTGTTATCCCCAGTGTTTTTCAGCTCCTTGCAGTCAAAAATAGCTGCATACAAGCAGGGTCCTCATTTTAGCTATTTAGAGTTAAAATTGGGTAAATCAGAGATAATTTTCCTGAAACAGGAATGGAAAATTAGCTATGGTATGATTCTCAGAGGGTAACACGATCTCTCACAGCCCAAGCTCACAGATTTGGCGTTAACCTTTGCTTCTTGTGTGAATATGCATTCCCTCCTTCAGTTAATATGGGTTTTCTTCAACAAGCTCTTCTAACCCCTTATTGTGGTAAGGCTCATGGGAGAACTTGAAACTTTATACCATATAGCATAGTGTATAAGGCTGGGGGTACACCCTTATGCTATTCAGATGTTTGTCTGTGCTTCTTCAGGAAGATTCCTTATTAATGTGTCATTAATGAAGACCTCATACATTTGTGCTCCTTTGCAGTGGTGGTCCCGGCAAAATGTGTAGCGGTTATAAGAGGTCTGTGCCACTAGGGGGCACTGATCAAAGCTTATGTTAGCTTGCCAACTGTAGCTGTTTGCACATGGCCGAGGGGCGAGGACTGCTGTTTAACTGGCTCAGCTCTCTTTCTGTCATGCTGAGACCAGTCTGAAGAACACGTACGAAGGCCTGCTGAGCTGATGGCCGGGAGTCACTCCAGTGGGTTACATCGTCTCAGTGGGCTCATTATTATCAAATGATCCTTATTGCATGGGGAAGATGAGGCTTTGGAGTCCAAGCAGAAGCGTATGAACTCACAGAAGAAGCAGGGAATCAGGGTCACCTTGCGGTTCTGTTCAGCATAGCAGGGGGACTGCAGTGACATGTGTCCTTTCTGTTTCAGAAGAGCACAACAAGCATTTAGGCCTAGTTACATTTTAAATGACTCTATGCAATGTTCTTAAAAAATCAATAAGCAATTTATTGAGAAACAGGTATGACTGAGGTCTTATGTGTTTTTTTTTTTTTACTTGAGGACCACAGTACTGATAAAGCCAACAATCACTCAGCAATCGAACAAAGGTGCCCCCAGTCTAATTACAGGCAGGAACTTTCGAAGACCCCTAAAGAAACAGGAGTGCCCCTCACTATGCCTGCTGGATATCCATGTTGACCTCTCCTCCTCCCCACAGGAACTGGTGTGCATATGTGGTGACGCGGACGGTGAGCTGCGTAGTGGAGGATGGAGTGGAGACCTACGTGAAGCCGGACTACCAGCCCTGCTCATGGGGACAGGGTCAGTGCACGCGGGTTGTGTCGTAAGTATCCATCCACTAAACTCTTTCATCTTTGGCTGTAAGTAAATATTAAGTCGAAAAGTGTCCAATTTATATACAGTCATCCATCGACTTTCATCCTATTGAGCAGTGTCTGATTGTGCTTACATCTCTTAAGGGCCTTAATGAAATTTACTGATCGACATCCGACGCAGACATACTGGATTTTAGCAGACGTCTTTTGCCATCTGCACGGCATGCAGCAAGACTCAAAAGACAACAACTGCAGTGCCAACATTTGGTCAAATGTGTGTGATGTTGTATCTTAAGTTATACAGTATATTTGACCTCTGCTCTTTAATGGTTGAGATACGTCCAGATTGACTTATGTCATCACTTCCGGAACATAACCCGGATGTAACTCGGTGGATACCTCTTATTGTACGATATTGTATTATTTGAAAGGAATTGTGTGATCAAAGGTTTTAGTCACTGCAGACCTCTTGGCATTCTATAACACTAAATAAATACATGGGCAAAAATAGTTTGCAGAGGTTCTTCAAAATTATTAACAGCTGCAGCCATAAAGCAATAGTTTAAATCTTAGCTGTCCACTTGCGGCGGCTTGAGGAGACAGGAAGTTTATTGCTGAAGCGCGTGTCACATCCTGTCACTGGGAGGGGAGATAAAGAGAGAGTAGTAAATGAGGATATCAGCAGCCAGACAGATGGCGCCAGATGATTTTATGACAGAACAGCACTGCTGGGTTACATAAGCCAAACACAGGGAAATGTAGAAAGGTGTAAATACCCAGTGTGTTTAGCAGTGCTTCTTCTACAGGATCTGTGTTTTCATGGGTAAGATGGGAGAAGCAGTTGAGTGCTGGAAACCTGTGCAGATGGAGAGTTCTTTGTGAGGGTTCTGGGCATGCATAAAGGTCTTTTGTTAACAGCCGCTTGGCTCTGGATCCCCGATGGCAGCCTACACGTACAATCCAGATGTAAGTGCTTAATCCCACATTCCCAGATTGGCTACACAGTGAGCGCTATGCTAAGAATGAGGCTACACACAATTCCAAGATTCACAGTCAGACCACTGCAAGAATTACGCAGGTGACTAATATCGTTACCTCTTCCTCTCTAATAGCAGAGAAAAGGAGAGGCTTCCTTTATTTTTAAGTGATTCGTAATAAGTGCGTGTCATAGGAATGTAATGGCCCATTACTGCCTTGTTTTGCAATCCTCCTTCTGCTGTTGTAAAAATAAAATGCAGTTCTGGACTGCTTTGTACACGGGCCTTAAGTGTAATCATAAGTCATTCTTTGTGCAAATGGGAAATTCTTCGAAATTAGATCAGCATTGTACATTGCAACCAGGAAAAATTAACAGCTGACTTTAAAAAAAAAAATCAGCCCAGGGTCATCTGAATAAGGATGTTGCGCAATGTTTTTTTTCATTTTTTTAAAAGTCATAAATGGAAATCAGAGTAGCAATGGTTAGAATTTAGACTAAATAATTATATACAATCTATTTGTTAACCTTTACAACTAGGAACCCAGAGTAAATGGAAATTGGTAATAAGTATATAAATTTACATGTTCATTTTGAAACCAAGCAAAATTAAATTAAAATTAAAGTTAAAATTTAAATGGCAAGATCAGGTATTTTACAAGACAGGTATTTCAGTGGTATTTTTGTTGTTTTTCTTACTGCGTGTCTGAGCTGAAATTAGGTTTGCTTTTGATTTTTCGTATAATTTTCTCTCTGAAAAAGACGTACAAAATAAACGCGACCCTAATGAGCCAGAAAACGCTGGAAGCCACGTTTTGCTTCACCCAATAATGGCTTTTCAGCAGGCAAAGCGAGAAGTGATTAATGGTCTAAAAATGCGAAATATCCTTCATTAACTATGAAATGGATATGGTACTTTAAATTTCTTTTGGAAATGAAAGAAATCCTGCCATATAGCAAGTACAACTCAGGAACAGGAAATATGCTTGAGGTTTCTCAGATCTGCAGTTCATTGGGCAGTGCTGTTCCTTCCCACCTCCAGATGCTTCCCACCTGTATATTCTCAATGCATCATGTCTACACATCGTGTTATACTCTCAACCAATCACGTTAAGACTTACAGTGCAGTAACCATTCAAAAACAAGCTGTTAACAGTACAAAGGGGGTTATCAAACTTAGCGACGTCATTCAGTTCATGGCTTAACCAGACCTATGGTTGAGGAGCCTTATACTAGCGGCACTTTTCCACTAGCATACAGGAACCAGGCTGTACCCAAGCTGTATCATCAAGAGACACTGGTTACTAGTTCCAGGTCACTTAGGTTTTCCACTAGCATACAGGAACCAGGCTGTACCCAAGCTGTATCATCAAGAGACACTGGTTACTAGTTCCAGGTCACTTAGGTTTTCCACTAGCATACAGGAACCAGGCTGTACCCAAGCTGTATCATCAAGAGACACTGGTTACTAGTTCCAGGTCACTTAGGTTTTCCACTGCAGCAGGGTCAGTTTGGTAAAGGAGAGCAACAGTGACATGAAACCAAAGAGATGCTTATTTACATTTCACATGGTGTGCATTATGATTTGCTACGTGCAATTATTCAGTGGTGGAAAGTTCAGGTTCAAAAAGGACTAATCCAGACCAAGATTTTGTTTCAACTAACCAGTTTAATATAAATAGTCACATTGGCAGAGTACTCAACTGGTTAGTTGAAACAAAATCTTGGTCTGGATTTTTACTTTCTCGGTCTGAACTTTCCTCCTCTGCAATTATTAATGTTATTATTTTTTAACTGTGTGTTAATTTCTGCTAGCACTAGTCTGTGGGAATTGCCATGTTGTGTTAGCATCAAACTAGCATAATTAGTATTGGCTTGCATAAATTTGCATTATGAATCCATTCTATTCAGCTGTTCTATAGTACATTTTCAAGCAGGAGGTTGGAAATTTTCAAGTTCCAAGTTATCAAGAATGCATCAATACTTTGCAATATGTGATATTAATAATGAATGATATACAAAACATGTCCTTTTTTCCTTCAGATAATCAATGCAAATCAATGTAGAACACTGATATCTCCATATTGGTGATTATGCAACCAGCTTGGTTTGGTCATGCTTTCTGTCTTTTGGTGATAAGCAGGGCCATGTCAGCGCGGGTACGGCTTGGGTACGGCGTGGGTACGGCGTGGGTACGGCTTGGGTACGGCTTGGCTACGGCTTGGGTACGGCGTGGGTACGGCTTGGGTACGGCTTGGGTACGTCGTGGGTACGGCGCGGGTACGGCTTGGGTACGGCTCGGATAATTTACAATGGAAAACCGTCTTGGGTTCGGCCTGGTATTAGATGGCAGTGGAAATCTGCCATGGGATACATTGTTTATCAAAAAGGGTTGTCATGGTTGCTTATACAGAGCCTTTACACACACCTCTGGGATCTACGCCCAAAAGGCTTATGTATAATGAATAGACTACAGCCTATTTATAATGAACATTTGTTAATTAAGTAAATTTCAGATGATTGAATAATAATTAATCACAATTATTCACAAAATAAGTCTGAGTTTTATACAATCCCCAAATCATTACTGAATAATATGAGACATATTGGCGTAAGATTGCACATTTGGCCTGTGATGAATTGCTACCCCCCCCAGGGTGTTCCCCAGCTTGGTGCCTGATGCATTCTGGGATAGGCTCCAGTCTCATCCATTAGCCTTGTGTTGAAGTTGGATGATGAAAGATTTCTGTTGAGTTTACAGTTTACTGCACATAAAAATGTGGAAACATTCCCCTATCTTGCCGACTTCAGGTATCGGACCTACATGAGGCCCCGGTACAAGGTGGCTTACAAGATGGTGACAGAAATGGAGTGGAAATGCTGTAATGGCTATTCTGGGGACGACTGTAATGAGGGACCAAACGAGCCATCCATCACCCAAATCTCCACCGCTGGACCTCGGCCCAAGCCATCCCGTCCAGGACAGGCTGGCTCCAGCACTAACCCGGGTCAAAATGGTCGAGACGGTATGTCAGCTTTTTGCATATGATGCCACCGTCAACTGCAGTATGTTATTCCAGTACTAAACACAATATTTAATCGGTGACTGGATAGGCAGAGATGCCTATATTTCAAATAGACTTTCTCAAATTATAAGATTAAACTGCAGTGAGTGTGACCTGCAGGTCTTTTCCACTCTAGGGAGAGGTGACTATGATAAGATGAAGCAGCTGGAGGACAAGATCCAGAGTTTAACCAAAGATCTCCACGACTTGCAATCTACTCTCCGGAGCATGAACGAGAAGTTCCAAGAGGAGCTGCGAAAGCCTGGTACCACTGGCAAGAACCCAGCAGATGCTGCACAGCCAGAGATAAAAGAGACCATCCACAGCATCCAGGCCAAGCTGGATCAGCTGGACAATATGACCCGAGCCCACGACAAGACGCTGGTCAGCATTAACAACCACCTTGTTAATGGCAAGGGTGGCAGCAATGACCTGAAAATACCAGATGGAAGTCAACTCTCAGTGATGAAGGAGGAGATCTTGAGGGAGCTGGAGCACCGAGTGAGCTTGTCCTGCGCCGCTTGCCAGTCTGGCATTGAGGACCTGCAGTGGCAGCAACAGAAGGACCGTGAGAGGATCCTTGCCTTGGAGAAACTTGTCAGCTCCCTAAACCAGAAGCATGGGCAAATGCTAGACAACATGCGCAGGGATTCGACGCGATCCCAAGCCTGTTGTGACCAGGTGAGTGACCTGACCAGGAGACTCAGCAACATGGAGCGGAAGATGAGCTCAGCTGAGAAGGCCCATGATGTCCTAAGTGACCGTTTAGAAAAGGAACTGACTGGGACCAGTGGGGCTGGAGGCATCTCAAGGGTGACTGAAGAAAGGTTCAACAGCCACTTGCATGACTTGGAGCGACGGCTGAATAGCACAGTGCAGAAGACAGAGGAGAATTGTGCTTACATGGAGAATGACTTGAAGGATTACCTTCATAAGGAACTAAATAACCACCATAATTTATTTATGCATCACTTCAATGAGCATCGCAGCAAAATTACAAATTTAGAGGTCGACGTGGGGACTCTAAAAAACAAAGTTTATGACTATGAGAAGTGTGTCGTTGAACTGGAGAACATAACATCTTACATGGACAAAAAATTAAACTCAGCAGTAAGCCTCTGTAGGGACTCCTGTGTATCCAAGGACAGCACAGGCAGAGGAGATGATACCGAAGATACTGTGAAGTCACTGGAGTGGAGGGTAATTGCTAATGAGGACGAAATTCAGAAGTTTGATACCAGGCTGAAGGATCTCAGTATAACAGGTGACTCAATGAATGACAGAATTGTGAACCTCAGTCATGATGTTCGCAAGATTAAGTCCCTCACAGGGGAAAATGGGGAGCATTTCAATAGAATCGTCACAAGGATTCAAAATCTTAGTAAAACATGTGAAGATGATGTGAATTCTTTGAGAAACAGCACAAGCAGGGCTTTTAACAATTGGCAGACGCAAATAGATAACATGTGGAATAGAATAGACAATGATGAAAGCACTTGTTCTCAGGTGTGCTCATCCCTACAAGAAGAAGTGGGGAGTCTGAAGGAAGATGTGGAGAAGTGTAGTCGTCAGTGCAAAATTACCTTGGAGCAACCAACTGAGGAGGGAGATCTGGGTCCAGAGAAGCCATTGGATGGACACAGTGTCATTGGCAGTACATCACATGGGAATTTGAAGGCCATCCAGGGAGAGCTGTCTGAGGTTATTCTGACATTTAGCTCCATCAACGACACACTGAAGGGGCTTGAACACAGTGTTCAAAAGCATGACAGCGTCATCACAGATCTGAGCAACACCAAGGACAAGATCATCTCTGAGATTGACAAAATCCAGCAGGAGATGAGCGAGCATGTGGAGGAAAGTAAGAACCGCTTTGACCGGGTGGGTCAGGAGATCCATCGGTTCGGTTTTGAGATGGGTGACTGCAAACGATCTGGAGAAGGACTAGAGAAGAGATTGTCTAAGATGGAGAATGTCTGTAGTCGCTTGGATTCCATCTCTGACAACCTGCAAAAGATCAAAGAGGGGCTGAACAAGCATGTCACCAGTCTTTGGAGTTGTGTCAGTGATATCAACACCACCGTCATCTCCCACAGTGGATTCATTGACGAAATCCAGAAAACTCAATTGGATGGAATCCATCGGAACATTAGGCACCTTAATTCTTCCATGCTACACATCCTTCAGGAGTTCCTGAATTTCTCAAACCAAGACTTTGTTGGTAGGAAACATTTTTATGTATGTCTACATCAGGGGTGGCCAATCTTATCCGCAAAGGGCCGCTGTGTATGTGGGTTTTCGCTGCAACTCCCTAATTAGGTCACTAATTAGAGGACTGATTGGCTGAAGAGTCCTCACACCTGGGTTTGAACAGCTGACCTAAAGGTCACCCCAAAAACCTGCAAATACACCGACCCTTTGCGGATAAGATTGCCCACCCCTGGTCTACATGGACATTTATATCTTGACCTTCTTACAACATGCCATTTAAATATTTTGTTGAAAACTCCTTGTAACCTATTGATGCAGCTTAACATGACATAATTCAAACAAACAAGTTTATTGTAACATTACTTGAGAGGGCACACGTAACATTGTAACTCAGTTACTACTAAAGTACAAACCATGAACAAATATAGTAACTGCATGAATACATGAACTGTTACAATTGATTAATGATGAATGAACATGGCATGAGTACATAATTTAGTTTGTGGTTAATTAATACGTTAAGTAAGAGTGTACTACTATGTTATTTGTGCTCTATCAAGTAAAGTGGTGTATTCTGAACTGAACGGAACCCTTCTTTGTTTCTGACAGGTCTGCCTGGACCTCCTGGGCCTCAGGGAGAAACAGGACCTGAAGGGCCTTTAGGACCAATGGGTCCACCAGGCAGCGATGGGCCAATAGGATTGCCAGGTTTACCAGGTCACATGGGACCACCAGGTATAGTTGGTCTATAACCTCCCACTCTACATTAATGTTGATAATCGTACCAGAAACAGTAGCCGGCTGAATAACCTTGGACAAGCTAAAGTTAATACTGACAGCACCCAATTCATGTTGAATTTTGACCTTTATCTCCTAAATCTTATCATTGTCTCGTCATCATTTTACAAAGGTTTCATGCAAAAGAATATGACAGGTGAATGAAAAATATGGAGATTTGTCCAGCTGTGCACACATCAGACCACTAATCATTATTTATTTTTTATGCTATTTCAGGCCTCAGAGGTGAACAAGGTATGCCATTTAATGATCCTTATTATCCTCATGGATGCTAATGTTTGCTGTCATATGCTGTGACTTCCTCAGAAAAAATGGTTTCTCTTTCCTGATGTTAACCCAACACAATTACGTGCACAAATCCTTTGTTTTCCCAATACCACTCTCCTGTCTCCAGGATCTCCAGGAAGTGATGCAGATGTCCCTCGACTGTCCTTCTCGGCCGCCCTCACCCACCCCCAGCTCAGCTCAGGAACCATCATTTTTGACAAGGTCTTAGTTAATGAGGGAAGTCACTATGATGCAAGCACAGGTAAAGCACCGATAGTATCACGTCAAAAGAAGTTCAACCTTGAGCTAGAGAGAGGACTGTCTAATGTAGTGCTTTTACTGTACATTTTGCTGTCATTTCAGAACCTTCTGTTGTTGATGTAAGACCTGAAGTCCTTCAAGTAGTGCCTGCTCATGGGGTATTAATATAATTTCTGTGTAATCCTTCCTTTTCCTTCAGGGATCTTCACAGCACCAGTGGAGGGAAGGTACTTCTTTAGCGCCATCTTGACAGGTCATA
This sequence comes from Paramormyrops kingsleyae, assembly GCF_048594095.1. Lineage (NCBI taxonomy): Eukaryota > Metazoa > Chordata > Actinopteri > Osteoglossiformes > Mormyridae > Paramormyrops > Paramormyrops kingsleyae. Next base: position 22,812,741 of record NC_132815.1, read on the forward strand.
AAAACAAGAAGATCGAGGCTGTGCTGTCCAAGTCAAACTATGGTGTAGCACGTGTGGACTCTGCTGGGTATCAACCGGAGGGCCTGGAGAATAAGCCCACAGCGGAGGCCAAACCTACACCCGGGTCTCTTGCTGTCTTTAACATAATCTTAGCCCTGAAGGAGGGAGATACTGTCTGTATTGACCTAGTCATGGGCAAGCTGGCCTACTCTGTGGAACCTCTCACCATCTTCAGTGGGATGCTACTATATAAGGATGCATAATACACCCCGATGTGCAGGAACAGCATTGACATGCAGAGACTGCGACTCCCTCCAAAATGATGTGGCCAGACCATAAAGCACGGTTTCTGGCCCGATCACAGAAGAAGGAAGAGGAGAGGATAGTTTTCAGTCACAATGATGATTTAATACTAGTGTCACTGTATGAAGCGAATATTACGAGAAACATCTGAAGAAGATGTGTATACTTCCGGAAATACTGCTTATCTGAAAGGAAGCTGAGACAACTGACACTGCAGGTCTTTATCGTCAATTTTTTCATGCACTATAGATACAAGTGTTATGAATTATCTGCCAAAGTCAGCCGTATGATCTTGCAATCTCCTGACACGCCTTGCCAAAAATGTTCAGAAAGCAACGAAGACTGTGTCAGTATTTTTTTCAAGATATTGTGAACAAAAATGTATATTTTTAATAAGTTTTTACTTCTGTGTACTTCTGTGTGCTCTGATTCTTTTCCCTATCTGTTTACCGTAAAAAAAAGAATTAAACAAACCCTGTGCTCTGGCAGAAGAGGGGAAAGTTTCAGAACTGGCTGACTAAAGTATTTTCCTACCGTTCAAACCTTAGATTCATAGCCATGCTCTTTTTTATGCTGGGGTGAAGATGATCATTGTTATAACAATGATTTACTATTTATTCAAACACCATGCAATATTTTTCCAGCTGAAAACTTACTTTTAAGAAACTGAAGTAATTCATGTGAAGGTATGGTTGTGTGTTTATAATCATAATCAAAAATAAAGAATATTTTATATGTGACATCTTTTCGTAAAAGCTGTAGCAGGGTCTTAGTCACACAGCTTTTCGACCAACAGCCGAAGATTGTGCGCTTACTATAAGCAAAGCCTTTTAAACAACCGTATAAGGATCCATTAATGCGCTCGACCTCCCTTGGTGGATACGACTGAGGTTTGTCGTCTTCTGTAGGATCTCAAATACCTCAGTAACGAAGAGAGTTGAACGTGGCAGCCTCTTGCTTAAGCTTGAGCAAAGACATTCTCACTGGTGCCTCGATGATCTACAGTGAGATGATTCCACTCCGACATCCTCATAATAAACTAACTTAAGTGAAAAGCATGAATCAAACCAAAACCGAATACAAGTTTCCACACTGATTTGCTATATATAAAGTAGCAGAAATATCTTGCACCAGCAAACAGAACTGTTGTTAAACGCATTCTTTGGATAAAACATGGTGAAAGTGAAGTGTTTCTGTGCACTGTGCAATCTCAAAATTGGCTGTAAATTTTTCGTTAAATTTGTTTTATATGACTTTTCAGTTATCTGAAATGTGTTTGTTGGCGCTATGTGTGATTCAAATAAAGATATTTAATTTTACTCAGCTCCTTTTAACTAATTTTCTGATTTTTCCTGATCCTATCTAACCAACATTAACAATCAAATACAAACAGATGTTTAGTTGTAGGTCTGACACAAGGAGCCATTTTAGAAAACGTGGCTCACAAAAGCAGAGTTGAATAAAGAAAATATGTTGTGTGTTTGTGAGCTCAGTAACTGTACTGAATGTGTTGACTTGCTGCGGTACATGGACCAGACTTTACACAAGACCTGGGTATTTTGGCACAGAATGTTAAGTTGGCTGTTATCCTGGTGCGTATGTTTTCAAAGAAAAGTCAAGCATGTTACAAAACAATTAAGATTTTACTCAGGGCTCCTCTGAAACCTGCCATCTTGAGGTCACAACACTGGGCCCTTAGCAGCCATGTTACTTGCAACATACAGTATGCACAATACACACTGGATAGAGCCTAGTAGAGAGAATAGCCTAAAAACTGCAAAACTGCTCTGTTTTTCCAAAGCCTCATCCAAGAATGTGATTTGGAAACTAGCCCATAAGTTCATGGAGCCCTGATTTTTTTTTTCTGGGTATGTGTCAACAGTTAGGCCAACAAGATGGAGGATTCTCTCTTTGTCTTTTTTTCACACCTGCAGGAGCTGGTCTATAGCCTGTATTCTGGTAGGGGAACTGAGGGGAGCTCTACAGGAAGATTAGAAAAACACTGTCTGTGAAGAAGCCATTTGTGAGCAGCGCTGATTTCTTCTCACAGCTGAAAGATGTGGAAAATCTACAGCAGCTGGGCCAGGACTTCTCATTTAACAAAATTCATTCTGTTGCAGAAAAGGAGATCTTGGTAGCTTTTGTGTTTCTGTAATTGCTAAACTAGAACTCTGAAGTACACTAAAGGGCATTTTTAGAGAGACACAGAGATTGCATGAAAAGGCAAATAATAGATAAGCAAATACAAAACACATGACAAACATTAATATTATGAATGAAAGAAAAACGACAGTGATCTTGGAGTAGTGGTGTATTTTTAGTGTGCCTGTCATAGTTTTTATAATAACGATATGTTTTTTGATAAATCATTGTATCAGTTCTGAATGTGAGTAGGAGATGTTCTCCTTGCCAGGCCTACTGAGGCAGCACAGCAGAACATCAGATTTCCTGTTTATCTTTGCACAGAACCAGCACGATATTCCCCAGTAGGTCTGTGAGCTGTGCTCCAAAGCCTGAACAGTGAGAGCAGTAAAACAATGGAAACCACAGCTTTCTTTATGGGTCAGGATTTGGTTTTGGTCTTGCAGTTATGTTTTTTTCCCCAATTTCATAGAAACTGACAAGCTGTCATGTGTGAATTGAAGCAGAAAACATCCAACAAAAGTGATACGGTTCTCAAGCTGCCATGGCGTTTGCTGATTGGAAGGAGACATTGGTACAGCCGAAAGTTATTTTACAGCCTAACCATCATGTCGCCCTTTGCTGCTGCTGCTCTGTTGTAACATTGTTTCACGTTACTCAACTATATTCTCATCCATCCTTCTCTTTTCTGTTACTGCTTAGGCTATCCAGTTATAGCTTAGAAGTAAAATGTGCATCAATCATTGATGTCAACATGACATTTTATACAGGAGTCAGTATAGTGTTCCAGTATAGGGTTACTACCACTACCATGATTCAAGGATTCAAAGTTTTATTTTCATATGTACAAAGAACAGTTTACAGAGTACAATGAAATAATTCTTTCTTCTTACTTTATTTACTAAATTACTACTACTATTACTTTTATTATTATTATTATTATTATTATTTTTCATGTATCATTATCATTATTATTTCCGTTCATTTTGGGTGTTACACTACTGACATCTTGTGGCTAAATTGTTAACTTTTATAACAATAGGCCCTCTTATTCCTTAACCAATTTTTAATAGAATAATTTGCACCCTTTCCCATTTTCAAAGACATAAAAAAATGGACATGGTATTATTTTGATACTCAGCGATATAATTTTGCGTAGCAATAATAATAATAATGTTTAACATACATTTCATGATATTGAAGGGGTGCGAACATGGACCGGAGAATATTTCTCGCGTTTGCAAACGTCGGGTTAAAAGTATGGCCGTCGAGCTACGTAACAGTGCTGCAGTTAAAGTAATTCAAGCCGCGCCGAGCGAATAAATAAGACTAAGCCTGGAACACAATGCGGCGAGATCCTCCCGCAGACCGGCGCCGCCCCCGCTCCCACGGCGTTCTGTTGCCAAGGAGACGAAGCGCGCAGCCCGCCGGCCGCGCGCAGACGGTCCGGGGCTGTGCTTGGAAATCATGCTCTGCGAGATCTTTAATCACTCTGATTCCGCTTGCTTATAGTATAGTTAGCAACTTAGCGATTAAATTACAGTTCGAAACTTTCTCATGTTTTGATGCCGAAAGTTTTTTAACAGTATAGCCATCGCATATATCCATCAGGGTAAGTAGTAGGTTCCTCAGAAATCTATCGGGGCTGTATCTCTTAATTACATAGAAATATGGATACTATAATATTCATATTAGACACGAAAAGTTAATGTAATTAAACCGAGACTATCTGACGTCCGTTTTGACCAAAACGAATTAGACCAGAATTACACCAGGAAATTAGTTATTGCAGTGTTCTTTAGACTGCGCCGTTGTTATTGCATAACCTTAACACATTTTATTTGTATTACTCACTAGCTATTCTAATTGTATGAGATTCTTTGTATTAATCATTTTAAATATGTGCTGCTCTGGTAATAGGGTTGTCATAATTTAATGTCAATATCTGCTTCTGTTTTTACTGCCTCTGCTAAAATCTCTAGTGTTGCCCTACGATATAGGTCATACCCCTAGCCTTAGCTAGAGAATAGGGCAGTAATGGTAGATTGAGAATGTGCTTCCCATCCTAGGGGAGGTCCCTGCTGTTCCAGGATGTGTCAGTCTCTGGCTGAGGAGCGCCTGGAGGTCCTTCAGGTCTACAGACTGCTTCAATACGTGCATGAGGGCAACACAACTCAGATGGAGAGGCTGCTCCACAGGGGCGTTCCCGGGCTGATCAACCTCACAGAACCACAGGAAGGAAACTGTGCTCTACATCTGGCCTCGGTGGCAAACTGCCTGGACATGGTGAACTTCCTGCTGTCCCAGGGGGGCCACCCTGACGTGCAGGACAAAAAGGGGCGAACGGCCGTGATGCGGGCAGCTGAACTCGGCCACGATGCCATCGTTGCCCTGCTGGCCAACAGCGACACCAACATGAAGGCGGTGGACTCAGAGGGGAGAGGTATCCGTCTGCGAGTCACCGTCCACAGATTGCATGTTCTGGTTGGCCAAGTTCCCCATCTGTTATAGGATGAATCTCTCCCATGACCAGCCAGTCACGCGTATCAGACTCAGGGGAATTCTCCATGGCACCAGCGAATGCCTCACCTGATTGACTCATCACAATGCATGCTGTCCATCATTAAGTATTGATGGGTTTGGCCGAATGCTTTGAGAGGCCCTAAAGCATATCACATGACAGCCATCATAGTCAGCAGGTTGCAGTGCAGTCCGCAGGCATGGTAAAAGTACTGCACGGAATAAGCATGAACATGCATTAAAGCATTACGTCATCCAGAATGAAGGATGCCTGCCTTTACTGATAAAGCTACACTCCCTTGAAGGTCTGTCTTTAAGTTATTGTGCACGTGACGTGACTGTTTTTTTCCAGGCGTCCTGTTCTATTGCCTGTCTCCCACTAAGCGCCACATGCGCTGTCTGGATCTGGCTCTCGACCACATGGCAGACGTGAACAACGTGTCATTCGTGGGGAAGCCTGTGCTCCTGCTGGCCTGCGAACAAGCCCAGGACTGTGAGAGCATGTGCATCGCTTTACTGCAGAGAGGGGCGGACCCAAATGCAACCAATCAGGTCACTTCCTTTCTAGTGCCATGTGCACAGCCTTATGGGTTATGCGCATGCATGTATACTGGGACCATACAGTGAATTTTTTAAGCACTGTTTCTTAAGGGTGAAAGTCTACATTACATTGATTTTACTATCATGTGCCACATGTTGGTTTTATGTTCATTATGACTTTTGTAGCATATTTATAGTACAGTCCAATTAATAAAATTAATGTATCTGTATTCTAGTGAGGTTCGTTAAAGTTGCAGATATGTTTGCAGTGCTTTGCGTGCAGTGTGACTCCGTTATCACCTGACTCGGCCGTGATTGGTCTGCTGAACTGCTTGTCTCCACCCAGACGACGGGCCGTACACCTCTGATGGAGGCAGCCAGGGCTGGAGCCCTGGAGCTGGTGCGGGCCATCCTCCAGACTGGGGGGAACCCCAACGCACTGGACAAGAAAAGAATGCATGCAGCTCATTTTGCGGCTATGGGGGGCTTCTTTGAGGTAGCACACTATGGGCTTTAAATAACTGTCTATCAGTCATTATGGTTTCCTACCAGGTGTTTGTTCTAGAGTTTTGTGCATTTGGATCATGTCCCCCCCCCCCAGTCACCTTTGCTCAGCCCACCCCATCAATGGCTGTGAAAGGTGTGAAAAATGGGGTGTAGGTTAGATTAGGATTATTTTCTCTTCTGAATTTTTCAAAAACTTTCAAAGTCCTTTTTTGTAAAAATAAAATGCATAATAAACCTCAATAGAGAAGCAGCTTTGAAACTCTAATTAGGATTTCAGTCAAATAAATTCATTTCTACATGCCTTGTAATTTCAGTCATCCTTCTGCTTTTGATCCCCAGAGTTAATTTAGACGAGGTTTGAAAAGTTTGTTTGGTTAATGTTGAATATTGATTATTGGCTCCTGTAGGTCATTCGGGTGCTGTCTGCGTATTCGGCAGACCTTGGTATAATGGCTGCCGATGGGAACACACCACTCCACTATGCAGCACAGGGGGGTTTCTCCGAGTGCTGCAGGTTCCTAGCCCAGAGAGGTAGGCCACCATCAGCATGCCTTCTTCTGCATCCCCTCTTTAGGGATGGACTGGCCCAAATGCCTAGACCATGTTCTGTCTGTGTTGTGATTTTATCCATCCATCCATCCATCCATCCATTGTCTACAAACTCATCCTGGTCAAGGTTGTGGGTATATGCAACAGTTATTTAGTACTGTCAAATGTGATTAATTTTCTGCTCTCTATTGTATATTTTATGAGGGGATGAACAAAAATCAATCTTTTATCTAATCTAGTTTTATTACTGTTTGAATGATTTTTTTATTAAATATTAATTTGCCATAATAAGCAAGTGTGGTTTTATATTTGGGATTCCAGGTTGCAATCCTAAATTGAAGAACTATGAGGGTTTGTTGCCCCGTCAGATTGCTAAAGACAACGGCCACAAGCAAGCACTGAATGAGCTGAAGAAGGCAGAGAGGCTCCACAGCAAGTTCTCCAAGCCTGGAGCAGTGAACCCCAACGAGCAGTGGACTGTCACTCTTCACGACTGGTCCTGTGAGCACGAGGCCGTGCTGATGGCTCTCTTTGCGGAGGCAGAGGACACGGCCATCTCTGCTGAGACTGTCTCCAAGGAGACCTTTATCTCCATTCTGCAGAAGAGGGGGGCGCCCGTAGACATTGACCAACTGCATGCAGTCGTTTCCTCCCATGATAAGAAGCGAGATGGTCAGATCAACCTCAGTGAGTTTTTCAAGGGACTGAAGTATCTGCATAAGACGTATGTCATCTCGTCCTACAGCCCTAAGAGGAAGAAATCCAGCACAGGCAGCAAGGGCAAGAAGAAGGGTAAGCTGGTCCTCCCCATGCCTATCTGCACTTTGCCCCCTGAGCTCATCCAAAGGCGTGAGGATGGCGGTCCCCCCCACTTCATGATAGAGAGCTACCAGCAGTTCACTGACACAAGCCGCTTTAGCAGAGACCACCCACCAGCGCATGCCATTGAAGATGACTCTGCTTGGTATGTCGACGAACCTGAGAAGATCTACGTGAACATTAACTACTGCGTCAAGACGGGGGACATGGAGTCGCTGCTGCTGGCCTTCAGACAGGGCGTGCCGTTGGACGTCAAAGATCGCTACTACAAGACGCCGCTCATAACTGCCTGCGCTTGTGGGAGCTACCAAGTTGCCAAGTTCTTGATTAGTTTGGGGTTAGCGCATGTGATTATTATTATTATTATTATTATTATTATTATTATTATTATTATTATTATTAAGCCTTCAACATTAGTGTTTTGGTCAAAGTCATCTTAACCTTTGTCGTAGTTGCTGTGTAATATTACTTTTGTTTTACGATAAAATGTGTGAGAATATGCTAATTAGCTGAGGAATTATTACGCATGGCTAAAAAAAGGTACCTGCGGCTCCGCCTTATTAATGTCGCATTCATTGCCTGCTGTGCTGCAGGGCTGATGTCAACGCATGCGACCAGTTCAACTGGACCCCCCTGCACCATGCCTGCCACGCGGGGCAGCTAGACGTGATCGAGCTGTTGGTGCAGGCGGGGGCGATGGTGGATGTGGCAGCCTGGAACGGAGCCACGCCGCTGATGAGGGCCATCGAGAGCTGCAGACTGAGCTGTGTGGACTACCTGCTCAAGGCTGGTGCCAAGGTACAGGCACAGAACAAGAAAGGTACCTTAGCAGACCTTGTAGCATTTACCATTTACTGTTAGGCCCCTGAAAGTGGATGAGCTTGTGTTTAGCTATGGTTTGGAATTTTCAGTGTCAAAGATGTTAATATGTCTTTAAATAGTTTTTTGCAATTATGTTTTAAAATCTTTTCATTAAACTTAATTACATTTATGTATTACATGTTGCCTAAAGACTGATTGAGTATAACCAGAATATCTCAGCGCCGTCCAAAAGGGCATTCTGAAAATAGGGGACAGACTAAATCTGCAGAGTGCAGGTCCTCTGGAAGTATTTTTAATTGATTTTTGAAAGTCGCTGAAAACCAAAAAAAATCTGGAAAGTTCCCTAAAGCTGAGGCCTTATTCACTATTTTGAAAAAAAAAAAAAAGGCAGAGGGGAAGACTGAGAGGCAGGTGGGGGGGGAGGTTGTGAGGCAGGTCGAGGGGGGAGCCTGTGAGGTAGGTGGAGGGGGAAGGCTGAGAGGCAGGTGGGGAGGCTGTGAGGCAGGTGGGGAGGCTGAGAGGCAGGTGGGGGGGAGGCTGAGAGGCAGGTGGGGGGGGAGGTTGTGAGGCAGGTCGAGGGGGGAGCCTGTGAGGTAGGTGGAGGGGGAAGGCTGAGAGGCAGGTGGGGAGGCTGTGAGGCAGGTGGGGAGGCTGAGAGGCAGGTGGGGGGGAGGCTGAGAGGCAGGTGGGGGGGAGGCTGAGAGGCAGGTGGGGGGGGCTGAGAGGCAAGTGGGGGGAAGGCTGAGAGGCAGGTGGAGGAAGGCTGAGAAGCAGGTGGGGGGAGGCTGAGAGGCAGGTGGGGGGGCTGTGAGGCAGGTGGGGGGGGGGCTATGAGGCAGGTGGGGGGGGGAAGGCTGAGGGGCAGAGGTTAGACTCCATTCAAGGCATCGAATAGTCCGAAGCCTCAAGAGAAATCTGGCCTATCATAATGATTCAGATCCTTCACTGTCACACAAGGCTGTACATGGTTGCTTTGCAGACTATAAAAATGTAACCCAGTTTTTAAATTTCCAAGCACATGTATTATATACAGGAATGCCGGTTTAAAAGGGGAGGGCAGTCAGTGCTCACAGCTTCTGGGCCAGAGTGACCCTCCTCCTCCTTTAAGTGGCACCTGACTAAAGGTCATTATTAAAGAAAGGTGTGTCTGATTTACGTGACATTTGCACTCTCTGATGGGAGAATAGACCCCCAAGAGCAGGTCAGCCTATATACAAATGCTCATAATAGCTAAAACAAATTCGGAACAATACACACATTTGGCAGAATGGAGTTAAGCGGTCACAGCTTCTACGAAGTGCTCCTCAGATCAATCAGTTACATGAACACAAATTACATAAACCCACTGATTTGCATGTACTAGTAACTGGTTACTTAAAGTCACCATCTGCTTCAGTTGCTCTTCCTCTGTCTTAGCTGCATTCTTTCAATGTCTGGTATTTCATTTCAGAGCAAAACTGCTTGGACATTGCCAAGGTCTATGCAGACTTCAGGATAGTGGAGCTGATTCAAGCCAAGTTTGACAGTCTTCCTAAATCCAGAGACAACAAGAAGGGAAAGGGAAACAAACTAGAACCCAAACCCAAATCGGCTGCCTCCATTAGAGACAAGGTAACGTCTATAGATCTAAATTGTACTGAGACTTTATTTGCCAGTTGCAACGGTACAGAAGTGTGAGTACGTCGGAATTCCTGCAAAGATCCCTCACGCAGGATTTAGGAAAAACAGAACAAATGCGACTATGCATGGTCTCATTCCTTAAATTATTAGTTAAAATATCAACAGTTTTATATAATTTCAGATTGCAGGCTTCATCAAATCAAGAGACATTACTTTCAGTTCAAGCTCTTAACTAGTGATACTACATTGAGGAATTTCTTCCCTTTACAACAGGGACCCTATGATGTGTTTTTACAGCTTGTTTTATAGGTCTGGTTTCTTAACGATTGCTGTTCCAGTTACGCTTATTAAACTATCCCAACACATGTGAAAGTCTGAAATGAAGATAAGGGAAACATGAGAAGGTGGCTGTGTTGCTGTAGCTGGGTAGTCAAGGCGTGTACAGTTGCTTTTGACAGCGGCAGCCCAGAGATCTTGTCTCCAAAGACATTGCACCTCCTCTTTGTAATACTCTCTGACAATGTTGAGTTTCTTATCAGCTGCGACATTACAGTGCGCTGCAATTCTGCTTTGCAGGGCCCTGGTCCCGCCTCTCCCGTGGTATCAGAAATGCCTGTAAAGAGAGAAGCACAGAAGGAGAGTATTATATTCCACAACTCTCTAATCACCAGCCAGGCGGCCAACAAGCCTGACATCAGCTTTGTGCCCAAAACGGTACATTACCCAGAAGTATCTTTCATGCACCAGTTAACGTATCACTGCATTTAATCACCAATACTTTCCAGCTAAATCTGCTTAAGATGGTACTAATTTATGCAGCTCCGTATATTTTATCTGGAGGCCAGGTTCTTCTTGGGACTGGGACCAACAAATTAAATGGCCATGTTTTTCGATGTATGTGTTCTGCGTGATTTTCTTTCTATCCAGCTGTTTTGGTTCTCTTCTGGATTTGTCTCAGGTCTGGGGTCGCCCGAGGACGACCAGCCAGCTTATCCAGAAGAAGGAGGAGTGGAGGGAACGGCACTCATATGAGGTGGACTTCGAGGATTTTCTGATGCCTTTCAACAGAAACATTATGGAAAAGTCTCAACAGCTGGCAGAGCCCAACTAATGCAAATAAACCTATTTCTGTTTGTATCTTTTAGTCAGTTACCTTTATCATTGTGCTGTACTGTATGTTCTATGCAAAATACATTAGTGTTTTTACAGCTTATTCTATAGGTCTAGTTTCTTAATGATCACAGTGCCCACTGCCAGTGGGTAAAGAAATAGGTGAATGACAGGGAACCTCAGGATTTCAATGAGTTGCTTCCAGGCTCATGTTCCTACATTAATGTTTAGAACAGGGATGTTTTCCACAAAACTGGATTTTTTTAATTAGTCAGATAACTTAAGCAAGATGTAAATTATCTGGCTAATGGGGGAATTCTGCTTTGTGGAATACCCTCCAGGTCTGCAGTTTAATATGGATTATGTAAGGGATAAACCGCAACAAGGTGTGTGGTTATACAAAAATATTCAAGAACAACTTGGCGCAATGCTAACCAACCTAGAGGTGATTATTTTTGTATAACTGCACACCTAGAAGTGGTTTATCCAGCTTAAACAACGGCTGAAAAACGAAACATTTTACAAGAAGCAACTAGGTGCATTTAATTTTTCTGATTGAAAATTATCTCAATTAACAATTAGCAATGTTCCATTGTACTCTTAAACGTATAGTCCCTATAAGGATAGAATGCCTGGCCACACGGTTCACTGAAAGCGGAAAGTCCGTTAAGTAACCATAGAAACCATCAATGAACAGGTGCTTGCATTTTGAAAACCAAGGAAAATTAAGCTGATACGAATGACTTCTTATTTATAAGTAAAAAGTCAGACAGGTTTTTATATGAATATGTTTAATGAAACATTAAAATGCATTAATGTAGAACTGTTATTAGGCTGCCGGAACTACCTGTGTGGTTATATTAAAATAATCAACACCCCCATGACATCTCTGGACCAATAAGTAAATAGTAGTATTGACCGAAGCTGTGGTATAAAAAAAATTATATTGGCATGGACAGAACCGACTGAAGAGAGCTGTAGTAAACTGATTATTACTGAATTGATTGATATATAATGACCAGATCAGATTCCTTTTACAACCTGACAAAGCTTAACTTGAAGGGCTGTTCACTCGGGTGAACTCACAATGACTTATACACTAAAGGGTCATGGGGCAGGGTTGGGCAAAGGGCGGGAGAACATCCTGGATGCTAGTTCTTTGCGGGGTACATGTACACACACTACAGATCAGTGCGCCACAGTTACAGGACACATTCATCAGTCCTGCATCGCTGAAGCCTAATAATCATATCTTAAAGGGAAAGAAACATCAGCCTCCATGTAGTTTTTGACATTCTAATTAGTTAGTGAAGTTTAGTTCATAGTGCAGATTTTTCGTGATAGGGTCATTGGTAGCGTCTCTGAATCACTTTGACATTAAAATGAAAGCCATTAAAATTGAATGTGACTCAGGAAAAACAATAAATACATAGATACATAGACTACGGACAGTGACTGCATTTTCAGTGCAGTTTTGGATACTATCTTTGTAACAATATGTCCTATATCTATCTGAAAATAAATAAATGAGCAAATAAGTCCAATAAAACTTGAGTTTGAACTATATTGCGCTGTTTTATCTAAATAAAGGCCATATTGTCAAAAATTAAACTTTTACAACTTAGGGTTCTGTGAGAAGTTTGCTAACATGGCTATTCACAGCCATGTTTATAATGCTTTATAAATGCATTATAATGCAACATGAACGTGATTAAAAATGACTAAAAACACGGCCTTAAGTAAAATGTTACCAAAAGTTCTTTTGACTCACAAAGTCATAATTGGCACGATTTCAAATAGTGGTGTGAGAGTTTAATCTTAGCTATTCTAAGTCCCTTCTGAATTCCTAAACCTCTTTTTCATATTCTAATGATACGCATAATTCCTCCTCAAAAGTCTTCAGTTGCTTTCTTGGTACTCCTGGTCATCTCTCTTCCCCTGTTGCATAACAAATCTTCATGCTGTCCACTGGAATCTTCGTTAGACTGGGTTTCATATCCTGCGAACACTGACCACCTGCTCCCCTGAAGGCACGAGTGCCCTTTTCAGTTCTCCACGCCTTTGTTGTTCTCATGGCCCACATGCCTATAGTCTGATCCTATTGTCTCAGTCACTACTCTAAATTGTAGCTCACCAGAGACTTTCACAAAATCAGACTCAGATATTTAAAATGAACACACACTTCCTTAAAAAATATAATGTATGTTTTTAAGCAGGTTATTTGAATAAAAATACTTACTTTTGGTTCAGAGGGTAGCACTGTTGCCTCACATCTCCAGGTTGTAGGTTTGAATCCCAACCGCCACCCTGCGTGTGTGTACAGTAGTTTGCATGTTCTTCCTGTGTAGCTTGGAATTCCTCTGGCTTCATCTCTACAACATCATCTACAACAACCGACTGGGGAAATGAACAAAGGCAGGCACTTAAATACAAACAGAAACAAGGACTAATAAGAGGCAGGACAACATGCAACTGGTGGAGTGAATTACAATTAACAAACACAGGAACTAGGGAACACTGAGGGCAAACACTAGTAAAGACTATGAATGTAAGTGCAAGCAGAACAGAATTAAACCAGACACGGGCAGGGTAGACCAAAAACAAGGATACAAAGCAAAGACAATAACAAGTGCAAAGGAAAACAGTAAATCAAAAAATATTAAATAACAGGTGAGACTGGCCTCTGGCTAACATTAAACTCACAGCTGGAGGGGTTGAGCCTGAGCTGCTCACTCAACCAATTGAGCGACACAGCAGCCCAGGGTGCAGAGAAACACACTAGGGACTTAGGGTTACAAGACAGAGGAGGGAACAGGATGGCCAGCGACACCTGCTGGCCAAACAGGGACAAAACAAGTGGGACAGGTTCAGACGAGCACAGAACCTGGCATAAACATTAACATTCTCAACCACAATCCCTATTCTTTGTGGATGCGAAACTTACATAGCTTATACCCACCGAACAGTTATTTAATAAATGAAACATGACTAGGCAGTTTCATCACGTATAAATAGTCATTTGGAACTTGTTATCCTTCACCCTGTTCGTAAGGAAATGAGTGCATGTGTGGTACAAGCCAGACAAAGCCCACAGGCTCGAGTGCCTGTTTCCCACAGCCAATGCTTCTGGCACCTCCTTTGCAGAGTTGGGTTAATTTTCCTGGCACAGATTATAGCCAGTCACTCCCATTGACGACACGTAAATGCCAATAAATACAAATCTATTCTGAGAAATCACATTCATCCTGTGGTGAAGCATTTCTGTCCGGAGTGGATTCTTCAACAGAAATTCCCCCATCCAAGTGGTCGCTGAGTGGTTCAGCGAGCATGAAAACGATGCATGCTCTCCGCCAGGGCCACCCAAGTCAGCAAATCTTCACCCAGCTTATACAGCTTATTTCAACTTGTCAACAAAACACACAGGTATGGAATTTATTATGAAGGAATGGCGTTTAATCCTTTCAAATCTACAATTGAATTTATTCCAATGCACATTGAAACTATTTTGCCAGTTTGCAGTGATTAAATGACCTACTAAGTCACTCCATGTCTGTGGTTTTATTATTTCAAAAATGATTTATAACTTTAATCATATTTTAAGTAGTTTTTCAGTCAGTTTTATGCAATTTATTCTGTTTCATGGCTATTTGCCATGAGATTCCTGGTCAGTTAATTTTGCTTCTTTTCTTTTCAAGAAAGGGGCATAAGAGACAAATATTTAAACATTGTAACACCCAAAATAAAATACCTATCATTTTACATGGGCATGTTTTTCGATGTATGTGTTCTGCGTGGTGCATAAGTTAAGATTCATAGTATCGCTACGATAGTATGTAAGTTACATATTTCAAATAGCTGGTTATTTTATTTGTATTACTTTGTAATTATATTCTTTGCTGACCATGATGAAATACAAAAGTCCTGAGTAGAGCCACAGGATGGAACAGAAGGCCTGTGAACCGTAAAACTCACGGAGAAGCTTCTAGAACAAAAGACTAAAATATGCGAAGGAAGAGAACAGAGAGAATCGGGCAAACAGACGCATCCGTGACTGTGGGGAGCCTGGCGGAATCTGCGCCCCCCCCCCCTCACCTTCTGTTATAAACACACTGGCTGGCGCCTCCACGCCACAGGGGGCGCCACCCACGGACACTGGATCTCTGTACATCTGAGCAAAATGGCATCACCTCAGCCCCTGTGCATGCCTGCTCCTCGACAACCTTCAGCAGCAAACGGACCTCAACAAAGGTACCTGAGGCCGCACCAGCTCCCGCTCTCTGCGCTGAACACTAAGATTTGCACCTTGTCTTAGCCTATGCTTTAGTCATGTCATATAAAAATGTAACAATGTATCTCTTAATTCATTTAATATTTTGGAGCATATGGCTCCTAAACGAATTATTGGCCATATTTTAAGCGAGGTGCCTTGAGGTGAATATAAACCTATTTTCGTTTTAATGTGATGTTTTACATTAATTTCAGATTAACTCATGGAGAAAATAATATATAGACGTGGCAAAATTGTAATTACTTTTTAAGGCCCATAACAAATAGCATTCGTATTTAATAACACAATTTATATGGCTTACAACTGAGGTCTTAAACAACCTAGCAATTTCCATAGCTACAGATGTGCCTGGACGTCAACAGAGAATAGTGTATTACCTCCTTTTTTCTCCATCTTAATTTGCATTTAGTGAGAGGCATTATATATTCCATTCAAGTAGCACAGTTGCCATTGTCTGCAGGTCATCTTACCTCTGCTCTCCCAGTAGGGGGCAGTCATTGAAAACAGACGAGAGTTTACCAAGCAGTCTGAGGAAACTTCTAGAGGCCTTCCTCCTGCATTAATATTGCCATGTAAATGAAAGAAGTGTAAGAAAAAATAAGCCAATATTTCCTCCAAAATAATCACACTATGCACATAAAATATTGATTCTGATTGATTGATTCATATGGTGTTCAAATACATATTTATTTGATTTTAGTCATATATATTATTAATATAATAATAATAATAATAATAATAATAATAATAACTGACATTCATTTAAAAAGCGTTATTTGCAAAGACACAATACGAATTAATTAGGCCAAATTACATTATTAAATATGCAGGATTATTTACATTATATATATACATATACACATAGATATATATAAATCTGTGATGGGTTGGGGGCCCGTCCTGGGTTATTCCTTGCCTTGTGCCAGTTGGTTCTGGGATAGGCTTCTGACCACTGCGACCCTGCATAGGACATATAGGTATAGAAAATGGATATATGGGATTTATTTGTGTTTCATAATACATTTATTTGACACATACCCTTCTAGATGTTTTTGCTTTTATTGCAGTAATAAGAACTGCAGATGCCCTCAAAGCCAAGCCTCTGATAAGCAGTAATGTGATGTAAGGACTCGATCAATGTAATGAAGTCATCTAGCTTGAAACAAATTACAACTTATGTGTCTAAATCATGCGTGTGGAGGTACAGCAGGCAAATTAAAGTCTTGTGTTTAATTGTGAACCTTTTAACATGCACAGTGGATTTTGTTTAATGAGAAAGGCAGAGGATTGCCTTGTTCCGGTGTCTGGGCATTTCAATATGCCTGCAGAAAATGAGAATGCAAAATGCCAACTGAAGACTTCATGACATTTGATCCGTGGTTGCAATTCAATTACTGCCTTCGCTATAAAAGGGGTGACATAACATGAATTTATTTCAGTAGCTTCCCTCATATATCCAGCCTTAATAACAATGCAACAGATACTGTTCACTCACTTAATTGTAGCCTATTCCTTCCTTCCATCCATCCCTGTTGTATAACTACTTATTCAGTCTAGGCTCTAACCAAACTTGGAGCCCATTCCTGGACATGAGGCAGGATGCACCCTGAGGGGAGTGATTTCAGATTATTGTAGTGAGGTACGATGAGTCCTTTCCATACCATGCACTGCTAAAGCAGTGGACAGAAAATATAAAACAGCAAAAAATAATATCAAAATGATCATACTGAATAATGCAACCGCAGAACATCGCAATAATTCACTTTAAGCACCTTCTGTTTGTGTGTTTATGAGTCTCTCTTTCGATACAAAAAAGGAGAGACTTTTAGGGATGGGGTTTTAAAGCTTGTAATGTAGATGTAGAATCGAGTTATGAGAAGCGGGAGAGACAGCATTGCAGATGCCAGTCATGATTATGAAATTCAGAGCTAGGATGACTCGGGGTTGGTCTGTTTATTTTGTTTCCGTTCATATCGTTTGGCTATAAAAAAGTCTAACACTGGCTGGAACCTGTATTCTGTTGCTTCTAAACCGGAGGAGTTTGCGATTTTAAGGTACATCATCCAGACATTTGCCATCATATGTGCATGTAGTGTATGCACCTGCAGTAGCACACATATGTAACACAGCAGATCGGCGGGAGCTCACACTAGTCTGAGGTCATACACAGATGGACGTGTTTAGTGGCGCATTTTGCCTCTCTAGCCTGGAGACGGTCCTCTCCACTCTCCCTGCTAATTGCCCAGCTCTCTCGGCAATGCAGTGCTTCCGCTCCCACTTTGCATAGTCAGCAGTTCCGGCCCCCGTGGATCCCAGAGAGGCAGAGAAGGCTGGCGGGAAGCAGACGGCGAGCTTTCACTCCTCTTCGTCTCGCTGGCCCCTCCGGCAGAGCCCCTGGCTCCTGTGGACCACAGCATCGCCCGTGTCCACCAGGCATGCCGCACAGTGAGGCCACACTGTCCGGGGGGAGCGTCACAGTCATGCTGGGCCAACATAACTGGCGGTCTGAATTCTCCCAGTGCACCCATGGCTATATCCTGCTGTGTCGAATTAGCGTCATGTGGATAAAACAAAAAATAGCAGTTTTTCTAAATAAAGGATGTCGTGTGAGATGGAAAGCTGCCCTGTATCTGCCTGCAAACAAAATTAATGGCCAACTTGAGTTTTTGGTTTTATTGATGGTTTTTTAAAATAATTTAGTCAGATTATCTCCACAATCTGTGCTTGTGTGTGACCATGTTTAGGGAACTGAGTACTGCTGCTGTTCTGGGGAATCACCTGTGTATCACTTATTATGCCTGTGATGGTGATGATGAAGATGATGATGAAGATGATGATTGTTGTTACTTTATACTAATAATAGCAATAATAATAATAATACCGGCAATCCTAGGGTTAACAACGTCCAACTTACGGACAACTCATACTTGTCGTACTGCCAAAAAACTTATTATATTAAATATCTAAGTTAAATACAATGGATCATAAAAGCAAAAACACGCACTACTTTGTGATGCTCATGAAAACATTGTGCAGCTTTAGTGGTTCACCAGCTCCAGGTACAATACGGTACCATATGTAATTACTTTTATTATTACTGTATCATTATTGTTGTTATGTAATCTATTATTATTGTTCTGACTTACCTACAAATTTGACTTAAAGACAGACTTAGGGAACGGATCCCATTCGTAACCTGGGGACTGCCTGTAATAATAACAATAATAATCATAATAATATAGTTGAGAATTCATTTTCCTGTTGTTGTGCCATCTTTATATAAATAGAACCTTTATCTGCTCTAAATCTACCACACCCTTTTGCACATGCAATATCTGCAACCTATTTCAATATAGGAGCTCTACAGAGTTTGTTCTGCTGCAACAATGCATGTGTTGTTTTTTTTAAGTTTGAAAAGTTTAAAATTCTGGTTTTACGTTTTACTGCATTTTATCTGTGCATGCTGAGGCCCTGGAACCTCCCTTCAAGATCACTGTTTATAGATCTCCAAATTCATCCAAGTGCCTGATCTCCCATATGACAATATCTACAGCAATATTTTGTCTGAGGACTTTGCTCAGGTTCTTGCTGAAATTCCCATTTTTTATCATGCATCAAGTTTCACCCTACATACTCATCATACTCTACAGTACATACTCTACATACTCATCATACTCTACAGTACATACGCTACATACTCATCATACTCTACAGTACATACGCTACATACTCATCATACTGTACAGTACATACTCTACATACTCATCATACTCTACAGTACATACGCTACATACTCATCATACTCTACAGTACATACGCTACATACTCATCATACTGTACAGTACATACTCTACATACTCATCATACTCTACAGTACATACGCTACATACTCATCATACTGTACAGTACATACTCTACATACTCATCATACTGTACAGTACATACGCTACATACTCATCATACTCTACAGTACATACTCTACATACTCATCATACTCTACATTCTCTAGACACATACTTGGAGTTCCATGTCATCTTGACCCAAAAATAGTAAACTATGCAGTTCATACTTTACTGGAGGTACCAGAATGTAAATGATTCATTTGGCTTTAGTGCCTGGGAATAAGGCGCTATGAAGCATTATGAGTCTGTTGGTTAATTGGTCAGTCAATCAGTTAATTAGTCATTAGTTAGTTAGTGTGCATGGTTCATGCTGTGGGTAGGTTACTCTATGATCTTACCCACCAGCTTGAGGTGGTTTAAGAGCTTGTTAGGACATCTAAAAATAGGAAAAAGACATGCCATTAAACCACAGTTATGAACAAATGACACTGCACTTGAACTTAAAAAAGTGACTTAAGTTTAATAAAACTCACTTTTGAAGGGTTGGATTGTGCATGGAGGTCTAAAACCTTTCAGTGTGAATCTTCAGTGAAGAATTAAGTATTTTCTTAAGTTACTGAAAGGTTATTTATTGCAATGAAATGCGATTGGACAGCAGTACTGGACTGAAGAAACCTGACCATGTCTTTCAGACACAGTGAAAGGTGACAGGAGTGTTTTTTTTTTTTCCGATGAGGGGAAGTTATCCCCAGGATGTGAGAAACGAGATTTTGGAGACAGAAAATCCATTAGTGGCGACAGAAGAAACTTTCAGTAGAAAAGAGCCTAAGGGGAGAGAGGATACGATAGTTAAAAGATGAAGAAAAGCTGAATACTGAATGTCAGTAAGCAGTGGCAAAGATTTGGAAGTGAAATCAAAAATCCAGGGCAAAGCAATCAATATCAGAAAAGCCGATTCCGTTAGAAAAGCCGACGGACGAATAGCACATCTGATCAACGTCAATAGAGGTGAGGCTAAATACGTCAATATAGGATGAGCCGGGCCGTGACACGGTATTTTAACTACTATTGTTTGTAATTACAAAGCACTGGAGCATCAGCCAAGAGCCATGCACTGAAACATCTTTATTATCTTCATTAGAATGTTATCTTCATCGGGCAGCCGCAGGGTCTGACAGATCCTGTCTGAGAACAAAGCCAGCTGTGGGGTAATTTACTAAAACTCTTACTGCTTAGAGACGATATGAAGTAACATTACGTTATGATTGAAGATATCCTTATTTGGTGAAACAGTTATCGTGAATATCCAGTCCAGTCTTCCCTCTGTATCATGCTATTGATTCCTTAGAAAGGCACCCGAGCTTGCATTGACCCTGTAAAAGGAAACCGAACCCAAATGGATAGAGGCTGTGTTAAACTTGATATCCAATATTACAGTTCCAACTCAAATGAGAGACTAATGAAAAATCGCAGGTGTCATGGCTGAACAAGATGGCTGACATGTGAAGTCATCAGAAATTCAAGTGTAATTCCACATGCGAGGGATTTGGCAGTGCCAGTATGGATTGACAGCCCTTGGGTTAAAACTGCAAGCCCATGCAGATACAGCCCATCACACAGGAAGTATTATCTGCCTCACTGGTGTGTCACTTTGGACAATAGCGACTGCCGAATGAATAAATGTAAATGTTCATTTACGTGGCAGCCCAGGAACAGAAAGAGATAACAGTGTGACAGGAGTATACTGTCTACTGCACAGAATGATTTATTATTTTGGGGATTGTGAGAGAATTGGGGACAACTAAAATAAAGTATTTAAACTAGAAATAATGCAAATATAGATCCCAATATTCAAGACAATGCATATGCTAATCAGGCCTGCATCATTTAAATGTGCTTTAAGTTTAACAAGTGGAAGTAAAGAGTTCAAATCAAGTACCTATTTGCCAGAGACACAAAATATAATTAGAAGCTTATCCTCAATGGAGCATTAAATTCCAACTTCTACTTGAAAATGTAATTCTAGTTTTCTCTAAGCAGCAGAAACACCATTCCATGTCAATACTAAGTGTGAGGTAACGCTAAACTTCAGCTAGTAGGTGGCACCCAAATGTACGTCATCATTAATTCAGATGGTCATGAATCGCCCTGAATTTGTAAAAGAAGCAGTGAATATATTTCAGTGAAGTCAACTTAGATTTTGAGCTCATTGTGTGGAGATCTTCCGAGCCATGAGCAGACTTCAATAAGGACAGGAAGCGGGGTTGATGATGAACACAGACTCGAGTTACAGACTCGGAGTCTTTCTCATCTCGTAGGGCAGGTGATATTTTCTTTTAGTAGAAATACCTGAATAGTTTTAATGTCCATTCAGCTATACAAATAACTAATGTTTAAATTGTTATGGATAATAGTTTCTGTAAATATAGGAAGTAAATATAGTGATGTACTTCTGCTATGGTCTCAGTGCACACTGAGTCAAGGACTATAACGTGGACCTGCTGGTTCTGGGTGGTTTTGCTGTGGTTCTGTTTAATTTCATTATTTGATCTTCCCAGCCAAAGGGACTGTCAGATCTGGGAAATGGATGAGATTCCTTTCTCCACACTCCAAGCTGGGGGCTACAATTGCCTCTCGCAGCATTATCTCTCCTTGCAAAGAGCAATACGGCACTGTGCCTTATTATCATTACAGGCCTGGCCGTGCTCCTGCAGCAGTAAAAGATGTTGCTGCCCACGTGGCGTAAGAAGCATCGTTTTTCAGCTTCGTGCTCAAGGAGAGACAGGAGATCCGATCATCGCAACATTGATCTGGGGAAAATGAAACGAAAATGCAGCATCTGTTCTGTGAAGCACTTTACACACACACACACACACACACACGCGCGCGCGCGCAGGCATCTGCGTAAATGCATGTGTATTAACGTGTGCACTGCAGAGACAGACATGCAAGTGTATGCGCAGCCA
Organism: Paramormyrops kingsleyae; assembly: GCF_048594095.1. Taxonomy (NCBI): domain Eukaryota; kingdom Metazoa; phylum Chordata; class Actinopteri; order Osteoglossiformes; family Mormyridae; genus Paramormyrops; species Paramormyrops kingsleyae. Next base: position 22,834,769 of record NC_132815.1, read on the forward strand.
GCATGTTGATTTCTGCCTACCTGCGTGCTGCTGAGATGTGGCACCTCCCTCACTGAGTCTCTGGGAGGTGGGGGTGAGGGGAAGCCCCCCTCAAGGCGAGCACTGCAGTGGACCCAAATCGCCTGGGCACGTGCCAGGGAGGTGCTGCAATGAATCGATCACGCCTGGCTGGCCCGGTAGCGGGCAGGGGTACCGTTTCACTGCAGCAGAACTATCTGTTCTTGGCGCGTGTCAGTGCCGGCTCCGGATGTCTTTTTGGCCCGCGCCAAGAAGGGACCCCACCCCCTCCCCCGAAGCCCCCCTTTGTGCCCCGAGCCCTGACAAGCGGGCTAAACAATGGGGTGACTGTGCTGCCCGCCCTGTCCCGCCACCGGCTGGCGCCGCTCCTCCTCTGGCCCGTCGCCATGCATCCCGCTGACTCTGCGGTTTGTTTCGGCTCTGGGGCACCACACTGCGGATCATTCACGCCGCCGGTCCATCCCGGTCCCAGCGCGCCTCATAACGCTTCATAGCGCCTTGTTCCCAGGCACTAGAGCCAAATGAATCACTAACATGCTGGTACCTCCATCGCGATGCGAAAAGGCTTTACACCTGAATGCGCGATGCTTTCCATGGTCACGCACAAATCCGGCTGGTCTTACCATTTTACTCCTTGGAAAAAAACACCGGATAAAACTAGGTTTCTGCTAAAAGAAAGGGGATGCTCTGTTTCCATAGCAACATGAAGGCGAGTTCTGAAAGGAGAGAGCAGCGATGTATGCTGTAATAAGGTATATGGTACGTGTACAGTGCGGCATAGCGTGTGCGTTTGTTAAGCCACTTAAAACACAGCAAGTTTAACAGCTGCCCCCCCTGCCTTAATGTCGAGCTGGAGGACCTGCATAAGACATCCACAGCCATGAGGCCACTGCCAGCTGCTTTCTGACTCACAAATGCAGTCTGCTGCATGGATCTAAGAGCATGTGGTGACAACTCAGTCCCAGTGGTGACTGGTGATGACAGTGACGTGAGAATGCAGCCTTTCTGTAAACAAGACCCTAAACAACGACCCCGTTTTGCTTGTAGGAGAGCATCTCACTCACAACCTGCTGTTATTGTTATTAATTATTACAGTACCAGCTAAAAAACTCACTAAAAAATCACTAAAATGATTTAACATATACAGTAGGTACAGGTATAGACACTTCTTCCTTCATATTCTGTCAGTTAATTCAACAGTTTTTTTGGGTGGAGTGGAAGATCTGAGGCTAAGGATCTGTGCCAGCAACTTGAAGGTTGGTGGGTCAAATCCCACGAATGCCCAGAGTGATTCTACTCTGTTGGGTCCTTAACCTGCAATTGTTTCATCCTGGGTATGATGTTAATGTACATCCAGCCCTATAAAGAGATCCTCCAATTTACTGGGGAAAAACTTGAGGTTGGTGGTAGGATTTGCCCTCCAGCTACCGGAAAAAACTCATGCTGGTCCATTCGGACTAGTGTGGTGCTGAGGTATCACCCACCACATAGCTGCACTCATCCCTGAGGTGCTTTGTTGTGTGGTGGGTGCAGCAGTTCACTGTAATCAGTGCATGCTCCTTACCTCTCTCAACCACTGGAGATCTGCATCGAGCGAATAGCATTACTTAGGTAAACAGCACAAACCCCTGACGCTGAGGCTAAAACATGCTTTTACCATGGTCTGCAGGCTTCTGTCCTCCTGTGCCTTGACCTGTGGGGGGGCAGGACACGTGGCCTGTTTGGATCCCTGCAGTGAGGGCTTTCTGCAAGGGCCCGATCTGAGCGAAAGCACATGGGAAAAAAAGAGAGAGATTTGTGAAACTGCATAATTCATGTCCGACGGGAAAGATGCCGCTGCAGCAAACTGGCGATCAGGACGCTGCCTGTGATTTAGCTCCGTGGAAGGCGTTGGGTCACTAAATCTTAAACTTAATGTTGAGCTGAAACAGATTCTTCCAAGTTAGAGCAAGTAAACAGCAAGGGTGGGGGGGGGGATGCAGAGGGTCTCTCAGAGTGGGCATAGGGCTCATCCGGATAATTTGTCCCATTATCTAATTCTCATGAACTTATCTCTCTTTTTTGTAGTAATTCTACAACCCATAATCCATAATCCATAATCCATAATCCATCGTATGCAAACAATACAATGAATTCCCCTGTGAAAAATGTAGCATTAACCTCCCAAACCAAGAAAGTTGCATTTACACAAAATAAACCTTAATTACATCTATCCTGAAATAATTATATCACTCATTGTTGCATAGTATAGATACTGAAATATGAGTCAGTACACAATAAAAGGTCATCTTTGTTGCTTATTAGAAGTCATAGGCAGGACAGTGTCTTATTTAATGTGGAGTAAACAACCTGAACACTGCTGTGCTCAGTAACTCAATCTGAGCATCCCTTTTCCATGGTATCGATTTGACTGCAATTGTTTCATATCAGAAGTTGCCCTGCTGGTAAATCTATGATGGTATGAATTGTGTGTGTGGGTGTGTGTGGGTGTGTGTGTGTGTGTGGGTGTGTGTGTGTGTGTCGGGGGGCTGTGGCTGAAATTGCTGCTCTCAGCACCTGCTGGCTGATTATTGACCAGCTAAAAAGTGCAGCGACAATAAGCAGCTGCAGCACAGCAGCCTGTGGCTGTTTCCCATCATGCTCGCCGGCCTCTCCTTCCCCTGCCCACACGTCCCTGTAACGGTGGCCTCTTGTGCCCCCGGGTGCAGCGCAGCGGCCTCGCCAGTCTGGGGCTCAATGTAAATCTCTGCTTCCTGCAGCAACACGCCGTCCATGTGACCCAGGCGCTCCGGGGCTGCGGTTTGCGCGATGCCAGCAGGATGCCCAGCCGCTGATGCTGGGTGTCCTTGACTGGAGCTGGCCGCCACCCCCTCCCCCCCCCCCCTTCAGCCAATAGAATCAGGCAGGATCAGGTTGTATCCGGTCCAAACTCTATGCATGTTTACAATAAGATGCACTGCATTACAGAAAGACTGGTGACTAGGGGCTATGGTTCAGTATTAATGTACCTTTTGTGCATTTGTATTTGGCAAATCTCCATTATTTGAGCACTTATGGATGAAATTACACAGATTACTATTATTATTGATTATTATGATGGCAAAAGTATAAAATAGTGGGATAGCCACATAGCGAATGGCAGACTTGGGCTCCCTGGGCCACCTTGGCTGTGACTGTCCGCTGTGCAGCTTTCAGTAATCTCTCACCGCCCAGTACTGGGACAGATTTTTCTGAACACACACCTAAATGTGATTAGAGGAGGCATTTACCCCACCTGCTCATTTGGCTTCCATTTTCCCTCCCACTGTTTCACATCCTCCTCCCCCACCCTTAATTCACTTCCTAATTAATAGGGCTCATATTCATATGCAAATGCCCCGTGATGGACTGGCATCCTGTCCTGAGTGTACCCCGCTCTGTGCCCCGTGATGGACTGGCATCCTGTCCTGAGTGTACCCCGCTCTGTGCCCCGTGATGGACTGGCATCCTGTCCTGAGTGTACCCCGCCCTGTGCCCTGTGATGGACTGGCATCCTGTCCTAGGTGTACCCCAGTCTTGTACCCTGTGCTGCCTGGGATCGGCTCCAAGGATTCCCGTGACCCTGTCCAGGATTAGTGGTTAGAAAATGGATAAATTTATTACCTTTATAAATAATAGCCTGCTTTTAGTGGCTACCATGACGATAACACTTATATGCTCGGAGTGTTGGGTGGGAATCTATTGGCTTGATTGCTAATCTTCTATCTTCTAGTGAGAATTCTCACACCGCCTTCGGTGAACAGATGCGAGCCCACTCATGCAGCAGGACTGGCTGGGTTGCTCAGTGCTTTGGCCCTTGGCACGCACGCGCATCAACACGCCACATATGGAGTCTCGGAGGGCGTGTGACTCCGCCCCCGCGGTGCTAATGCGCCGCGTCCTGCCAGGCTGCCTGGAGGAGTAACCGTGCTGCGATCCAAGTGACCTGGGATCATGGGGAGGTGCGCTGCTGCTCTCATCCTCGCTAAGCTCGGTCCCCCTCACACTGCTCCCCCCCCCCCCCCGCCCCCGGCTCTGATGGAATCTTCCACCACTCAGCCTTTGCGGCCCAGTTAGCACACGGCTGCTTGTGCTGCCCCTGCCCAAGCTGTGCGGCTTAGCCTGGCTCCACGAGGCTGCCAAGCAGACAGCAACCAGGGGGGTCTATCCCTGGCACGGGGGGGGACATAGCAGTGAACGGGCACTGATTCTGTGTACTCATATATACCTTAATGTTTACTGATGTTTTAATACTGATAATGCAGATAGGGGAAGCAAAAACTGGACTTAATTCCACATGCAAGTGAAACGCAATGGGGATGATCTGATTGACGGGGATATTAGTGATGAGCAGTGGTGAAACAGCAGTGTGAGACTGAGTGAGATGCAGGACACGGCTAATTCATCGTGCCCGTCACGCATCTCCCTGCACGTCTCAGTGGGACTTTCCCATCGCGATGTCATTACTGAGGCTGTGAGACTTTGCAGACTTTCTGTCGCGGTCGGGAATAAGCAGGACGATCGTGCCAGGTGGCTGGAATCGCTAGGACCGGATCGTATCAGGAAGTGACCTTGTGCTCTGCTTATGAAGGGCGGAGCTTGCGTCCATTAGGTAAATTGACCGTGGTCACGCTGAGAGCGTACCATCAAAACTGGCCAACCATAAAGAACCGTCAAATTATGATCAAAGCTGACCAACCATAAAGAACCATCACATTACAAAGTACTCAAAGTATGATGACCAGCAGGCAGAAAAATTCTCCGACTTCCCCTGAGTGTCGACTACGAAAAGCCCAGTGACTCCACGTATCACACACAAACGTTGGCTCATCTATGTGAAGATCTCATTAGCATTCTCACCGGCTGGCATGAGGAGGAAAGGGGACTTGTTTTGGTTTCAGATGGGATTTGCTGAGTCACAGACGCCGCAAGAATCTGTCTCTGCCGCATGCCTGCCCCTCCCTTCCCGGGCCTCGCCGGCTCACTCCGCTTCAAGCTTTCTCTCCCCCCCCCAACACACACATTCACCCAGTCGTCCCTTCATCTGCAGGTACCTGCATCTCCATCGCTGATTTCTCACACTTTTAATATTCACAGATGGTATGAATTTTAATACGTAACCCTCTATGATTGCGAATAGCGGCAAACTCAATGGGCAGCAGTAACACTAAGCACAGTTGCCTGCCCCCGTTGCTGTGTCTGTGACACCCCCACTCTCTCCCCCCCCCCCCCCCACGGCCAGTTTTTTCTGGTTTAGTTCTTAAGCAAAGGCAAAACAGTTATTACTGCGTCCAGTTATTGCGGTGACATACCTGCCACGCCGCATGAATCTCCCGCTGGTTGCATATAATTCTGTTACAAGGGATCCGGCTTTAATGCACGAGTGCAAAGGGTCACGTATTATTTTAGCTTATTGCCAAGTTGGGCTCTTGATCTGCATGGAAGGAGAAAGACAAAAGGCAGAGGCAGAGACACACGGCACAGCCATTCCCTGCTCTCCGAGTGCCACTTTCCAGCCCGGAATCGACGCACAGTCCTCTCACGTCATCGGCCTCCGTCCTCATTGTGATGTAACAACGGATAATATGCAGTGCAGGCTGCAGGCCCTCAGAGCGCCGTCACTGCAATCATGTGTTGGGGTGCATTTCGTAAATGACACTGCATTCTCAGAGGGGTGCAGTGTGACCGTGGCTGTCCCGTTCGCACCATCTGAGGGCTGATTCAGAGCGGTTGGTTTCTGACATCGCCTTTTATGCTACATCACATAGCATGGCTAATGCTTTTAACCCAGCTCACAAAGGACCTTTACTTTTATGTGTTTGACTTTGTAGCAAGTGAATGGTTATTAATTTGCTTGTTGTTGTTTGTTGTACAGTATAACTAATAAAAATGGATATATAACTGCAAGATCTACAAGATCACATTCTGACTGATATTGAAGAGATTTTCTCAGTTATATAATTATGTACAACAATACTCTGCATGATATTGTATGGTAGAACTATGATAATTGAAGTGAACAAACACCTTTCAGTCACTAAAGCAGGTCCAATTGCATCAAAATGCTGAGTTTGATTCACTAAGTAGTTATTGGGTTTTGAAAACAGAGGTAAGTAAAACACATGCAATTGATTGCAATATATACTCCTGTATGGCATAAATTTATTCAGTTGCAGGGGTGGTCTTATTATGACATGAGACTTCTGCAGCGTAATAAGCTTTAGAAACAGTTTGCAAAGGGCAAACAAAACAAATAATGTGTGATTGTAAAATGTGAGTGAAACTAAATGATGGCTGAAGTATACTGTGTCACAGAGTTTAGGTAATTAGTTAGCAATTGTTGACACACCATAACACACAACAACAACAACATGTGTCCTCTGCATTTAACCCATACAGTGTGTCACACAATTACATAACAGGGGGCAGCTAATTCAGCACCTGGGAAGCACTATCTTTCTCAAGGTACCTCAGAGGTATTTTGCTGGTCAGGGATTCAAACCAGCAATCTTTCAGTTACAAGGGGGGGCATCCCTATCCAAACCCCACCACTGCCCCCATCACTGTTAGTGGTGTTTGGCAAACAATTAACAGCTGCTTTATGTTGATGAAGGTCCGGCCTCATCCCTCGCCATTATGTTAATGGTTCTGGCAGAAAAGGGAAGCTTTGTTGACATAACATGGTAAGATGCAGATGAGGCACAGAGCTAAACGCATCATCATGGACGTCTAGTGGAAGTAATATACTCAGGTATAAAGGAATATATGGGTAAGAGAGAAACAAAAAACCAGTGGGACTGGCTTATTCAAAACAACAGTAATGTTGCAGTGTTATCCTGCAGCATTTAGCCTGAAATTTGGGTGGAGACAAAGAAAGATACAGCAACCCCACAAAGCAGAAGGTGAGAACCGACAGGCAGAAGGTGAGAACCGACAGGCAGAAGGTCAGAACCGACAGGCAGAAGGTCAGAACCGACCGCAGGGTCAGTCTACTGCTAACACTTTGATGCCAAGGACACTCGATAAGACCAAACAATCCACAGCCTATTTCACATCAGCTTACATACATATCACTTCCATCCAGACTTGATGTTGGGATGTATATACTGTGTTTACTGGAATGGGCCTGGGAAAATGGGGAAGGAGACTCAGTCACCACTGACTGTAGGAGTCGTGTGCCAATCAACGCGCACACAAACACACTCCGCATTTAATGTCTGTCATTTCAGGCAATGAGCAAAAACATCAATGTCATGATGCATTAACAATAAAGAAGTTCATGCAGCACCACTAGTTTCAATGCATTTTAAAAATGGACCACTGATGCCCCATCCTGGGTTGTTCCTTGCTTTTCATCTATAACTCCTCCAATAGGCTGTGGACCCCCTGTAACCCTCATTGGACATATGGGTATGGAAAATGGGTGGATAGGATCCATGTAGATGCTGTGTGTGGAGTTAGGTGGCACCTCTCGGGGCAGAGTGGTAGCAGTGTCCTGCGATCAGCATCTCAGCACGGGATGAGCTGCCTGGTCACCCCCATTGAAGCACTGTGGGGTCCCTCCCTGCCTCTGCTAAGCTGCACAACAGGCCACATGAATTATGTGGGGCAGAGGAGGCACATAGCCAGCTGTATCACTTCAGCTGCATTACCATCATCACCTCGAGGCTGGACCCCCCCAAGCCCCCCCCTCCCCCATACCCCATAACTCTGCTTCCCAGCCAAAGAAATCAGCTGGGAATGAAGAAGCTAGATGCTGGGATTTTTCTTGACAGACTGGGAGTTCTGACTGGGAGTGCAGACTGGTGGGAGTTATACTGGGAGAGCTGACGAAGGACACAGACTGGGAGTGTGATTGGGAAGTCTGATAGAGAGCACAGTCTGGGAGTAATATTGGGAGTGCGGTCTGGGACTGGGAGCACTGGCAGAGGGTGCTGAGTGGGAGGTAGACTTGGAGAGATGATGGAGGGTTTAGTCTGGGAGTCTGACTGAGAAGTCTGATAGAGAATACAGTCTACGAGCTAGATTAGAGTACAGTCTGCAACTGGGAGTACTGGCAGAGAGTGCAGCCCAGAGCTACAACACTTCTTGGTCATGGGTGTTGAAGCAATATGGAAGAATCTATGGCTAATACATAATGCATGTTCTAGGATCAGAGAGGACAGTTAGGGTGTTTAAAGACATATAAACTGCTCAAAATGTAGCTCCTGGCTTCCCTCCCAGTACATACTGAACACAGTATAATGAACCAATAAATCAGGCAGCATAATAATTTGACAGTTTTTTCAGCACCATGTGACTGAGCGGAGGAAGGCAAACAGAGAAGTCTGCTTATCATTCTCCTGCGTAGACACTGGGGCTGCGGGCAGCTACTGTCTGGGGGAGTTCACAAGCTGATATTGTGAGAGAAGGCCTTAAAATGAATGCACACTTAAGAGCAAACTTATAAAAGTGCCGGTTATAAATAGTCCTTCATCTCCTACAGGAAACAATAGCGACAAAATCAAGGAGAGAAAGACGAAGGGAGAGAGTGTGTACCCATTGAAAGTATCACAGATGCAAAATAATCTTCATTAAGCACTCGCTTTTGTTTATTTTTATGAGTACTTGCCTTTCAGGGCATAAAAGCAAATGTTATAAACAAGGTGTGATATGGTAAGATAAATTGATATCCCGGAATGAGGCAGCCTTTGAGAGTTCATAGGAAATGAAATGAAATGGTTCTTTTTTTTTAATCTTGTGAATTCGGTATTTGCATCATAAGTAAAAGTACTGTTGTAGAGGCCCTGTCAGCATGTGATCTGTATCAGAAATTTATTTCTGAGGGCTCATCAATATCATCTGCCAATCTGTCACAATGGCATCTTGGGAATATACTTTCTGAGATAATATCATTTCAGCTTTATCTCCATAATGGGAGGAAAATACACATTCCATTTAGCACATACCCATATTGGTTAAAAGGTCAAATTTACAATTCCCCACAAAATATATTTATATAATGGTAACTACTAATACTAACCTAAAGATTAGTTGTTTGGTACATAAATCCACATTCATATATCTCCTGCGCACTGTTCAGCAGAGGTGGTACTACGCTTGCTCATTTTAATATTTTAATTCCTTTTAAGTAGATTATTATCAGCCATGTACTATGAAATGCCGGACAGGGCTGCGTTTTATTTTGCAAACCGGAATCGTAAACAGGCCTACTGCGTACCTGCACATCATACCGAGTGGTCTGCAGGGATACCCCCCCCCCCCCCCCCCCCCCTGCAGGCAGTACACAAAACTCAACCTTAATGCAGCATTTCCGAATAAATCCAGCAAAGCAAGCACATCTATAACTAAATCTCAGCTGCCACTTACAATTATTACAATTTTATTTATTATTTTTTGCAACGATCTCTACGAAGTAGAAACAGCCCCTACGTTTGCAGCGGATTATGATGATTCAAGCCCTCGCTGGCGCCCCTCCTTGGAATGACTATTAAAAGGTGCTGACGTCAAAAGCGGTGGCCATCTTTGACGATGGCAGAGCTGCTCTCCATTCAGGAAGAACTGATGAGGCATCAGCAACGCGCAGTTCCTTTGCAGTCTTGAAAAAAGGGGGGTAACATTAGTTCGTGGTTGAAATACGCAGACATTTCCTCCTCGGGACTGACTGCAAACCACCCAGCACCAGCTCAGGTAGGACAATGGGCTTTTTTTGTTTAATATCTTTTATTATTATTAAATACAGGTACAAAATAAATATTTTTTGCTACCTTAACCTATAGATTAATGCAACATTAATGATAAGAGGTTTTAAAAGGTTATTTTTTCAGGGTCACGGACGAAGAATTACTATGGAATACAGTTAATTTTACCAGGTTTTATCGCGGTTTATTGAGCATTTTTTTATATTTTGTAATTTTTTACGAGTTTAGTTTGTTGAATCGGACCGGGTTCTTTGCAATCATGACGCTTCAGTAAATGTGCAGAAGCGGCTCTCGGATCGCATGGCCGTAATGCGGCGTGGGCGGATTCTGCTTCTCAGAACCCTGGACAGCGACCCATCGACGATCGCCGTTTGCGCAGTGGGAAAAAGATCCACGATGGGAAAAAGACCAAAAAAACACAACAAGGGCCAGACATTTGTATATGTTTACAGTTGCTTGTTGTAAAACATAGGGATTCACGTTTAGAGATGCTGCCGTTTTACGTGTCGCTTTGGGATTTGGTTGAGCATTTTGGGGATTTTGCGCAGGGGCAGTTATTCTCCTCCGAGATTAAATCAGGTGGTGCCATTAGATTCGTGCCGTCGTCCGCCAGCCCCTCGCTCTTATGTCGGGATTAAACCACTATGCTCAGACACGAAATGCGGAATACAAAAGCGACGCTGCAGTAGAAGGAGCGATTCCAGATGAAGGAGAAGTTAGAGAGGAAGCGATATGCGGGGTCTGCGATGATACGTGCGACATGCAAACTGCGACACAGCGCAGCAACGATAAGAGGAGGAGGAGGCTTAGGCGGAGTGTCTAACTTAATAAATGTGCATTTATTGTGTGCGTCGGTGTTTATGTGCTAATCTAGCAGATGCGTCAATATAACCCCTTCCTTGTCGCGTTTTAACGTGAGATCACCGGTAATTACATCTTTCCTGCCCGGTAAATGATGGGTGGGGGTTGTTTGGGAGGGGTCCGGTGGGTTATTGTACCTGCAGAGTAAATCAATATGGTGTCAGACCGTTTTAATGGGCTTAGTTCTTTGAAGAAGGTAGGCTGCATGCTGCATTGTTATGAATTAATGGAGCATTTAAAGCAATATGGTCAAATTGTGAACAAATATCTTCGGGTGGTTGGTGATTTTTGTGTAAAATACAATTTTTTCGTGATAATCGATTTATATTTGTTTCATGGTCGTCGCTGTAATCGAATCAGTGACGTTTGTTAAAATTTGAATGAAAAGCAGGAGAAGACACACGGGAAGACTGACAATGCGGACCTTTGATCGGGGTGTTTGTGTGTATCATCAGGTATTTTGGCTGCGACAGAAGCCTGATATTTAGGTCACGAGCTCATTGTTCGTTAAGTCTCCGAAACTGATACATAAGTAACAGATTAAAAATCGTTTAAATATTACATCTGCATTGTGGCATGTAATTTAGCATTTTTGAAAGTTGACTTTCTTATACATTTCAATTTGAATACTTATCTCTTAGTTTACCATGATATAGGTTCACTAAACTATCAGATTAGTTAATACCAGTAAACACAGATTCCTGATTCTTAACCAAGCAGTGAAACCCCATGTATGCGTAATTGCTCCTGTGATTGTGAGCCTCTAAGGGAAACCCCCGTGCTGCCTGCTGGCTCTGAGTGGGAGAGGCGGGCAGGGTCTTGGCAGTCTCTTCTGCGAGCTTAATGCAGCTCAGATTGGTTTAGTACAGATGATCATTAGTAGGATTTACACCATGATTGCTGCCACGCATGTTACTGGTATCCCGGTCAAAGCACGCCGTTCTCTAGGAGAGACTGCAGACACTAAGAACGATTTGGTATCGCTGAGGCAGAATGATTGTAAGTTTTATTTAAAGGGTCATTAATAGTAATCAAAAGCATAGATTTTTTTTTTGCAAACCATGAAAATTTCTCTTTCCCTGGATTCTGAACCATGTTGGAGAAGTCAGGAGCCATTTAGGGAAGCAGGAGTTTAGCGAGACATCCTCATTACCTTATCAGTTCTCTTCTTTAGATTAAGTGGTATGCAGTGCTGTGATCAACGCTGTATGGAATTTCCGAGACCTTAATAAAGGAGTGACAGTGGTTCTGCCTTCTCTCCAGTGCCCCCTATAGCTGAGGCAATGTATTGAAAAAGAAATTTCAGTTTTTGCGATGGCATAGGCATATTGATTTGTTTTGTGTGTCACAGGTAATGTTATTAAGCACTTTTTATAATGCGTCTTTGACTTATAAGAATTCGGAATATTTTTAAATATAAATATAAGAATGTGGTTTGATTCTTCTTTTTATGGCTTTACTAAATAGTGGATCTTTGGTAAATGTGAAGTAACACAAGAAAAACATTCTTTCAGCCTACCTGGATATATGCATTTTCTCCAAATATCCTATTTGCTGAGATATCTAAATTGCAATGCACTGGATTTAGCACATTGAGTTCTCAATTAAGAAAGAAATGGTAAAATTACAGTCACGATTATCTGTTACATTACATAACTAGTTACTAACTTGTGATTTATTAGCAGTAACACCATACTGTGTTTCAGGGAAGCTGGTGAAATACACAATTATCTTTTGTGTTACCAACTGGCATGCTGTACGTTTGGCCACAAAACAGGATATCAAATTAAGTGCTTTAAATGATTAATCTGCCATTTCAGGAGATGTAAGGGTTTCACTCCCGTTTCAGGACTAGGAATTGCGGTGATTTCTAGGGATTCTCTAGCTATCATTACTGACCTCTGCACATGTGAGTAACTTGGTTCATGGAAATTTGTGTGATACATATATGGGAGAGAGGCAAAGTGACATACCAGCCACGCACCTCCGTCGTTTCTCTGCATCTCGCATTTAAACCAGGTGAAATGCAGCAGCACTGCAGCTAGGGGCTGAGCTGCAGAGGGAACAGGCACGGTGGACACATGCGCCACAGGCCTGCCTCAAAATGGCTGCTCATTCCGACTTAATCATCATTAAAAAGCGCTCACCCACTGTGACAGAGCACCTCATAGATTTTGTGCGCTCAGATCACTAGTTTAGCATTTGAAAAAGTGCACAGATCCTCCCAGCTCCGTTCTAACCATGAAGGGCACATCGCAGGGCAATTCCATCTGACTTATCGCCATCTTGTCTCTGAGCCTACACAACACAGGGGATCTCATCATTATTATTATTATTATTATTATCATTTTAATAACAGAGAATGTTTCTGTGACACTAACGGGAACAGCCAGTCCTAAATCACCAACTTAAGGTTCATCGTTTACTCATATTTTAAGATTAATAATCATATAAGAAGACGTTGAGTAGGCTCGTCACGACGTGTGGCACGTCCATCTGAATTATGACACAGAGCCAGTTTAATTTGAGTATCTTTGTCTTGTTCAGCTTCATTAAGAAGCGCTCCCTGAAATCCTGTTGTCCTGAATTACAGAGCGATTACTACGACACCACTGGAGGTGAGGGTTTCTCATATCGCCAGGAGGACAGACCATAGCCCCGTTTTCATGATGGCATCTTAAGGGATTTCCTTGGTTTGTTTGTTTGCTTTACTAACACATTGTCCTGGATTAAGAAAGAGCCCTCAAACAGATACCCACTACAGCAAAATGAGGGATTCATGTAGATTCATCCACAAGATCTGACACAATGCTGATAAAAATGGCAAGTTAATTAAATTAGTCACTTTGTTCATACAAGAGGAATAATTTGGTCATACAATATTTATTTTAATATTTAATAGTAATTTAATATTTAATAATATATTAACATTAATATTTCAAGCAACTCAAAAGAGCTTTCTGGCTGCATTATTTTTATAGTTTGATATAAGACAAAAATATCCTCATGGATGTACAAGGTATTGATTATGGAATATAATTAGCTATCCTCTGGATAGGTAATAGTCTTCTGACCATCACAGATGTTAATGATGCTTTGATAATGAAATAAACTTTTACATGTAGCAGTCATGGTATTTTTGGAGCTATTTTGTTTCTAACCTGTCAAACACAAACTTTTGTCTGTCTTGAGGTCATATCAGCTGCCTGCCTGGTTTTTTTCAGTTTATGGGAATGACAGCAGTTCTGCCCCATAGAGAATCAAGCTCGTGACCAAATAAGCTGTCTAACCCATTCAGTTAGAATGCTGATGAAACCGCTGGTGACAGAATTTCCTGCAGATCTGCATACAGTGGCACCTATGTCTGTCTCGATGCATCAACTGTAAAGTCAAACCTACTATTTACTAAGGTTCGTTCTCAGAATATAAAGACTTTAGTCCATTAACATGATTATTTTAAGCCAACAAATTACACAGAACTGGTCATTGGCAAGTCCTTCCAGAATACAACTGAATAAAGATTGAACTAATCTAAGTAATTGTTCACCAGCAGCATAACATAGATCTTGTTATATTCTTCTGCTAACCTATTATTTGTGTAGAAGACATTAACTCAGAAATAAATTTTTTAATTCAATATTGATCGAAATGTTGACAGACATTAAAACCTACATATTTTGGGGTAAAAGAAACCTCCACCAGGTCTTACTAAATTAAGCTTGGGCTACTAGTGGTGCAAAATTGTTCTAACAGTGTTGGTGAATTCTGTCTGAATCCACGATGATGCAGAGGAGGTAAGTTAGTGACGAAGCAGGCTCTGGTCACAAGCTTAGGTATACTAACCAAGTAGAAAGTATAAGTTTCATTCTTTTGTTTACTAAATGATTATAGAATTAATGTCAACAAGAACAAATCTGGACACGTGAATCAGTATGAAACCATATAATGTTCATTTGAAAACATTCAACAGTCAAGTTCCTGAGCAGATTAATCGTTTCCTTTTATTTAGAAAAAATCTCTCAAGACTGGCCTTACAGTATAGTGAAATTTTATAAAGAATGCCAGCTATTTTTGGTTGCATCGCAATAATCAGAGATTTTTTCTCTGTAATTTGTGCTTCTTTTTGCATTTTTTATTAAACGAGCAAATCATTCCTGCACGAAATCGGTTAAATCAGGAGTGGTTCATAATACCATCATTGTTACATTGTATGTTTAAGCAGTGAAAATTTGGTAAATGCACCTGGTTGCTATGTGATTGTAACACAATGAGAGTGTCGAACATCTTATTTCTGCTGCATGTGTTCCCTCCAGTTGTTTGTACAGCTCCTTTTACCAGTAAGTGCTGATATGTTCTCATGCATTTGCTCTTACCTCATGCTGAATTATTTAGTGATACACTACAGCTGTCATTAACTAAGAGAGGGGATCAATTTCATACTTCTTCTCTATTAAGAAATGACGTGCTAATATAAAACTCATATAAACAAAAAAATGCATGCATACCAGTAAATTATGAATAAGAAGTTTTGTTTTATAATACTGTATTACATTTTAATTCCAAAGCAGATGCCTAACTAAATAACTACAAGAACTTTGATAGTTAAGATTAAGGTTAAAATGGACTTTCAGGGTGGGCCACACACAGGGGTGCCTCTAGAGATTTTGGGCACCATGAAAGCATATAATTTTGGCCCCTCAACTCAGACCAATCTAATTATATTCCTAATGCTTTAGGGCCACTTTAATTCAGTGCCTCTTGGAATCCTCCTAACCCCCTTAGTGGTGTGCATGGTCACACATACAAACAATTGGATATTTTTCCTGAAGCAGCTCTGCTCAGAGACTTTAGATAAGGACAGCCTGTGTTTTTGTGTAGAAGTGAAAGGGCCCCATTTTAAAATGAGGCTCCGGCTCAGCTTTTTATCCATTAAATGAAAAGTTATTCATAATGTAACAGCCGCTGCTGCGGCATATCGGACGCTGACGTGTGGCTGACTTCCCGTACTCCACGATCATCTGCACAAGGCCCCGGAGGAGTGGGGGCTAAATGGGGGGGGGGGGGGTGCAGTTGGAGGTGCTTGTGTTTAACGATCCCGTCAATGAAGTGGCTCCACTAGCGCATGTGAGAACGGTCGGGGGGGGGGGGGGGTGTCGGCCCACAGGTCCCGCCCCTCTGCTGCCCTCCCCTAACCGGGGGAACAGGGTGAGCGTTGAGGCCAGGTAGCGCAAAATAGCGAATCGGTGCCTGGTGAGAGCAGCATGCTGCAGAGATCATTGGGTGACCAAGGTCTTTCTCCAGTGTCATTACCTGCCAGTCAGGTGTCACTCATAGTGAGAAGAAGATTGGCCAGACACTAGGAGTACTACATTTATCACGGTTTATGTATATTTTCACTCCTCATGTATCGTTTCTGGTTTGCTTCAGTAACTTTAAGTAGGCGCAGCCGAGTAAAGGTGGGATATAAGATTGAAAACAGGACGTAATGAGCCATTTGGGACTAAAGCTTCAGGGACGTCTAGCCGCAGAGTTGTGTCTGGGTGACTGATTTATTGCATTTGGAGGGGGCCAGAGGTTTCAGGAAGGAGCCTGAGAGCAGAAGCGGGCTGCCACTGGGGCCCCGGGAGGACGAGCCCTGATCACAGGCAAAAGTGCTTAAAGTGGCTCGTCTGCGAAACGTCCCTTGATTCCTGATGTCAGAAGTGTGGATAGATCAACCTGAAAACGCCGGATGCTGGGTCTTAAACACTAAGTAGGGATCATCTGTGGCTTCAACACCATAATTCTCTAGTAGCGGTAGGGCAACATTTTAGGTTGATTTTTAGACCACAGAGACAATTTAACACAATGAAAACAACTTCTAAGATTTATTTATACAAAATAAATCATTAAAAAGTCCCATATGTTAAGTGCTTCTTTAAATAAACAAACAAGCATATAAATGGATGCATATTGATGAAAATATGCATGAAATGTATAACAGAAATCTGCCTTTTAGGCCTTATACGATATGCACTTATGAAGTATTGAATGATAAAACAAAAGAGCAATGTAAGAGTACATACTTCAGACATATTAATTAATAATCCTTCCTAGTATGCTAAAGATGACTTTCTGTCCAGTTATAGTCATTGTGATTGTAACGCTCTGCGACTCTGAACATGCAGTTGGAGGATGCTTGAATAAACTGTCACATTGCTTTTAAGGCAGTGTTTAATTATAGCTACTGTGCATGTCTAGTTTTTAGGTCAGTGAATGAATAATACTGCAGTGCTGAATAAGAATGTTTGAAAAACCATCTTTTCTTTGGCAAGGGCAAATATCTTAATTTTCTTGGAGAATCCTGCTTTATATCATTGATTTGAACATACTATTTGCAAAATATCCTGTATGTAGTTTCAACAACGGAGCAAGAAATGAATGGGGTACATTTCATGATTCATTCTAAATATAGTCAATGCAATAATGTCTGTGGAACCAACCAAACCTTTATAATGCTGGGTGGCACCAAGAGCTGGTGAGGCGTGACAACAGTCTTCGTGTTTATCATGTCTCACATGAAGACAGAAAACTAGTTTGATAGTTTGCTTGTAAGCCTCTTGTAATGTGATCTGAATTGGTAGCGACATTCCCCCCCCTTGTAATGTAATCTGAATTGGCAGCGAACCCCACCCCCCCCGCCCCCAGTTTTCCATCTTATGCTTTTATGTGACAAGCATAATAACTTTGGCTTGGCTGAGTAGGTAAGGAAAGACCAGAGGGTTATAGAAGATAGCTTTAGTGGTGAAAATGTCAGATTTAATGAAATTTAGGGGATGGAATTGGCCAAGATTCTATTATATGGTGCCAGACTTCACAAACATGCTCGTACAGGTGGGACACTTCGGGCAGAGTTCGGGCATGGGTGGAGGCATGGCTCGTTGACAAGTTTATTGGGCACAAGTGAACATGTGACCCACAAGAGCCAAAAATAGACTAGCGGCATCTGCTAAAGCCAAAACGGTGCTCGTGGTGACAGCCGACGGAGGGGTGACAGCCGAAAGCCAGGCACATATGTTCATGGCGTACCTACAGAGAATGTAAAATGACAGGCACGGGATTGCTTGGTAGCACGGCATGAGGTTGGCGACTAATGCTACATGTGTCAACAAGCATTTGCCAGACAGAAATGTCAGGCAGGGGGGGTTTTGCCAATGATTCCATGAATAGGACTCGATGGAATTCTGGGTAATTCTGGTACATTGCCTCGTTTACATTGTACATGTGTCATGTTAAATTGACAGTTTGAGGTATATATCTGGCAATCTAGTCAGTACTGAGTTCTATGATTTAATTCACTCATTGCAAAAAAGTGCATTTATCGTTACAGCTGTCACTATGCAATACCACGTCCACTTAGTGAAAGGATTAATTTACTTGGAACATTGCAGTGTTGATTCCTACTTTTGTCTTTTTGGATTAAAATGACGGAGCTGTTTTCTCAGCTGTCTTTTGGCACTGGGTAAGAGTAACCGTGTTGTGTAATTGGCACTGGGTGCCTGTCCCTTATATTATGCATTACAGATGCATTTGTTTGTCCTGCGTCCTCGTGGAACTAAGGCGGCATTAACAGAATGACTCATTGGCGAGATGCCTTTCGTAAAACGGCATTAATAAAAACAAAGAGGCTCCGTTCCAGAGAGTCATCTAAGACGAAACATTACTCTATGTTTTCAGTATTCAGACCATTGCCATGCCTCATCAAACCTCTCGGGACTGTAAATATTACAGCCACAGCTCATTTTGTGAGTGACAATCCGTTTATGCAAGAAGGGCTTTTGAGGAAGGAGCCATACCGATATTGGGGATATCAATTTTGCATGTGTCCTATGAGGTATTGTGGAAGAGCAAATTGCAGGCGGTCCATCATCCTCATGTTTTCATAACGCCTGTGTTAGTCCTCTTGAGCTCCACCCATTTAGCTTCACGTCATGCTGCTGTGCTCCCAAACAGCTTCGCTCTAAGGTCACCTTGCTCCAGTCTTCCTTCCCATCCAACAGAGCTAACAATTCCCTCTCAGCTTTACCCCAGAGTCTCACCAAGACTTTGGTAGTTAAAACAATGAGAGGTTTGGGATTTGAAGTCTCATATCACCATTTTTTGTTAGCCCCAGAAATTACCGTCATTGTTTATTTCTCTGGAGCTGTAGCAAAGCCTGCCGCATTCTCTGGGGTTCAGAGACTTCCGCGTCTTTGTTTATGGTTTCATTTTCAGTTTTTCGTTTTTTTGTATGTGCTGAGATCATGTGGCCTTGGAGTATTTTGGTGGGCAGGACAAAAAGTCGCATGTTATGCAATGGGCTTGATTAAAGGGTGGGGAAAAAACACCATTTATGGTAGAACAGTAAGAATATTTTTCCACCATAAAGGAAAATACATCCAGATATATAATCCAGATTAAGTAAAGAGCAGTCAAATAACTACAGAATCAAGGAGGTTTTAGAGGCCTTTGGGTTCATGGTCCCAGAATTGAGAGGTTCAGGTGGATGAAGCCCCCTGAGACATACTGCAGCTCTGACCAGCGTGTGGAATATCATTTCCCTACATTACAGACCTCCCATCCCTCAAAAAGAGCGAGCTTGCTACCCCTTAAGTGACTCATAAAAGATGTAGTATTACTTTTTTTTGGTTTCCATCATTGACTTGAAGGCATTATTGGAAGGATTTGTGCTCATAGGTGAAATAACGCATCGAAGTGTAACATTCTGGGCAAATTGCTGAAAGACGACTTTCTCAGGTGAATACCTGAGCATTCTGGGAATTTTTGGGATTTTGTCCTGGACGTGCAACCTTTCCTTCACACCGGTACCCATCTCTACATTTTACTGGTTCAAGGTATTATAGATGTACTGAGTAGAATGGACCAGAACTCAATTCATAATGACCTTGCCTCCCCATGTACTCCATGCACAGGATACCAAAAGCTCTTTGCTGATGGTTCTCTTGCTCGCAGATTTGTTCACCAGTCCTCCCTCCTCCGTGCATTAGAGCAGGTAAAGGACAGTCAGTGACCTCCGGGATTTTATGTAACACATGATCAGTCAGTCGAGGAGAGAGACAAATAAAAAAATATTGACAACGAATCTTTTAAAGCCTTTTTTTGTGCCAACGATCCCCTAACCTTTCAGAGTATGTGAGCGTTGAGAAGGTTGGTTTTCCTTTGTGCCCAGGGATGATGGATTTGCAACATTTACTACCCACTCACTAATGTACTTTGCTGCATCCGTAGGACAGACAGCTGAGAGGATGCATTTTATTGTTACACTGAGGCATCCTCCTATTTTGCTACATGATGCTATCGCTGTTATTGGCGATCGCTTGGTTTTCTTGCTTGATGGCTCCATGTTGTTCCAAGTCGAAGCAGATTCCCTGACACGGTGCAGCTGACCTACTTAGGATCCATAGCGCAGAGTGGCTGCCTCCTTTGGTTAATCTGCTTGTGTGGCTGCCAGAGGCTAAAGGCGCCGTATAAAAGCTGGAATAATCGCCTGTCACGCTTGCGCCATGTAACACGCAGCTGGGTGCCTCATTCTTCGCCATGCCGTTCCGGCACGTCGTCGCCGCTGAGGTCAGGACAGCCATTCGGCGCCGGCCTCATTCGGCTCTCCATAGCCCAGCCATCCCCCCCCCCCCCCCCCCCCTTCCAGCTGGAGCCAGTTTTACCTTCTCTTGAAAACAGATGAGTTGCAGCCCCCAAATCCCGCTGGGGGCAGGGGGCCCTAATAGCCCCCTCTTACTCTCCCTCATTATCATGTTTGCCCCAGACAAGCCTGAGCCTGAGTGCAGGCTTTTCATGAAAATCAGTTGAGCGAAAAATTATACATCCAGATCAGATATTTACCATTTGCATAGGAGAACAAGCAACTGGTACATTGTCACTTAGATATGCACATTATCTCTGCCCTCGCCATGCCCAGATATCATACACACAATTTGCTTTGGGTTTCTGATTGCTGTCCGCACTCGGCTGGGCCACAGTAAATGAAAGGCGCTTCTGCTCAGTGCTAAAGACTAGCTACACATTGCATAGTGTCGGGAGCAGGTTTCTGATGTCTGGGTCGCACATGGAGACATACGTGTGGCATATATGGGAAATCCCTGCCGGGTGATCGGACATGATCCTCCAGAATGAAGCAATTCCGTAGGCGAGAGCTGAAAATTCTCCTGTACAGCAGGAGGGTTGCATTGAAGTTTGATCATTAACTGCATTGTGGGTCTTATCACAGTAATTACCCTTAGAGTGAATGTTAGACCTCATTTAAATTTGGCTGTATTTCTCAAAATGTGTCTCGCTTGTTTATCCTGAGATGACATCGTTTCTGGATACTGACCTTGAGCACCGTGTTCTCCTTCCAGTCTTCCCAGTGCCTCCTGGTAGACCCTACGATCGCCTGCTGGTGAAGAGCACGCATCAGCACACCCAGCAGCTATGGCGGACGAAGCGGACATGCGCAATGAGCTGTCGGACATGCAGCAGCGCGCCGACCAGCTGGCCGACGAGGTGAGAGGCCGCCGGGCTGCGAACCCAACGCGTCAGGGAGAGCCGGGAAGATGGGCTCTCTGTACCCACCTCAGAGCACTCCGGAATAATCTAAGTTCAAGCTGAAATGATGCAAAACGTCCCCAATTTTGAAGTGATATAAAACATTAATGTATGACGAAACTGCTTATCATAAATATTACTATATAGCATAAATACATACTCAAAATAAAGCAAAACCATTGGTATTTTTGCCAGGGTGTCATGCTGTAGAGCCCCAGGGATAGGTTCCCCCCCCCAAGGACACTATACTGCATAAAATATGACAAAATAAAGCAAATAAAGAAAGAGAGAATCTCTTCGACCTTTGAGAACAACAGACTGTGCTCCGGTGTATGAGGGTGGGAGGTCTCCTGGGGATGGGGCTCCAGACTGTGCCCTCTGGGGTGGGCGGGGCTTCCTGCTGGCCAATCGCGTTGCAGCAGAAGACGCCCGGCTTCATTGTTCCCCAGGTTGCCAGGAGTCGGCGACATAAGCGGCTCGTTCTGCGGTCACTGCGCAGCTCGGTCTGTGCGTTTGGTGTCAGGGGGAGGGCGGGTGGGGGGGGGGCCGCGAGCGATGCCCGTGCTTACGTAACGCTGCAGCATTTCGCTCGCTACGCCGCCCAGCCCGAGAGAAGCTCTCATGGAGTCGCCCCCGTCGAAAGGCTGATTCACCGCTCCGCATGACCAGCATCTGAAAGTCAGCCTTGACTGAAAAGCCAGCAGCGGTGGGCCTTCATACACATATAACAAACACATACAATACATTCATTAGTTTTAACTGATCGTGTTAGATGTTCCATTCCCTGAGTCACTGTGGTACATTGTAGCGTTTAAAGAAGACCAGATTATGGATGGTATAACCTCTAAGGAAAGGTAATTGAGTGTCAGTTGCAGAGGTTGTCATGTCTGAGTGATCATTCTCCATTTTTGTAGCTTGGTATCTGTCCGTAAGCCAGCTAGGGCTAATCTCCAGCAACAGAGGCTGTTACTGTCACTTAAGGTGATGTCAGTCGCTTGGACAGATTCGCAAGCTTCTGTGCATAAGCTTCTTAACGTTAATGTTTTCCTCAGCTCTCAGGGACAACACATTTTCAAATGATAATTTATTAGGAGGATGAAAAACAGTAAACAGTAATAACGTAACTGGAGGTTTTTTTTTTTTTTTTTTTAAATTAGCTACAATGCCCTTTTTGGCTAAATGTTTTTTACTTCAAATCTCAATGAATCTCAAACTAAATCCCAATTTAGTTTTTATCGCATGCAGTATTTCCTAATATAGTCCAATTATCTAAATTATTATACTTTTGTGCATCAGTCAGTATTTCCATATGAGTGGAGCTTATTTCTTTCAAAATTTTTCCAAATCAACAGATAAAAATGACTCACCGTACAAACATGCTGCAGTGGAAAAACAGAACTTCCTGGAAAGCAGTTTGCAACGTGGCTGACCGTTCAACCACCTGTGTGACGGAGCATGCTGAGAAAATCTGCATTTTAAACGCCGCGTTATTTTGTAATGAGCGAGGAGGACATATCACGCCTTCCCGCAGGAGAATATGCTCTGTTTGACTCATGAAAGATTCATAGCTGGCTCATGCAATCCAGGGGGGCTCATCGGTGTTAGGGAGAGGAGGGGGAGGCTGCGCGGGGGCGGGTAGGAGGATCTGACAGTAAATCTGTCGCCCCTGAACCCTGCAAAAGCCCAGTGTTATTGGCTACAGAGGGGTCTGCGCCCACTGCAGTTCACTGATGCTGCCACACTGGCCTGTGCACTGCGACCTGACACACACACAGTGCCACAACAGCATGGGTGTGGAGCACAGCCCGCCAGCTGGAATCAGCACATGCTAGTTTTTGAAATGCTAACTGAGGACGTACCCCACTGTGGCACACTGCCAGTATGTCTCAAACACGGATGCTCTGAAGTGTTGCTTCCTGCGGGAGTGGAAGGTCACGCTCTGCAGAGATATGAAGTGTCCGTTGCAGAGAACGTGTACAGATACTGATTTCATTACTTGTAACAATTTGGGAATGGATGCAAAAAGAAAATTGCAGACTCATCTTCCCTGAATCATAATTATAGAACATCCCCTTCTTGTAGAATTACCCAAAAAATTGAAGTCTTTATTTTTAGAACAGAGTCATTGAATCAGTGGTGAAATTAATTAATTCTAGAAGCAGATTGATCTAATTTAAGTAATGCAAAGTCCTATCATTGGACTATAACAGTACAATAATAGTGATACCTTTTCACTGATGAAAGCAACATCAAATTTATGATGCATCTTAAAGTGCATGGATAGCTTAGTATTGAACTTTGTGCATAACGTTTGCTATGTGCCTCTGTAAAGCATGGATTGATAAAAAAAGACAATTTTATTGATATATTTCTAATACTTAATCCATTTCAATTTTGGATTATTTTTATTTTTTCTCAAACTATGTGCAGTACTGTCAAGACAAACTCTTGACGCTCAAACATTCTGCGAGAAGTGTGTCAGCATTCCGATCTCTAAGCGAGCCGTTAGTTATGTGAACTGGACAGCGTTCGGTCCATTTTCCCTGTGACAGAGCAGCAGTGTCGAGGTGACTGGTGAGGATTTTTACTGAAAGCATCCGCTGGGTTTTGGTGAAGAACTCTGCCCAGCCCCCGTCTGCTGCATAGGGGGCATACGAGTCTGAAATGTACCTGTTCTCTCATCTTCTCTCTTCAGTCCCTGGAGAGCACTCGCCGGATGCTGCAGCTGGTGGAAGAGGTAAGAAGCAAGCCTGGGAAGCGAGAATATGCGGCTGCGGAAGCCCTCGAGGGGCTTCACATAAAGCGTATATGACTATCTGTCGCAAACACGAATATCTAGCATACCTTTCCTGCTCATACACTGTCAGAGATAAGGGAATAGCCCTGGTAAAGTTTTGTTCCCAAAGGTACAAAAGACATGAATGTACCCCCAATGGTAGGGTCCATTTCTGTACCTTAAAAGGTACATTTACCTACAGCTAGGGTACGTTGGCAGACCCTTGAGGATACAGCCCCAGTGATAATTAATTGTACCCATCAATGTACAGATTGGTACGTTTTTTCTAGCAGTGTGCGAGAACTCAGCTTCCAACACTGTACTGCAAATCCTCATTTTTCGACTTGCACAGAATACACATTGTACTCTTGACTTTCTAGAAGGTCCTGCTAACATTGCTGCCTGCTTCACTTTCCCGGTTGCCTATGGCAACGTCAGGCCGGACAGGGGTGACAGGATGCAGAGCCTCATTGCTCACAGTCAGGCATCATGGAAGGAGGGGATCCTGTTAGTCCGAGGTGTTTAGAAGAGCACTGAGCTCTGTACCTGTTACTGTGTAACTCGACTTGGCGTGCAGTGCTCATGCATCACGCAGTTACAGATTGGTGTTCCTGATAGGAGATCAGGCAGAATTTATGCACGTAAATACTGTATAGCTTGATGTTCATTTCCGTGCCGGTTCTTGACATTACCATGCTTTGCATTTTCAGATGGGACATGGATTTGACATATGTAGTTTAATAACATCGGCCAGAGACAGACATTTCGGGTACAGAAAGTAAAAATGCAGACCAACCAGTTAATTACTCTGTGACTGTGACTCTTTATACTCAACTGGTTGGTTGAAACAAAATCCTGGTCTGGATTTTTACTTTCTGGACCTGAAATCCACCTCTGACATCGGGGCGTACCTCAGTATATCGCACAGGGACATAAAGTTCAGCATTGCTTGTGAACAGCCAATGTCTTGTAGGCAGAGAAACTCCTAAGCAGATTAATAACAAGAAGCTGAATACATGGAGGTTATATGTATTATATGATTATACAGAGGTTATACAGTATGTGTTAAATGAATATACGGAGGTTATATGTCTTATATAATCAGAGTATTCATCTACAGAGATGGACACCATGTTTTTTATAGCATAGATAGATGAGAACATGGAAGCCTGGTCACATGGTATATCAAATGCGATACGAACACCAATTAATTAAGCTAATAGAAACATGTCATGGTGACCAGCTGAATATTAACTAATAAATATGAGTAAAGGCTCATAGTGCTCATTAGTGGTGAGTGAACCTATTATAAGAACAGGTTTAAACTAAGTTATTTTTGTATGTTAGGGAAGAGAGAAGGGAAGCATAACTTCACAGTGAAAAGCCTCCATAGTGAGTATGGGCAGAGTTTTGGGAAACAGTAACTGTCAGCCTTTCTCACATAGTCAGGGCAGAAACCATACAGGAAATCAAGCAGAGGGATAGGCTGGAGCCAGGGCACTTTGGGGGGGCACACAGTGTGAAGGCTGCCTCCTTTATAATGAGCCCCCGAAGACACATCTTCAAATCTCAGCTGGAAGGACACTGTCTTTAGAAACAGCTGTCATACATGCACCCTGAGATTTCCAGAATGCCATCTAATAGGCCTATCTTAATGGATAAAAAAGGAATCTGGAGAGAAATCCAATGCATAAATAATCAGAAATAGAAACAGCAGACTTAGCAGACCGTAGTGCTTGCTGTCATACAAAGGAAACAAAATATTTTAAATGAAAAACATTTAACACTTTACATAAGGGGGCACAAATAATGTAGCAGTACACTCTCACTAACTGTATTCTTTAAACAGAAAGTAAGTGTTAGTTACGTACTGATCCTATGTTCGTTCACCATTAATCAGTCATAACGGTTCATATGTGTCAAGCAATCACTATATTCGTTGGTGACTTGTATTTGAGCATCAATTGAGTTACCAAGTTACTTGTGCCCTCTCAAGTAAAGTGTTACCAAATAATAATAATAATCATTCTGGAGTTAGGCTTCAGTGCTCGATCCCTAAGAAATTGTTTTCCAGTTTTCTTCTATAAGAGGGTGGGTCTTCACTAGGTGGGTTGAATTTCCATTACAGCATTTCCTGAATTCTTTTTCATTATACAGTAAATCTGACTAAGCCAGAAATACATGATTTCATTCTAGCTGCAATAAAACTCACCTCATTTATGTGAGATGTGCTGTGCTGAAGCAATCAGGCCAATTATATCTTAGACACACAGAAATATATTACCTACTTCTCATAAATATGGATTTAAACTACCTAGCGAGGTGTGCGTCTCCCTTCGTTAATAAATCTGTACGGTGACCCACCTACAGCGTTTCCCCCGCACCAACGCAAGCTCCTTGTATCCACACCCCGTTTAGCCACCGAATGCTCGTAAAGTCACGATGTAGCACGGCGCTCCATTAATGAGCACCAGCATATTCTCGCTGTGTTCTCACCCTGCCGTGGACACAGACTTGGTAGATGGACGGACACAGACCGAGAAACCGGTCTGCCGCCTCTTCCAGTTGCGTGTGACAACCTTGAAGCAAATCATAAGTCACACGGTGCGTCAGGCTATATTTCCGGCAGACGAAAAGCAGAGCAGTTGCGTTTGTTATACGCCCTCGTTATTTTATTATTTAGAGGGAAGTGCAGCTGCATTACACCATACATTTGTTATAGTCGCAAGTCTGGAAAACTGTGTTTATAAATAGCGAAATTATATCTGTGTTTATCAAATCAGACGGCTTCCTGCACAGATTTATACGATAGTTTACACACTTTACCAAGCAGCAGGGCAATTTATGTTCATCAGGGATTAACACAAAATAACAAGTACTCTGCACTATAATGTCATTTATTATTTTGTAATGTTCCTAAGACACTGTTTTATGGCGGAGCGCCGTGTTGTTTCTGTGCTTAATCCTTAACCTTTCTCTGCACTAAGTTACCTGCATATCTGCTGATCTCATTTCTCTCCTTCCGTTACTTTCCCTGTCGCTGTGCGCCTTTCTTTGCTGTGATTCTCCGGGGACAGAGTAAAGATGCTGGTATCAGGACATTGGTTATGCTGGATGAGCAAGGAGGTACGTGTGGACGCCGGTGACGGTCCTCTGTCAGTAATGGCACTGCAACCTCATCCCGTATATTTAAAACAATCTGTACATGGAGAGAAATCATAAAGACAGTAGGACAACAACGAGGTTTCAGGAATTAACACTTTTGCATAATGATATGGGATGGCTTTCTTCCCGTAACTCCTTAATGAGGAAGTAAAAAAACTGATAGTAAAATCCTCCCACATTTTGTATAATATATATGTATGTATTTGAATAGCTTATAAGACTCATTTTCTGTGGGTGTGTGTAGAAACATATTATTAGAAACATAGAATTGATATATATTGTCATTTCCATGTACTTAAATCAGTGTGTTTGAAGCACATAAACTGATTAAATTCGATATATTTTGAAGCACATATGATTTGAAGCAGAAATGGTTTCATTTGTAAATAATACTTTGAAGTTAACGATTAAAAGCTATAAGGCTTCTTCTGCCACAGGTACTACATTCAATCATGACAAATGCCTTTGTTAAGAAATGTTATTGTGTGACTGAGCGACATGTACCCAGTCTTTGCTAAAAGGTATCCATGTTCTGCACAATGGAGAGGTTTACCAGTTTTGCTTGTTCATTCCTGTGCGTCACACGCAGGGAGTCAGTTCAGGGCCACGTGTCGAAGGTGAAACTTAAACGATCAGTTCTGCTGGTAAAGACAAAACTCACTTTCCTCCCCAAGCTCCATATGAATCCCCCACTGTCTTACCCCCGTCTGGACGCTGTCCTCAAAGGCACGAGAATTCCCACCCCGGCGAATACAGCCCATGCGGAAAAGGCAGCAGGCAGGACTCTCTGTGAGATTTAACTGCCTTTGTTAATCTGGTGAATACTCACACGCAGGCTTCTCGCCTGTACGGTAGACCACCCATCTGCCCACGCAAGGTATAACTGTCCATATGCTGTCTGGACCACAGAGGTTACAGTCCCATTAAGGGACTGCAGGAGTGATTCAGCTAAATTCTCCTGCCCAAATGCCACTTTAGATGCTTCAAAGCAGCAGGGCCGTGTCCACGTGACCTTCATTCAGCAGAGACTAATACCCAAACAGGATCTAAGACTGAATCGAACACATCAGTAGTATGTGCAGCTTACTAAATTGTAATATCAGTACTTGTTATATATAACTGTATCTGGGTGCTCATATTTTTCCATGACCGTAGAGGCCCCTCCCCATATGGATGTTTTGGTTCAAGTTCTGGAAGGAAAAAAATGTTTGATTAACATAGAACTAGAATGAAGTGTAGACTGCAGCTTCACGCCGGACGTCTCCATGCCTGCTGTCCCGGGGGCTTAGCAGCCCTTCCCTGGAATAAAGGGGATTACGGGGATGTCAGCTGCATCTCTCTGTTTCTGTGCCAGCCTAAGTCTGGCCCATCGGTGGGAACCTGCAGTAGGGCCAAGATGAGGAGTGTGGTGAAAATCGGTGTGAACAGCGAGGGGAGGGGAGGCCGGCAAAAAGTGAGCAGGCTTATGAAACTAAATCGTGAACATTCTCCTTACATCAAACATGAATTTATTCATATAAAATGGTTTTGTCTTCTTTAAGGATAAAAGAAATCCATAAAAAGAACATGTTTCCAAACACTGCATTACATACTGTACAGGACCATGTTTTATTAGAAATACTTTTGTACATTAATTATATTAATCGGCTGATAATAATCTCTTTTGATGAAACTGGACCATAATGCTTAAACAATGACACCATATGGGTCAGTTAATGTGGAGCACAGTCGCAATTAAAACCCGCAGCACACTTTCCCAGCAGAAACTGGGTGCAGAAATGCTGCTGCAGAGCAGGAGATTGTCCTGGGTATAAAGCTGACTGACAGGCCTGAGACGGTGCAGCGTGGAACTGCAGAACCCTGAAGGTTCTGGGGAAGTAGCGTAATGAGAGTCCGGATCCAGGGTAGTTGCCCCCAGTGCAGAGGGACGGCTTCTTTCCTCAACTTCCTGCTCCTTCTGTTTCTCTGCATCTCAAAGTCATATTTATCTTCTGAAGGACAGCATCTCCACATATATGAGTGGTGCATCGCTGTGCTGCAGGGATCTTATAAGAGCGTACGACATCACCGAGTTTCAGCTTCCAGTCCTCAACCTCACCCCCCACCCCCCACAGCCTCTACAACCATAAATCAGGAGCCCTCAAAGCTTCCATTAATCGACTAGCCTGGTAGAATTCCCAGACCTGCCCCCCCGACACCGATCCCCCCACTAAAGATGCCCATGTAACAAACAGAAGCACTAGGGGATTGACAGAGACTCGTGGCTGACAGTCGATCACGGCCACGATCCCCACAAGACGTCAGACTCACCGCCCATGTCCTGGCTTCTCTTTCTTTAATTTTTGAAGCATCCTTACAATGCCATGACATCAAGGCTAACACATTTATTTTAATTATTATTCTTATTATCAACTGATGGATGGTTTACTTTATTTACTTATTTGTTACTACCATATAGTAAGGCTCTGCTTACCCGACGCCATACCCGCACATCAGCCTTCTTTAATGCATCCTAGTTGTCCTGCCTAGTGCTCATTTACTGTGTTTTCTGAGATAGAACCAGTAAGATTCATTCCACTGCTGTCATCCCTTTATCCTGACCAGAACAACTCGATCGTGTTGAAGATGGCATGAACCATATCAATCAAGACATGAAGGAGGCCGAGAAAAATTTAAAAGATTTAGGGAAATGCTGTGGCCTTTTCGTATGTCCTTGTAACAAGTAGGTACTGACCAAGTGCCAGAGGCCCTTGCTTATGTGGTCGCGTCCAAACCTTTATTTTTCTTTCTGTCACAGTGAATGTCTGAAGTTTTTTTGTCTTCTCTTCTTTGTCTTCTCTTTTCTCCTTTCTTTCTTTTTTTCTCTCTTTCTCACGTGCATCGTTCTGTGGGGGATTGAATGCTTGTGTTTAATCAGAGCAACTGGAGCGCATCGAAGAAGGAATGGACCAAATCAATAAGGACATGAAAGAAGCAGAAAAGAATTTGACCAATCTAGGAAATTTTTGTGGTCTCTGTTCCTGTCCGTGTAACAAGTAGGTGCTGCCTGCCTGCCTGTCACCTTGCCTGCCACAGAGATAGCGGTCATAGTCGTACTGAGAGGTCGTAGCAAAGGACACCTTAGCCCCCTACCCTGTTCTCCTCCATCCCTCCCTCTCTTTCCTCGAGTTGGGGCGACCCTCTACGTCAGCTTTTCCCAATCCGGTCCTTCGGGACCCACAGTCAGTCCACATTTTTGCTTCCTACCGGGAGTTGGGAGGGAGCAAAAACGTGGACTGTCAGTGGATCCCCAAGGACCGGATCGGGAAACACTGCACTATGTTCTTGAGGGTGGGGGTTGAGGCACGTCCAGCATGAGGCATGAGAATCCCTTAGCTACGGCTGTAGGTTTTAGCACGGCCCCGTGGGGGAAGTACGCGTCTGAATGAGGCATGCTGCAGTGTGACCATCCACGCGGTGTTCCTGCCCCCTCACTCGATCCGGCTCTGCCAGGTCAGTGCTCACAGCCTTATGCTTCATAGTCTGTTTTGAATACAAAGAATAACTAAAGAATAAATGCAAGCATCACCTGCATGATGTAAAAAATCACTGAAGCAGGATGACGCCCGGCTGGTCTTTGTGTCTGGGGAATACCTTAAAAAGCTCACTCTTTGGCACTTCCTGTTAAAAGTACCCATCTGAATTATGTGCACTGCCCTTACAGTGGCTCATACCAGCTGGGGGGGCTGGGACACTGGGATCACATGGCACAGGGAGCTCCAGTGCATCTAGCATGGCCAACCAAGCACATGCCCCATCTCCCAACCACTGCACCTAGGCGGACAGTTCTGGTCCACCTGACTGGGCCGGGCCGCAGGCCCATCCTAATTACAGAACCTGGCCATGTTTCCGTGCCATTCAACACGTGTGCAAATTTGATTCAGTCAAACATAGAGTTTTGCCCGTATCGTCAAGGTCAATGTGCTCTTATTGCAGCAGTTATTTTTGGCCATTAGATCATTACTCTTCTGAAAGACTATTGAGTGTTATTTCATATCCCTACTCGTTCCAGACAGTTAATCTGTTTCTGTTATAGCTTGAGGTAAAAAGGACATATTACATTACAAAGACATATCTCCACATCTCTCCATTTAGCCTTTCTTGGTTTTAATTAGACATTTGATTCTAGGTATTTAGGTAATTATTCTATCCTTAAATAATAATCAAGGATGATTATAATTTAAAAATATAATGTTTTACTTTTTCCCAAAAATATACAAAAAAACCACACACACAACTGTTTTTCATTTATTATAATTGTACTTTGGTTGGTTTGCAGATTGAGATCTGTTAGCTAAGATAATTCCCCAAGACAACATGGTTGACCTTGACTGTACCTCATATTAATACCAGCCAAATTTAGAACATGACATTTTGGTTTGTGGGAAGCTCCCATTTTGCATAAGCACAACCACACACATTGCAGGTAACGATCAACTGATAATGAAATGATGATCAAAATCATGAACTTTTGCGGTGCATTGAACCTGCTTAGCGGTAGACATAAAAAATAAATGGAATGTGATAATCTTTTATTCTTATTTTTCCATTCAAAAATAAAAAAAACATAATTTACTAAGATTACTTTGTGGAATGTGGTATAAATGAGCTCTGATTATGTGTACATGATGATCTTGATAAATAAGTGGTCAGTCTGCTGAATGCCAGGTTGCATGCACCTCACTGACGTGTTAGACTGATAGACGTGCCCTTGAATGCGATGCATGCTATCGGATACGACGACGATGTGGATGATGAAGGTGATATTGTAAGATGACAATGATGTAAAGGCTGAATACTTCTCATTTTCCCCACACATTTCCACAGGGTAAACAATTTAACGGACAATATGATGTAACCTCCTTGTGGTTCTTACATGTATTTATTTGTTGGGTGATTTAATATGTAACCCGGAGGTTATATATCTCATGCCAAAATGGCAGGAAAGGAGTTAGTAAACATCTAGCTATCCAGGTCACCTCCAATGAAAATCGTTGTTACTTCACACAGGTATTCCTGATTCTCCTTCACTGTTAGTCCGGTTATCTTAAACTCTAGTTCACTCAGTTATTCATGAATATAACATGAAAATAAAATGACCTCAGACCACTTGTCCCCTGGTCTTTGAATTTACTATAGTGCTGTAAGTCTTGTTCTTGAAAAATTTAGAGAATCTAAAAGATGGCTGATTTTATTTATGCGATTAACATATTCATTCAAACAGCATTATTATAATACGACAATTAAATTCCTAATAGGGAGACAAAGAAACTTATTTAGAAAAATAAATTCCAACCCTGTTTCATACAACAGCAATCAAGGTTTAGGGTTAGGCTTAGGGTTAGGTTAAGGTTAAGGCTAAGTTGAATAAAATGTGCCTATATTATAAATATATATATATATATATATATATATATATATATATATATATATATATCACCTAATATGTTTTCTGCTGTACTTAAGAGAAATTCTCCCTGCTGTCATGTGAATTATAGATGCTACACTTTAGAAAAAATACAGTAGGAAAGCAAATGACACTCTGTTTCTGAAATTAGACTACAGCAAGGAGGCTTCTCCATTTTTAGGTCATGCAAGAAGATTCATAATTCATAGTTTAGGATGCTACATAGAGGGAAAGAGAACAGAGGGGATAAAATGGCCCTATGTTAGCCTGAAGCACCTTCATAACTGCCTCACAACTCAATTAGAAAGGAAAACTCAAGCAGGGGATGCTTGTTACTGTACCTCGGTGAGCAGATCCCTTGTTTCCTGTGCTGTGTTTGAGAAAGATATGACTTATGACTGTGGTCTGCTGTTTATGCTTTTTCTGTTCGTTTTAGCTTTTGGAAGCGCCAATTTCATTATGTGCTGCCATGGTGCGGCTCTTAGCCTAGCTGCTAACTAGCCTTAGGAAGCTCCAAATAAACAAAAACGTGCATTAGGGGTACGAAGCATGTATACTGACGTTTCAACAAGAGCTCACTGAGAATCCTGACTGAATATTGAACAAAGGTCTACAGCTGAACCCTCAATAAGTGTTATGACCGAGATCAAGTAGTGGGTGAAAGTTTCTGCTGGAAGGGTTAGCAGGACAAAGAGATCAAAGGGGCAGCGCAGAGTCCCTCAGTCAGTACATCTATAGACCTAAACATTTTATTGATTAACATTTCTCCATAATTTTTAACGATCAAGATGTTACATTTTAACATTAATATAGCCTAGTAGATAGCTGCGAAGTAAATCGCTCATTGAATGTATGTAGGATAGCTGCCATCGTGGCCTCCTGTGGATTAGCAAAAATAGCAGCGTTCCCCTTTCATGCTTCCAAAGACAGATTGCTTACTTTTTGTGCATCCTTGCAACTATGCTCATGCTACATTGCAGTGCTATTTGGGGCATTTTGAAGACCCGCAGATGTTGAAAGTGCTGATGTAATATTACTGTAACATACAGAAGGATTGTTAGCAGCCGCGCTAAACATTGCTGGCATTGCCATCGTTCGGACTTGGCAGACTTAATCAAGCTATGAGCTTGGTTACTGCTGTAATACATTAGAAATGCTTCTTGCACAGAGAGCTGCAGTTCTGATCCTGTTTGTTTTGCCCTCCGTTTTTTGCTAATGTCCTGCAGTGTACCCACTGTGTGACAGTCCCGTCACTCTATGTTGTCTGTCTGCCATAGCCTGTCCTCTATGTTTTTATGTCACAGTCTAATGGAGAGGAAACTTAGTAGACTTTTGATATTAAATACTTCAGTTTACTTAGATCTGCAAGGTCATCTTTGAAGTGTAGAGGGCTGTGTACTAAATTAGCTTTGCATAAGTTTCTTCTTTGACACAGTTGTTACAAGATAATAAAAAAAAAACATAAAAAGACTATAAATTAGACCTTAGGCCTGTGAGGTCAGGTATAATGAGGTCAGATGCTTATTTTTTCTTCATCTTCACTCAGATTGAAGGGTGGTGGAGGCAAGGCTTGGGGGAATAACCAGGATGGCGTGGTGGCCAGTCAGCCTGCCCGCGTTGTGGACGAACGCGAACAGATGGCCATCAGCGGTGGCTTCATCCGCAGGTGAGAGGGGTCTTCCTCTGTTGGAACGGTCTCTCATCTTCTGCAGGGATGGCCAAACTGAATATTTAATTTCAAAATGTAAATACACTGGCAAAGAAACCTACTTGTGAATTTTTCCTGGAGCAAAGTATTCTACTGTAAATGTGTCTGGGGCCTCTGAGCCCATATCCTTGACCTTGCTGTAACTCCAGAGACACTGTTACAGTGCGCGAAGCTACAGCACAGGATTAACTGAGTCTCCGTTGGACCTCACAGTCGACGCATGTCTGTCCTGTTGTTGGCAGGGTAACGGACGATGCCCGAGAATCAGAGATGGATGAGAACTTGGAGCAGGTGGGAGGAATCATCGGCAACCTGCGCCATATGGCCCTGGACATGGGCAATGAGATCGACACTCAAAACCGCCAGATCGACCGGATCATGGAGAAGGTGCTGACTTACAGGGCACTTCCTGTTCTGCTCCTGGGACTCTTGGATTGTGTGGTCAAAACTCTAGTTTTTTTCCCAGAACATGTTAGGATGTCTCAAGCTTCTTTAACTTCTTAGCTCGTCTGTGTGTCATACACGTGGTCCAGTTTCTTAGAAATGCTTTGCCTTCAAAATACTTGGAAAACGGCATTTCTCTTTAGGCACTGCAGAAATACAGACAGCATAATGGGCAGCACTGCGGCCTGACCCCTCTAGGGCTATGGGTCCATTTTCAGTCCTGGTTCTGTTTCGTGGGGTTTGGATGTTCTCGTCATTTTTAAGAGGTTTTCCTCCCATCTTCCAAAAGTGGGCAGTTTTAGTAAATTGATGTTTCTCGTAATGTATGGTAAAGTTTTTCGTAATGTATGGTCTGGCATCCAATCCAGGGTGAATCTTCTGCATCCTGGGATAGGTTCAGCCCGCTCGTAGGAGTTTTACTTACACAAAAATGTTCTGAAGGCATAATAGAAAATGATTGGTTCAGAGAGTTAATCAATCAGATTGTAGAGGAGATGGCTCTAAGCAACTAGAGAAGGCGGGACCACCTCATCTAGTTGCTTAGAGCCATCTCGTCTACAGTCTGATTGGTTATCTCTCTGAAACAATCATTTTTCGTTCCACCCTCAGAACATTTTTGTCTAAGTAAAACTCCCCAAAGCGTTCAGCCCTCCATTGAACAAGTGATTATAGAAAATGGGTGGTATGCATATAACTGGTAGCCAGATACAGTATCCCTTAATGCATTCTGTCTTTTCCTCTTCCCCCCCAGGCTGATTCCAACAAAACCAGGATTGATGAAGCCAACCAGCGGGCCACAAAGATGCTGGGCAGTGGCTAGACTGCAGCATCGTGCTTTTCCCCCCGCGCTGCTCTCTGAGCGGCGTCGATATGCTTTTATCATGGTATTTACCTAATAGGTTTGCACACATGCACATATCAACCCCCCTCCCCCATTGTAAATGTCGTTCTGTGTCGTCTGTCTGCTTTTTAAATGATGGTCCTTGTAAACGATTTCTTTCGCTCCTTCTTCCTTTCCAAAGGTTGTATATAGTGCTGATTTGATGGCTCCTGCTCACTTGTGATGTTTCTGTTCTCTTTTTTATATATATATATTATAAATATATATATACAGTATACCTTTGCTGGATGACAACTATTGTAGGAATGCTATACAAACTGTTTTTCCTTCTCAGTATTTCAGTATCGTCTTAGTACTACTGTGTCAGTCCATTAAGCTACTGCCATGCTCCTTATTTTGATGTTGTAACGATAAACGAAGAAGAGGAAGAAAAATATTGAAAATTTATCCTAATTGAAAAAGCACCTACAGAACAACAGCCGGCCTCAGTTTCTCTCCTCCATTCACCATTCTGAGTTCATGCTTAGACAATGTGCAACTAGGCGAAACATAGCTGTAATAGACATTGCACTTCGAGTGATGTGATTTGTCCGTTATGCATGACCAATGATAGATAATAGAATCTTATAAATAAAACCCGTTGAAAAAGATGGTCCGACATGGCAGCAGCAAACTGACAGCATGCTTAGATATAGGAACACAGTCCGGATGAGTCATATTCCTTAAGGTTTGCAATAGTGCCACTATTCCTGTCAATATACATTTACAGACTGTGACCATCATTGTAAAATAATACTCAAATGATCTATGGTGAATAAATATATGAAAAAGACAAGGCTGTAGCACAAAAATCTGTTTTTTAAATGAATGTGCAGTTCATTTAACATGTTGAATAAATGCTGAAAGGCGGGGCTGGTTTTCTGCTGTATTATAAGGTTTGAATGCTCTTTATGATGAAAAAAAAATGCAATATAAGTCAAAAGGCGCATATTTCTGAGAGACGACACTTTTTTAAAAGACTGTATCTTGTTAGTTTATTCTCCCCATGTGGTTTGTTACTTGGTTAAACGAAAAGAAAAAAAAAGATCCTGAACAAAAAACTGCTAACTCAAGTTTTCTGTTGCTTCTGTACTGAGAGCTATGCACACCAAAATCGCTGAAATGTTGAGTAGTTAGAATTCAGAAGATGAATACCTACCATAATGGAATGATTACCTAGATTCAACTATGAGATCAATGTCCTTGACGCATGGAATAGTAATTCTCCTTCTGTTTCCTGTCAATTTGTGAAGTGGTTGACATTTTGTAGCTAGTTGAGATGATTAAAATTAATAAACCTGCTCGGCGTGCGGCATCCTTGTTTTCCTTGACGTTGCGTGAGAATTCTCCGCCAGAAAAAATCCCCTCTACCCGATTCATGAAAGGGAAGTGGCTAGTAAGCTTCACATAATCTAACCCTAACCCTAACCCTAACTTAGAATTAAGGATGGATTCAACAATTTAGCCATGGGTAGGCCGTAAGCTGTTTGTGCCATATGGGTCCAGCTGTTTATGACAACATTGAAACAGCTTTATATAACCAAGGATATACAGCGAATTCCAGAATTATTGGCCTCCCTCATGAAGATGAATTAAACATTAATGTCTATGTGTAAGATGAACCACAAATGCAACAAGTGATATTTTGAGCGTAAACAATAGTGCAGGCCTCATGTTTTATTTTAGTTTTTTCAAAGACCATTTTTAATGGTACCATTTTAATGGACAATGTAAGTTTCACAAATATTGGCAACCACATGCTTAATATTTGGTGAACTCTCCCCTGGCAAGGATATCAGCACTGAGCCTTTTTCTGTAACTTTTAACTAGGCTGGATCTTGGACCATACAGTATAAATATTAGGTCCTTAATATTCTTGGGTTTACACTGATGGGTGACCCTCTTCAACTCACCCCAAAGGGTCTCAATAGGGAAATTCAAATCTGGAGACTAAGATTCAGATGGCCATTGCAAAACCTTGATTTTGTGTTTTGCAACCATTTCTATGTTGATTTCGATGTATACTTGGGCATCATTTGGGATCATTTGTTGAAGGACCCATCTACAGCCATGGTTCAGCCTTCTGTCGGTGGCAGGTAGGTTTTTGGCTAAATGTCCTTATATTTCCTGGAAATCATGCTATTGATCTTCACAAGGGGCCCTGGGCCACTTGCAACACAACAGCCCCAAAGTATCAATAATCCTCCAGCATATCTGACGGTGGGAACCAGGCGCTTTTCCTTCAATGCAGCCCCCTTTGTTACACGTGAATGGTGTGCATAACCAAAAAGTTCAATTCCTGTCTCATCTGACCACAACACACAATTCCAGTTGTATTTCCACTTCTCCACTAAGAAATGGCTTCCTTTGAGAAACTCTTCCTAAAAACATCTGATAATGCAGCTGATGTCTGATAGATGATTTTGAAATATTAAAGCCCCTAGATTCAAGAAAATTATGCCGTTCAGAAGATGTGATTTTTGGGTTATTTTTTTCCTTACCTGTCACACCATAAGTGTGCAGTATGCTGATGCGTCCTCTTTCAGGTAAACTTTCAACCGTTCCATTCCTGTGATGTTTTTAATAATTGCACTGATTGTGCTCAATTGTATTTTCAAAAATTTCTCAACCTTTCTATGCCTGTTACCCAATTTGTAATGGTTAACAACCTTTAATCTCATTTTAAGGTAAATACTCTTTGGAAGTACCCATGTTGATTCATGACAAAGGGATTTTGCATGTGTGTGACGTCATACATGTACCCCAGAGAAACAGAAAATGGTCGTAGACAACACGTAACATCCTGGGCGAGAGACATGTATGGGGTATAATGTTTCCTCATATCTCCAGGGTAGAGCATTTCAGTCTTGGCCCTACATTTGCTCCCTGTATGTGCCTCAGGTTCTCTGTCTTCCTTCCTCTTCAAAAGCATGCAGCTGAGTTGACTTGGTCTCTCTAATTGCCCAAAGTGCTGGGGGTTCCCTGTGATGCCATCCAAGGTATTCCCCTGCCTTCTGCCCCATGCTTTCTGCAATGTATGCCAGCCATCTCCCCATGACCTTGTAATGAGTAACTGGTTAGCGGATGGATGGATTCCTATTCTTATGAATTAACAAGGATATGCAGCAATCTAAAATGAAATTTTATGATGACATGTATATATATAGACAGCTAAACTTTGCAAGTAGCAGCTAATTTGAACTCCAAGGCAGCAATGTAATCAAAATAACACTCCACAAAGTTCTTACATGTCACTGTTCAATGATAAATTAGCCACTTCTTCCAGAGTCTCATCAAGAGTCTCCAAAATTCTTTATAGAACATCAGAGATTTTTTTGGATGAAAGTTATATTTTCCTAGTTCTCCACTTAACACATGCAGAAAAGATTTTAAATGGCTGATTTTGATAATCAAAAATCCCACACAAGCTCAGGTAGAAACCATATGTCTGTTGAAAGCAATTCTGTGCCATATGGGCAGGGACAATTAAGGTCATGAGTCCATTAGGCATGTCTGCGTCCTTCGTTCACGCTCCTGCCTGATGACTCATACACCACTTGCGACTGTTGTCACAGAAAGCTCCACGTCACCCTCGAGCCTGCAGTGCCACTGCATGTCCCGTACTAATGATGATCATCCTGTGATGCCCATGTAAGAAAATGCTTTGTTTTTGAAATGTTTGCACCAAAACACTTGGTCTATACTTCTGACCTCCAAGCTGTGAACTGAAAGAAACTAAATGCTGCAAGGATTTAAAAAAGACGAAGAACGTTATGTTGAATACAGAGTTTATATTTGTTTGTGATTGTATGTTTGAGTGTGTATTTATCTGTGCCTGTGCCTATCGCAATTTTTATCCCGATGCTTTTCTGGTGATGAGCATGAGGAAAGTTAACTTCATTAATTAATTTTCTTCTTTCTATCTGCTTTCCAAAATTAACAAAAGCTCCTCTCCCTCTGTGACTTGTCCTGATGCCATTGGTAATTAATTCTCCATGAGTTTTGTTGCACTGAAACAGAAATGTAACTGCTTCCCAGACACGCATCGTTAATTCCAGAAACACCTTTTTTTTTTCCTGCCACAGGGATCTTCAATTGATAATCATCATACTTGGGAACTCAGATAATAATGAATGTAAATCTAAATGCAACCTTTTTATTATTTTTACAAATGCTTATCCAAACCACAACCTTGGGAAGCTTGGAGCCTATATCCCAGGAGGCAGACGACGCTTCCTAGATGGTGCCCATCACTCTGCCCATTGAAATGGCAGTTATTGTGTTTGCGATACAAAGGGGTGGTGTGGTAGTGCAGTGGTACAGTGGTTAGTATTATTGCCCAAAACCTCTAGGACTACGGTTTGAGTCCCTGTCCCCACTCTGTGTGTGTGGAGTTTGCATGTTCTCTGTGTCACCATGAGGTTTCCAATAACATGCTACAGTTAAGTGGAAATTCCAAATTGCCCATAGGTGCAAATGGTGGACAGCACTCTCTGATTTTTGGTGTGCTCCTCCTCCTTCCTATTCCCGACATGTGTGCTTGTGTGTAGCTTTTGGATACGTGCAGTTGTTCACCATTTTCTCATTACTTGGTCATTTTTCAGCCCCATCAATTAACATCGAATTTTGGAATCGAAGGCCTGACGCTGCCAGGTCAAGCAAAAGCCAGATGAAGAGAAATTGACTCTCGCTCATTTTCCCCCACATTTTTCCTATCCTTCCATCCTCCCATTTACTTTCATTCATTATTCAGTGGCTTCTCACTTGGTCTCTGTCCATTTAACAACCTTGACCGCCTAACTCAGACCATGCTTCCCAACATACACTGAAAGCTGAATTGGCCTGCACTCATTCTTGTGTCATTTTTTTCATTACTTGTTCCTCCCTTTGACTTCCATTCATTTCTTCAGAGGATTCCCACTCAGACACTGTAAATGCCACAGCCAGTGTACCGCATAAGCTACCATGGCAACACTCTAGCAACCGCTTTAACTGCCTTAGCAACACCTTAGCAACCACCTTGAGTAGAATAGTGACACAACACCATCCATGACAGATATCCTAGCAACCACCTGGCAGCCACACAGCAACCCCCTAGCAACTCCATGGCAACACCCTAGCAACCACCTTAACTACCTTAGCAACAACATAGCAACCAGCTTGCAACACCTAAGCAACCACCTTAGTGTTTTGGTTTGTATTTTCTGCGGATTGAATGAAGTAGAAAACAGGCATCCCATGCTTTGCAAACATTCACTTATTATATGTTTGTGTTATTTTAGGTTGCATGTGTGTTGCATGTATGATATGGTAGCTATTTTTTCAGTATGGAAATGCTCAGATATTATTCTCATATAAATAAAAGGTAATTGCTTCTTTGCTTTATGCCATTGCAACTTACAAAAGATTTCATAGGAATGTTCTGCTTTCAGATAGTGGGAGAAACCTGTAGTTAATTGTGGGACACCCTATCAAATTATTTTTAAATATACATATAATAAATACCTCAATTTGAAGAAATCACACTCATATTTTCTTCAGGAAATGCACTTCTTTTAGAAATATTTAGGGTTTTAAAATGTTTAAAATTGCAAAGCAAAAACATATCAACAGGTGAAGGCCACAAAGAAATGCATTTTAATATTCTCCCTACATTTTGAGGGAGGTTTTGTGTGTGGCTCAGCAGGCTAGCCTGTGATCAGAAGGTCACCAGTTCAAATCCCCTGGTTGACAGAGCGATTTCACCATTTGGCCTATAAGCAAGGTCCTTAACCCTCAATTGCTACAGGGACTGTCTGACTCTGCTTTCTCAAAAAAAGTATGTTGCCTTGGAGAAAGGCATCTTATAAATAATAAAAAAAATCAAACAAAGCCAAATGGTAAACAGAATATGAGAAAAGATATGTAATACATATTTACATTTTTATTCAGGTATGTATGTTTGTTGAATTCCTTTTCCTGTTGCCACCCATCTGATTCACCCAGATTAATATAAAATGCACAACTTTACTTTCCGTCGTCTTTTCATAACAGTACTGTCGCTAAGC
This sequence comes from Paramormyrops kingsleyae, assembly GCF_048594095.1. NCBI lineage: Eukaryota > Metazoa > Chordata > Actinopteri > Osteoglossiformes > Mormyridae > Paramormyrops > Paramormyrops kingsleyae. Next base: position 22,876,414 of record NC_132815.1, read on the forward strand.
ATATCACGGATGTGGTGTGCTCCACAAGTGCCGTGCGAATTCAATGAAACGGCAGAGAGGGCAGCCTCTCCATTGCCCTTCAGCCTGATTAGCAGAAGGCTTCCTCTAGCTCTGCTGCAGCCACACTCGACCACCCTCACAGAGTATCTGCTGTCCACCTCCAGGAACCGAAATGCAAATTGGAATTCAGCATTTTTCTCAGAAGTGGAAGCTGAGAAATACCAGATAACCCATGTAAACTAGGCCGGTTTGCCTCTAACAATTATTTCTTCTAGCATCACTGCAGACACCAACTGTACTCAGATAAGATAAGATAAGATAACATGACAAAACAACTTCATTGTCATTGAATTACTGAGAATATTACAAAAACACAATTATGATTTAACAAGCCCAAGACAGGCAAAGAACAGTATGGTGTACTAGTCACAAACAACAACAAATAACATAAACAATCACAGACGAATAAGGCGCAATAGCAACATATTAAGCAGGAATGTGAATTAAAATAACAATGATTGGAGGAAGGGTTAGACAGCATTCAGCAGTTTAACAGCACTGGGGAAGGCAATTAACTTATGACACCTTCTTAGGCCAGTATCTGGAAGAGGTGGTGCGCAGGGTGGGACAGATCTCTAACAGTGCTGAGCGCCTTGTACATACAGTACAGAGAGAGCTGCTTAACTGCTGGCAGTTGCGTGCTGATGATGTTCTGAGCCACCTTAGCGACCACGCTGTAACGCAGTGTGTCAGTGCTCTTTCCAATGTACATCGGTGAACGTTTCGAAGAAGGCCCTGCGGCAGCCTCGCTCTCCTTAGCCTCCGCGGCTAATAGCAGCATTGGGGTGTCTGCCCAGTGGCAGAGGAGGAGTGTGCAGCACAACAGTGCTCCACATACTTACTGGTACCTATGAAGCTTTCATTTGCTAGAAATTTCCTAGACGGGTTGGTGTTAGTGTATGAATATATGCTTCAAATCCTTTAACCTAATGGGATCCTGCTCACCACCAATCCACACACCCTGGCAAATTCCCCTTTGGGCAAATTCCTTTTAAAGCCTAATTCAGTCATTTGATTATGTTTCTCCTGTATCTCTTGCCCAGCTCCCCCCCCCTTCATGCAGCTGAGCTCACTTGCACTCCCCCCTCCACTCACCCTGATTTTCTACCCCCCCCCCACATTTCATTATCGCTGATATATCTGCCTTCTCGCCAGTTTCCATCCCCCTGCCTGCTGACTGAGGTTGTGCCCAATTCGATGGAGTCAGCAGGCGGCAGCTTGAAAAAACAAAATACATAAATAAAAGTAAAGTGGGGAAAAAGAACCGCTGTTCCTAATCGATGTTTTTCGGTACTCCACATGTTCACGGCTTGCCTCCGCCATGTATTCCTGCTGCATGCAGCGAGAAGCCCCCGGGTATTAAGCGAGATCACATAATGCCGTTTGACAGGACACGGTGTGCAGGAGGACTGAACTGGGAGTAGGTTATGTAAGGCTCACAGAGCCATCTGAATGAGAGGGTGTGTGGACTCATCGGTTGCAGGAATCGGCGATCGGAGAAGGTTCGCGACATGGCAAAATGAGCAGCGATGCCGCAACCGGATTCTGGGGGGAGGAAAAGAACGGATCCTCAGCGACTGACCGGACTGTGGTGGAAATATATGGGAAGCCGGCGTGAAGGTCAGCCATGCTATAACTGGGCTCGCTGTGGCGCGGAGGGTGACTGATCTCCTTCCCTTACTGCCAGCAAAATATAAAATACATGGCAATTTATTATAGTGTTGGTGTTAATTTACAGGTTGGCATTTGCCACGGGGGGTCACAGGCATCTGTCATTGGGATGATAACTTAATTCCCCCTTTTACGCTCCCATAGAACACAGAGCAGAGCAGTTATACAGTCTGGATTGCTAAGGTCATATGACAATGAATTACCAGCTGAGTCACATCTGTACCGTGACCTAAAGTAGCAATTCTCGACCCATAGGTCGCGACCCAAATTTGGGTCGCGGGGAGTTCTGAAAGGAAGAGTTGGAAAGGTAAGCATTTTAAATCCAGCAAGCTCCTATGTTTACCCAGATTTCCCAGTCCCAGATCAGATTTAACCTGCAGTATATAAATGGGTCTTGGGTCTGCAACCCCTTAATGCAAAACTATAGTGAACACTCAGCCAATCTATAAGAAGATAAACTACAAATGCTTAATTTAAAATTCACTGGCACATCCAATCAGTTTTTTGCGATAGGCATTGATTGACGCAAATTTCAGAGTGCACTGAGCGCTTGATCATGCAGTAACTAATTAAATTAATTCATTTAATTAATTTAGACCTATATTTTTTATATAGGGTCGCGAATCAGCTGGCATGGTAAAAATTGCGTCGCACTGACCTAAAGTTTCCTCATGACCTTAACCTTGTATTTTATCCGGATATTGCCGTATACTTATCATTCTGAATGAACCCCGATGAAATCATGTCCAGACAGTAGCCTACAGGAAAATAATGACATCTAGTGGTCATTAATAAGAGTGGAATATGTTAGTATGTACCATATCTACCGTCTGACAAACAACTAATCTGACAATTTGATAACTCACCCACTGACATTTTTTACATTGAAAGCATAATATGTAAATAATAGTACTAGATTACTACACATCAAAAGTACCGTGTTTTAAAAAGTACGGTAAACTTAAAAGTATTTTTTTACTTTTAAACTACCGCTTATTGTTCAACTGTAGACGTAATATGTACACAATTGTAATACACAAATCTAATTTATTTTTTGTTAAAAAATTATTTCGAGTGTCGGCTTTTTATTTCTGTGGCATAAACAAACACCCTCTAGCGTTAATCTAGGTACTGTTTAAAGGGTACTGTTTTCTCTATTGTAGCCTATGTTTTGTGTTAATTAATGTTAATATTTCTTGATCATTATTGCAATAAAAAAATGGGTGACAATATTGCTGTTTGGGATAAGTGTTCACGTAATTGACAAGTCTTCTCAACGTTGAAATAAAAATAAAACAAAACTTTACAACACAAATATGTGCACACGTACGTGACTTTATAACACTGGTGAATATACGGTATCCACCTACAGTAGGCAAGCATGATGGGGACTGCAGCTGTAACTTTTTTTTAAATGATCTTCAATATATTGCATTTGCTAGAAATTTCCCAGACGAGTTGGTATTAGTGTATGAATATATGTTTCAAATCCTGAAATCCGCGACCACAGTTGGGATTAAGCGGTTTCAGAAAATGGATGGATGGATATTGCATTAATTGTGACATAACATTACCCATGTGAAGCAAATACATTAAAACTACTGTTTGTTTTTAAAGCAGCTGTAGCCCTGACGCTGTAGTTAAAGAAGTATTTCATAACGATTAACGCTCCAGCTCAGACTGAGCAGTTTTTCAAATACGGTTCCGACGTTCACGTTACGTCACGTGATCCACGATGGTATAGGCTAAGTTAGCGATGTAGGGTATAGCTTCTGCATGCTACATTTTGGTCGATTTGGTCACGTCGATTCACTATATAGTGAATGCTGAGAATTCATTACAGATGACAATTAATTTGAACAATACTACAAAATGGCACACTCACTGACTATATAGTTGGCGATGTGTATACCGTTCTCCACTGGAACCCCAGACTATGTTGTTTAGCATTGATTTTGTCCAGTTTCATTGATCTGAAACTGAATATGGGAATTTATTATGGACTATCTAAGCAAAATATGAAGACTATTAATGGAGCAATGACCTGTGTGACATTTGGGCTGAATTCTTTGCACAGAGTTCTTTTGGAAAACGTCAGTTCCGAGAGGTTAAAATGGGAAGGGCGATGTCACCTTAAACCCTATACATCTATACATCGCACTTGATGGAAGCAAATGTTGGGATCTCAATACATTTTTCTTCAGAAATTAAATTGTTACAGGAACTTGAAATGTAGACTGGAGAAGGAGCAGGGATTTTATTTGGGTCAGAGCTGACATTGGGGTACCAGAAATACACGGAAAATGAAGACAATGCAAAGTCATTTCTGTGTGAATTTAGAAAGTAAATAGCATGGATATCACATAACAGCATTGGGTGAAAGTACTGGGGCAGGAATCAAGGTCTGAGCAGTTTAAGATGGGGATGAGAAAAAAAAAATGATATTCTTTATATCTTAGATAAAATACGTTAGAAACATTAAATGAGATGTTATTTTTATTTTTAACAGAACAGTCTGGACACCTGTTTTTGGTTATTTGGCTGCATATTTTTTAAATTGTTTTTATTTAAGTAGATCCTGTGATGCTTTACCCCTTTCCAAATAAGAGCAGAGTGATAAAAGTTGCCAAAACCCTTGAAAGAACTGCAAAGGTATTTTTAGACTTAACAAAAACAGGACAAAAGTAACATTTTGGGAAATTTACCTAGAAGTAATGAATGAGCGGCTATCCACCATACCAAGAAGGCAGAAGCGAAAGCTAAGAGTCACAGTGATGTCAGAAGGGGAATGTAGGTGTCATGGGATGAATTCAGACTTGCTGATTTTGGCTGCAGAGAAAACAAATGGGAAAAAAAACAAAGATCTTTTTGCTGGAATAGATGGTAACTTTCCTCATTCTCTACTCAGTTTCCAAAGTTTTGGCTCTGCAATGTGGTTTTCTTTCAAAACACACACCCATACACAGATGCTGCAACAAGGACTGCATGGTCTGAATCAGCTCAGACCGTGTGCACTGCCTCCTCCACATATGTGTAGGTATGTGACTTGGCGGACAGTAGTAATGTTTGGAATATCCATGATTTAGCATTGAGATCTTCAGAAAAGCCACAGATATTTGCATCATGAAAAATCTGTTTTTCCCCCCTTTGGCTCTTCACATACTTCAGGTATCAGTCCCTGCTAGAGGGTGGATGGGGTCTTTCACATCTTCCACCTGCCAGGACCAGTGAGATTTCTTTTTCTTGCTAGCTGCACACTTTTATATGTAAAGCTTGACGTGTAGCACTCTGTTTTGTTATTGTAAATTGATAATTATCACCTTCTCTAGTCGCCGTGCAAAGGACTGAAGTGACACAGTATGATGGCTCCCCATCGTGCTGCCCCTCAGAGAGGACAGTTGGCTCACTCTCCACATGCTGTAGTCAGCTTTCCGGGACGGGGAGCGTTCTTGGCCTTGGGAAGAGTACTGTATGAGGTAATCGAGTCCTGGCATCTGCTACGGTCTGTTCAATTCCCCGGACACTGGAAGGCTAAAATGCATCTCTGTTGAAGACTGGAGCTTGCAGTGAAAGGTTACGTACCCTGACCCCGCTGGGCCTGGAGTCCCTTGAGGGGCCAATGCATTCATTACCTGTGTTGCGTACTTCCACAAGCAGCTTATCCCTTAAATGGAAATCCATCTTGTGTAAGCCTCTGAACGGGACTTTTACCCACCTTGCTACACGTTTAGGGGTACTGAGACCTAAAGGGGATGCTAAACCTCCTTTCTTATGCAAAAAGAGAACTCAAACCCACTTTTATGACGATCTACCTACCTATCTAAATCTGACCCCGTTCTATTTAATTCAGATCTAACACTAACCCTAGCTCTATTCTAACTGAAGATACTGAATACCTCTTCTTTCACACAATTTAACACAACTGAATACGTTCTAACCCAACTACATTTAGTAACCTAGTTCTTTGGGATACTGTTGGTGCTTGCAAAAACTTTTCTGAAAAGAAATTTATGTCACAGGCAGAATCAGGGCCTCCCACCAACATACCAGCCTGCAGGCAGATCTCTGAAATTGGGATGCTTTTATGAAAAAGATGTTTCGCAAATTTCTTGTAGCGCTGCTGTTAGGGCTGCAACTAACGATTATTTTGATAATCGATTAATCTGTCGATTACTTTTTCGATTAATCGATTAATCGGATTGGGGGGGGGGGGGGGGCAAAAAACAATTTGATTTCCAGCAATTTTTAATAACCCAGTCTGTCTTTGTACAAAAGTTGTTTCCAGCAACTCACATAAAAAACAAATGTATGCTACATTAAGAGTATACAAAAAAAATTAATAATTTGTAGCAGCTGAATCAACGTAATGAAATACACAAAATCTTGTTTTATAAAGTGCAACCAGCATGGTGCTTTAGATAATGTATTCAATGTAAAAGCACAGACTACCGCTGCTGCTACTAAGAATATTATTAAATAATTGTCTAATGTTATTTAATGTTGATACACATATATGACAGGGGGAGAGAGCACGCCAGCGAGTCTGTCTGCATTTATTACGGACAAATAAAGTAAACATTTATTGCGAAGAAAAAGCCTTTTCCGCATCTTACGCTAAAAATTACTGAGCAACGCAAATAAGACGATTGGTGACGAAAAACCCGTGAACGGCAGGCGGCAAATTTTGTTTTAAAACGTGTCCGGTTGTTTCAGCATACAGTACTACAGTGATGAACTGTAAATAAGATAAATAACATAAGGCTATTTAGTTTGTTTAATAAAAGGACAAGATATAAACCTGTTCTATCGGAAAGGTAGCCTTAAATGACTTCTGTTGCGATCTGGAGCTATATAGAAAATGAAATTAAATAAAATTAACTTGGGGCGCCCACCTAATAGAATGGTAGGGTAAACACGTTGTGGTATATACTGTATGTAGCCGCATTTCTAGCCCCATAATAGCTGATTGTGTTGACAACCACGACTTCCCCTGCGTTCATTTAAACACATGTGCGTGTGTGAAGGGACGGGGCGGGTAACGCGGCCGGCAGTAACGCCATTGGTTGCAGTTATTAGTTATCCAATCCGACAGTAAACGGCTCATTAATAAGAATATTCTGAGTTATGGTCTCGAAATAAAATCCCGAGTCCTTGACAAGAACGAGTACAAATACGGCTGCTTCAAAGACAAGATCGAGACCTTCAAAAACTGGTCTTGAGTACTACAACATTTGATATTACTATAAATTTCTATCGTGAAGAAATGAAGCAGTGGTGTAGTGGTAACAAGAAATTTAAGGTGGGTAAACTATATGCACAGCAGTAAAAACGGTGGGTAACTATATCATTAACATTAGTGATCTTAAAAAAGGTGAGTAAAAGCTGTTTTGTAAATTTAAAAGGTGCGTAAATGGCGTTTATGTGCATTTACTTTTTTCTTTTATGGCGGTCGGCATCGGTTTATGTGCATTACTGCCACCGCGGCTTTGGTTAGCTTACTGCTCCCAAATTAGGAGGTTGCCACTGTACTTATGTGTATAATAACGTAGACCCAACTAATCGATTATTAAATTAGTTGGCAACTATTTTAATAATCGATTTTAATCGATTAAATCGATTAGTTGTTGCAGCCCTAGCTGCTGTCAGGAATCTCCAGAGATGGTCCAACTCACAAGTAGCCAACAGTCTAATGACAGCATAGTGAGATGCTCAAAAGACAGCATAACAAAGTACACTCAGTGACGGAAAAAGGAAATGAATATGCACGTGGTGAAAGGTCATGTGACTGTATCACAATGATTATAATATCAGATCAAATGGTTAACAGAGTTGGCAGTATGGGCACACTGCTGGTCCCATTTCAGTAGGGTGTGGCACCCCCCCAGGCCTGGATACATGCAGCGATGCTTGGGTGCATAAGGGAATCGTACAGCTGTTGCATACCCTTCTGCAGCAAGTCGCCCACAGCTGCTGTAACTGGCCCTCGAGATCCTGCAGATTGGCACTGGGTCTGAGTTGACGTCCAAGCTGATCCCACACACGTTTGATTGGGGAAAGACTGGGGGACCTGGCTGGCCATGGGAGGACCTCAACATGACGCAGGCAGTCCATAGACAATGTGGGACGGGCATTGTCTTGTTGAAAGACTGTACCAGTGTGCTGTCTCAGGAGGGGTAAGACATGCGGATGCAGGATGTCACTGGCATAGCGCTGTGCTGGCAGGGTCCCCGAATCACTATCAGAGATGACCTGAAGTCATACCCTACAGCTTCCCTCACCCTGAAGCCAGGAGGAATAATGCCAGTGCGTCTCTCCACAACATTGGCAGGATTGGTCCTCTCCCTTCTGCGCCGCCATACGCGCACATGACAGTCATCTGTGGTAATGCAGAACTGAGATTTGTCACTGAATATGGTGCGATGCCACTCGCCATCAGTCCATGCCACCTGGTTATGACACCACTCCAAATGTAGTCGTCTCTGCACTGGTGTCAATGGCAGCCTACGGGGGACAGTGAACCTGTAGTCTGGCTGATGCCAGTTGTCGAGACACAGTGCGGGATGACATGGTGTGTTGTTGAGAGTTCAAGACCTGTGTCCAGATGGCAGGCGTAGATGTCATGGGGTTCTGTAATGCTTGGCACAGAATGCGACGATCCTCCTTACTGTGGTCTGTCTTGGGCGTCCAGAAAATTCACAATGTGTGTGGGTGCCCTCATGTGCCCATCGGTTCCAACACTGGGCAACTGTGACATCTGCATGCCCCACATGCCGGGCAATTGTACAATATGACCACCCGGCCTCATGCAAACCCGCAATGCGACCCCTATCAAACTCTGTCAAGTGCTGGTAATGCTGTCTAATGCGTCTACGAGGCATCCTCTGTGTCTGGTGACTAGACGTGCCAGCTCCTTGCAAATCGAATCATTTACATATCCAACGCTGGTCTACATTTGTACCAAATTACATCCAAATCAGACCGTTAACTTTTTTCTGTCACTGAGTGTAAAAGTAAAGATGCAAATTGAAGAGACACGGAATCCTGCAAGGTAAACTCCAATGCCCATCTCCAAAGGTGTCCCATGCACTTGTACACCAATCAGCCATAACGTTAAAACCACTGACAGGTGAAGTGAATAACATTATTATCTCATTACAATGGCATCTATCTATGATGCCATTATATATTAGGCAAGGGAACGGTCAGTTCTTGAAGTTGATTTAAAGGAAGCAGGAAAAACGGGCAAGTGTGAGGATCTGAGTGACTTTCACAAGGGCCAAAATGTGATGGCTAGACGACTGGGTCAGAGCATCTCCAAAACAGCAGGTCATGTGGGGTGTTCCCAGTATGCAATGGTCAGTACCTACTAAAAGTGATCTAAGGAAGGCCAACCAGTGAATCAGCGATGGGGTCATGGGTGACCAAGGCTCATTGAAGCGTGTGAGGAGTGAAAGCTAGTCTGTCTGGTCCAGTCTCACAGGAGAGCTACTGTAGCAAATATTGCTGATAGAGTTAATGCTGGCTATGATAGAAAGGTGCCAGAATACACACTGGATCGCAGCTTGCTGCATATGGGACCGGTCAGAGTGCCCATGCTGACTCCTGTTTACCACTGAAAGTGCCTACAATGGGCATGTGGGCATTATAACTGTATCATGGAGCAATGGATGTAGGTGGCCTGGTCTGATGAGTCACATTGTCTGTTACATCATGTGGACAGTTGGGTGCATTTGCGTCGTTTACCTGGGGAAGAGGTCACACCAGGATGCACTATGGGAAGATGGCAAGCTGGAGGAGGCAGTGTGATGCTCTGGGCGATGTTCTTCTGGGAAACCGTGTTTCCTGACACTCATGTTGATGTTATTTAGACATGTAACACCTACCTAAACATTGTTACAGACCAAGTATACCCCTTCATGGTATTCCCGAATGGCAGTGGCCACTTTCAGCAGGATAATGCGCCCTGCCACACTGTAAAAATTGTTCAGGAATGGTTTGAAGAACATGCAAAAGAGTTCAGTGTGTTGACTTGGCCTCCAAATTCCCCAGATCTCAATCTGATCGAGCATCTGTGGGACGGGCTGGACAAACTAGTCCGTTCCATAGAAGCCTTAATTTACAATTTACAGGACTTAAAGGATCTGCTGCTAATGTCTTGGTGCCAAATACCACAGGACACCTACCTTCAGACGTCTTACGGAGTCCATGCCTCGATGGGTCAGAGCTGGTCTGGCAGCACCTGTTCTTCAGCTTCCCTGCAACTCACATCACAGTGAAGCTGCTGCAGAGACAGATAGTGAAATGCAAAATGCTTAAAACCAAAATAATACACATTTGCAACAATACAAATGAGAATATTTCAGATCCACCTATTTTAATTCCAGCTCAGAAGAGACAAACTCCAAACAAGCATTTAATCATTGGCATGCTAACAAGGGAAGCCCTAACATGACTTTCAAATTCCAGAAAGAGAGCATATTTATTACCACCCATGTACTTAAAATAAAGGTCTAACCTATTTTAGTCACCTATAGCCAAAATAATCCCATAAACCTGAAAGTATTTTAAGAGCATTAGAACAACTATATATTGAAATAGAAAGTTAAAATGAATATCTCCTATGTGTCCTTCCCGGTATATGAAGCTTGTTAAAACAAGAATTTAAAGGTACACAGGCTGTGGCCCTGTGCAATGACACCGATCGCCACAGTAACATACATGCTAAGGACTCTTTGCTTCAGTCAATTGCAAATCATAACCCATTATGTTATGCACTTAGTACTATGTATTTTCCTCATCTTGTTCACACCGTCCTCTGCACAATCATTCAGGAATCCCACTATTTAATGCTATATGCTGTCCATTATTTACGTTTATTTCCTTGTTTGCTTGGTTCTTGAACAAAAATCGAGTCAAATTCCTTATTTGGCCAATGAAAACTGGTTATGATTCTAGTAATGGCTGCATTCACTCTTCAAAATAGCACCTGCATGGCTATAGCTCGCTCTTCTCTCTTCCTTCCCTGGGCTTCTTCCTTACATGGGATTTAATATTATTGGCCGCCAGCCATGTCTCGTCAGCTCCCCTTGTGGCCAACGCTGTGTGGTGCTGATCACTCCCTGGTGGTGCATAGCAGGTTCCCAGCAAGCCATCACATCACAGTTGATGATATTGTTAATTTTGCTAACTTCATAGCTCCTTGCCAGCACTCCTTTTGAAAGAGGATGCCGGCCTTTCGTTAGATCATTGTTGATCTAATAGGAGTACATCAGCATGCTTTGAGAGAGGAAAGGCTGATGGGTTTGCAATCTGATTCTGCGAACATAAATAACACACTGCCATCAAGGTGAAAGGAGGTGATACACAAAGGATAGAAAGAAAGGAGAGAGGTGGAGCTGCCTGGATTTTGTATTCTTTTCTGGAGGCTGGAGTCTCCACAAGGCTGAGGGAGGAAATGACACAAAGAAACTCTTTTCCAGCCTGTTCACATTTCAGGTATGCAAATGGAAAAGAAAGTGAAGCAGACAAGCCAGGATACAGTAAAGCTTCGTGAACAGTGAGCAGCCACAAACCCAGCACCAGCTTCACCATCCAAAGACGATGCTGAAGACTATGGGCAACAACTCCACCAAGACCCCAGTGAGGTGCAGAACACAGGATATTCAGCACCAGTCATGCTAGCAACCTTCCAGCTGAGCAGGTGAGGTTTGCTCACAGGCCCATAGGGGGTGGCAGTGAGGTTCCCCAGCCGCTGCTTTAGGCTCAGGAACCCCATGAAGCTTGAAGTTATCCAAAAGAGTGCTGGTAGGAGGAAGTGGATGAGAACACATGTCTGCATGCAAAGATGCATTTGCTTTGCAGCACTTCTCATAACAAATGTGTCTTGTGTGATACATAAATGATCGGCATGGACAGGTAACACAATTCAGAAAATAATTTAACTGAGGTTTGGTTCCAAAGAAAATTGACACTGCTGCTGCTTCATGTCTCTCTCTCTGTCATAGACAACTGAAGATAAAGAATTTTCATTTTGACTTCATGTTCTCCTTTTAAACATTGTAATTTGCGTTCATGGAACTCTATGGCACGTGTCCCACAAATGGTCAGCCTTTTCCCCAATGGCCTGCTGCCTGGATTAGAGATGTTGCTGGATTTGTTTGAGCCTCCTGACTCTGCCCTGAGACCCCCCCCCCCCACCACGTTCTGGGTCAAGATCAGGTCATCTTTGTATGGAAAAAAATCTAGTATTAGATTTGACTTCAAGAGTTAAGGTCATTACATTATTTTTATTACAAGAGCAAGACATGACTTACGTTTAAGTATGTTGGCTGGGATACCACATGCTAAATGAGATGTGTCCTATCAAATGACTCTTGGAAAGTTTCCTCACCTGAACTGTCCAGATGGCCATCATCTAGAATACCTTCCACTTTTCTCTGGTGGACCTGGGTCCCCCACCTGTCTTGAAACGCTCTTGAGGAGCAGCAGCAGTTGATTTTTCCAGGTTTATTTTTATATTTTTCCACAGGACTTTTGAAAGATAATATACACATTGAGCTACTGTAGGAGTTATATGTAATATTGTTTGTCAAATTTCTGTGCACATACATGTCAGCCCCACCCTGTTATGTTACATAAAACATTTATAATTGACTGATTTGTAAGATTGGGCCAACAATAAATAAAACCTGGAGTGACCGTTTGGTTACTTTTTCATTTGAGCCGAATTCATTCAAAATGGATATCCATGCCACCACCTTCTTGTTTTCTGCACCTGAATCATGCTGTTTGTTTATTACACGGTACTTTGATACAATTTGTTTGAAGAGGGTCTTCTCAAATTCATTGAAGTTTTTTGAGCGTTTTCTTTTGCCTTTATCCATTTTTGGTTAAGTTTAGTAACACCTGTTCCACACACTGCTAAATGCTAATGAATTGCAAGTATTCCACAACAGGTTTTATAGCAACCTCACCTTAGCAACATGTGCACACCATTAATTAATCAGGTTTCCAAAAGATGATCTCATTTGTCCTTGATTACCTTAATCTGAGACTCAGTAGTCTAGAACTAATTAATCTGAAGTTAACATCTCAGAAAGACGGTTGTTTAGTCTGGATTAATTTCAGTAGAATTAGCCTGGTCCTGATTTATTTTAAGCCCCGAACAGGAAACTGGGCCCAAAACCCAAATAAGTTATACTGAATAATTTATAATGCAATCAATTTTATTCTAGTTTTCTGGGTAAGATTACTTATTCTTTAGGCCATATCTCTAACAGTAGGAAAAAACATTTTAATTTTTAAGTACCTATTTTATGACGGGAACCCTGGATGGATGGCACCTAGATCCTCCTTGGTGGAGCCCATCTTGCACTAGGCTCACTGCAGCACATAATACCATTTCACTGTAGAGCCTGGTTCTCTGGATCATATAAATAGTAAGAACCTGCCACCTGAGAAGACGTTCTGCAAAATACTGAGTCTGTGGGAAGACAGCTCTGCAGGCCAGCTCTATGCCCCCCCCCTGCTGTTGCTGTCCATACCTGTTAAAACTGGTAATGATTCCCACAGAGCGGACTAGGATTCAGTTTAAATAAATACTTTATCACAAATCATGGTTGCTGGTTGAGCTGTTCATTATCAAATACAGCAAACTCACTGTATAATATTATCATTGACTAAAACTTAACTAACTTAACTGACCATCACATATGGCCAGAGGTTCAGGGCTTGCAAGTGTCCTGGATGAAAACCAAGGTCCAAGCCTTTGATGACCTTTTGGTCATAGCCATCAGCAGTGTGTCTGTCTCCGGAGAGAATGTCAATTGTTTTGAGAGGTTCACTGACCTCGGCAGTGACATTCATGCCTCTGATGACTCATCCTAGTCAGGAGACTGATTGGGAGAGCATGGGGGGTCATGAGGTTGCTCCTTGTGTGTCACTCCTGATATCTTTGTAAGAGGACGAAGGTCCAAGTCTTTAGAGTCCTGGTGCTCCCTGTTTTGCTGTATGGCTGCGGGGCATGGACACTGTCCAGTGAGCTGAGACAAAGACTAGACTCATTTGGTGCTATATCTTTTCGGAGAATCCTTGGGTGCCGCTGGTTTGACTTTGTGTCCAATCAGTGGTTGCTCAGGGAGTCCAGAAAGAGGCACATTACCTGCATTGTGCGGGAGCATCAGTTACAGCCTGAGGGTGATCCAGCTCGCAGGATCCTCATTGCTGAGGACCCAAGTGGCTGGAGCGGGCCGAGGGGACGCCCACATAACACCTGACTGCCACAGATAGGTGATCATTTCTGGAGGATGGAACTAGACTGTGTGACAGCCTAGGGGGGTCACCCTTGGCAGGAGCCATTGTAACAAGATCAATGTTATTCACTTCACCTGTTAGTGGTTTTAATGTTATGGCTGATCGGTATCATTGATATGATTCCTTATGCTGACTGGAATAGACTCCGGCCTTAAAATCTCCATATTGCATATTGGGATGATGGTTGGATGGCAAGTTGATGCTGAGGAGGTTGTACAAATGTTGACACATTTCCAAGTGACATCTGAAGGTCACTCTTTCTTTTACATTATAGCAGCAGACCGGATTCAATAGAGACAGAGCCAACAGAAATGACTGAAGAGCCAGGAATAAATTTAGAGGGCTATAGAGGAGCTTCTGTCCCACATTATAAAATCAGCTCAGGTTAAAGGGGATGAGACAGCACAATGCAAGAGGTCAAGTCTGTGTCGGTTGTGAAGGGAGGAACAGAAGAAAAGTTGGCTGCTATTATACAGGAAAAGTAGCAGCGTGCTGTTGATGATCTGGCTATGCTAAGAGCACGGCTTCCAGCTCTGATTCCATCAGTATCACAGGTTATAGGTGTGAAAGTGAAGCTTTGGGCAGACAGGGCATTCACATAATGAATCACAGCGGACGGAAAGGCAGATACGCAAAGGCTAAAGGTCCTTAGATAGCAGCTAAAGTTAATTACTATGCTACAGTAGTCTTTACTATTTTGTCACCTCAAACAAGGAAGTGATGCTCACTCTGTCACTGTATAACAAGGAAGTGATGCTCACTCTGTCACTGTATAACAAGGAAGTGATGCTCACTCTGTCACTGTATAACAAGGAAGTGATGCTCACTCTGTCACTGTACTGTATAACAAGAAAGTGATGCTCACTCTGTCCCTGTATAACAAGGAAGTGATGCTCACTCTGTCACCTCAAACAAAGAAGTGATGCTCACTCTGTCACTATATAACAAGGAAGTCATGCTCACTCTGTCACCTTAAACAAAGAAGTGATGCTCCCTCTGTCACTGTATAACAAGGAAGTGATGCTCTCTCTGTCACTGTATAACAAGGAAGTGATGCTCACTCTGTCACCTCAAACAAAGAAGTGATGCTCACTCTGTCACTGTATAACAAGGAAGTGATGCTCACTCTGTCACTGTATAACAAGGAAGTGATGCTCACTCTGTCACTGTATAACAAGGAAGTGATGCTCACTCTGTCACTGTATAACAAAGAAGTGATGCGCACTCTGTCACTGTATAACAAGGAAGTGATGCTCACTCTGTCACTGTATAACAAGGAAGTGATGCTCACTCTGTCACTGTATAACAAGGAAGTGATGCTCACTCTGTCACTGTATAACAAAGAAGTGATGCGCACTCTGTCACTGTATAACAAAGAAGTGATGCGCACTCTGTCACTGTATAACAAGGAAGTGATGCTCACTCTGTCACTGTATAACAAGGAAGTGATGCTCACTCTGTCACTGTATAACAAGGAAGTGATGCTCACTCTGTTACTGTATAACAAGGAAGTGATGCTCACTCTGTCACTGTATAACAAGGTTTCTATCATTTGAATGACTGTCTAAGGTTTATAAGAAATGCTTAGGGATGGAGTGGTGGCTCTGAGGCTACAGATCTGTGCCAATAACTGGAAGGTTGCTGGTTCAAATCCCATGAACACCCAAAGTGATCCTACTCCGTTGAGCCCTTGAGCGAAGTCCTTAACCTGCAATTGCTTTGTCCTGGGTATGATGTTAATCTTTTCCCCGTATTGGCCAGCGGGTGTCATTGGTGATCCCATATCTCCCCTCCCTTGTGTATCCTGAATTGCCACATAGCTCAATGGGTTGGGTGTGTGACTAATAGACTATAATCCTCTGGTCATGGGTTTGAGACTGCCCTCATCTATTTACTGGTTTTGTTTTCTCCAGTGTTTATTTTCTATTGTGTTTCCGCCATAGGTGTGCCCTGCTTGTCTTGTAAATATGTTTGTTCCATGTGAATTATCCTAATGTAGTCTTCCCAGTGTCTGGTTAATGTTTCTGAGTTTCAGTGTTTGTTAGAGATCCCTAGTCCTACGCTCATTAGTATTAGTCACTCCACCTGTTGATTGTTGCCAGCTCCCATTCTGTTTGGTTGATTGTCTTATGTTCTACACCTACCCCCCCCCCCCCATTAGTGCCTGCTCCTGCGCTGTTCTCTAGTCAGTCATTGTGTTCATGTTACTATGTGTTATGTTACTGCATGTTGTTACTCTGCCCATTTGCCTAGTTCTGTTCTCTGTGTCGCCCAGTTACTTTTGTAGATGTATTTATGGTTCTGTTAGTTGTGTTTTCCCTGGTTTCGTTTTTGACCCCTCATGGTGCAGTTATTTTGTGGTTTTCCCCAGTGCAGTAACACAAGGCAGTAACACAGGGCAATCCTGTGGGTCCACAACATAGCATTAAAAGGTGCAAAATTATTATTAAGCACATGTATTTAAAAACCAGCTTCCAAGCATCAACAAATCGCAAAAGCTGTAGATAATACCATTAATTATCCCCCTTTGGCAACGTATAAGCAAATGCTGAGTCTACTTTTCATTCTTGGCCTAACAACACAGAGAGGCTTGTAGTCAAACTTCCTCCTCTGATTCCTCAGCTTTGCATTGTCAGCAAAAATGTAGATGGATAACTTCCAGGTGCTTGCAGTCACCCAATAAGCAAAAGGTATCCTAGAATATAATTTCAAAGGCCTGATGTTTATCAAATAGACATCCATAGTTGTTCAATGCTGTGTTTTCCAGTTATAAATGACTGCTTTTTAATTTTTATGAAGGCAAAGCACACATGATGGTCTCTGTGATACATTAGCCCCATAATACATAACAAATCCTGTACCTGTTGTTGTTACAAAACTTTCAGTCACCAAATAGGATGATCCCTTGAGTCGTATCTTGCCTCATGTCAAATAGGCTGCTGCTGGTGGCATGATGATGCAGGGAATGTTTCCGCACATCAAGCTTCATCATAATTCATATCCATCCATCTTCCGTATGCTCATCCTGGGCAGGGTTGTTCTCTAATTCTTTACTGCCTGGTGATGTTCTTATGAAATAAACTGAAGAATCTAAAAATACAATCCTGCTGTTATTTCTGTCATTATTTTATCGTTTTAATGAGGGAACGGTGTTACTTCTAGCATGGTGTAGGACAAAGGGACGATCCATGCTGTGGCTCAAAAAACACAAGGAACTTTATTGAACTCAAAAACAAACAAGAAACAAAAGGAACCAAGAGGGGTCTAATAAAGGCAGGTAGGTAGAACACAAGAACTAAAGTAGAGAGCAGCACAGGAACAAATGCATAAGATACATCTAGCGAAAGCAAACATAGAGCAACACATGCAAGCAACGCAGGAGCAAACCCACTAGGAGCTAATAATAGCTGGATGGCTGGCGACACCTGCTGGCTAAATGAGGAACTGACATACCATAGGGGACAGGAAAGGGACTGATCCTGACAGTACCCCCCATCTAATGTGCAAACACCGGGTATGCGAGGTATTGCCAGGACCACGGAGAATAGGAAACACGAGCCATGACAACACAGAGATACACCCAACAACACCCAGAGACAGGACAGACTGGAGTAGGGCACCAAACAAAGGGGGCATCAGGACAGACAGATGGAACACTAGGAGTTAGGTCAGGGTGACAAGATTGGGGAACTCAGGACTCAGGAACTGGAGCCACATGAAGAAGACAAGATGCACAGGGAGCTATAATATGGACCAGAAGACGGACTTGGGGAACCAAAGGGCAGAGGCATGAATGGGACTTGGTGGGAAAGCAAGGGAGGGAACTCTAAGAACTTGGTCTTGGTGGCCCCCTCTGGACAGGGCTCTGGAGACATGGCAGCCTCCCCCGGCCAGGGCTCTGGATATTCGGCGGCCTCCCTCGGGTAGGAGGCTGGAGACACAGGAGCCTCCCCCGGGCAGAACTCTGGAGATGTTGCGGGCTTCTCTGGGCCTGGAACAGGAGATGTTAGTGAAGCGGGTTGGTGAAGTGGGTCTCCTTCTTCCGCTTCATCTTGGAAGAATAGCCAGGCATGGCACTCGCTGACAGTGAGGGAAACCCACTGACCTCCTCTATGCCTGGAACGTGTGATGCAGCCCCTTCTGTCTGGGGACTCAGGACTCTGATGAGGTGGCAGTCCCTTCTGGGCTGGGTGCTGGATGCCAAGTCCTGAAGGAATGTTCTCTTAACCCTGTCCACCTCCTGGGGGCCCAACACAGGAGAAAGGTGCAACAACCTTCTTTCCACTTGCCAATTTAAAACTGATCTGCTATAAACTGTGCTTGACAACTGGCCAGATGTTGGAGCAAGTCCATTCACATAGATCAGAGGACAAGTTGTCAATCTGGTCATCTGGAAAGGGCAACTTGGGTGGAGCAGGGTTCTCTGCTGTGCCAGAAACTGGAGATGCGGGCTCCGATGCTGGACCGGTAACTAGGGCTTTCCTTCATTTCCTTGGGAGTTTGTGGACCTGGGGAATGGCACAGTCTAGATAACTAGAACATTTAAATCCACATTGAGAACCATACCAGGGTTCCTGAGAACTGACCCCACTAATTCTGGGTCTGTAGAACTCCAGGTCTTGGGCTAGAGCCCAATCCTGGTCCCAGTGCCCTGACCCAACCACTGCTGGGTCAGGTGAGGATGCATGGGATGCGAATGCCAGCATGGCATGTGTTTTAATTATTAATTTTTCTTTTGGGGGTCAAAGATATTTGTTTAAATGTTTATATCTTTAGAAGGTGTAACTGGTTTTTGCTGGATAAATTGTATTCCTCAGAAACAGAATACACATGGTTTTGTGAACGGTTAACCACTGCTGCTGCCACATACACATGTCTCCTTAGCATGTTAACTCAAAGAGTATTTGACAGATCTTTTTCAAGCTCTGTAGACATTGTTCACATGAAAATTTGGAACTGATAAAATCACACAAAACCAATACCACATAATAATGAAAAGAATACATAAAATACTTTCAGAGTTACTATGTTCATGAGATCAAGTACTTTCTGCAGTCACCCTTTCCTTCCTTTATTGCCACGATTACTGCTTCAATTTTGGACTGATTTCACTCCAAATTAAATCAGGTATAGGTCTTCATCCATATAATGTTCTTTTTTGTGAAGGGGAAATGACATCCATCAAGTACTTTTTGAGTTGCCATGTTCACAAGGTCAAGTGTCTTCTGTAGTCCCTTTGCTGTCGCTAAGCAGCTAAGTTGCTTCAATTTTCTGTGCAATTTGTCTCAAAATTTGAAGAGGTGCAGATCTTCCCCATAAAACATGTCTGCAAGATCCATCAAATATTTTTTGAGTTATCCTGTTAATGGGATTAGTGTCAAAAATGGCCATCTGAAATTCTTGTAGCACTTTCTTGTCAATTTTTACATCATTCTGAATTCGAGCAAGGCCAGTCAGTTGGCTGACTGTGAAACTTGTTGAGCCTGCTAGCACATATTAGCAGTATGATGTTACATCATTTACATTTAGAAAGTCACTTCCCCTCTCTACCTGGCTGGTTTTTGGTCATTCCCAGTGTCTCTTGTTTTTGCTCTTTCCCAATTCCCTGGAAGTTGGAAGGGAGCAAAATTGTGGACTGTCTGGGGGTCCCGAGGCTAGTCTGAGAAACACTTACCTTAATTATGACAAGATATCTAGCGAACCAACAAATCTTGCTTCATGATATAGGTCTCAGGTGTGCTTGTATACAGCTTTTTGGTACTCACTCTAATCAGAAACCTAATTTCTTCCTTCCTCCTGACAGTTTCTGAATCCGTGGACAGTAATGTTTCTCACTACAATTGTTCGGTGCCCACTAAATACAAAAAGGTTTGCGCAGCCAGGAAGCCAATACAAAGGTTTTTCACCTCAGCACTAATGGAGTCTTTAGAAAGGTTCCCTGTAAGCAAAATCAAAAATACTGCTTGATAGTCACAACTACAACTTATGCGTTTAAATTCAGCAGGTATTGATTTAAATGTCCAGAATTCTGTCTGTTTGCATGATTTTTTGTGCTTCTGGTTTTTGAAGGTCAGCTCTAGATAGATCTGTTCACTTTCTCGGAATCTTACTTCCTGTCTGCGAATAATTATTTGCTTCTCTACACATTCTGTACAAATTTAACCACATAAACCAAATGTTTGCACATGGTGACTTAGTCTGAGGGTCATTGATCCAGCTTAAAATTGTAGTTGATTCGGTGAATTTCTGGTCTGCCAGTGGTGGGTGCTGTTTGCCATCCCACACGCTTGCCTTTCTGCTTCAGCTTCTCCGGGATCTTTCTGGATCTGTCAGCCCAAATGATTATAGTTTTATAAATCAGAGAGGATTCTTTATACAAGAGAATACAAAAATTAAAAGAACTCAGTGAATTGAAGGCTTACTGATATAAGAGATGTAAGAACTATTCCTACCTGAAAAAAGAGGCCAGCATTTTGCATGCCTCTCCAGTTTCTCCTCTGATTTGGCACCGAGTTCATTCAGCTGCCGCTCAAGATCTTTGATAGTCTCCTTCAAAAACTGAATTTCATCTACATTTTTATCCGCAGCCCCCTGTAATGCTTCCTAGGTATTCTTTGCTCCTTTCTTTGAATCACGAAGCATGTTCTTCAGATCTTGTCCTTTAATGCTTGTCCTTTAACCCCTGGGAAGTCTGGCGGTTCACGGTACCTACCCAATCTGAGAGGCTTTAGGAGCTTACGCTCTACAGAGCATTACATTTTGTGCGCCTTTTCAAGGTGGATGGACACACTGGAATAGAGAACACGGCACACTGCTCCTTGCTCTCCATGGTTCAACAAAATCCCTAAAAAAAAACACAACCCTGACAATTGTTACAGCATTCAACAATGCATCCGAGTTCATAATCATGAGCAATACATTCAATTAATTTGTTTAAAAATAACAAAATGCATCATGCAGTTGCTGTTTGAACTGCAGAACCAAATAAATAAAAAGGGCACCTCTTACATGACGTGGACCCCCACATTTTTTAATAAAACCAAAAGTAAAGCCAATCACCTTAATTTGAAGAATTTCATACTGAAAACTTTATGGAAACTCCTAAGCTATAAGAATAATCAAAACACGAAAATGTTTTAATAACGAGACTAATGCCAAAGCAAAATGTTATAAACTGATTAAAGAAATTCCGAATTAGGCTGACTATTATGGTTAGTGTTAGAATTAAGATTATGGATGGAATTGGGGATCGGGTTAGAATTAGGTTTAGTGTTAGAATGACGATTAAGGTTGGCAAAGACAACTTGGCATTAGGTTACAGTTACGATTCTCAGTTGTGTACTTAATAACCAGGAGGTGCTGGTGATGCATGAATATTTTTGATCATTTTGGTGTTTTTTCATCGGGTCATTTAGTTTATTAATGTAAAATGTCCAAGCACACCACTATGTTAATATATCCATCTGTCCATAATTATTATTTAGCAGACATTTTTATCCAAAGTGATGTATAACTGAGAACTGCATCCTAACTGGAGTCACGGGGCAGTGGTGGCTGAAGCTTATCGCAAGCAGCAAAGGGCACAAGGCTGGGGTGCACTTGCACGCGCACACGCACGCGCACACACACACGCACGCACGCACACACAATCACACACAATAGGCAATTCACCATTTGGCCTAACAGCTAGTGTTTGGACTGCAGTGGCTTGCAAAAGTATTCAACCCCCTTGAATGTCATGATGATCGTCTGGAGGATAAAATACATATACACAATTTTCTCAAACAACATTTATGTATAGAACAAGTATATTTTCAAACACCAAAATAGGTCAGTTGTCCACTAACATGAAAAAGATAAAAATAAAAACAAAAACATCATATGTGCTGTTTGCATAAGTATTCAGGCCCCTGTGCTTCAGAAACTCCACGTTTGCACAAATGACAAATTAATCACAAACGACATAAAGGTGACAGTTATTAGACCATAATTAAACATAATTAGCTACTACTTAGTCTTGATGTTTCTCTATGGATATAAAAAGTGCCCTTTGAAAGGACCATTGTCTTTGTTTGACTGTCACTGCATACATGTATACAAAGAAGCATTTTGCTGAAGACATTTAAACGCACAAAGCAAGAAAAATATCGAAGAGTTCGAATGTCATGTTAATCACTGCTGGAAGGTTCATCACAGCACCCAGGCTCTTACTAGAACAGGCCATACCTCAAAACTAAGCATGAGAGCAAAACGTCTACTAAAGGCCTCTAAAAGTCCAACGAATAACACACAATATTGCAGGAGAACTTTTCCAGTCTGCTATGATCCTATGGCTGGGGAGAAGATTCATCTTTCAACATGATAATGACCCTAAGGCCCAAGAGACACTGGAATGGCTCAAAAACAGAAAGGTGAATGTTCTGGAATGGCTGAGTCAAAGCCCTGATCTTAACCCTGTTGAGAATCCGAGGCACTATTTTAAAACTGCTGTCCAGAGGTGCGGCCCCACCAACCTGGAGGATCTCTATAAATTCTGGCAAGAATTTGCACATCATCACTCTGGCATGATGTGCAAAGCTGGTACATTCTTACCCCAAACGAATTGAGGCTGTTATTGCAGCAAACGGGTTCTCGACAAAATATTAAGGTGTAGGGATTGAATACTTATGCAAACACTAAATTCTGAGTTCTTCTTCTTCAGCTAAATAACTACAAAAATGGTTTATTTTGACTTTGGAAATGTATTGTTACAGCATGCGAGTTCATGATAAAAATATTGAGTGGACAAATGTGTACAAATCTTTTTCAATTATAACTTTCAAATGGGGCTGAATACTTTTGCAAGCCATCGTACAAGACATGCAGGACTACCCAACATGCAAACTCATCACGCAAAGAGCGGAGGCAAGATTTGCTTCCCCAAACCTGAAGGTTAGCCACTGTGCCACCACCATGATTAACACTATTAATTGTCTTCTGTCTGTGTTCATTGGTAACTTACTGACACCTGGTGTACACACAGGGCATTGCAGAAGTTTGGTTTCATTATTCAGAAAGTGCCCAAGATACGAACCAGTTGTGTTCTGTGAGTGGGTTCACAAGTCCAAACGTTCATAAGTGCAACAAAGTTAGCCTGGGCATCCAGCTGATGGGGCTCCAGCCCCCAACGCTCAGCTCCTACCAAACATGAACACGAACAGCTATTTCTACATAAGAAAATGCTCTCAAAAGTTAATCTCTATTTTTTTTTTAATAAATTTCTGGTGTATTTTAACCGGAAACAACTGAGAATTTTTTATTTCCATTGCTTTCCGTCAGTTAATCTCACCGTTTACCATTATCGAGCTGCTCTACACTGCATATATACACCTAGCCTACCTCTCTCTTCATTTACATAAAAAAATGCTTTTAAAAGTTAATATTTGTATTCTTGTTATTGATTTCGCATTTTCCAACAACTGAGAGTTCATTTTTTCCATTGTTTTAAGTCAGTTGATAAGTCTACGTTACTGCATCAAGAATACTCATTCACACCTACCTCTCTCTCCTCCCCCAATCCTCAACTCCTATCAAGAATACTCATTCACACCTACCTCTCTCTCCTCCCCCAATCCTCAACTCCTATCAAGAATACTCATTCACACCTACCTCTCTCTCCTCCCCCAATCCTCAACTCCTATCAAGAATACTCATTCACACCTACCTCTCTCTCCTCCCCCAATCCTCAACTCCTATCAAGAATACTCATTCACACCTACCTCTCTCTCCTCCCCCAATCCTCAACTCCTATCAAGAATACTCATTCACACCTACCTCTCTCTCCTCCCCCAATCCTCAACTCCTATCAAGAATACTCATTCACACCTACCTCTCTCTCCTCCCCCAATCCTCAACTCCTATCAAGAATACTCATTCACACCTACCTCTCTCTCCTCCCCCAATCCTCAACTCCTATCAAAAACAAGCATCAGCGTTAGGAACTAACTTACACACTGTTGCAAAATTTGAAATTCCGGCACAATTTTTAATTTTGCAATTATTTAAACAATTTTTAATTTATTGGACATGCACATTCATATCTTGAAGGTTCGTTTGTAGAGGACTTTCTGTACCAGTGTTTCTTAACCTAGTCCTTAGGGACCTAGAGACTCCCTCCCAGAACCCAACACACTTGTACCAGGTACTCAGTGTTCTGGATTTCTGGGTGCAAGTATGCTGTGGTACCCTGACTGTTTATGGTGAAAGTGAACAAACTAATGGGAGAAACAAAAGAAAACATCCACATAATGTCCCACTATATTTTTTTTCCAGATTACAATAGAAACAAAAACTACATATTTTGACATCTGGGCAATTATACCATTTTTTTTTAGAGCTAAAATAAGAAAGAACATTTCAAAAACAATCATAAATAATACTTTAAGACAAACACTTTCAGACAATTTCATTTGAGAATGTGTGTTTAAACGTATTTGTAGCCAAATACAAACTCATAACTTCTGATTGCTGTACTATATTTTCAACCATTTTCATTGCATTCACCACATTTTCCACAAAATTGGACAAGGACATTATAATTCAAGAGTCTAAACTGAGCAATAACACATGGATATGTATTTGGATAAGTCGTCATCTTAGGGGCACAATGGGAAACTCCCCTGAAGACCTCGTTATTGTGATTCCATGTCACCTCTATTAAAATGATTTGATCATAATGAAACCATAAAAATTTCCCATAAAGAACTTGAGAAGCACATGGTACATACACAATGGGTTAAATTTAAGACCCGTGCTGATCGGTCTCTGCATACCCAACAAATAACAAAGCATTTACATTCTCCTATTCAGTTTCCTGGATAGTACATGAAATAAATACTTTGACACACACACAAACATGAAGGGCACCTTCTGATCCAGCCAGAAGACTTATAACAGTAATGAGACACATATACATTATCTTCCTGTGGCATCCAGGTTTTGCAACAAGTTTGGTTTCAGATTCAATCCTAGGTTATGTGCAACATGCAACATCAATACATCTTGATCACATTTACAGTGGTGGAAAATGGACTCTGAATCAGAACTAAAAAATGAAGAATATAACTGGAAACAAAAAAATTAAAACACACCAAAAATAACCTCAAAATCTGACTCAAATGAATTGGCTAGGAACGGGGTGATAGCCAAAAATAATAAAAGGCCAGTAAATAAATAAAATAAAATAGGTAATAACCCTAAAGCAGATCTGTAATGAGTCCATTAAGTGCAGAACATGTCTGCAGCTCTGCAGCAAAGGTGCTATCTGTACCACAGCAGGATTCACATATTGCTTTCCTGTCCCTACAGCGTGATCCTCACCACACACGTTTCTCGTAAAATAAAATAAAAAATAGGGAAGCACAACTTCCAGGCTACATTTAATCCTACCTTTGTCTTTTTTGATTGCTTATATTTTTTAAAACACCTCTTTAGCTTTCATTCCAGACATAGTGATTATGAAGTTCGGACTTTCAGCATCTTAAAGTACAAAATGTCCTGTGGGGTTTTCTTGTAGTTCTGTGAAACAAGGACAGCTAAAAACGGCAATGCTACAATCACTCTCTGGGCCGGGGGCCGGGGTCAGCAGTGGGTCTTTGCTTTTGGCTCCATCTCTTGGAGGATTGCTGTCCTTCATTAGTGGTTCAGGTTGAAAAACAGGATTTACCAGCCACTCTGGTCCAAAGCCCTGGGGAGATCCTTTGGAGATTATGGATGCAGATCCTATCTGCCCCTTGACTAAAATGTAGAGTTAGGAGAGTCCGTATTCTTCAGGCACAGTGTAGGCTTCAGTTGGTCCGTGTTTACTGCTGTGGTGCACTGTTCTTTATCAGCCACGCACGAACGCACGCACGCACGCACGTACACACACACACACACACACACACACACAAGGAATAGTAGATCTTTCTGCTGTCTTACTAGGAGCTGGGGGACAGCCAGTGTTTTATGAGCTCCAGGCCTCGCTGCATGTGCCCTATGTAGAAGTCCACATTATGGGAGAAGTCCGCGCACACGCTGGATGTCACGTCGGCAACAGCGCAGTAGAGTGCTGTTCCACCTATGCTGACTACCACGGTGGCCAGGCACAGGACAAGGAGGACCAGGAAAGAGGCTCCGCCCACCTCATCTGCAAATGGAGTCAAACCCACGAGAAGAGAGAGATGTTACAGTACACTTCAGATTTGCACTCCTGCCCCCCTGTGTCTGTTGGTTTTTGGACCATTTGACTTCTATTTTGATTGAATTCTTCATTAAATGTACTATGCTGTTGCTTGAATAAAACCTATAAAATCTATACATTCACTACAGTTCAAAAGTTTGGAATCGCTCAGAAAATTTCACATCCATGAGAACTCAATTTTTAATCATCAAATAATTGCAAAATGAGTTGAAAATATAGGCAAGACATTGACAAGGTTAGTCATTCTACTTGAAATGATTTTGTGCTGCAAACTCTGCTTTAATCAAAGAATCTTCCATTTGCAGCAACCACAGCCTTAGAGACCTTAGTCATTCTGCCTGTCAGTTTGTTGACATGATCTGCAGAGAATTCACCCCGTGCTTCCAGAAGCACCTCCCACCAGTTGGATTGGCTTGATGGGAATTTCTTTAGTACCATTCAGTCAAGCCGTTCCCACTACAGCTCAACGGGGTCGAAATCCAGTAACTGCTTTTCCTCCATCCAATGTCTGTATACCTTTGCCCATTTTAATCTTTTCCGTTTAGGTCCCACTTTACAATAAGGCTACCCATATAAAGAGTTTATGAATGGTTTATAATCTGGACACTTTGTAAGTTATTAATAGACAATTGTAAACATGATATAACACAGTTTTCTTTTTATTAATGACCATTTACAAGTGGCAAATGGGAGCCTTATTGTAAAGTGGTGCCTCTGTATTTGCCAGTGTCAGATACGGCTTTTTCTTTGAAACTATGCCTAAAAGTTCACCATCCTAGAGTCACCCTTTCACTGGTGAAGATGTGACTGGTGTTCTGCTGAAACTGTTTAATAAAGCTGTCCGCTTTGGACCTGTACTGAGTCTCTTTCTCTGTTTATATCTTTCTGCACAGTTGTGCAATGGGGCCTCCCAGTTCTCTGTCTGTCCTCGTTAGTGCCTGTCTGCAATTGCACAAGGGTTCTGAAATGATGAATGAAACTATTAACATTATAACTTAGGAACAGCCAACTTGTTGTGACATTGGAGGACAAGAGTGATGGTTGCCAAAAATGTCCCTTTGTACATCTATATAGAAATTTCATTAGAAATCAAAAGTTTCTAGCTCAAATATTCATTAACAATATCTATACTATATTTCTGATCAAGTCAATGTCATTTAAATGAGAAAAACTGATTTTCTTTCAAAAGCAAGGAAAACTGTCAGTGACTCCAACATTTTGAACTGTAGTGTATATAGTGCTCACAGAAAGTCTTGGAATGTTTGCTTAGTTCTGTAAAAATGTCGCAGATTTATTGGTTTCATAACAAAAATTGATTGACAAGTAATGTTTAACATATTTGCACATATCTTCCACACAGACATTTAAAATTAATCTTTTACTTGAACTTTTTTGTAAACAAATGAGTAAAGTAACAATCTTTGGGATATAAAACCAGTAAATTTGCACTATTTTTACTGAATCAATCAGCAAGTGTCCCAAGACTTTCTATGAGCACAGTATCTGCCCATTTGTTTTATTGATTCCAAATGGGAAATTCTGATAAGAATGTTAAGCAATCAACTTTAAAATGTTACTGGTTTTGTTTGGTTTAACATTAAAAAGTCTGAACAAATAACATGTCATAATGTCGTTTGAATGCATAAAACTTTGGCATCACTCAAGCATAAATAAAACTGAAAATCAGTATGAATTCTCAGACACCTGACACCCCAAATATGACCAGCACATGCAAAGGTCATGCACCACGAAATCCACCTTCCTCCTCCAAAGCACAGACCTAACTCCTACCTTGATCGAGTTCATCATCCGGCTCCCTGAAGCGGACTCTGCGTTTGGACGTCTGTTTAGTGTCTGCAGCTTCCTGGCTCATTCCTCCATCCTGGGAAGGGCTCCTCTTCAGTATGGACACCAGACCATCCACAGGAGCCATCTAAGGACCCAGAGAGAGAAAGTGGAGAACAGGAAAGGACAAGAACATCTGAATGTTAGCTGCTGGAAATGAGCAGAGCTACCAGCAAGCTGATGGTGAAAGCAACCTGTTGTACTGTGGTTTGTTAAGATAACAGCTAAGAGCGTGAAATACAGATTAACAGATTTAAAATATGTTTAAGTTAGTTGTGCACCCTTCCTTTAACTACATCAAAGACATTTAAAAGCACTAGAGCAGGGGTGGCCAATCTTATCCGCAAAGGGCCGGTGTGTATGCAGATTTTTGGTATAACCTGTAGGTCAGCTGTTCAAACCCAGGTGTGAGGACTCTTCAGCCAATCAGTCCTCTAATTAGTAATCTAATTAGGGAATTGCAGCGAAAACCTGCATACACACCGGCCCTTTGCGGATATGATTGGCCACCCCTGCACTAGAGAATGAACGTGATTTGCAAGTACATGCATAAAATACCCGCAATGACAGACTATGACCACTTGATGTCAATGTAGAGCACAGTATTTTGTTGAACACAAGCAGTCACCAGGTGAACAGCTGACTGACCGACAACTCATATGTTTGAACGGACTACAGTAAAGCTTATTATATTAAATATCAAAGTTAAATACAATGTTTTGTGAAAACGAACGCAGGCTCTGCTTGTGACGCTCATGAAAACCCCTCGCTGCTTCAGTGGTTCCTCGGTTAAACACACAATGCTTTTTTGTGGCTCGTGGATTTTCAAGAAAAAAAGAAGAAACACACAGAATTCAGATACAGAGCAGATGCAGAATTACAGAACACTGGCTTTGCTGCTCACTCCTCCCAAGCCAGTAGAAACCAGAATCAGACTCTCCATCTCTGTCTCCTTCTACATAAGTAAGTGAATAACATGCCTACGGATGCCGAGACTCCCACAAACTCAATCTACCCCGGACAGCTACACACAATATGTTCAATCCTGGAGCAAGTTTAGTCCCTTTGCTAGGAGGGAACATACAGGTGCCTCACTGAGGTAGCACCATTCAGCACCTAGCTTCAAGTAAACTCCTTCATGGTCTTTTAGTTTGTTTTAATGTAAACAAGGCTGATTCTTCCCTATAGGTAGCAACAGATTGCTTCTCTAACAGAGCAAGATTCCTCTTCAAACCTTTTAAGACACATGTTTGTTCAGGCTCACTAATGGGTAATAAACACAGCCAGCCAATCACTGCGTCACAAACCTGGAGGGCAATTCTGCTATCGACCAATCAGGAGCAAGACACTCCGGTACAGTGATAATGCAGCAACGCACGCAAGGGTTAAACTAACCGATACAAGGATAAAAGACCAAAGCAATCTAATCCATGGGTGGAGCATGATGGTAGTAGTATGGTTCTGGTAACAATGGGCCACCAAGCACACAGCATGGCGAGCTGAACCTAATCCTTACGCTATGTTGACAACACACAAAAACACATACCATAGTCTAGCTGATAACTACTCTGACCAGATGCACTGTGGAGGTGCTGATTTAATCATGTTTTTTTGCACACAGATAACACATCCTCAGTCAAATGAGCCAGAAACCTTTTTCCAAGCTGTATGTCTTTTCCCAGAGCTTCATCTACACACAGATATAGTCACAATCGGTCACCTTAAACAGTCACTCTTCACTCACATTTCCAATAATCAAATTAGTAACCATATTCTCCCATTTAATGAAATATTAAATTCTCCTTTGCTCCCGATACGTTACACTAAAATGGGCTATCACTGGACATTGTCACAGCATAAACATTTTTGGCATTGATTAAATACAGGCACTCTTCACTTAACGATCTAGCTGTGTAACGACCATTTGGACTTAAGACCATCTCTCCGACCAGTCAAAATTGAATGCTGTACGAGAACTTTGGTCACGGAAATAGCAGCACGGCACCTCATCTCACAGTCTTGTTCCCACAATCGACCAATATGCACTACACTATTATGACACTATTATTGATGACCATGGAGAAATTCTCTTTTCACCTCCCCCATCTTGCTCTCCATGAATTGCAGGGTTATGGACCATGCCCAGGTACCTACAAATGCGCTGAGGCCAGGCGTGAACCGGCAACCTCTCAGTCACAGGTACAGAGACTTAGCCCGCCGAGCCACACGCCACCCACTCGCCAGCGTTCGAAAACTTCAAGACTACATAATTCATCTAGAAATTAGTACTTTAATGTGCAGCACATAGTACAAGAAAGTGCATGCAGCTGCATTAGACCTAGAGGGTATGAACCTGAATGTTGAATGGCTCACGAAAGTGGAATGGCAGATGAATTAACTTTCATGGTGCTATGAAACAAAGAAAATGACAAAGCTTACAAAGCATAATAAAACTATTATAAATGGTGCAAAGGTGACATTAAAACAATATCTGAAGATGGTTGACACAAACCCACTACCAGTACAATATGCTTGAAATAGAGGTAAAGACCGGCTCCTCGTATATTGACCAATTCTCTTAATGACTTAATGACCCTAGGAATGGAACCTGGTTGTTAAGTGAGGGGGTTCTGTATCAAATAAATTCACACCAATTAGAAGACCGTTTCTGATCTTAAACATACAGTACAGTGACCTCTTGCTGCACAGTGGTGAATGTGTGCACAAACGAATGGCAGTTGATTAATTGCCACTGCGTATTTGTGCCGCAGGAAGCTCAACTGTATCCTGGACTAGACTAGGCTAGAGTCAAAGCATGCAGTGCAGATGGGATGCACAGAGAGAACCACCTTAGCTTGGGAGAAAGAACAAAACAGTGTTAAATTAGTTAAACATAACCCAAGTTAAGAACAAGCCGGTCATGGGTAATTTTAACCTAGACTTAGTAAATAATGCATAAAAACCTTCCAACCAGTCACAATGAAAAACACACAGTGTTATAGGCTACAGAATGTCAGTGTAATCAGAGACGCAAACGATACATGAATGTTCTCCGCGGCAGCAGCGGTACTATAAAGTCACGCTAAAAGCTTCAGCCTGTGCTATGATAAAGGCGGAGAACATGAATGAGGCAGTAGGCCTCCTCACCTCCTCCACCTGTATGCGCTTCGCCAGGTCGTCCAGGGAGTCCTGTCCAGCCTCTGCCTGCTCCATGTCGTCTTCGAGTCCGTTCTCCTCCTGGCCGTCTTCCCCGGCCTCCTCTAAAGCCTCGCCATCTGTCACTTTTTCTTCCTCCTGCTCTTCACTATCCTCTACCTCAGCTTGTTCCTCTGCAGCCTCCGCCTCCTCTTCCTGTTCCTTTGGCACAGGCTGGTCCGTCTTTATGACCACAGGGGAAGCTGTCTCACTAGCCAATTTGTCACTGATCCCATTAATCACCATAGCGTCCTCTCCGGCTTCCAAGGGCCCGTCGTGACCCTGTGAGGTCCGCTGTTCTCCCGTTCCGTCCACCTGGCTGCCTGCCTCGGGGGCGTGATTTGCGGTTGCCAGATTCGCTGAGAGAGCTCCACCTTGGAGGAGCACCTGTCCCTTCACCTCATGCTGCTGCGAGCGGCCGCCCGCGAGTAGGTCACCAAGGAAACCCTCCTGCTCTGCCACCCCGCGCAGGATCTCCTCGTTACCAGCCCGTCCAGCTGGCATTTCAGTTACCGATGTAGTGGGCGTGTCAGTTCTCTGAACATGGGTGTGGCTGGGTGAACAAGGCCCCTCCCCCTCATGCCTGGCTGTGATGGCATCCCGTCCCTCTGCTTGTACAGGGGAAACCTCCGCTTCCACTCTTAGCTGTCCTGGTATCTCAATGGTGCCGCCTACAAGACAAAGGAGTGCCGTTACCAGAGGCGTGTCCTCTGCCTTCGGCCCGCAGCTCCACCCAGCATCTCTCCGCTCTCCATCTGCTGGTTTCAGATTACTCACCTCAACTTTATTCACAGCTTCACACTTGGACAGTAACAATCTCACGTGTGACAAGTCATCTTCTCCAGAAACTCTGAGCTACTTGCCACTACATCAATTCAGGATTTCAACTTGCAAGCCCTAAGGCTTTTGCCTAGCAACGAAACAACGCAACCCTCGGACATTTTAAACTACGTTTGCTACGTGCTTTTAAAAAAATGGACACTGGGAACTGGTAGTTTTCAATTGGCCTCGTTTGGCTGAGCTCTGTGTTGGCAGACTTTTATCTCTGATTCTATATTAACATACTTTGGAAAGACACCAACACCAGCTAGTGGGAGGTGATATTTTGGTTATAGACAGATCTTGCAGGTTCAACACACAATGTATCTGCAAAATCCACTGAGAGTAGAAGCTACACGTTTTTACAATATGACAATACAGCAAAATGGCTTCATTTTACTCACTGACAGGCAGTATTAAAACCCACTCACTGCATCTGAAGCTAACATAAACATACGACAGGAAAAAAACCTACAGTGATGTTGTTGTGATGTGATGTCACAGCTTCAAGCCAGTAAGTCATAAATTACCAGAGTGTAATCTGGGAGAGTCCAGAGTCCTTTCAAAATGAAAGCAGTGGTTCAAAGTTCCAACTGAACCTTGTACAAAACTGCCACCACTTACACTTCCACGGTGGAAAATTCCACAAGTTGCGTGGTTCTGTAGCTTCCACAGCACTGGGTTAGCCAACACTGTGTAGGACACTGGAAGAAAGCACTGGACGCCCCGCCACCAAAACTATGACCCCCAATGGCACATTGAGCACAATGGTCTCTTTCCTACAGGTCTTCACCTCAGAAAACACAAAATGCCTGCCTGTGGCAAAGAGCTGGGAGAGGAGCTGCAGAATGGACATCAACAACAGATGGTCATTCCACTGGGAGGTATGATCAGGGGTGGGGGCAACTTATGGCTGTACCAGTAAAAGCAGGTGTTAAATCCTCAGGCCTGCTTATTGGTGGCATGGCGATGGGGGATGGGCGATGGGGGGTGGGGGCACTGTATCCCGAGTAATGCATATCATACACAGCAAGATGGGGCAGCAGAGATACTGAAAAATAACCCAGTGAGAAAAGAATAACATGCAGTGGAGACCCACAAGGATGTGAAGATGCATTTGGGGCTGTTTGGACGGACATCCTAACACTCCTGGGCTTAACAGAACCTTTTCAGCTTGAATCCATCCATCCATCATCGTAACCGCTTAATCCCCACTGGGGTTGCGGGGGCCTTGGAGCCAATCCCAGGAACAACGGGCGCAGGCGGGAACCAACCATGGGTGGGCACCAACACACCACAGGGCGCGCACACTCACCCAGCCACACGCACACTCACACAACTACAGGGCCAATTCAGACACGCCAATCAGCCTACCCTGCACGCCTTTGGGCTGTGGGAGGAAACCAGAGCCCTGGCGAAAACCCAGGTGAACACGGGGAGAGCGTGCAAACTCCACACAGAAAGGACCCAGGATCGAACCCAGGATCTTCTTGCTGTGAGGCAGCAGTGCTAACCACTGCTCCACCCTCAGTCCGTTGTGAACAAAAATTTCCCATAAGTTGTAATTCAGACCAACTATCATGGGCCAGTAAAGACTGGATGACTATAATTAAATTTATCAGGATCAACGGTTCAGTAATTTCAGGAACGTCTCACAATTAAGAGCTTTGAAAATAGCAATGAGCTAAGCAATCAAGTGGGGAAAAAAAAACAAGGAACGATGAAATCAAGTGTGAAATCAGAGTTCTTAATGTGTTTTTGAATATTTGTGTCATATTTGGTACCAGGCTGATTTATAAATTTCCCCTGCTGAATATATCCTTATCAAGCATGAACATTTTCAGTACAACTATTTACATATTAATCATAAAATTTCTTTGGTGTTTGTGAATGAAGAGCCTCAGAACCTCTGGATAAGGAAAACGAGAAAACTATTCCTCACAATTAAAAATAACAACATACATATATAGACGTTCCTCTACTTCCGAATGAGATACGTTCCAAACAGCCGTTCGTAAATTGAAATGTTCGTAAATCGTTATTAAATGTCATTTTAAGGGCATATGCCAGTACAAAGAACTAGGATGCTAGGAGTACACACACTACACTGCTGCACGGCGGGAGTAGCGGGCAGAAGTCGTACCAGGAGGAATTGGCGTGCAGAAAAACAAATTGATGTTGCGGACAGGAAACGGGAGCCCAATGAACACAATTTGCACTTACGGTCCTCTTGTCTGAAGGTTCATAAGTTGAAAGTTCATAAGTAGAGGAGCGTCTGTAATACTGTATTTGCACATACGATTAAGTTAGGTTACTATGGTGACATTTGTTTTAAAGCCAATAACATTTGTTTTTACATTTATTATTACTTTTTGAAGCTAGCCTGGTATTCAATGGACATTTATCAGTTTTGCTGCTGCATAATATTCCATCTAAAAAAACCCAGACAGTGGCTCAAACACAACAGAAGCAGAAGACTAAGTAAGACTATAAATCAAAAATCCATTTGCCACTTAACTGGTTTTCATAGGAATATAATACTAATATGATGCTATAAGTGAAAGGTACGGCAAAACTGGATTCCAGTAACCGCCCCACAGTAACGGCTGTGCTCACCTGCGCTGTGTGCCTTGGCATCTGGCTCATCCCCTTCGAGGACTTTGCCACCAGTGACATGCTGTGGAGGCAAGTGGGAAGCCCGTCTTAGCAAAATAAGACAAGAAAAGACGCAGCACAGAATAGAATCTCTCTGTTGTCATTGCACATGCGCAACAAAACTCTGTAGAGGTGGTCACAGATTTCCTACCTTTGGTGATTTGAGGACAGGTCTGTGAACAAACAAACAAAAAGTGATTCACACAGTTGACTTCACAGCAATGCCCAGAAGAGAATTAGAAATACAGAAGGCTTACACAGCTACTTACTGCAGTAAGAAAACAATTGAAAATCTTAATGTGGATACTTTGTAATCCATCTGTACAGGGGAACCATTCGGGTTTACAGGTAGGGCTACCCGTATGTCTGGGTTTCCCCGGACTATTTTTAGGCTCCTCTAAAGGCATCCACTCGTTTTTTTCAAAAATTGGCAGTTTATCCGGATTTAACACTGCAACCCGTATAACCCAGTGTTGCAAGTGAAGTACCAAGTAAAGGAAAAGGCACCGATTTTCAATATACGGCAGCACTCAGTATCATCACACAGCATTTGCAAGGCTCGTGCACATGCTTACTAATTGTTTATTGAACAATATGCACATCGCTATGGGTCACGCTGCTCATGAGTGAGATCAACTTCTGGAAACCATTGGCACACTTTATTTCCTTGTTTGCTAACTGTGTTTTGTAACTTGTATATTGAGCAAATTGTGTGTAGATTGTAAAACAAGAGTTAACTGTAAGGTTCTCTCATCCGATATGGTAACCCTATTTGCTAGTAAAACTCAAGTAAGAAACCCCAGATTGTATACCTGGAAAGCGTCTCACCTCAGGTGTGTCCTGCAGATGCCGATCAGCGTGTCCAGGTTCTCTGAGCATGAAGCCTCCAGTGACCCAGTGGCTCTGAACTGGCTCTCTGAAAGCCAGTGGGAGAAGTATAAGAAAAAAAATCTCATGTCTCATATAGCCTTACCACCAGCCCCAATGTGGACCATGATAAGCTTATGCATTTATTCTTGAAATAATCCCATAAGGCCACTACAAGGTCTAACTGCAATGGGTATATTAAATCATCAAGAGTAGTATTTTTCTGAACAACTACCACAAAAAAAATAAAAAATGGCTCAGACAGAGAGCCAATCACATCTTGATCAGATGTCAGGCCAACCAATCAGATGTGTGGTCCCGCCTCCTCTTGTTGCTTGGACCCACCTCCTCTACAATCTGATTGGTTATCTCTCTGAACCAATCTTTTTTTGTTCTGCCCTAAGTCCCAGGAGAGTTTTTTATTTAGTGCAGCACAGTGTAGAACAGCAAGAAAGTTAGTAGATGACAAGAATAAATCAATCAAGTTACCCCATTGCTCCTGCAGGGCGGCAAGGTTAGAGAGGAGCCGCTCGTGGTACAGCCTCTCCAGCTGTATGAAGCGGATTGCCCATTCATCTGTGGGACGGTCTGGTCAAGGAAAAGGGTGTAGAGGAGGTGTTGTTTCAAATGAAAAGAGAGTGCGAGAGACTAAAACAAATGAGTCACACTCCATTCCCATATTTAAACCTAAGGAAATGTGCATTTTCTAACCCTCAAGAGTCTGATCAGAACACGCTGTTGAAAAATGAACAGATGGACATTTTACATACTCCACAATCCTGACCAGAATAGGCAGCTATTGTATGGATGGATTGATTTTATATATTATACGAATATAATCATCTCTAGCTTCATATCAAAAGGACAGAAATTGCTCTTAAAATGCACATTTGTGAGTAACTATCAAATCATCTGACCAGGACATTAATAGTATTTTTCTTTCCAATCTGAGGAGCAGTAAAAAGTAACCTTGTCAGAATATAATGAGTAACATCTCACAAAAAACCAAGAAGGAAACTTTTTTATTATATTGGGGTTTAGCAAAAAATGGCAAAACATTGTTCAGTTCTGACACGACGCTGCCATAAATCGAGAAGGCGTTTGTCAAGTTCCTCCCGGAGGGGGCTGGGTTACTGAGCTCTTAGGCGTGAGCCGACTGGCTGGCCACCAAAAACAGCCACACGTTCAGAGTTGCTACAGAAAGAAAACGCGGGAAACGCCCTGAAAAGAGGAACTGGGCCAGAACTGGGCCAGGCACAGCACTGCGGAGGCATTCGGCGAGTGTCTCAGAACGGCGAAGCGTGTGGCCTTCAGAAGCAGCAGAACTGGTATCCCAGGCTGAACGAGGAAAAACCAACAAACAAACAACAGCAACAAGCACATTTACATACATACATACATACATACATTCATACATGAATAAAAAGCCCTGCATTAGAAGAGCCTGTAGCCACAACACTGTCAGTGACTGTTTCCATGACACCCAAGTAAACAAGGAACACATGCTGGAGGGGGGGTGGGGGGGCTGGGCAGAGGAAATTACATACGAAAGCAGATAAAGAATGAAAGCCAGGACCAAGGAAAGCACTCAGCTCTGAACAAAACCTCAAGAACCCTCAAGGTTGGCAGATCCTGCAGTGTCACTGATCTGTTGGGCTTCCCTACTTTTCAAGACCATCATCTGGTCTTTGTTGCTTTAAGATTGCAGATTTATGCATCACACGACACAGAAAAGCGCTCAGTTTTGACAAAGACGCTGCACCAGATGAAATCACATACTGGTCTGGATGGTTATCTTTGTACGCAGGTTAAAGACCTGACCACACCCTCTATAAGCCCACGTTTGGGATCAGTTTGGCCTTCTTCCAAGACCCCGAGGCCCTGAGCTGCTAACGGATTCTTCTAGCAGAAATTCTCCAAGCCAACAGCCCAGCTGGTTACACAGCAAGACAGAGTCTAATGCACCCCGAAGACTCAAACACTGAACATTACAGTGGACATTAAGGTCTAAAATTTAAAAATAAATGTAATATTGTGACCTAATGGCTGTACAGTGGGCTAAGCCTGTGTGCCTGTAATCACAAGGTTGCCGGTTCAAACCCAGCCTCATCATGTCTGCGGGTCCTTGAGCAAGGCCCTTAACCCCCAGCTCCCCGGGGGCCCCAACAGGTGGCTGCCTGTTGCAAGTCGAGGGAGGTGTAAAGACAATTTCCCCACGGGGACAATAAAATATCGGTTATTATAATAATAATAATAATAATAATGTCTATTGAACAGAACCTCCCTTTTCTTTATGTCAATCTGTTATAAATGAACCGAGACACAGACACCACAACAACTGGACAGATGTTTTTTCATGTTTACTTTAGTGTGCTGTTTAACCTGTAGAAGACCTCATTCTGGAAGTTTAGTGTAGTTCTCTCTGCTCCTGCCTTTTTCCCCAAACTTTTAAACTTTTTTTCCCCCAAACTTTTTCATCTTTTACTTATTTACTTTGTTTGCCACATAATTTCCTCAGGATCAACAAAGTACCCTGAATCTGAATCTTGACTACAAGATCTTTTGAATGACCTGACATTTATATACATGGCAAGAGATCGGATACAAAAGTCAGTTTTAACTAAACAGTTGAATGTCAGCCAATCATACAATGAGAAAATAGTTTTAGGCAAAAACAGCTGAATTAAAACCACTAAGGATAACTGTGACTATCTTCCAAGCGCAGGAATAAATGGATGTGGTCAAAAACAAAAAGGGCCAGTGTAGCAGTGAATGTGAAGGATACAATCTCTCTCGAGGAAGAAGGCCTCAGCCACCTGAAAGAGCAAGAGGCAACGTTAGAAAAGCACCAAATGCTCCTCACTGTCAACAGCCCGGCACTGCATACAGCAGGATTCCAGTGGCCAAAACACAGCAGTACTCCTGTCCTCCTCCCAAAGACCTACAGGTAAATGATATGGAGAACGTCATGAGTGCCCGTCTCCCAGGTGGAGCAGAAGACCTTCTGGCCCCCAGCACTGTGCCTACCGCTGCCACCTACAGGACAGTTTCTTACACCAGACCACAGAATGCGAAACTCTGTTCAATAAACCCATTACCGCATTACTACTGTCCATTATATTTACTAAAATTAGCATGTCAAAGTTGCAAACTACTTATTGTTGTATCTTTACCATTTTTTACCCCTCCAATTGCACTGTTTGTTTCTGCTGCTGCAGTGACACTTGCACACAACCGTTTCAATCACCTGCACATTGCCAAGTGTCAGGTGGAGTAACAATAATGTGATCTGATGTACAGTAATTTACATGATCTTGAAGCTGATTAACAAGCCTAACCAGCAGAAAAGGCAAAACTTTTACCTACCCAGATTTTAATATAGGTGAAATTCTTATAGAGTCGCACATATTTGCTTATACGATTTCCAGACAGTTTAAACATTCGGATATTTATGAGTCACTGTGGACATCCCATAAGGGGCTTCCCCAGCCCAGTCCTGGATTTTCATAACTGTTATTGTATTATAGCAACTGTCAGTATCAAGGTCATTCATCACACAAAAGGGGAAAGTAACCTGAAAAGGAGAAAAATAAGTATTTTGTGCGAGCAAAATATGAGCTGGATAGATTCGGTAACAGGTTCCCTTCCACCCCTGGGTGTGACTGTCTTCTGCAGGCTTTTGAAGAGCTCAGGAACATGGCAGCTTGGAACACAGCAGGTCAAGTTACAGTACATCCAGATCTCCAAGGTTTCACATTAAAGCACAACCTTGAGGACAGAGGGAAAGAATGACGTGGCACAGAGGACAGAGCGAGAGGGAGACCATTAACATCACAGAGAAGAGTGTCTGTGAGTCTGCGACTCCTCCATCGTCTGTGTGTAAAGCAGCTAATCCAAGCAGATTCTCTGGTTTAACTTCTTCAAACCAGTTCCACCGTTTAAAATCTACATACACCTGCTAGCACAACAGGCCCTTTTATACTCAAATCATAGAGTATGATCTCCTAACCTAAGGTGTTTCCAGGTGTCCAATTCCAACTGCACCTCTATAACAGAGGATGTAGTGCATATTGATGGAGTTTTCAGAGCTGATGACAGTCATCATCAGAGTCCTCAAAACAAGGAGAAGGGATTTCAGCAGCTGCAAAACTGAAGATTCATTTCAAACCATTTGCACACCATGATTCTTTGCCAGTAGCCAAAGACTCGAAACATTGCTGGTGGTGACCAGCTAAATAAAACATTTAACTGTCACACATTTATCAGTCTTCCGGCAACTTGAGAGCGGGGTTTATTTCCTGAAACAATCTGAAAATGTCAAGCCAAATATGCACTGTTTTGAGCTTCTGATTTGCTGTGCCAAAACAGAGCTTGGTGTCAGACACATTACTAGACACCCAGACAAACAAGAATTCTGCTTTTAGAAATGTCGCCATACAGAGCATTCCGATTCCTCCATGACGACATGCTGATGGCAAGACTGACCAATCAGAGCAATGAGCAGGAGCTTTCTCAGAAAACAGAGCACATGTTCAATGGATATCACAGCCAATGCTCTCCCTGGGATGGCTCAGTTGATCATGGGCAATAACTTTCAGGCAATAAC
Source organism: Paramormyrops kingsleyae (assembly GCF_048594095.1). Taxonomy (NCBI): domain Eukaryota; kingdom Metazoa; phylum Chordata; class Actinopteri; order Osteoglossiformes; family Mormyridae; genus Paramormyrops; species Paramormyrops kingsleyae. Next base: position 22,916,664 of record NC_132815.1, read on the forward strand.
TGATGATAGGCACAAATTATACAGTAAAGACATTCTACACTGTTTCTACGCAATTAAATATTGTACCAAATCTTACAATAAAGTATATTTTGACTTAAAAGCTTTGTTAATAAAGCCAAAATCTTGTTAGTATTAGTTTACTAATGTGTCGATCCTTTCTGGGGATCTATTATTTGTATAAATTATATATAGTTTTATTAATTTTATCATTAATTATTCACATTCGAAGTACATCCTCTGGTAATCTAAGATGCTGATATTATCTATGCCAATTATAAACCACCTTTTCCTACATAATGTATTACTATTTTAATAATTAATCACAAGCATCGCAGAACACCTTCGTCTTTTTTAAAAAAAAAAAAACACACACCCTTTCAATCTAAACTCAGAGCAGTGATAAATCTCAGAAACGGTGAAGATCTCCCAATTTCCATGGGGGGAAAAAAAACATACTTTTGTACACATTACAATAGATTTGTTTCCGTTCCACAAAACTGCATTTGTGCCCTGTTAATTTATAACAAGTCTAAGGGTTATTAGGCATAAAGAATAGTCGTCATGGACTGTAACCAGAGTGCATCTCGCATTATGCGCCGCGCATACAGACGGCAGCACAGACACACCTGGTGCAGCGACAGAGGCAGCAGACTGTGGTCACTGTGTTCCCCCAACTCCCTCAGCCACGCCAACAAGGCAGGGCTGGGTCCGAGAGGGGCGGGGTCACCAGAACGGAACAGAGATGGACAGCTCCCGATGGTGACTACTGCAGACACAAAACACAGAACACAAAGAAGCAAGTCAGTCCGAGAGCAGGCAATGCTGAAGGCAATGAGGGGGCAGATGAGGAGAGCTCACTGGGATATGGGAAAGGGTAGACCGCTAGAAAGAAGAAAAAAAAACACACACACCTATTGGCAGACATATTGGAATTTATTAAGGAGAGGTGGATATTCAAAGCTTATTTAACTGCCTTTGAAACAAAAATGAAAAAAACAAACAAACAGAAAACAAAGAAAAATATCCCCCATTTACTAGAGTCAGTGTCACGCATAAGAGTTATGCATGGAGGGGTTCTGTCATGAGACAAGGCTCATTAGATGACATCATCACCTCCTCACTGTTCAAAAACTGCAAGTGTCTCTGGCCTTCAAGGTAAACCTGCTTGAAACCTCTGTGTAAGATGCAGAGATGGTGGGTGGCTCCTATTGACAAGCATGGGCGTGGCAGTGAGATGGCCGAAGGGGCCAATCAGATTTCAAATAGGCTGGTGCCACCCTGTGCCCTTCCACTGCCTCCATCTCTGGCACTACCCTGTAGAAAAAAGGGAACAGCTTTGGTACTGTTTTGTTCCCCAAAGGTACAAACAACACTAATGTACCCCCAATGGTACAATATGTTCCTCAGAGTCCATTTATGTACCTTAAAAAGTACATTTACCTACATCTAGGATACAATTTCCAGACTCTTTAGAATACCAGTGACACAATAATGTACCCTTAAAGGTACAAATTGGTACTTTTTTATGACAGTGTACCATTCTGTCAGGATCACTACGGATCAGACGACCCTTCATTCTTGAGGAAGACAACAAGTCACAAGAGACCTTAAAATTAAATTAAATTAAAAATTAAAAAGAACTATTGCCCAGGCTTATCCAGTCTCCACACTTCAACCTGACAGAACAGGTCAGACTGGACAGGAGGTTCAGAGCAAAGTGCTCCATAAGAACCTCACCCCTCTGGGAACGGCTGTGTAACAGCTGGGTGATTTCTTTGCTGAAACTCGTTAACCAAATGCCTTGACTTTGTGAAGCCGTTATCAAAAGATGGCCTCCCAGAGACAAATGGTGACATGTTGGACATAATTTTCAGTTCTCTTATTCTGCTTGGATACTGCTTACATCTTGTCTGCTTACATTTCTGTTTTTATCTTATACAATTATACAAAAATATAGACCATTTGTTTCCAGCAAGCTTTTCACTGGTCCTCTAACTTGTTTGCCTGCAGATTAATTTACATACATTCATATGGAATTTTCTCATTTTCACTTACTCAGAAAAAGGTCCCCTCCTGGTAAAAAGTTATTGTGTTTTATCACATTGTGGGGAAATCTTGTTGCCACAATGTAATAATTAACCACACACACACACACACACACACAAACACACACACACACACACAGCTACTATTTGAAGATTATTCTGCACTGCAAAACATGGGGTTCCGTTTACATGCCTGAAGAGGACTTTCTGTGCCGATATTGGGACCATTAAAGGTTTCTTATTACTTTAACTAAAATGGATGCTTCGCCTCTGAGATAAGACACAACCTTCCACCCAGCCGGCTCAGGCTGTAGTGAGCACGGTTCCCTGTGAGAGTTACCTAGTTGTTCCTGAGGTCCCAAGTCTTCTTCCTGATTGTCGGTCATGAAATTCTGATCAGGGACTTCCTGCCCCGCCTCATGGCCATGGTGACAGGACACGTGACCTATGGAACGGTGATCGGCCACAGTCTCTCCGACCTCTTCATCAGTCTGGAGCTCTTCCTCATCCATGAGCTACTCCGGCAGGTGACCATGAAGCTTTAGCCCCCCCCACTTTTCCAGAGGCGACGCTGTGAAAATAGATGGTGTTTATTTCAATGGTCACTAATGGAGTGAGAAAACAAGATGAAATACAAGATACACGTCTTTCTGAACACTTCTGAGAAGTAAGAATCCCAGCCAAAGTTACAAGCACATTCATAATGTGTCAGATTGTTAAAGCTGCACTATTTTCCTAACCTGTTTTCAAATCAATGAAATCATCATTTTCAATGAGCCATAAGTTCGTTCATTAAATGAACCAAATCCATTCCTGCACAAATATGCCAAGGCTCTTAATGGCTATACAGACGTGAACCATTACTGCACTGTTTCTCGGCCTTGTGAATATTTCAGAGATCACGTCGCTCTCTTTCTGAGAGGAATCCAGCTCATTCAACATTTAACTGGAATACGACTGAACGTTTCACATCTGAGTACCTTCAGAGATCTATAAACAGAGTGCTCTCCTAATATGCCCAACAGGCAGAGCACTGATCCAGCTATAGTGTAGCAGACTCATTAGTAATTCCCATCAGTTACTGTGAAACCTTTCCTATAAGCAAAACAAGAGTGACAGGCAGCCCACAGAGCTTCCTGCAGGTCCAACTAATGCACTAAACACCATCCTGTTGGACAATATTGTCCGAGGCTGTTAAAAACAGCTTCAAATCAGGCGTGTTACTCAGCCCACACAGACAGATTAGTCTTACCAGCGAAGAACGATGATGGTAAAACATATCAGCTAATTTTCACACATACAGTTTGCAAGTGATGAGGACATTTCAGTTAAGAAGTGTTGAATTTCAATAACAGATGCATACATGAAACTGCAAATGTGTCATTGCTTAGTTAGATATTTTTTCTACAGATTTTTTTTGTGGCAAAGAGGTGGGGAAACATTTGAGACAAGTCAAAGATATAGACAGTAAAAAAGAAGACAAACATGGATGATCTAGGACTTTATTCTGGTGTATGGCTCAGGGGGTTAGGGTTAGGATACTGGGTCTGTAATGGGACTGTCACTGGTTCAAATCACAAGGCTGGAAGTGGGATTTTATGGTTGGGCCCCTGAGCAAGGGCTCGAAAGATTGTCTGATGTCTCAAAAACATACGATGCTTTGGATAAAAGGGTAATCAAAATAAAGAAAATATGAACATAGCCTTGAGCTGGATCTACTGAGAATGAGGTATCTGGATCTACTGATAATGAAGTAAGGAAGCAGATGCAAAATGCAGCCAGTTTTCTGAGTCAACCTACTCAATGCATCTTCCCTCACAAACTATTCATATAACCAGATAATGATGGAAGGCAAAGACCGGAATATCAAGCATTTCTAAGGTTTGCAAGGAGTTAACCAACCTGCAGGAAGTAAGAACACTAAAACACTAGCTGAATATTTAGGGCAGTGTTTCTCCATTTTCAGTGGGTGGCGGAAAAGCGGTTGAAGAAAATGTACCGCCAGCCTCAACCTCAATTTCACCGTGTAGTTCATGATTCATGGTTTCAGTAATTAACTGAATTTTAGATACCATGTAGTATTTGTGAGACGGTAATGCAGTCAATAGGGTTCTGAATACTTACTTTGCTCCCTGTAAGAGCTATGATACCCTTGCTCGACAATAGATTGAGAATCACTTGCTCTTAAAGCCTCTCAAAGCACAACTGTGAAAGTTTTACTTGGGATTTCCCCAGCAGGGACCGAAATGACTCATAAAGCACCAGCTCAAAAAGCCAGAGGACACAATGTCCCCCCCCCCCACCAAAGACAGTTCAACAGCAGGCCCCAGAAACAACCTACCTACCCACAAAACTGCAAATCAAAGACATTTATGCCAGGGTCGCCATTCAAATGCATGTCACGCAAAATAGATACATACACATGTACGAGTCGACATAACAGATACAGTATAGGACCTCTGCCTCTCGGTGTGAATAAGGCAGCGCCTGCATTTCCACTACAGACAAGTCCCTTTTACTAAAGACTGGGCCCAATACAGACACAGGAAGGGGGCCCTGGAGAGGGTCTGCAAGTGGCAGGAGACATCCTGCAAGTCAGATGGTCACAATAGCCCGCCGAAGAACAGCAGAGAGCGGAAAATGGGTGTGACGCCCTGCTGCTAGGTTCTCGTGCTTCTCCGAGGTTTAACCAGCTGAGCTAGTGGACAAAAAAGGAGAGTGAAGGGGGACACAGGCAAGGTCACCGCTCTTCAGTAATCAAGCAACAGAATGAACATGCACACAGGGCAACACAACAACAGGATGCATTTCAGTAAGAGCAAGCAGGTCAACAAGAGGGTGTTGATATTGATTCCATATGTCGCTGGGGGAACGGGAAAAGAAAAAGCTCATAACCAGGCCTCCTAACAACAGACTCATTCATGTACGTATGGCTGGTGGGATTTAAAAGGCCAGACATCCCAGCTGCTGGCTGTGTTTTCTTCATGCTTCAGGTCGACTATTTAAGCATGTGGCGATTCTCAGAAAACACTCGCTTCAAATCAAACAGGTAAAATGGCAAAGAAATCAAACTACATTGGTGATTTCTCACAGAAGTGGAACTAAATGCCATACAAATTCAGTAAGTTAAGTAATATTGAGTTTAGGGGCCTGATAGGTGTCCTGATTGTTTATATATAATCTGTAATGCAGAAGGATACACATTTATGCTATTTGAATGATTGCATGTTGTTATTTATATGCAAATTGATCTTAACGTAATTTAACGTCTGTCTGCATACAGGTTAGATATGCTGTCTTAATGTTTTAATGTATATCTGCAACAAAGTCTGTGGCTGCGATTTCTTTTTTTCAGGGACACGTTTCCAACGTTTATGTACTTCATTTTGACAAATGGTGATGGTAAACACCGAGCAGGACAGACGCTACAAACAGAATGAAATACGAGTATTTTTCCCTGCTTGACTGATATTTCGATTACAGTGTGCAACCTTATGGAGCCAATCACATTCAGCTGAGGTTGAAAAAGTACTCAACTAGTTGATTGAAACAAAATCTTGGTCTGGATTGGGACTTTCTGGACCTGAATTTTCCACCTCTGTCATTCAGATGTGTATATCCATGTATAAGTATTAAAACCAAATCTTTTATGTAACAAAAAGAATCAACATGACAATAGAAAATGAAAGAGTATAAAAGTAAAATTTATGGAAATACATGCGCAAAAATATATACGGTAATACAACCAATATCATATTAGCAATACAATAAAATACTAAAATGTATGGGACATGTTTTAAGGTTGCCATTTCAGATAGCTAGATAGGAAAAAATGTTGTCTATAAACCCCATTAAAACACTTGGGTGATGTTTTTAGAAAGATGAACATTTTAAATTACAATATATTCATTAACAGAACTGCTTCGTTAAGGTTGTGCGTGTCTCTTATCAGTGTTACTAAAACTCTATAACAGTAAGACATTCAATTTTACAGACTAGCAATATTGTGTGTACATGTTTATGCGTGCCACCCAACATGTTTTACATGTTAGAGGCTTGTAATGTACTTTGTTTGTATTGGAACAGAGTGTGAAGACAAATATCCTTATAGGACAATAAAGGCTATCTATCTATAATGCCTCAGTGGGATTTCTGTCAAGGGTGGTGGGGGGGGGGGGGGTCTGCAATTGGATTCCCGATAACAAGATGTTTAGATAGGAGGAAAACTATATGACCTCACTGGTATTTGCGGTTTAACAATCTCCATAAAAAGCAAAGCAGGGCAACAAACATCTGAATCTGGAGATATGAATTACATTTTGACTTGCTATGTCCGGCTTCATAAATCGTGTTCAGTACTTGCACACAAGTCTTTTCCTAATCCAATAAAATAAAATACTGCAATAAGCATCCTTGTACGTTGCGAGAAATATGAGTTATACTCGGCGAGGTCAGCCATAAAGAAATAAAGAATTCGATAGTTATAATTTTTTTCTGCGCGTAAGCATGGAAATTTTGCTAATTTTCGCTTGCCTAAAGTGCATGGACAGCTGGTCAAAACAAATCTCATTCTCCTTTCCTCGCATACATTTGCTGTGCTGTTCGTTGGTGCAGGATATAATTTCTGCAGGTCAGCCGCACGCACGTTAAGACCGCGGTCACATGACCACCTGAGGTCACATGATCCGTTTACAGTCCGCGGATCCGCACCTCCTTCTAGCTCCGAGAGCAGCTGACAGCTAGTTGTCCTCGCCATTTGTTATATAGGAAGAGATCGTTCGCAATTTATGCACATATGAGACGCTGACATCGAGAAACGGCTACGGTTAGTGCCCATCAGCCGCCCAGCCGACTACCACGCTGAAACCTGAACGACAAAATGTAAAATTAACTGGAGATATAACACACTAAACAGTATGGTAATTCTAGACGGATATTTTCTTTACCAGCACAAACTACGTTTTTCATATGTTTACGGTTACACCACTCCTCTGATCGAGCTGTAACCTGAATTTTGTTACTTACGATATCGTTGCGTGTGCCGTTGTTTTCCACAAGAAATGACGATCGAGACGAATCGGAATTACTTAAAAAGACCTGTGTTCGGCGACTCGTTAAGCCGACTGCTCGTGGATCGCCTTGCTGTCAGTGTTGCTGTTCGTGATTATATCCGGGCATTCCTCAACCATTCACTTAAGACTGCACGTTTTCGCAAGCGTTGGCTGCCATCTTCCGGCGTGACTGACTTACTGGCACACCTACGTCTACGACTGTCTTTAACACCATCGCGAGGCGCTGGCTTTAAGAATGTCACCTTTTTCATTGCTCTTGACTTTCATCCGGATCAAGCAAGCCATTTATTCTCATTTAGCTGACGCGCGGGTGTGTTACATAAGTACGCCAAATGTTATTACTCAATTGCGGTTTTATTAAACCGTGACTTCTACTTCATAAGTGATAGGAAGTTGAATGGATGTATTAATTTGTACGTTAATAAATCATAAAAACATGATTATTGTTATATAATAAAATATCTGTTATTTTATATTATTGCATTCATTATTAATTGGGATAGCTGTCTCAATACATTTAATACAATGTACAGAATTAATATGTATTAATAAGCAAAAGAAAAATACATAAATACCAATGGAGTTATTTAATTTAAGCATGAACTGTATTGTAATGTTGTGTGTCAAAGGCACCGAATCACGTGATGTTAGCGGAACGCAAACTCGGCTTCATTATGCTGGGCATGTAACCCAGAAGCCAGAATAGTGCAGTGTGGTTACTAAGCTGCCGTCATTCCTCTAGGGTACCCACCAGCAAGCCTCCCTGTCTAGAATTCAAGCATTCTAAGTTTTATAGTGTGGTGTGAATGTATTAAGCTGATGAGAAGAGTGTTCATGTGATGCGCTTCCTGCAATGCTTGCAGTCCTGAGATGAGTAGCTGTCATACCAGAGTATTATGCAGCCTGGGAGTGTGGTCTCCACAGCACACATGTACAGTGATAATGATAATGAAACTTTTCATTTCCCATTTGTATAAGTACAGCAAAATAAGGATTCTTCTTTGCACATATCCCGTCTTGCTGTCCTTTGAGCATCTCCGAAACAGCAGGTCTTGTGGGGAGTTCCTGGTATGCAGGGGTCAGTACCTACTGTACCAACAGTGATCTAAGGAAGGCCAACCAGTGAACCAGCGATGGGGTCATGGGTGACCAAGGCTCACTAATGCTCATGGGGAGTGAAGGATAGCCTGTCTGGTCCGATCCTACGGGAGAGCTACTGTAGCACAAATTACTGAAAAGTTAATTATGTTTATGATAGAAAGGTGCCAGAACACATAGTACATCACAGCTTTCTGCGTTTGGGGCTGCTTAGCCACAGATGGGTCAGAGTGCCCATGCGGACCCCTGTCTTCCACTGAAAGTGCCTGCAATGGGCATGTGAGTGTCAGAACCGGGTCATGGAGCAATGGAGGAAGGTGGCCTGGTCTGATGAGTAACATGTTCTGTTACATCGTCTGGACAGCTGGGTAGGTGTGTATAATTTCCTGAAGGATGTCATGGCACCAGTATGCACTCTGGGAAGAAGGCAAGCCAGTGGAGACATTATGATGCTCTGGCCGATGTTCTGCTGGGGAATCTTGTGTCCTGGCATTCATGTGGATGTTACTTTGGCATGTACCACCTACCTAAACAATATTGCAGACCTAGTACACACTTTCATGGTCAGTGGCCTCTTTCAGCAGGGAAGTACACCCTGCCACACCACAAAAAATATTCAGGAATGGTTTTAGGAAGATGAAAAACAGTTCCAAGTGTTTGACTTGGCTTCCAGGTTCCCCGGATCTCAATCCGATCGAATAGAGGCCCCACCTAGCAATTTTCAGGATCTCCTGCTAACATCTTGGTGCCAGATACCACAGGACACCTTCAGAGGTCTTGTGGCATTCTTGCCTCAACAGGTCAGAGCTGTTTTGGTGGTATGAGGGGGACCAAATATTAGGCAGGAAGTTTTAAGGTGGTGGCTGATCAGCGTATATTCTTGCTGCATCATGTCCATCCCGTGTCTATGCTTCATCGGGTCAGGGCTGTTCTGCGACACAATGTTATGGCTGATTGCTCTACATAAAGTTGAGAGCGATGCTTGGGGAACGCGAGCGAAGGGTCTCCAAGGGACATTTGTGTATGTGACATTCTGGGCCTCCTTAGATGCCTGAGATGACGCGGCTGGTTGGCCTTCTTGACAGCGGCTGCAGAGTGTGGAGAGGTCTGTGGAGAGGTCTGTGGAGAGGGTGACACAGAGGAACTTAACATTACTGATGCTGTCTACAGCTTCCCCAACAATCACAATGGGAGTGTGACTTGCTAGGAAGTGTAGGATCCACTTGCAGAAGGTGGCGGTGGGTCCCAGATCTGAGGCCTTGCTGTGGATCCTCAGTGGGTCTGTCATGGTGATAGGCAAACAGGAGGTCCAGACTGATCAGGATAATGCCCTTAATGTGTTCCCGCACCAACCTATAAAAGCACTTCACTGCAATGAGAGTAAGTGCCACTGGGTGGTAAACATTAGTGTAGTTCACTTGGTTCTGGGACAGGATAATGGCGGTGTTTTCAAATGTGGGGACCATTGAGATTCCCTGAGAGAGATTAAAAATATCAGTGATAAAAGCTGCAGATTTACAAAACACAACCAGAAATACTAGCCTGTCTTTTCTGGTTGCCTGGCAAGTCCAGTTGCCCCTCACTCTCCCTGCAGAAGGTACCTACAGGTACCCTGGGCGGTTTTCTCATTAGACCCAACCCTTTTCGGGACCCTAAGCAGAATTTGATCAACTTAGTTGTCATCATCCTTGCCGTTCTCACAGGCTGAACAGATGGTGCGCCCCCTGGTGGCCAGTGAGTCTAAGCAGCCGCTTAGTTTGCGTTCACCTTGGGCCGCCCCTGCTCTTGATGTGAAAGCCACTCTTTCATCACCCATGGTTCGGTGTCCGTTTTTGGACACTCTTTTTCATTCTCTTTCAACCTGTTTGAATGTGAAATTATCGTGTTATAACGACATTATACATCATTGTGTTAATTATCTTGTTAATACGAGAAAGGTTTTGCGTTATAACGTAATCCTAATTTATCCGGTTAAATCAAGAACCTTGATGATTTATTTAAAACGACGAACGTTTCTATGGAAGTGTATTGCTACCATGGATGTCGTTTTAACATGAAATTATATTGTTTTAACAACATATGTCATTATTACAAGATAATTATCTTGTTCAAATGAGATAAATATCACGTTAAAACAACGTAATTATAAATTTTGCTGTGGCTTAAACCTAGGTAGAAATAAAAAATAAATTTGTTGAATCAGTTTCGTTATAATGCACATTGTCTTGTAAATAAATGAGGCACAGTTTGGTGAAGATTGTTGGCATGATATGCCTCTGTACACACTGTCCTGTTCCTGTTTGACCAGCAGATGTCACTGCTGGCCATCCTGTGTCCTCTCATTGCATTAACCCCAGATGTTTTCCATTAGTCAGTTGTTATGGTCCACACCTGCCCCTGGTGTAATACTCATTACCTGTGCATACATGTGCCTGAACACGACAGCCTTCCTAGCTTGGTCATTGATGGTGTTGTTAGCTGTTATAGCTGTAGTACTGTCTCAGTGCCTTACCTGCTGTGCTCCTAGCTGTGTAGATGAGTTCTAGTCCCTTTGGAGTTATCTTCCCCGCCTTCTGTTTTAACCCTTCGTAGTCCTTTGTTTTCTGTAGCAGTCCCAATGTTTAGTTCCCCCAGTGGTTGGACCTAGCTTGTGTTCCCTCACCATTGTGATGTCAGCTGTCACGTGTCACAAACCATCTCATTTTAACAAGACAATTATGTCATTTTGACGTGATATTTATCTCATTTTAACAAGACAATTATGTCATTTTAACGTGATATTTATCTCATTTTAACAAGACAATTATGTCGTTTTAGCAAGATAATAATCTCGTAATAATGACATAATGTCATGTTAAAATTTGTGACATAATTTGCATTAATCTGATGTAATCTAATCGACTTGAATGGAATCCATTAATAGTCATTCAAACTATAATTATACTATAATAACTAATACATAGAAAGGAGAAACTGGGCAAGTTTTATTTTGTCATTGTGGCAGCATTTCACCAATGTACTTTTGTAACTACCATCAAAATACCGTTTACCGTGGCATAAAGTACAATTGTTAGCAAGCTGAATATGGGGAGACAACAGCTGTTTGTTTCCATGCCACTTGTCACTTCAAGTGGAAATTCTCTACACTCTGTAAAAAAAAAAAATTATTACAACTGTGAATTAAAAATACCTCCTAATATTTTTTAAATAAAGCACTTTTCAAGTCCTTTTCTTGAAACCCTATGTTTTGGCCTAAGTAATCATTTAGTTGATCGGCTGATCACGATTAGGTCTAATCCATAATCAAAATAATTGTTTTTTGCAGCCCTAATAATGCAGTTGTTTAGTTCTTATAATACTCTTTAGCAGTAAAATGCCAGATAAAAATCACATTATGTAAAACATTGAAATAAAACCTGAGGTGCTCCATCCATCCATCCAATGACTTATACAATACAGGGTCTCTAAGAAATACACAATGTATGAGCTACAATTCAAAAATAACTTTTATAAATTGTAGGCTATATCACTCAACCATGGTTGCACTGTTATTTCTAAATAAAAATCTCTCCGCAACTGATGCATAATATTTTGGCATTTATGTATATCTTACAGTACATTTGTATTTCATTGTATAAAGTGGTGAAATCTGTTCATGGCTCACACTTGCCTATTTGGCCTGTGCTTTCAGCGATAGGCTCTCTGCTCACCACAGCCCTCTTCTGGATAAGTGGCATGTAACACGGGTGGATGGTGAAAACGCTGTTGGTTTTTTAAACATTACCACAGACCGCTGTATTGGTCAACATTCCCACTAGACTCCAGTTCATTTTCTCAGCTGCATGCGTATGTAGAAGTAGTATCAAGGTCGAGGCCAGTAGATAAACATATGACCACTTGGTGGCAGTGTTACACTGGAATTATTAAATTTCCACTGAACAGGGAAAACAAAATGCTAAATAAATGCAGCTGTCTCACCAAGAAGAGTTTATACAATTATTCAGACCCGCTTGATTGTCATAATTAGAATTATACATTCAGCATCACATGCTGGTTAAAATCCAATCCAATCGTGTTACCCCATCAACAAATTTGCAGATTTCTTTCATAATACTGTCTGTGTTTTGCAGCGTACATAATGAAAACAAAGTTTAATTTCACTACTTAGGATGCCTTATCTTTGTAGATCTTAACATCTGGCCTAAACAGTCTTTTATGTTTAAGAATCATTCTATTCATATCATTGTTGCTGCATGAATCAGACCTCTCCCATGTTTATTACTCTAAATGCTTTATGTCGCTGGTCACCTGGAGGACTCTGGTCCACATCTGGACTGAAACACAATTCAATCTAAACTACGATCGAGAGGTTGGTGAATTTTATTGTTGGGGGGATGCGGTGGACCTTGGCTTTGTGCTGCTGATCAAATTTTGCCCTCAGAGATAAATAGTTGGAGACCCCTGCTTTATATTCACTCACCCCATCTGTACACAAACAATTCGGTATTTTCTCTTAATAATTAGGCTATTAGAATGTATTCTATACGTTCTAATAGACTACCACCTAATACAATCAACTAAACTATATAGCTTTAGGAAGTTAGGCACAATATCTTTAAATTGGGCAAATTGCTTCCTGAAGTGTGGTTATGTGTGTTAACTGAAATTCAGATTTTACTGATGCTGGACCACAACAGATGAAGATTATTTACTTCATAAAGACTATATAAATATCATTTCTATCCCATTGTCCCTCTGGGCTCAGGCTTAGAATCTGCCCAGGCAATTCTGACTTTATCATTCTCTCATAGTTAGCAAAGAGAGAGAGAGAGAAATGGAGAGAGGGAGAGACAGACATATATATAGAGAGAGAAAGAGAGAGAGACAGACATATATCTATATATATAGAGAGAGAGAGTTTGGTGCATCTAGAACTCAGTACAGCTGAAGATATTTCAGGGCAGTTAGTGTCCAGCCTCAGTCTCTTCCAGTCTGTGACTCATCTGCTTAAATGTCCTGCTGACAGAACTCTGCTGGAGCCTCTCTGATCCTTGCCAGGTCAGGGAGGTTGCAGGTACCTGGCTCTGTGTGATGATTGTGCGATCCTCATCTACTCAGTTTGTCTTCCTTGCCTTTCTATGCTCACGATGAATTCCTCAAGTGCTTTGTGATCACTGACATTCCCCCAAGACCAGTTCTCGGGGACCCCCAGACAGTCCACATTTTTGCTCCCTCCTAGATTCCAGCCAATCAAGAACACCGAATATGTAGAACAAGTGTGCAGGGAGCCAGGAGGGAGCAAAAATGTGTACTGTCTCCATTGAGAAACACTGCGCTACATGATGTTAGCATCCTTAAGCAGTTCATATACATGTAGAAGGGCACGGTATATAGTATATAGGTATACGTAAGTAAGTGTACTGTTGGGTTCCCTCTTCAAATTATAATATATTGTTCTGCTCTCGCTCCTCCTTCAGCTTGTCTAAGATAGCATCCTATTTAAACCTTTCAGTAAAAAAACTGAAAACACATTCGCCTTCAAGGACTCTGATGAACACGTCCCAGCTCTGCCCTTTTCAAACTGGACTTACAATAATGTAATGGCTATTGCTTCATTGACTATGGCTGCCAGTGCCTTCAGATTGAACTTGCAGGTACAGTGCCTCTGTGTCAAATGACAAACGTCCCTCCTCTAGTCAATATGCTGGAGGATGTCCCAGTCTGTAGTGACAGCTGTGCTGCGGTGCGCACTTTCATAGCCTCCACCATAATAGATTTTCTGCTAGTCACCCCCCACCTCCCCAATAGTCCCCCAGAACAATGTTCTGAAGATCTCCACGTGGAGTATGCTGTAGTGCGCAACTCTGTGTGATGTGCCCTCTGATGGGGTCACTTGGAAAGAGATGGAGAGTTGACCCACATCTTGGAGAAGCAAGGTGGGTGCAGTTGAGCAGGAGAGCAGAGCTCAGCTCTGGCGATGTTCTGGCGTCCCACATTTCAACTAGGGTGGGGATGTTTTGCAGATCACTGTTACTTCTGGGTTTCCGTTTGACTTGAAGCACTTGTGTCATTCAGATTAAACTTTTATGATTATTATTTTTAACATGAGCACTATATTGCTGGCTGGATTAACATTTCTATACGAATCCATGACTTTCTGCTAAATATTTGTAACTTTCTCACAGCACATTAACAACCATTTTACATTTATTATGCAATTTAATCAACTTGCATTGTTATCTTTCAACAATGTGGTATAATTTTCATTTAAAGATTACTTAAACATGCGGGTATTGTGCAGGGTGAATAGCTAATAACTTTTCTGCAAAAGTTAACGATCCTAAGCTCTGAGAAATCCGGGACTTGGCTATGAGACACACTGCCCTAGACTAAAATAGGCATCTCCTTTGGGGAATAAAGTGATAGAAACCGGAAATAAATCAACATCAAATGTCTAAATTGACCAATTACAGTAGCTACACTTGTAATTGTGAAGCTTTAATCACTTAATGGTTTACTGGCAGAAACCAGCCCAGCTTAAAGGCGGTGCAATTTTCTCCCTCGGGGGTAATTTGACTTGACCTCTGACAGGAAACAGATAGATACTGACAATATCATCAGTTCTGTGAATGTGGAGCTCTTTTAACCTCTTAAAATGTTTTGGGGCAGATTTCATATTTGGAATAAAATACCTACCTATTCAAACATGGGTTGTCCAGTAGAGGGTCGTAGAGAGCCAGGAGCCCATCACAAGAAGCTCAGGTCAGGAGACACCCTGGAGACTGATTCCAGACCATCAGCAGGCAATCTCACACTCTATGGGCTCTTTAGAGATCTTTCTGAGCTACAGAAGGAAACCATACAATACAACTGGAGGTGAGGTTTGTGGTAGCCAGTGGAGTTCAATCCAGATGTCTTACATCATAATTCACTCCTTCACGTCTGTAGACCAAGAGACGATTGATTTTGGTGAGCTGAGCAAACCATCCCCTAGCACTGGCAGTGACAGCGGTCGGATCATGTGTTTAGTGTGTTGCTGGTCATCCGTTTGCTGTTAACCGAGAACATGTACATGACTTTAGCAGCACTGCACAACTGCAGCACCATGTCCTCACATCTCCAAAGACTTGGGTTCGAATTCGGGCTGAATGTTCACAAGCTTCAGCCTGGATTCTTCTGTTGCGTGCTTCAAGGAAATTGATGCCAGTAAGCTGAGCTTAGTGTGGGTACATGTGTACGTGCTGACTGGCTGCTCTACCATAAGCCCGGCGCTCCTGTGCGGCTATGGATCGACGCAACACTAATTGGCCAAGTGGTTTGTTTGGGGTAATAAAACGATTTATGTGACTCTATGTTTCTAAATGTCACAAGCTGTACAAATTTGTAAGATTGCTATTAAAAAGCACCAGCAATAAATTCTGAATAATGTTAATGGTAATATGATTATAAAATAGTATTATGTTTGGGAAAATGTTAGGATTCAGATTAGCTGAGATTCTGTCATTGGTGCTGCATTATCTTTCTTCTTGGTTACATTTAAAGAAATTAATGATTTGATATTAACTATACAAATGTATAACAGTGCAATGTACTTTTAATTAAAAAACAACTCTTTATGTTAACATGTATGGATGGTTCAATAATATATGTGCATATTAAGTGCTCTAAATTTTCGATGAGTCTTTAGTTCACTTAATTTTTTTGCTGCTTCAGTTTCAGACACATGAGGACTGAAATTCGAAATACTGGACTGATTGTTTCAAGGACGCCGCTGTGAGACACTCACATGCCCACATGAAACAGTGGGGCGGGGAGGGGGTAAGACAGCCAGGGGGTTAGACAGCCAGGGGGTTAGACAGCCAGGGGTTAGACAGCCAGGGGGTAAGACAGCCAGGGGGTAAGACAGCCAGGAGGTTAGACGACCAGGAGGTTAGACGACCAGGGGATTAGACAGCCAGGGGGTTAGACAGCCAGGGGTTAGACGGCCAGGAGGTTAGACGGCCAGGGGGTTAGACGGCCAGGAGGTTAGACGGCCAGGGGGTTAGACGGCCAGGGGGTTAGACGGCCTCTCCCGCTCAGAGGTGCTAGGAGAATTGTCAAGTCCCACCACGAAACGTCTATTTTCGTTTGTTTGTTTGTTTGAGTAAGCCAAAGGGCCAATTAGGCAACTGGGAAGGGAATTGGAGCAACATTAAAGATGGCGTAATTGCCTCCCCCCATTAAATGTCATTTGGTTTATCCTGATAAGTGGTAACACTATGTGTAAAAGTGCTGGGGACGTCAGATGTAGAGAGCCTCAGCTCGTTGGCACTGGAGTCAAGCATTACAACACTATACCCTCCCCTTGAATTTCAGCTCCCAAGTGGAGGATTGCTTTTCCTGGAAAAACTTTGCCCTCTTCGCCCTTTCCTGGTGTTGATGCACAGCTCGGGGGCCGCTGGGTCTGTGGGGATCCAGGTGTCTGTGGTACTGCCTGACTGAACGATAGGAAATGCAAAGACCACACAATGTGAGAAGAGAACTGAGGCAGGAAACAACGGCAGTTATGACTCAGCCGTCGTCCGCTTCCTGATCTCAGAAGGATTTCTTGATTAAGGCCAGTTCATCCATCATAAAATAATCTCTACATAACACAGTTATTTCCTTCCAGTGCTTAACCAGCAGTCATTTATGGGAATATCTGTTAGCTTATGTTAATATTGTTGTGTACTGTATATATTTATTCCCGGTGAATCAGTTGTTTTTTCATTCTGTGAGGATCCTGATGCAGTATGAAGGTCACTCCTCATGCCAGACAGGTTTGGAAGCTGGGAAAGTAAAGCTTTTGGTGAAACCTTTGCAAGTACAATCACAATATGTAAGTTTTGCGGGTGGTTCACATGTGTGTTATGTTAAAAAGCTCATGGGATCAAATGCACAGTTAGAACAGACACAGAAGCACACAGCACATAGACACACACACACACACACACACACCAGACACGCCTCCACACAGCACATAGACACACACACACCAGACACGCCTCCACACAGCACATAGATACACACACACACCAGACACACACACCAGACACGCCTCCACACAGCACACACCCAGCTCAGATGGATGTCTGTCCTGTCTTTCATCCATATCTGCAGCAGCTTGCCAAATATAGCAATTACTTATATTGTGCCTTATCAAGGAAGGGGTCTGCTGTGTCCCTTTTAGATGTTCCCTTTGATGTAACAGCAATCAGAATCCTTATGAGCTGTTTTGTTGACAGTGTATTTCACCAGGGCTTTTAACTGGTGTGGGGGCCTAGGCTCTGGTGCCCAGAGCTGTGGGGTCTTCCTGTCTCCGTCTGCTCCATGTGCTGACACCCTTCTCGCCAAACTGGACGCCCTGGTTTCACTGCAAGCTGGCGAGAAACAGGGACACGAAACTGAATTCCAAAGAGATGACAGTGGCCTGACCATGAAAAATAGCCAGTGCAGAATGACCCTGTACTTTACAGATCATGGATCAATGACGATGACACCCCATCTCAAAAACGTATTTACTGTGAGGCTTTCTGGTGCCAAATGACAGCTGTCACATTCTGTGTTACATATAATTTATCACATTATTTGTTATATTTGATGACATTCATAAGCAGCTTCTTGAATATGCATTGAAGCTGCAATGAAGAGGCATTAATATGTGACATTGTTAATTGAAAATTCCGAATAGTTTAAACGAGAAACGTACTGTTAATTTATCGGCAGCCTCATAAATAGTATTACATGGTCTTCATTTGTCTTTCATCCCGAGCATCTTAGAGTAGAGCGGGAAATGTTACAGTTTTTGGTGTGTACACTCTTGGATTCAAACCCGTTACCTTTGCATTGTTAACACAATGCTAGTTACTTGTTTTAGCTACTTTTACCACATTGTTAAAACTGGAAACTTCGTTCATGTTAATGCAGACTCACTGTTGCGCTTTTCTTTCTGTTTTGGTAGAACGCACACGATTAAAACACAGTCGAGCGGACTTCCTGCCCCGTCTGCTCTCTGGTGTACCCGAGACGCTGGCCCAGAAGCACATCCTTTTACTTAATGAAATCATTGGCACGCTTGTTGCTAGGCAAACTGCTTCATACGTCGCCAGCGCTTGGCCGTCATCGTCTCTGAGAAGGCTTCGCCTTATGGATTATTGGTCAGCCTCCTCCTCACTGCTGCCTGCTTCAGTGACTCTTTCATTTCCAGGATTAGCGGCCGTGGCCTTTATCTTTAATCATTCAGATCTGCTTTGCTGCGCCTTTTAATCCGTGGACCTTAGCTAATTTGAGGTTCTATCTATGCCTGCGAGCACCCTGATGGAAGGACTGGCACAGAGCAGCTTCACTGCTACTGGGAAGCGCAATATGACTGCCGTCGTAGATGAGCTAAACACGACTGTGGACTTCCTGAGCAGTTCATGCACTGTTCCCTGTAAATGATTCTTCCACCTGAAGCTCTGACCATCAAAACTCAGTTTCCAATATGATATATAGATATCCCCTTAATGGTGAAATAATAGTTTTATATATATATATATATATATAGTAGTACATGTAGCTGCTGTGATAACTTCAACAAACATGCATTCAGCCTGAAGGCCCACTAATTTTACGCAAGTGAATTTGTGCTTCACACACTGTCTCAGCTAGATAAATCATATGTTTGACAGATAAAATTTAATCTAATGAGTAAATGACTGACAAAAATCTCCATTCCGAAGTAACAGCATGCCACATGAACAATTCTGCTCAACCCTATAGCTGACATAGGCGGCTGCCTAGGGCGGCAGCTTCTGAGAGGGCGCCGATGGGCCCGGCAATTTCATTTCGCCTCGGACAGGGGGCGCCTGTGCAGATGCTCGACCAGAGCGCCACATTGACTAGGACCGGCACTGCACATGAAGATCATGGCATGCTTACAGTGTTGTGTATATGGATATTCCTGTCTTTCTCCTCCAAAATGTCACCCGGAATGTTAATGTATACACACACACATATATGTACACGTTTACATATATAAACTTCACCTTGTGAACCATGGCTTTCCACTCCTTTCCTATAGACTCAGCCTAAAGTTCTCACACACCGACAGATGTCTGTCAGCTGAATTAGAGGACTGGAGGCTGGTGTCATGCAAGCACGTCTAGCCTCCAGAAATGGCCACCTTGTATAATTAATGAATGCTGACTTTAAGTAAACCTTCACAGACTCATTTAAACTAGACAAACTGAAAGGTCATTAAAAAAATCTATATATTTGCCTCATTCCATGGCATTATACAGGGATTAAGGACTCCGTCTCCCATTTAGTGTTCAACATGTAAAAAACAACACCTTCAGTTTGTGTTGACAATAAATCCCAAAAGGATGAAAAGTGAAATGCCCTTGAAAAATGTTACAAGTAATGTTCTGATATTTAGATTCCAATTAATCTGTCTACACATACCATATTATTTTTTAAATAACAGCCTTTATTAAAATGAATGAATGTCACAACTGCATGCTTGATCCTGTTATAAGCTTATAAATAATACCCAATTGCTATATACTTTTCAACAAATAAAATCATATACAAATACAAAGTATAAATATTACAACACTTTAACTTTTATTGTGTAGCCACCCCTTAAACATCACTTCTGTATATATATATATATATATATATATATATATATATATATATATATTATTATTATTATTTTAATGTATATAGTTTTATTTTAACTTTTATTATATATCTTGCCATCACTCCCTACTTTTACCCATTTAATTAAATTTTTAATTTTTTTTTTATTTGACTGTTTTGCTTGAGAATGTACAGAGTAACCAGATTTGCATTTCACTGTGAGTTGTGCCTGTGTAACTTCGAATGTGACAAATAAGTCTTGAACGCAACAAGCACAATAATTATACTTGGTAACGGTTATGGATTTAATATTAAAACACACAGATAAGACTCCTGCTTGGAGAGTGAGTGATTGGTTAACATCACCATTACCGTGTGTCTTGGCATCCAAACTGCAGTCTGCCAGCTGTACTGAAGCAGCCGTTGGCAGTGTGAATCACAGGGGCCTCTCTGTCTGCTGGCTGCACCCCCTAAAACCCCCCTATTCACTGGTTTGTCCTTCACTCAGATGCCGGAGAACATGCTGTCTGAGCACAGAAGGCTCATTTCATTCCAGCTCATCTAATTACGACATCAGTGAAGAGTGCAGGAAAACCAACCATGTTTACAGAATTTCCCTGAAAGCTAACAAGAGGCACTGCATGTAGACCTGGCCAAACAAGTGTGGCCTTGTGCAGCATAAAACTTATTGTTTGATCTCAGTTTTTAGGTTTTGGCTTGAATCTTTAAAACATGTTCACCCTTAATTTTAATCTAATTCTGCATCTACATGTGAATCAGAGCTATTCTAAGATTCAGAAGCAGGCTTCCAGAATTACAAAATGGTTGAAAAGCCCCAAGTTTGCAAAAACTGGAACAAAGACTTAAAGTAGAAAGCTGAACGTTGCTGGTTCAAGTCCTACAAAGGACCCCGATCTTACCCTTGATCCCGAAGCCAACTATAACTGAGCTGAAGTATTATTTTGTAGCCAATAAACCAGACATAGATATTGAAAAACCATGCATACATATTTAATTTAGTTTAAAACACTATGTAAAACAAGTTGTGCAAAACCTTAGGGCTGGATTTGTGGTGACATGAAACACAGAGACTGTCACCCATTATATTCTGAGAAAGAAATTGTATTTGCATGGGACTTTATTTGTATTGAGCAGGCTGAGTTTTTGCACAGAGAGCCTTGGGCAACAGTTAATGCATTAGAAGCACACTGACACGGTGCACTGTACACACTGCATATAATTGTCACATTTGCTTTCCAGTTTACTTTGGGTACACCACTGAAGGCTGCAGGAAGAAGGTTAAAGTTTCTTAAGCTGCACTGCTGGATGATGGCGATTAGTGTGATCATGCGTAGCTTCGAATCCGGAAATACAAATGAGATGGTGTGAGGCTATTGAAATGTGTAAGCAAAAAATAACCAAGAATTCCACCGGACGCATAAAGCTTTGAAGCGAGCCTCATGCTTTATTCATTTACCACGGCAAAGAGTGCAATAATGTTTATATTCATTTCTGAAGATAATTTGCAGTGTAAGTAATGGTCTGAGTGGACAGGTAATTGGAATCCAAATAAATGAATCCATCCATCCATTTTCTTCCTGTTCAGGGTCGCCGGTGATCCAGAGCCTGTGGGCGCAAGTTAGGGAATAACGCTGGATGGGGCGCCAACCCATCGCAGGGCACACTCACACACATTTACTCACTCACCAGTCACTCACACACATTTACTCACTCACCAGTCACTCACACAGGCACACCTATGGGTAATTTGGCAACACAAATTAACCTCAGCATGTTTTTGGATTGTGGGGGGAAAGCAGAGTACCCAGAGGAAATCCCACAGCGACACGGGGAGAACATGCAAACTCCACACAGATGGAGTCATGGCAGAGAGTCGAACCCTGCTCCTAGAGGTGTGAGGTAACTAGTGTTGTAGTTCTCGAGACCGGTCTCGAGACCAATTTTTTGTGGTCTCGGTCTTGTCTTGGTCTCGACTCTATTTGGTCTCGGTCTTGTCTTGGTCTCGACTCTATTTGGTCTCGGTCTTGTCTTGGTCTCGGACATAGCGGTCTCGATGGGATGGGGAAAAAAAGAGAAAACTGCACATCCTCACAGAACAGTATCATTATTTATTACGCGCCTCAATTCAAATGCAACCAGTCAGATGCATCCATTTCAAAAACATTACATTTTATACATTTTCTCCACGGACACTGCCAGTGCTTCACAGTCCACACACATCATACACATCGTATCATGCATCGGCAAAAAAATGTCCGAAAATGTCCGCGAAGTCTATAGCATAGTTATAATTCAAATAAATTAGGTATTTTACATTGCTTAGAAAGCACGGTCTTGGAGGTGCAAGTCCATCTGGAGGCTCATTCTCTTCAATTCAAAGCAAAGGATCATTACATAGCTGTATTCATAGCTTACCCGAGGCCTCTGTCCCTGGTATAAGAGACTTAATATGAACATCTTTCTGGTACATCCCATCTCTTTCCCTTGACGAGGTCTGATAAAATGTGTATAGGAGAGGATTGCTGAGAATATTATTTTCCATCAGGTCTCGTAACTATGACAAATCTGGGAGATTTTAAATGAGAGACATATGGACATATGGACAATATAATTGAAAAGATAACATGAATTTGATTTAACGAGTAATGACACTTTACAGCAATGCCTTTTTTCTCTACATTTGATCTGGGTAATGTGATGTCGATTCTAGCCCTAGTCTGTTTTCGGTCTTGGTCTTGGTCTTGGTCTCGACCAGTCTTGGTCTTGGTCTCGCCTTAGTGTGTCTTGGTCTTGGTCTTGGACTTGGTCTTGGTCTTGGTACCCTCAAGTCTCGGCAGTGTCTTGGTCTTGATACCCTGCGGTCTCGGCAATGTCTTGGTCTCGGTTTAGGCGGTCTTGACTACAACACTAGAGGTAACCATACTGACCACTGCAAACAAGCACACAAAAAATAAACTGAATAAAATAGTAAAAAAAATCGAGACTAGTAATAAGGTTGAGGCAGAAGGAGGTGAGAATTCCTTTAAAGTGCAAGTACCTAAGTGATGTTACGCTCTCACTCAGGAGGGAATCAGGTAGCTCCATGAGCTTTAACATTACTTAATTGTTTTTTTGGTATTTTCAGCCCAACAGCTCTGGCAAGATGCCTGACTGACATTTCAGCTACACTTTGTTATGATATAAAGTACGTAGAATAAGGCAAAGTGCACAGAAACATCCTGACTCCGGGTTTTTCTGGGAAATACTTTTATTCCAAAGTGACTGAAAGAAAGTGTGCATTGTATTTTTATCTTTCCAAATGGCAGGTTTAAAAATGCCGTTTCGGCTGTGCTGACTTGAGATTAACATAAGGAGTGATCCTTTGTTTTTCATATGATCAAAGCCACCCCAAAACCTGTCATCTGTGAAATTATCCCATCCAACTTAAACGCTGAAATATTACCTTTTGATGACACGGAGACCTTGCAAAATTGAATAACTATCCTGTATAAAGTGATATGCATAATGGTTGTCATTCCAGTGTCATTTAATATTTAAAATGATTTATGCGTTGCCTTATGATAGTACATTAACTTGACTTGTTATGTTTAATCTCCTTTCTCTTCTCTACACGCCTTGTTTTGACTTCCAGTACCTTGAAAACATTTAATTTCTTGTAACTTATTTAATTTATCTTCATCATGCTGATGCATAGATTTAAATGATGCCTTCGCTCTGTTCATTCATGGTCATGCATCCATTCCACATTGTTCATATCTTGGTGTTTTATTAGGGACACAATTACTTGGCTTCTCCCAATAGTGTTTGTGTAAGAAAATGTGTATCGACTTGGGTTTGACCCTATTTTACAATGGGAGAAAAGTCTTGGGGAACCGGAGAGAAGGAGGAACACTTGTTTGTTGACACAAAGCTGCTTGGCACTGGGAGAAGACAGCTGGCTTTCAAGGGAATATTGATGTTGTGGTTGATGCTGGTCCAGATGCCTGTAACAGGGTGGGAATGGAGGCTTCCCGCCCCCTAATGGACTGTGGTGGAAAAGACCTCTGTCCATGGGTCCTAGGAAATGTTTATTTTCAAACTTCTGTGATGAACTGCCAATGCAGAAGTATGAAAAAAGACCTGGGAAAAAACATTCAATCTTTATATACACAGCTAATAGGTATTTTTCATTTTGTGATGGAAAATGGTCACTGTGAATGTGTTCGCTGTAGTGTAGATATCCTAGGAGATCGAGGTTGTGTCAGGGGCATTCATCTGCTTCACCGCTGTGATATTACTGGTCCCATAAATGGCTTCTGCTATTTTCTGTCAGTCACAGAACACACACCCGAGTACTGCAGTGCTCGCTTCCTCCTCTGACATCCATGTCACGTGGTCCTATCATATTAACCATAATAGGATTATCTTTGTTTTTCTATGCTTCTCAACAGGTTGAAGCCAAACAGTGATGAGACTAAATGATGAGTGTATTGATTTTGGCCTTTAAGACAATGGAGAAGAAATGTTAACAGGCTTGTCCCTGAGACACTGCCCCCGATTTCTGGGAAACCTGCACGGCAGTTTGTAAAAGCATCGTACACTACGGATTTTCACTCTGAAACCATCCTATTTATCTTTTTCCCTTATTACAAAAATATGTGGTGGGCATTTTGTGCCACACACATTCTGTCATTGTCAATTAGACTGACACTGAAATATTATCGGTGCAGGCACATTATGAAGAACTTTATGAATGAGTGAATTTATCCCAGTAATACAGGGAACGCACTGGGTTGGCTGACTTGCCTCACACTTCCACGGCTGGGGGAGTGAATGCCACCTCCTCTCTGTGTGTCTGCTGCTTGCATGTTCTCCCCATGCTGTGTGGGTTTCCTCTGCGTACCCTGGCTTTCCTCTCACAGTTCACAGACATGTAGTCAAGCTAATTAGCAGTGTGTGTCTGTGTGTACCCTGGGATGAACTGTGAGGTGTAGCCTTGCCGTGGGCCCTATGCTGTCTGGGATAGGCTCCAGACCCCCACCCGGGATCCTGACTAGGATAAGGAGATGGATAGACCCGCCAAGTGAATACTAATTAGGCCTATATGAGCAACAGAAAACCACCTTTTCTTCTTTACAAAAGGACTGACACTTGGCTGGTGGTGCAGAATGTTTAGAAGCTGTTTTGTGTTGAGGGTGTAACCAGGCGTCACTTTACATAATGGTCAAACTTTTTCACCTTTCTCATCAACTTGTTTTGTCGGTTGGAGTGCAATTCGGTAATTATGCATTACGTTCCATACCCTGCCGTAAGTTAAATCTCTGCTCACTTACAGTATAGCCTAATTGAAAGACATGCTTTGAACTGGCCTGGCCAAACTATCTTTCGAGCATTCTGTATATTTATGCCTTGCGTATTCATATGACTAATGTCGAAGTGTTATTCTGCATAGACAGAAGAGAAGATGCTCATCCAAGGTAAGACACTGATAAAATACTGACCCCAGACAAACAGCAAAATAATTAGAGCACAAGATTATAATAATATTTTTGGCCTTTTTGTTGTGCTGTGCCATTGATGCTGTATATGTCAATTACATGCATTTTAAACACAGTAAATGAATACTAATAATGTACCATGATCATTGCATAATGGATTATAATGACAAATTCTTCTTTGAATAGCTTTTCATATTTAGCCCAATGGTTTAACACCATCATTTCAAGTTTAAACTGAACTGAAAACTTTAAAATGTAATTAATTAGTTCCATCTGACTTTTTTTGTAGCTAGAGGGAAAAACTCCTGATTCTCCTGTATTCTTAGTTCTGTGAATTTGCTCTGAATTGGTAATGAAATGAAAAACCAAGCTGCTAATTGGGATATTTCAGTCTCTTCAGTCATTATAACAGATCTGTTCTCCAGATCCCTTCAAAACCACAATGCTGATCAAATGCCAGAACCACCCAAGAGTTAAACACCAGGTCAGATTAATAAAAATGTGAGACACTGGAACTTTTCAGCATCTCGAGGAAACAGGTCATATGGCCAGGTTGTAAGTGACAGATATGTGAGGCAGAGTAACAGTGGTGGCAGGTTGTGACTAGTGTAGTTGTTTTGGGATTACAGGTTTCGAGTTGCCTTGCTGACAACAGCATCAATGCTATTTTTAGGTAAGCTAAAGGTTTAAACACAGCGGCATCTTTAGGCTACGTACCTGTTAGCTTCTTAGTTTAGCTTCAGGTCTCTACTGTAAAGTCACATTCTCATTATTCTATATCATATGTGTTCCTGTAAATGAATCCATTTGACAGGAAGAACAAATTAATTCCTAGTGTTAAGAAAGCAGCATATGAAGTCAATACAGTTCAGAAATACTGTTTGTAAGAAATAAAATTGTTCCACTTTTTAAGTTAGACGCACAGTTCCCCTTTGGCAAGTATAATTGGAAAAACTAACAACGAATAGTTTGGAAATTTGCATAGAGGTCTGCTTAGTTGCCTTGATTGCCACATGTTTAATGTGGTGTTTATGCCTACAGGAATTTGGATGTTCAGGGGAGCCGTGATGAAAGGACTTGGCAATAAAAGGGGTCTTGATGACAGCCCCTTCTGGCCTAAGTTCTGTTCGCCGAACTGTCTCACCATTTGTGAAGTGATTTTCCATGAGTCTAGGCTCTTATCTTGATTTTCACACTTGAGGGCAGAATATCAACACCCAGGTGGATTGTGTTACATCCTTGACCCTCAAAATCGTAGTAGAAACACGGCAGGATTGCAGCAGCTGGTAATTTCTGTACTAGTGTCAGGTTCCTGCACCTCATCCTCCTCAGTTAAACCTCTGAATTAATTAATTGTTTCAAAAGTTTGTAAATTCTATTGTTGATAGTTTACGCTTTCTTCCTTCCTTTTAAGACTCCCTTGTTTTGTTTTGTGTTTTTTTTTATTATTATTCTCTCATATTTGCAGTCCAAAAATACAACATACTCATAATAGCATAATACTGGTTACTAATAAATAATTTGAAGTATTAATACTAAGCAGTGCTTGTGAAGGTTACTTTAATACATGCAGTCTGAGATTCTTGAAAGGGAGATTTCAGAAAGTTTTAGATGAAAGACGCTGAAAGTCTGCCCACTTCACCCTGACTGTGAATACACAGGGAAGCGAGAAGTGAAATCTCAGTGTTTAACATGGAACAGAACCATTCTTCCTCGAAAAGCAATCCTACTGCTAGCCGGCTTGTCATTCACATTTCATTAATTTCCAATCCGCAGGAATGGAAAAATGAAGGAAATCACATGAGTCATATCAGTCAGACGGGGCCCTAAAAATACTGCAGTAGCTACGTAGCCCTAAGACCCAATGGGTCACTGTTAAATGGAGCATACAGGATGAGTAGGAAAAATATATCTTTACGCAATATGTCAGAAAATATTTTGTGCTTTTAGTTGGAATTGTAGCGGCCTACAGACCTGATTTACAGAATGTGTGCAGAAGTTCATATCCTGTGGCAGCAGGAAGTCGGGATGATTTGAATTTATAGTTAATAAAGTTTCAAAGAAAAGTTCACAGTATGTCTGTAGTGGACAAATTGGAAAATGTTTAAGAGGACAAACTGTTTGGCAACAGAGTCACTCTGGAAGTGTATTGGTTCACAGGTCTCCCCGCAGCTGACCCGTTATTAACATCATTCTGAAACATGAAATGGACTAGTACTGGTGATGTCATTGAGCCATCATGGCAACCTCTGTATGACATCAGTGGGCAGTGGCTTCAGAATTCTTGATCATCTCTTATTCACCTTAGAATGTCATCCTGTGGTGACTTGCCCTTAATGGTAGCAAAATCTATTCAGTTTTCTCTGTCTCAGTACATGCTGCACTTTCATTCTGACTGCCCTAACTCAGTTTCCACATTTAAACTGAGTTGTGCTCTTAAACCACAATGACTCTTATATCTGAACTGTGTTAGAGCAAACTGTGCTGGCTGTCTTTACAATAAATGGTCATTTGATTCGCACTGAACGTGAAGTAATCACGATGATAGGTGATAAGTATTGTTTTGAGTCAAGGCTTGACCTTACCGGAATGTCACAACCTAATGTCTTAGATTAAAATGTTTTACCCACAGTAATCCATCAAAAAATGATAAGCCCACTTAGTTTCGACTTGTCATAAGAACACTGAATGCTGCTGCCACACTGCCTTGACACCTTAGGTTTGCTGGTGACACGGCTAGGAAACAGGTCACCTGACAACTTACTATCAGTTATCCCAACCAATGAAATGTTTCGACATTCACACATCAAGAATAACTTACATAGATCACAGAGCCTCACACACTTTTATTCTTTTGTTCTTCTTTTTGTTTTTTTTATATGATAAAGATTAATAAAGCTGCTGTTTCTGAGCATTAAGAAGCTACAGACTAAAAGGATCTCACTCTTCATCCTCAGCTAGGCTGAGGAGAAGGTCTGGAAGAGCTGCTCGCAGCTGTGCAGGCATTTATTGCGCATTTGCGTGTGGGATTGATATTCGGTGGGGGGGGGGGGACACAGGACACGTTGCTGCTGCTGGAGGGGGAGATTGTCTTAATCAGCTCTCCTTTATTTGCACAACGCCTAGACAATTGTCCCCGAGCCGTTCCTGCTGGAATTACAATATTCATGATGTTGAGACGTAACTGTGCATCCGGCAGGACCGTGTGAGGAGCACACATCCTTATCAGCAGCATTAATGAGCTCTAACGGCTGAAAGAGCCCTCCTCTGTTCCAGCGCTTCATAGAGGCACAAACACAAGGCATGGCTCTTAGGCACTTTCTATGTAACAGGCACTTTTATTCATGGCAACATTCAAGTGAGGATGATAAGTTTGGGTCATGCAGCAACTGGGGCTAACGGCCTTGCTCAGGGGTGTCAAAGGAGCTGACCGCAAACATAACTGTAAGACTGTAGTACCTGGTTAAGTTCTCACATTGCATAACTGTCCTTCAGCAAATATGTTTCATATGTGATGCGCTGTGTGTGTGGGGGCTGTGAACTGGAATGAAAAAACTTGCACTGGCGTCTCTCAGGGTTGTTTCAACAAAGAACATGGCAGCAGCAGTGTGTTGTTCTGATCCCATATGGTAGCAGAGGTCAAGTAAATAGTGGGTGTCCAGATTCCGTTGTCTTCATTGAAAATGATCAATTCAGAGACTTTTCATGCCTTCAACATAGACATTTTGCTTCTATGCAGATATTGGACTTGACAAAGGGATTTGCAGCATTCCATAAATACATTCTCATTTGTTTCTAGAGCTGCAATGTGAAATAAAAGTTTCAAAAGACAAAGCTTTATTAGAGCTTGTGGGGTATTGTATGGGCTGTCTTCTGTAGATTCCCAAATCTAAATCCCTAGTGGAAAAATGCAGATGAAATTGCATCCAACTGACAATGAAACATAACAAAAGTCAGACATAATAAAGCTGCAGATGGATAAGATCATGCCTGTGTGTTAATGGGAAAAGATAACTCCATCTTTGGACTTTTGTGGGAGACAGAGAAGTGCAACCAGGTTTCAATATGTGTGTGTGTGTGTGTGGCTGAGACAAAAGTAGAGAGGGTGAGGTCAAAAAAAGTCTAAGGCATTCATAAACTGCTGCCTGAACTTCTGAACTCCAAGTATAGAACTTTTGCGTTTTGCCAAAAGCATCCCTGAGACAGAGACTGTCTGTTTGTTCTGTCACCTTCTCTGAAAACAGGCGGATCAAATGACATCTGTGTATGACTACAGAAACTCCCCCCAGTCAAGATGTCTTTACCTCTGACAGCGCCGGAGCTTGGACACTTCAGTGCTCACTGATATCTTTATCGCCCCTCTTCCTGTACATTACGGGTTTCCGTGCCGACGGCGATCCTGTGTCATTCCTCCACTCTGACTGAGTCATAAAATAGACTATTTGCCCTAGTTGGCGCCAGATTAAATCACATCAGCCTCATTGCTATAAGAAGTCTTGCTCCATGACTAGTATTTATGACAGGGAAGGTGTTCAAGGCTGAACTTTCAGTCCACCATCCATCGATCCATCCATCCATCCATCCCTCCATCCATAGTCACTTATCCATTTGGAGTTACAGTGAACCTGGATCATATTCCTCTAGGAATTGGGCCCAAGGTAGGGCTCACCCTGGGTGCATCCATCACTAGATGCACAGTCTTAGTGCATCTTTGGACTGTGGGAGGAAACTTGAAAAAATGCTGAAAACCCATGTGGACATGGAGAAAACATGCAAACTCCACACGGAGAACTGGGGTGGGAACTGAACCCACAACCTGGAGGTGAGGCTTCAATATTAGACAACGTGCTTAACAAATACTTGGCAACAAACCTTATTGATTACCAGTCAGAAATGATGTGCAATATTAAAAGTCAAAATGGTGAAAGTCCTGAAAATGAGAGAAGTCAATCTGTGGTCGGAAAGCAGGCTTTCCAGCCTCAGCCCCCCACTATGGGCGTGTCATGCATGTCAGAAATCAGTGCTCTTAGCACTAAATTTAGAAGTGGAACATAGAGCATCTGCTTGGCCTGCATGCAGCCAGCGATGCTCAGCAGGTCAGCCTGCCCTGTCGCTGCAGCCATGGTATGGCTCGAGGTTTCAGGCCTCGCAGCTTGGGCTCGGCGGATGTTCAGCGTGCGCACAGGACTGGAGGATAGACAAGGAGCACATGGAGGCGGCCTGACCTTTATCTATAAAATGATAGGAGGGTAGGAATGATGACAGTCATGCATAAACACATACATATGTGTAATATGTGTACATATTACTTTGAGGTAAGACCGATTAAACTAGATGTGGATAAACTAGACTGGAATAGTAGATGTTCATTATAGATTTTGATGCTTACATAGAGGGAGCATCCCATATATTGGCAGGGAGAAAATTTGAAAGTCAGGGAGACCTACAGTTGAAGGCTTTACTACAAAAACTTTATCCTCATTCTAGGAATTATACATCTAGGCACTGTTATTCAACTCAGGTAAACCAGGACCTGACATTTCAGTGCTTTATTAGCACTTAGAAGTATTTTGAAATCCTTCTTGAATTTTACATGGAAATCCAGTGAAAGGGCACAAAGTAAGACACGGTGTTGTGTGTCATGTTAATGAACAGCCATCTTACAGATCTTGCTTAATAAGATAAGATGAGATATGCTTTATTGATATAGGGGAAACTGTTTCATTTTTATTCCAGTGATTTGCATTTACTGTGTGACAGAATATGTGTGATTAAAGCATGGAGTCTGATCTGTAATAAACACTAATGAATAAACATGATTTTTTATTTTTTTTTGCACAATAAACCGTAAGAAATTCCCTTAATCTTAAATTACACACTATAGGGAAAATTACCTTGAGAGAAAAAAAAAGCTTCAGCCTCAAGCCAAAAAGCCAAAATGCATTTTATCTGTTTTTATAACTGTTTATTTGAGTGTTGTGCAGTCGGGGTTTCATTACTGTGGGACAGTACCTAAGCAGTCATGTATTCCAGTCTTGCATCATACATCTGCTTGTAAATGATGCAATTTATTTTTCCAGCTGTGTTTAAAAGCTCATGATTATAATGATCACTTGACTGAGGAGTTTTCTTTCTTTGTTTTATACGATCGGTGCACCTAAGTCTCATTCTGCTTTACAATTTGGTTCATCAGCGAAGTTTATTGTTTCCTTTTGGGCCTCAGGCATGGTTTACGTGGATATCTACAGGGTAGTTATTGTCTAAAGGGTAGTTCTTTATTGTTTTCTGTACAAATATCTGTGAGCTGTTCCTCACAGGACGTCACTGTGCATTTGTGTTGTCAGGTAATGGTTTTCACATTGTGTGAAATATGTAGGACAAATTTCCTGGAGGTCCGTGCATCTGTGCAGTTGTAGAAAGCCCAGTGATAAAGTTACATTAAAAGCATACAGCAAGAAAACTATATTTGGTTCATATCAGACTCTGAAAAGTATACACAGATATTTAAATACAGATAAAACACGTCTTGTGAGATAGCTATTATCTTATGGCACTTCCAATCATTCAAGAAAATATGCCGTTAGACAAGTCAGTAATTACGTGTGTATCTGTCCATTCATCCATCATCCATCCATCATCCATCCATCCATCCATCCATCTGCTTACAAGATTACATCTTATTTAGCAATTTTTAAAAAGGTAATTATTCAGTGCGAATCTTGTTAATTATTGTCCATAATTATGGTGTCATTAAATTTCATACCACAGGTTCCATTACCTGTGAAATCTGAAATTGGTTTATTCACTTAACACTGAACATCCTCAATGCACATCAATAGAGTCTGGAACTCCAAAGTCTCACATAAGTGTTGAGTTGAGTTGCCATCTGGTGGCTGGGATGTGCAGCTCTGACATAGGGCTCACATCTCATTCTCATTCCCAGCAAACCGCTTATGCTCTGTACATCCAGATATTGCCATTTTGGAAGATTTCACTCCCATTGGGATAGAAATGCACATATTCCCCAAGAGAGAGTCCGGCCTGCCTGGTGACACAGGCCTTAGAATTCGATATCCACCTAAAGCTGCCCCTGCAGGCCTCCTGTGGAGCGAACATCACTGCAGCCATCTGCTTGCTGAGAAGGATGACTCATCTGTCTCTATGGCTATTCCTCACACCACGTCCAGAACTCCTTCTTTGGGTATGAGCCAGTATCTCCTTTATCCAAGAATTGGAAAATGACTAATTGACAATGCGCACAGGGAATTTCCACATTATTCAAAAGATTAATTGTAATGTAAATTTAATGTAATAACATTTCTTCATCTTGTTTGTATGGAAATGCAGGAATATTATGCTAGATATGACCAGTTGTTTTCTGGGGTAGCTCCTGCTTGGCATGTTGCCACTAGTAAAGGTGATTTGAAGATCAATAGACAACCAGTTTTTGGCTAATGAGACATCTCTTATTTGAGTGACAATTCTGCCGGACAGCGGGATTGCTGTATATGCGGGACGAGTAGAAAAAATACAGCAACAACGCCATGCAAACTATCCACGCTCTCTCCAGCGCGCTTTCAGTTAATGTAGGTCACTTCAGCATACTTATGGACAATGAGCACGTTTTTCCAAGTTTTTTTTCCACAACATGCGATGAACTGTGGGAAAATGTAATCACTTTACATGTCTTTTTTAGACCGTGGCACTTTGATTTTTTATATGCTGGAGGTTCATGTGGGACTCATTTAGCACAGGCTGATGTAATTTATAATTGTCTTCCTAGCGTCAGGGCCAGAGCCACACTAATTAAACTGTTGCATGCAGATGTGCAAAGAGCAGATTTGAACGACAGCGACTGCGTTTCCAGAAACTTCCATTTTTCATAATATCCGTGTGTCTTCTTTATGAATTAATGTCTTATATAGACAAATATGCACACATCTTGTCATCATTTTGGTTCACACCAATCCGTTATCATTTACAGTATGTCACATCCAATGATGGGATCCTGCGGATGGAATGAGCCTCTCTGAAAGAGTGCTGTAAATATAAATTTACTAAATCAATAAGCATTTGCCCCTCAAAATGTCCCTCTTTTAACAACATGTGAGGTTAATTCAATGCACCACTAAATGGCAGCCATCAAGCTGAAAGATACCTCAAGGTCCAACAGCAGCATAATGCTTTGGGAAATTGTTACCACATTAAAAAAAGGCTGGATGATATCTTCTTGTAGTCCAGGTAATTCCGTTCTGTGTGTGTGTATATATATATATATATATATATATATATATATATATATATATAAAATTGCAATGTAATAAGGAACATAGACATCTGGGCAACAGTTAATGTTACCATATTCTGTGCTATTCCGCTATCTGAAAGTGAAACATCTGTCTTTTTTCAGTCAAATTCATTCCGCTCTCCGCTCTATCATTCTTTCCCTCAGGCCTTACGGACATTAAAAAAAAAAAAATATTATTCCCCTGAATGGAAACATTGATTGTTTTACTCTCTGAATGACACTTTAAGTCGATGCCATAAACGGCTAGGCTCGGGTCAGGTTTATATGGCAGATCTGAGCCTTACTGTTTCTGGTCTGTGCGGTGTCCTGGGCTGCAGGACAGCTTCCACATTCGATTCTAAATTCAAGTCAGGAACAAATTAGAAAGCAGGTATTACATTAAACAACTGTCAAGAGTTTCACCCATCATTTCCTTCACTGGTGGCCATTTCAATTCAAATCTTTGAACAACTCTCGCAGATTACTAGTCTGGGCCTCATAAAAAGACACAGTTAACTCTCTCCAATCCCTTGTTTCTCCATAAAACTAATTTAGTAATAAATAAATTGAGTTATTAACAATGAAAATGACAAAAGGATATTATATCAAATCTTTTTTAACAGGTAAAACTCCTTGATGCTATATCATTTGTGCTGTATTGCACATTGTTTAATTAAATTCTGTACTGTATGTATGTACATATACACTAAAGTTACATGACTGATCTTGTGGTCAGCATTTCTGTTTTCTTGACAGATGAGTAGTGGTGCTTCAAATATGCTTTATTTTTTATAACGCTTTATCCATGCTCTCTTGCAAATATGTGAAAATCAAGTTTTTTGTAATAATCATTAGCACTACAGACATGAGTCAAAAAGAAATGTCGAACTCTAGAGTCAAGCCACAAAACAAAATATACGAGACAGACAATGTGTGTCATCAAAGACTTGTGGTTGGATTCTTCCAACCGGATATCCATGGCTGCAATACCACTCCTAAATATGTTTCTTACATTTTATATTTATGATTCCCAGAGGACATCCAATATACTCACAAAGTCTTTTGGCAGGGTCACTGTAAGATACGGGGGTGGGACGAATGCTCTCCACACTGCCCACAGGCAAGCGTCGATTTGCCCCCCCCCCCATTTATGTCTTCTTTATTCTTAATCAGATTCAGTTGTTTTCTCATGAAACGCATGCAGACGCCAAAGCCCGGCTCTGCACGCAGGTACAGCCAGTGGCGTAGTGCAAACTGCGTTGGCCCACCCGCAAGAGTGGAGGTGGGGCCCTTCACCGCATAATTAGATGGGGGATTCACCTTTTCATTCAAAATCGTGATTTAGTGCTGTGGAATTTAATAGTATGTAATTATTTCGTATTTATTTATTAAGAACTTTTCACAAAAAAAGAATAAAAGAAACACCAACAATAAAACAGCAATTACATTAACTTGTTAAAATGCAAGGGAGCACATGACGTCAAAATATTTTTTCTATCTGCAGTATACAACAAACACAGCCGCGCCCGCGCCCGCGCCCGCGCCCGCGCCCACCGTAGAAGCAGTAATGTCCGTGATGACACTGCTAGCAAACGCCTGAGTAACGTTACCCGTGCTCGCTCCCGCAGCTCCTTCCCGCTGATTTGGAAGAAATATGGATGAAATTTTCGGTAGTTTTGCATTGAATTGCTCTTTTCGGTGTTGGTTAGTCCGTTTTTGAGCTCCGCTGACATATTTTCTTTTACTCATTTTGCGCTCATAAGCTTCACTCTCTAAACAGTTGCGGAAATTCTTAATCGTGATTGGATAACAAGGACAACGGATATTCATAATCGCCAAACACGGTAGGCTGCAATTACTACCAAAATAAAAGTCCTATACGTTCACGTTATAAAAACGCTTTAATTATTTATTCGAGTCAATTTTTTGTTGGTCCCCCACAACGCGGGGCCCGTCCGCAGTGCGTGCCCTGCGGGCCCCCCCGCTACGCCACTGGGTACAGCCCCTACAGTCTTCTGTTTCCATTCCTCCACCCTGCTTATGTCAAACGCTCCTCTGCTGCTCTCCCCCAAGTAAAGTGTCTAATCCTTCATCACAGATCCTGTGCTGCATGGCCCTGTTCACTGCCTTGCCTGGAATAAGCGGCTTACCGAGCATTTTCCCAGTGGGCCAATGGGGTTGTGGCCCGGACAACCTGTCGTGGAACCCCTGCCCCTCCCTGATCAGTTTGTATGTGTGGTGGGCCTGTATGGGCTACAGTCCAAGGCCAACTTTTAATCCTAGTCAAGCCCTGGAAACATCCCATAATTCTTTTAAACTACAACTCACATTGGCCAGATTATTATATGATTCAGATCTGGTTTGGCGATAACAGACTGACATAATAATATTGAGAACCTTTCATAACTCAGACAGCAGTACTGTATATTACAGCCTGTCAGCAAGCTGGTGATGGATTCTCCTTCCTTCTGGTTGAGAGAAGAGACATCAGCAAGTTCTTTATATTTAGCTAGATCCAGTTTTAAGTAGCTGGCAAGACAAACGAGTCTGCGGCAGAATCGGCTGACCTTCACCCTTGAAAGTTCTCAGCTCTTCGGCCGTTTGTGTTTGGAGACATAAAGTAATGATCCTAAGTTCTGTGCTGAAGATATGACACATTCCATCTCAACACCTGCTGAGATATTGATCATTATTTCAGAGGTGTCTAAGACATATAGTATGGTGACAAAGTATGTGTGATTGTTTGAGCATTTTTTTTTCATTAAGTTCTACTAGATCTTCAACTAAAACTGAATTTTACTTAAAAGAGATACTGTTACCTAAAAAATTGACAGAGATGCCACTGATTTTGTTAAAAGTGCTACCTGACTCCCAGTAGAATTATCAGAAGTAATCACCGCTTAGATTCAATTGGCTCCTGCCTGTCTAGCAAACACACACTTCCTCGGCATAGTGATCGGCTGCCTCATAATGCTGTGCAGCAATTCAGACCCACTCCTTGTTTCAGCCCTGGCAATAGGACTTTGATGGGGTCAGTCTGAACTTTAATTCTGTTAATGTTTACTGGTTAACTCTCAACCTTTTGCTACATAACCCTGATCTGGCTCAGCTTCATCTTACCTATGTTTGGAAATTGCTATTATTATATTATTATTTTAGTATTATTATTATTATTATTATTATTATTATTATTATTATTATTATTAAATGCTTGGTAAATCTGTGAAATTAAATGTAATTTTGTATTAAAAAACTTTCATAAAATTAAAATTTATTTCATGTTCATAAATATTTTATTACTCCTTTTAAACCAGTTCAATTGCTTTATAAAATACACATTTTTATTAAGAGATAATATTGTTTGGTCAGATGAACTTACTGTTCATAATGTAATTGGTGATTATGAACAGTGGAAGATATGGCTTTACAGCAGTAGACATAGACAGGCTTTTATACCCAAGGTGTCAGAAAGATGGGGTGTGTTGCTTGGCAACCAGTAATAAAGAATGGTTCATGTCTATTACCTGACTCAAGATCAAACAAATTTCCTGGAATTTTCCTCCATGTGTGCTTTTCTTCTTCCCTGTTGAGCAATTAAACGAATGAATGTACAAATAAAACACAGATCATTTAATATGACAATTAGCACATACAGAAATCACAGTGTAAACTCTCATGGGAGAGCATTAAAACTCACATTTTTAATGCCACTGGCTACCTTTGCTAGGAAAAAAATCTGAATGACTAGATTAGCAAAGACCTACTTTAGGCCAAAAAATTCCATAAATTACACAATACATTCCCTAAGGATTGATTCACAGCACTCCATAATTTATAAAATGCTTTCAAGTAACATGATCAAAGTCGATGACTCTCATCACTGTCTCTTATCAGAGTTGCAGATATTGATTTCTCACATATTCTGACCGCTTATTAGAAAAGTATTTGACGTTTGGAGGGTATAACAACAGAACTTTATAAAAGCTTATAAAAGTTCTTTGAGAGTTAACAACTTTCTTCACTTAATACACAAAATGTTAAGTTTTACCATAATCAGTTTGCAGATAGAGATAATATACCAGATTTATTTAAAAAAGTAACCACTTTGACTGCTTTTCTTTAGTATGAAAGATATCCCCATCACTTTTTCATCTGCCTGGCTTTGACAATTTACAGAACGGGCAAAAAACATCTGTACAGGTAGTTCTCACTTTCCGAGCTCCAGATTTATGAGTTTATATCTTTACAAGAATTTTCTCGGGCAAAAATAAAAGTTTCATTTTCATAATTTTTTTAAAAATTGCACATAAATCAATACGTGCTGCTTTAAAAAACTTTGGCCTGACAAAGCATCTGGATCAAAAATTGGCCTGACAAAGTTTTCAGATAACTTTGCATTGTGAAATATCTGACTGTTGAATGCCTAATTTGTCTGTGCATGCCACTTTTTCTTTTCATGACTCAGGTTCATTTTATATACTGTTTGTGAGTGATCTACACCAGCTCAGAATGGAATGCAAGAAGGAAAAAAAAACACCTACTGAAAATCAAAGTGACCAAAATGGACTGTGAATGTTACAATTTTACCAAAGAAAGGTATTTTGTTTTTTTCCCAGGATTTTTTTTTTTGTTTAAATGTATGTACATTTTTGGTTAAATGTTAGTTCTGATGGTACGTTTGTGTTTCTTTTATTTACTTGGCAAAAATATAGGATAAAAACTATTTGGATGGAAACAAAGTCATAATTTTTATAACATTTCTATGGGAAAATTCGTCCCGCTTTACAAATTCTCGATTAATGAGCGATAATTTGAAACATTAGCTCGTAAAGTCAAGAACTACCTGTGTATAGATAATATTTACTGCATAATGTTTAACACGTGGAGATATAGTGTGGAGTGTTGTACCCAGCAGCCACAGGAGAACATGCTCGCTGAGAACATAGAGATAGTAGGATAACACTAAATTAGAAAACATAACATAAGAATGGGCCTGTTTTGCGTATCAGATCAAATGGCCATTGATGCCTGTGTGCAAGTCACAAAGCACAGTGTTTCTGCATTACAACAACCTGTTTACCCACATAGACGGGGGCATGACACAGGAACACACACAAATTGTAGACACAGAATTGATCACTGCTCCACATTATACACCATATATCGTCCCAGTGCTAAAGGTTACTCATAATATTACGTACTTATTCGTTACATACACAGGTGTTATATTGACCTTTTACAAAAGGGGCCACTCTGGCTCAAAATAGGATGGGGATACTAGGGTAAAGTTGTTGGTATGCAGTAATAGTCTCAGGTAGTTAAACAGAACTCACCCAGAGGACGGGGGGTCTTCGGCTCGCGGGAGGTGAATTGAAGACAAGGAACTCGCTTATCCACTTCGGTGGTATGTTTTAATAACGCTGCTGTTTCTGGAGGTTACAACCAGGCTAGTCTGCCGCTCACTTCGCTACGTTCTCTCCCCCCGAAAAAGCTCTGTGTAACTATAGCAAACTCATCATGTTCCCCTCATTACTTGCGAGGGTTTCCCCTATTAATTAAACTATACATATAAAAATTAAACATTGATTTCTGTGCTTACACTAGTTATAAATCAGAGTATAACCACAGCAAAAACCTTTAGAGATGACATATTAGGGAAGAAAACTGATGTGTTCACCAACGAGAAATGTGGCCTGTTTTCCATCAACATGGGTCAAACGGAATCTGCCGCCCCCCCACGTTGGAAGAAGTTTAGAGACAAACCATTGCTGGCAGGGTGTGAATCATGACTTTTTCCAGGAAAATCGTCTGTACATCTATCATCCAACTGCTTCTCCACTACAGGGCTGAGTTGGGGGTGGGGGGGGGCGTGCTGGGGGAGTGCTGGAGTCTATCCCAGGAAGCCCAGGACTCAAGATAGGGCAGGGGAAGCCCAGACAGAGTGCCTGTTAGCCTGAAATACAGACCTCAAATACAGACCTCAAATACAGATTGCAGAACTGCAAAATATACTGGACTCTGGAGCTACACGAAATCTGTTATTTCCACATTTGCAAAATTAAAGACCTTGCAAAATACTATCACAATTATGACCACTCACCCGTGCCTCAGTCTGTTATTCCTATTCCTTAATACCCCATTCTAATATATGATTTACAGATGATGTTTTACAGATAAATACAGAATCTGTATCTTATCCAAGCACAAATGATCCTGAAAATGTTTGGCAGCCTGGGATCCTCACTTGCACAGATTTGTCTGATCATCACACCTCGTCTCATGGGCATCAGTGAAGCCAAATGGCATCTACATTTCCAGAGGTTATGCCACAGTTCTGTGAAATGAGGACAAACAGCGCAGTGTGCTGCATTTGATTAATTCTCCTTTGTCTCGCCAAGGTTTCTGTTTATTGTGTTACATCCTCAGTGATTTAAATAAAGGGCCTTTATAAACTGCAAGACCTGAAAAAAAAAAAACATTTAAAAACTACTTGAGATCATAAAGCTTTCATCGCTCTGTTTCACAAAGGACTTTATACAATTTGTCCAAACAGCATTCATGGTTGAAAGACAGGGAAATGTGCGTCTGCATATTTTTAGGAATTTATGATGCACCACTTTTATGAATAGTGCTGTGATAGTTGATGTTTCAACATGGCAAGACCCTTTGGTGCCATTCTGACCAGGGCGAAGTTTCATGTGGGATTACCACAGTCTGAAGCACAAGTCAAGGGCTTGTTCCTATTCCAATAGATACAATCAGTCACAAGCCAGTTTTTGATCCGGATGCTTTAGCATTTAATTGAGGATTTAGAAATAATTAACTAAGAGAAAAAAATGTACATCTGTTTTGAATCAGCTATTGGTTGTTGAAGTTAAACTGTCGAAAGGGTGTCCGCCATCTTTACTGAGGCCTCGCCATCTTTACTGAGGCCTCGCCCTCTTTACCGAGGCCTCGCCCTCTTTACTAAGGCCTCGTCCTCTTGGCAGTGCACTGTAGGCTTACACCCGTGAGATGTCATTCATCCTGAGACAGCCAGAGTGCTTCCTCCATCCCTGCAGAAGATGCCAAAACACTTTACTCTTCCCTCTCAACGTCCCTTTGATGTCGTATGTGTGTTTCTTCTCCTCTTTCATTAATTAAATTGGCTGTGGGTTCCTTGCTGTTTGTTTTCATGGAGCGGTACGTCGCTCGAACACACCTGCTCACTTTTCATCGCTATGCCAACCACAAGGACATCTACCAATGCTTTTTTTTGCCGCCATTTATTTTGCATGCTTACTTTGTGTGGCCTGCATAATTTACTGGCTCAGCAGAACACTTTGCTCCAAGCAGCGTACAATTTTACGGCCTCACAAAGCTGAATTTTTAAGCAATTCAAAGATCCTGCGTTCGACGGTCTAAGTTCAGTTCCGCAGCAGCTGTCGTACCCACCTTTAGCTAGGGCTTGTGGGAAATACGATCAACCTGACAAGCAAGAAAACATCTGAAGCTATTTCTCCCCATCACCCTTTCAGCAGCAGTACCAGATGAAAGTAACCGTTGCCCTCTCTTGTTCCTCCGCCATAAGCTCTTTTGTTTAATTTCTAATGCCTCACATTAGTCTGACCCATCAAATATTAAAACCAGCAAACACAAACCCTAATTAGGTAAGCATGCATGGAGATCCAAAATAAGTCTATGAAGCAAAGGTTGCATACTAGACCCCAGCTCATTTGGCTGGAGATGGAGCGCTTCAATTGGTTGTGGTGACTCTGTGATGAACAAGAGCTGTGGCAATATGATTGGTTCATACACACACAGACACACACACACACACACACACACACATATATATATATATATATATATATATAGAGAGAGAGAGAGAGAGAGAGAGAGAGAGTAGATTCACCTCCAGCATCCAGTGCCCCTGGAGCAGGTCAGGCTTTAGGGGTTTAATCTAGGACATACTGTAGGGTTTACATTATTGCACTGACACCATTGGTACAGATTCTTACTCCGCGAAGCTAATGCATGTAGTTCACAAATCCGATAAATGTCACAAGTTTCTGGTCTCCACATTGGCGCTGGGCAACCCAAGGCATCTAGATAGAAGGCATGTTTCCTCTTGTTAAGTAGCCTTAGGGTTAAAATGCTTATGAATGATGTAATTAAATTTACATTCTATCACATTGTTACTCCAGCACACTCTAATTGTTTTCATATGTAATGAAAGAATGACAAAGACATATGATACCATTTATTATAAAGATGGGAACCTAATGATAACACTGTATGGTCAAAAGTATACATGCACTTCCCTAATTATAGCGAACTGACTAATTAATCTTTATCAGTTGCTGACACACGTGTATGGTTAAACACACAGTCATGCCATTTCTACCAGCGAACACTGGCAGTGAAATGAAGAGCTCAGTGGCTCTCGATGTCGTGCCAACACTGGGTGCCACCTATCTAGCAAGTAATGAGGCATACGACTGCCGTACTATGAACTGGCAGTTTAGCATTATAAAGTATGCAAGCTGTACTGGTTACATACCCAAACCCTAACTGCTCTGACATGGTCCTTCTTACAAACAGGGCCAAAAGTGTGACCAAATCGAGCTGGTAGCATCACCAACATCTGATTGGTCGAAAAAGTGTATATTTGATACTTGCATAACACAGCAATTGTCACAGATGTGCTAGCATAAATTAGCACAGAGAAAAAAATAATAATAATTGCAATCATAATTGTAAATCATCCAAACCCAAGAATGCCTCCGTCGAGCCGACTCTGCTGCAGTGGAAAACCAAAGCAAGCTGGAACCATGGCGGAACTGGTTTCTCTTTGCGGTATGGCTCGGGTATGGGTCGGTTCCTGTACACCACTGGAAAAATGTCAATAGTTCATCAACATTCCGCCCTGCTAGAGGCCCCCCTGGTCAACTGTTAGTGAAGTGACTGTGAAGCAGAATTGTCTCGGAATGGTACAGGTATGTATCTCATTAGGTTGGAGAACTGACTCATAGACTTTGGCTTTGACCTTGACCACAGTTTACACCCTGCTTTCAGTAAGCAAGCCCACTTTTTTTTCATTCGTGTTAACATGCCCGGAGGGGTTGGGTAGCCGTTTGACCTTGGATCCCCAAAGGTTTTCTTTTGGTTCCTCTCCTCTGTTGTCATCTGGTATTCTTTCATTTCTTTGTCTTTCCTTTTCCTCATTATCTGAATTATTCTGTATGAATGATGCAGGAATATATATTACAACGCATACATGTAAAGCAACTTTGAGTGACTCTTAGGAAAAGTGCTATATAAAAAATAAATGGAATGTAGACTATCTACATTCATAGTATCTGAGTGGAGGGCATTTAACACCGCCTGCTCTGGGGGGTGGATGCTGGCAGACCCTGCTTTCCTCACTGCGCTTTTGATGAAAGTGTTTGTTCTTGAATTGCTTACCCAGACTCACAGAAAGGGACTGCTCAGCCCTGGATGTGTATTGTGTAAAAATCGTGCAAACTGTTTCTGGGAGCAGCGTCAGCTTAAGAGCTGTTTATCAGGACCTTAGCAAGCCTAAGATCAGCATGTGCAATGCCAATTGTTGGCTGGAGCGACATAAAGCCTGCTGCCATTGGACTCCAGAGCGTTCTCTGTAAATGTGTAAATGCGTGCTCTGGAGTGATAAATTATGCTGCACCATCTGATGGATAGTACTGGGGTTTGGCAGATCCCAGGAAATCGCTACCTGCCTGAATGTGTCATGCCAACCTTATACTTTGATGGTGGATGGAAAACGATTTTTCACTACGTCTTTACTACATGAAATGCTAGCAGAATTAGCATTTGCTTGAGTAAATTTGCATTATGAATATGAGGTTGAAAACTTTTAATTCTGAGTTACCTGGAATGCATATATTGCGAGGTGTGACACTACGAAAAATGACTAATATATAAAATGCCGAGATGGGTTAGCCCTCCATCCTAGGTTGTTCCCAGCCTTGCACCCATAGCCTTTGGGACAGGCTTTGGACCTCCCGCAACCCTGAACAAGAAAATGGATGGATTGATATATAAAATATGCCTTTCTCCTTCAGATAATCCATGCATATTGACACAAGCCGCTGGTATCTCTATCCATTTTGACCAGTTAGAGGATGGTGACAAAACCAGCTGGATTTAGTCACGGTTTCAGTCCTGCTAGTAAGCAGGGCCATGTCAACGTGGTTACGGCTTGGATAATTTATAATGGAAAACCGTCAGTTAGGGGTACGGCCCAGGTGCGACTTGGTTCTTGGCAGCAGTGGAAAAGCGCCATAACTGTGGGCTGTACAGAAATCAAACTTTCTGTGATGGGGTGGAATAACCTGACTGACCTGCCTAGAACCCTGACCTCAAGCCAAATCAACCCCTGTGATGCCTTCACAACATAATATCAATGCACAGCTAAATTAGTCTGGGCAACAGGTACACATTAGGGTGAACTAGAACACAAGTGCTGTTGGGGCTAAATACCAGCAAAGCTAATGGAAAGCCTCCCAGAACAGTAGAGGCTGCTGTAGCAGCAACTTATGGACGGATCCTTTTGGCCATATTATTGGATACATTTATGTTGAACTCCAAAGAATTCTACAAAGGACT
Source organism: Paramormyrops kingsleyae (assembly GCF_048594095.1). Classification (NCBI taxonomy): domain Eukaryota; kingdom Metazoa; phylum Chordata; class Actinopteri; order Osteoglossiformes; family Mormyridae; genus Paramormyrops; species Paramormyrops kingsleyae. The sequence goes on from NC_132815.1 coordinate 22,960,933, forward strand.
TGAAATTTGAAAGTTAGCTTTAGGTTAAGAACAATATGGCAGCTATGTGGCCATTGCCTTTTGGTTGCGTTGAATGTATGTCAAAGCATTAAATGTGGAAGCCGAACATGTTTTCACATCCTTCTCTTTCCACACTGAACAAGGCTTTGGAGGCAATGAATATCACAAGACTTGCATCCTTCAGTAGTAATTTGACTCTGTACTATACTTTGTTACACAGCATGTGACCCAAAATCACATTTTCTAATATGCCAAATGATTCACTGTGTTACTCATCTCTAGATTGCATCCCTGTGAATAGGAATATGAGGGACCTGCCTTGGATATGTTAGGGGTTGTTTTATGCTTGTTCCAGAAATGACAGGAGGAACAGAGGACTAATGTAAGTTGTACGTCTGTGAGCAATCTTCCTTATTAGGTAATATAAAAACACATATTATAACTGAAAGGGGTTGACGGCGAATTACAGAAGTTCATGTGGAAACCTGACTGAAAGATGAATGTTTATGCTGTTTGACTGAGAATGGACAGTACAGCTTTCTTATGATCATGTAAACATTCACTAGAGACACAGGAAAACTACAATACAGAAGGACAATAAAATGTTTCTGAAACTATCTTGACATGGAGTGATCACACCACTAGCTTGGCATGATCACCTGGTGGAGTATGACAATAATTTTGGTGTAAATGAGATACATGTTGACTTTTCCAAGAAAACAAACAAAATTTTGTGCCATGGTCTTATTAATTGATTTGCTTCTTCACCAGTGGTTCGCCTGAGAGAAACCACCATCAAGCAATTCACTTTTTATTTGTAGAATTCCTTCAACAGAAAATACACAAAATCAAACTCTGCCCCCCATCTGGCGGGGTCCTGGTTTGTGCATGCATCATACTAAAGTCTTCCAGGATATGGTGGATGACAGAACCTGATTAGATCTTCAGTCCATGAATAACTCAATGATGTTCTCATCTCCCAGTAGGAAAAAAAATGCATTTTTTTATAATCCCATGAGTATTATCGCATCATAACCTTTGAAGGTGTAATCAAGCCAGCAATGTGTAAGCAGGCGTAAATTTTAGCAGATGCTGTTTAAATGATGAAGGCAACGGTAAAACCTATAAAGGAATATGATGTCACATTTCTCACCCAGGCTACCTGCTTTTCTAACGGTTTCTAAGCTGTTTGTGTTACCTGCCTTTTCCCTCCTCATTTGGTTTTCTCAACTCTATCATCTGAGCCAAGGTACTTGAGGCAGACTGGAAGAGAAATCTTTAATGTGAAATTTCAAAGCTTAATGTATATTTGAAGTAAATATAATTCAGACATTTATTCGGTGACTTTTCATTCCTTTGAGAAATGGCCCATGTTACATGAATTTCTACTGGTGACCCCATGTCTTTAAATTGCCCATCACCAGTACACTTAGCGTGTCCATGCATGTGGCCTGTAATGTACTGGCCTCCTGTGTGCCCTGTGTTTCCTGGGATATTATTCAGAATATTATTATGAATGACAATAGCAAAAATCATTGTGATTATGCTGAATGCACAGTTTTCTCATTAACAAATTGCTGGGCCCCGCAAATGCACTGATATCCTCACACCATCTAAGAATAATGTGGAGATACCAATAAGATCCCCCACTGACAGAAGTCAATATAAATGGATAGTAAATAACTGCAGACATTTGCTTTTGCTAAGCATGAGCTATCAGCACCATACAATGGAAAATAAATATCGATGGTATGTACTGCAAAAGTCAACTGTAGTTTATGTGTTACCTGTAGTGCAGGTCCTACCTGTAATCCATGTGTCCCCTGTAGTGGATGTATGACCTGTAGTGGATGTGTTACCTGTAGTCCATGTGTTATCTGTACTGCATATGCCACCCATAGGTGGATGTGTCATGTACTGCATGTGTTACCTGTACTGAATGTTTTACCTGTAGTCGATGTGTCACCTGTAGTTGATGTTACTTCTAGTCCATGTGTCATCTGCACAGTGTGTCACCTGTAGCTGGATGTGTTATCTGTATTACATGTGTCACCTGTAGATGAATGCATGATCTGTAGTGCATGTGTCACCTGTAGTGGATGAGTTACCTGTACTTTATGTGTCACCTGTAGTGGATGAGTTACCTGTACTTTATGTGTCACCTGCAGGCATGTGTCACCTGCAGGCATGTGTCACCTGTAGTGGATGCATCATCTGTAGTCCTTGTGGCACCTGTAGTTCATTTGCTACCAACTGGCAGCTTCTAGTCTGCCTTGACCATGGGGGTACATTCACAGGCTGGATTAACAGTGATCAGAACCAGATATGAGGGGCTAAGGTGGGGGATTCGAACGGTGGCTTCTGGAACATTAAATGGCCGCTTTAATCATATTACACCATGGTGGGAGGAACCTAGTAATGTAAGTAAATGAATGTAAAAACTAAAAAGAGAGTACTGCTACTCAACAACTGGGACTGTTAACAAATGTCTCTCTTTTGCATAGATCTAAAATGTCTCCCAGACAATTTGTTCCTTCCACACTAGCATGCACTGCAATCAAAGTTAAAAAAATAGTGCTTAAACTAAAATCCATGAAACCACAGCTCCATAATTACAATTAAGCTAAGCTATCATCAGGCTAATTACAATACACCCAACAGCATTTCAGTGTAGTACTGTTCCTGCCAGACTATCCATAGGAGAGGATTAATGGTGCCCATGGTTCTAGTTTTCTGTTACAGTCCCAGCTCTGTGCGGGATCAACATGAAGTGTCAGCATTCATGTGAACGTCATTCATCTTCGCCTTCTTGGTCGAATCATCAAGAACTTATTGCAAAACCAACCCATGTTCAGAAGTTTCAGCTAAAATCCAAGCCTTCTATTCACCTTCCAAGCACCTTCCAAGTGTTTTCCTTGCAGGGTTTATATTCTTGATAACAGCAGATGTTTAATAACTGATAATATACAAAGTAAAGCTTAATTCATACGGCTCCATAAATCAGTCCAATGATTTTTGTATTTGTTTTTGTCATTTATATTTCTCGCAGTTGTTTGATGAAAACTCCTGCTTATAACATGCTCATACACACACAGTATCACATGACTAGACAGTTCAGTGGCTTAGCTACTAGCTCTGCAGTCTTGTACTCCATGCATTATCTGTACTGTGTGTGTCACCTGTACCTGGATAGGGTCAAGGGTTCGAGTCCCGCATCTGCTCAGGCTGTGTGTGCAGCTTGCATGTTTTTCCTGGGATGTGAGGTTTCCTTCTGCAGTCCAAAGACATGCAATTAGGCTAATGGGCTAATTACCTGTGTGGGTGTGACCTGTGATGGTGTAGCTTCCTGACCTGTGATGGTGTAGCTTCCTGACCTGTGATGGTGTAGCTTCCTGACCTGTGATGGTGTAGCTTCCTGACCTGTGATGGTGTACCTTCCTGACCTGTGATGATGTAGCTTCCTGACCTGTGATGGTGTAGCTTCCTGACCTGTGATGATGTAGCTTCCTGACCTGTGATGGTGTAGCTTCCTGACCTGTGATGGTGTAGCTTCCTGACCTGTGATGGTGTACCTTCCTGACCTGTGATGATGTACCTTCCTGACCTGTGATGATGTAGCTTCCTGACCTGTGATGGTGTAGCTTCCTGACCTGTGATGATGTAGCTTCCTGACCTGTGATGGTGTACCTTCCTGACCTGTGATGGTGTACCTTCCTGACCTGTGATGGTGTAGCTTCCTGACCTGTGATGGTGTACCTTCCTTACCTGTGATGGTGTAGCTTCCTGACCTGTGATGGTGTACCTTCCTGACCTGTGATGGTGTAGCTTCCTGACCTGTGATGATGTAGCTTCCTGACCTGTGATGATGTAGCTTCCTGACCTGTGATGATGTACCTTCCTGACCTGTGATGGTGTACCTTCCTGCTAAGACAATACCCCTGTGCTACGTGGGAAAGTCTCCAGTCTCCTCCACCACCCTGACCAGTAGAAGTCTATGGAAGATAAATGGACCCTTATCTGATCCCCTTGACTATTGTCTAAAACTGACAGTAGTATGAAGAAATACATCATGTTAAATATGTTTCACAACTCAATCAACAGAAACTTACAAAGACCTGGCCCATCACACACAGCGAAATGTTCAGTATTCAGTGAATGCCAGGACGCTCTGTTTTATTGAAATGGAAATTAAACACAATTCAGTTGGCAAGACATTTTTAACGATCATGTTCAATTTGCACATTATTATCAAGATGAAAGAAAGAGTTGCTGAAGTTTCAATGGTGATGGCAGAGCAGATTAATAGGGACTCAGCAGTCAGAAATGAATCAGGTAGCTGAATACTGTGTGTGTTGAGTCACTGAACAGTTGATGTACATATTCACCAGTTATTCAAGTTTCCTTCAGCAGTAAGGAAATTCATTTCAGAGCCACCACAGAACCCCAGACAATCAGGCATTGTGGGTCACTCCCTACTTGTCCTCAATCTATGAAGGACAATATGATAGGAAATGCTTTGTTTATTCAATGTTGAAATTGTTTCAAAATTTTAAGTAACTGTTTAATTGAACAAGATAGTGAAATATATTTATAACCGATATAAGTTTAGGTGAATTTTATGATGAAAAGCCCATTTTCTTTCTCTGATATGAATAAAGGTTTGAAGAGGATCATCAAAGTGTCTGTCTGTGCGCATCTCGGAATTTTGTGTACACGGTTTGTTTTTATTTAACCTTATTTCTTCCATAATGAAATTGTTTGGTGATGATTTTACTCACCAACATCTAACCTTGCTTTGCATGCGATTAAAATATGCTCAAAAATAATCAAAAACCGCTTATTTTATTTTCAATGTGTTTTTTATGTTTTTATGTATTTTTATGACCTAACCTGACCTGACCCGTCTTCATAAATACTATGAAGGTATCAAAAGGAAATGGGTGAGAATGAAAGCAGGGTGTCAGAATCTCTTCCCAGAGAGGTTGCTGTATTTCAGTGATTTTCTTCCTTTTAATAGCTTGTTCTCATGTTGAAATAAATAATCAATTTGTTTTCCAACCCCTCATCATGGACAGGGCCGCGGGGAGGTCTTGAACCTATGCCAAGTAGCATGGATCAGTGTTTCCCAACCCAGTCGTTGGGGGCCCCTAAGACTGTATGCTGTATGTTTTTGCTTCCTGTCAGCTCCCAGACAGACAGTCCTACTGGGAGCTGGGAGGGAGCACTAATGTGGACTGTCTGGGGTCCCCGAGGATCAGACTGGGAAACAATTGCATAGGGCACAAGGTACAGAGACCATACGCATACCCTAGGGACAATTTAGAGATGCCAATTAACCTAACTGCGTGTCTTTGGGTGACACAAGGCGAACATGTGTCACCTTGGAGGCGTGAGGTCACCCTCAAAATAAATGTTTGCAATATTATGCATTACATCTCGAGTGTGATGCTTTTTAATGCTTTAAGCTCAGTAGAGCATTGGGTTTTTGTGGGAAGGCAGTAGGGCAAAGGTCTGCGGCTAATGAACTAATTTTAAGCAAATCAGTGCAAATGAATTTGGCCGAGAAAAGTGTAAAATATGGTAAGTGAGTTTGACAGCACTGGGTTAGGGGTCGGGTAAATAAAACTCAAAACAGCCACCAGTTGTTCAGTAAAACTGTGCCAACCAGAGTATAACATATTTTTCTACCCTTATGCAAATAAAGTGCCGTCCAAAGTGCACAGCGGGAAGGCGACCAGAAGCAAACCTGAAGGGTGGGTGCACAGACTGTGTCCTGCGTGTCCTTGTCCTCCATAAAGAACGGCCAGTCCTTCCAGCTCGCCGCCTCGCCATTATCGCTCCTTACAGACACAAGCGCACATACATCTCACGTCCGGCAGGAAAAGAAACCCACTTTTCTGGCACACAGACACTTTTTGCGAAACTGCTTCTCATTTGTCTAAAGATAGACCAGCACTTGTTCGACATGACATTTTACAAGAATTAATGTGGATACCAGATTCTCCACAGATGGTCCTGCGGAAATACAAACCTAAATCACATCAGTCTCAAATTACTGTCTCCTTAAACAGTAATTACCATTTCTAACATTAATAATAATAATAGTAACAATAATAATAATAATAATAATAATATGAGGAATCTTTTGAGATTGGTCCAATGACTTTTGAATTTGGTTTGTTTGTCTGATGTAGGTTTTTTCACATAAATTCAGAACTAATTCAATAACACAAAATTATTACACCGTTATGGACAACAAATTTGACTTTGATTTGACTAATTTCACTGAAAACACTTTAGACAATTTCTCAATATGAATCCCAGCTTTAAGGTTTGGAACTTTCTGGAATGCGGCCTTGAATACCACACAGGCCACAAGTATGTAAAACATCAGAATAAGAGAAATTATATACATATGAAAATATAAAAAGGAAATTAAACCTGGTATCATTATGCAGGTACAACCTGAGAAACAGAAGTACAATAAAAGGAGTGATATTAAAGGGAGCCAAACCAAGCCAAAACTAATATCCGTTATAGTATTATGCCAAATAGCTATCCCCGGCTAACCTTAACAGCTTCTGGGGTGCATATTTGGTACAGCAGTTCAGGGCTGGTTTGGTTTCCTCATTCAGAGTCCGTCCTGCATTACACATGTTGGCTGTTTTAGCTTACAATATCATATTTTTTTGCTTTTACCTAATTTCAGTCAGTTTTGCCCATCCCTGGATGCCCAGTGCATATAATTCTTGCCAAATACAAATTGCTTTGCTTTGTCTTGAAGTTGGTGTTTCCTATGTTCATTCTTTGTGTCTGTATTTATCAGTTCCAATGTATAACATAAGTATGTTATGCGCAACATATGTTTTGTGCTATGTAATGTGCGGAACTTCTGCAAAAATGTACAGTGCCATAATTTCCCAAGAATAATCCCATAATTCCCATGTGGACTGAAGTATATTCACCTGCATGTTCCTATCACCTTCCATCCACTGTAAGTGGGAAGACGCTTAAATTAAATTTATTATATAAAATAAATGGCATAGCTTTGGTTCAAGGGCCCATAAAGCTACTTTGACAAAGCATCCTCCTGCTTTGTTAGCCGCGCCTCGGCCCTCATTAAATAAAAATATATTTGTCTTTGTTTTTCCTTGCAGTTAGGAGCTGCTGAGGTGCTGGATGGATTAGAGTGCCCTTCAGTGGCTTCGGGCTGCAGTTTATTAGCTACACATCAGAAAACAAACTGAGGGCATAATAAAGCTGAGAGCCTGAAAATGCGAACAGGCAGCATAAGCTTAATATCTGAAGATGGGGGAGGACTGCACAAGGTCAGCTGTGAGGTCCTGCAGAACGTGTCATGTGACTCTTTGCAGCATGCATACCTGTATAATATGTAGGTGCAGTAATGTCAGCTGTGAGGTCCTGCAGAACGTGTCATGTGACTCTTTGCAGCATGCATACCTGTATAATATGTAGGTGCAGTAATGTCAGCTGTGAGGTCCTGCAGAACGTGTCATGTGACTCTTTGCAGCATGCATACCTGTATAATATGTAGGTGCAGTAATGTCAGCTGTGAGGTCCTGCAGAATGTGTCATGTGACTCTTTGCAGCATGCATACGTGTATAATATGTAGGTGCAGTAATGTCAGCTGTGAGGTAATGCAGAACGTGTCATGTGACTCTTTGCAGCATGCATACCTGTATAATATGTAGGTGCAGTAATTCATTGCACTTCTCATGGCATCACAAAGAACGGAATCTTAAGTCTGACATGTACAATATGGGAAACCTAAACCTAGCTTTTCAGAAGAATTGTAAGCAGGTTCATTTGAATAATTTTAAGCTTCAAAATATATACTGTTTCAAACATGCAGTATCTATGAAGAAAATCCTAATTCCCACAATGCTGGCTATGAAAATAAAATAATTAAAGAATAATTAGCAAATAAAATCAAGTCCTATTCCAGTTGGTATGAAACATTTTTAAACAGCTATGGTAACGGAACAGTAAAAATAAGTAAAAAATAAGTCATAGATTATGGCATGTATGTATATTAGTAATAGGTAAAAATGAAAAACGAATTTCTGAATATTCAGAATACAGTTTGAGAAATTAATATCAAATAAAATATCAAATATCAAATTAATATCAAATAAAATATATATATTAAATAAAATATATGGAATCATGCACTGACCAAAAAATAATCTGAGAAGGAGACAGCTCTGTGGGTTGGGAGGTTGCCAGTTCAAATCCCATGGTCGACAAAGTGATCTGACCACTGAGTCCTTGAGCAAGACCCTTAACCCCAATTGCTAATGCAACTGTCTCCTCTACACCAGTTTCATGAGGTGGCCTCCTTGGATGCTTTTCCAGCTGTCCTGAAGGAGGTCCCACATATATGCTGAGCTGCTTTACCTTCATTCTCTGGTCAAACTCCTCTGCAACTATCTCTGCTGGGTTTAGGTCAGGTGGCCAGGTCATGTGATACAACACTCTATTACACTTTATAGGTGGCTTGGGGGGGTTTGACTGGTACCGTATAACTATCCAGAACACGGTGGGGGGTGCAACACTATTCATGTGTACAGTTCAGTTTAAAAAGTTCATACCTACCCTGTCAGAGTAAACAAAAATTTTAATGACAAAAAAGTGTATTCAATGGTGCCCTGCCTGAGTTGAAACCAGTGACCTTGACATTGTCAGAAAAGGTCATGTTTTATTCTAGGGGGGATATACAAAATAATACAAAGTAAGGAATGAACATGGCCCCCTTAAGAGCAGTAGTCAGTACCTAAAAGTCATACTGCACTGCACAAAGACTATTTCCACTGAAATAACTGGCCATATTCGGGAGTTACAGCCCTTAACTGGACATGACACATCTGAGGAAAGTGTGAAATTACAGTATAATCTGACCAGTGGCAGAGGCATGAGTGACAGATGCCCATGTATTCCCATGGCAGGATTGCTGGATTTGCTGCACTTTTTTGCACCTCATATGTACTGTATACACCATGCATAAACACTGGTTACATGGTACAGGGATTTCTGACTTCAGTCTTCCTTCTAGAAACTGCCAAATGCATGTCATCTAATCTTGTGACCCTGAAAAATGTAGCTTTCATGTAGGCTGCACAAAAACATACAAACATGCAATGTAGTTTAGTGAGATTTGCCATAAGATTTTGCTCACAAATAGCATTTCTCACTCCCTGTGTCTTGAAAGCTCCAATCTTGGATCCAATCTGAAGGCAAAGGCATGTGGTGGAATAACTGTGACCCTCTCAGACTGTAGGATACATTTATTTATAACATGACAAAAGACCACAAAATGTTTTACGTTCAGCTCACTGTTGTGTTTTTCCATTAGCAGGTTGAAATGCAAGACCACTATACAAATAAAGGCTCCACATGATTCTCTATATTAAAAAATATTTTGATGCTCATAGATGCCACAAATAGCCTGTATACTACCGTTCCATTCCCTCCCTCCCGTTTTCCACTTCCTGCTTGTTAATTGCTTTGATTTAGACCCTCAGAGCTCTCTACCTACCACGATTTTCTCTCATGTTGAGTCCTGTTTTTCATTCGGTCTTACGGCAAACATCACCCACACACTCTCCATGCTTTGGCTGAGTATTCCTTCGGTGGACGGCTCTCTAATAGCTGGATAATGAAGTAGGTGGGGTAAAGCGACAAATCGCATGTAGGGGTTGGCCAGCTGCGCTGCAGGGACTGTGGCTGCATCCCATGCAGTTGGGTTCAGAACAGCCAGAGCAGAAGTGGAATAAGATAAACAGCATAAAATAATCTGATAATATCAGCACTTTCAGGGAGGGGCACAGAGGAACATGTCCGCACACATGGGGGATATATATGACGGTGTGTCTGGTGCTGCCTGTCTGAGGTGAACACAAGGTGCCCCTCGAAACAGAAAGCTAATGGAAGCTCGGTGCCCGAGCCTGAGAAAGACCTGACAAGTGATTCTTCTTTAAGCTTCCATCCAAATGCACTGAAGTAAGGCTGGAATGGGGGGGGGGGGGGAGGGTTGGGGGTTATCCCGCTGCTTCATTATCATTCTGCTGGCTCACTTCTCTGGGTGCTAACAGGAAAGGCTGCGACACCCCCGAACCGAGAAGCAGGCGTGATCTGCTGTGTGTGTTTGTGGCTCAGATGTACAGTACATTACATCGTGGGGACCAAATGTGGTCCCCACAGTGCAATACAAACCTGTTATTTTGACATCATGCGGACCATTTTTGGTCCCCACAAGGGGAAATTCAATTTTATAAAAATCTGCAACTGGAATCAAAAAACTAAAAATGGCAAAAGACTTTTTTTTTTGGTTACTTGTGGTTAAGGTTGTCATTGCTGGGATTAGTGTTTTGCCTGTGTGTGTGTGTGTATGTGTGTGTGTGGATTAGATTTATATTACATTACAGGGAACCAAATGTCCCCACAATGTGATAAAAATCTGTTATTTTGACATCGTGAGGACCATTTTCAGGTCTACACAAAGATCTGTGAATGCGATCAAAAAACAAAAATGCCAAAAGTCTTATTTATTATTGTATTTAGTTTGGTTACTTATGGTTAAGATTAGGGCTGGGTTGGGGTTAAAGCTGTCATGTTGGGATTAGAGTTTTTCCCATTGAAATGAATGGAGATTCCCCACAAAGATATAATTACAAACCTGTGTGTGTGTGGCTGTCTTAGTGTTTCCGGCAAGTGCTAAGTGCATGGCTTCAGAGGAATGCATGCGGCAGACGCTCCTCCGTGAGCTGACAGCGGCACTTTTCCACGCTTGGACCACTCCCCAGCTCCACCTGCCAGGCCTCTTTCATCACAGCTGCCTCCTTACCTGCCCCCCCCCCCCCACTCCCCCGTGTCATCAGTTCCATATTACTTTATGAAGACCTCAGGCTTCTATATTCCTCTGCATATTTAATAGATCGTTATTCAGGATTTCTGGTTTTTCTTCCGCTGTAAGAAAAATGAGATGGGACAGGAATGCAGCTTCCTGAACCTGCAGAAAATCCCATCCCTGTAAATCAGCCCTGGTAGTACTGCTGTGGAGTGCATGTTGTCCATATTCTTATTCCTAATAAGGAGGCCACTTCAGCAGATATCAGGGCACTGCACTGGTGGCAGTGGAAAGGCTGGGTGCGTGTGGAGGTGTTTCATAATCATCCTCTCAAACCTAGAGCCTCTAAATAGAATAGTAACAGTATCATGTGCCGGTTTATTGTCTGTTAAGAGGTACAGTATACTGTATTATGTAAAGTCACCATTTCGATAACTGAAAAAAGATCATCCATCAATCCATCCATCCATCTATTTTCTATGCATTCTTGTCCTAATCAGGGTTGTGAGGGTCATGGAACCGAAGGACACAATGGAAGGAATAACCCCGGATGGGGCATCAACCTATCGCTAGGCAGAAAATGTCTGCCCTGGTAAAATGCCAGCTTTTTCTGATGAGACCATGATAAATCACTTCAAAACTTCCCATCTTTAATGTGACCTGGAACCTGTACAAATCAACTGAAAAACAAACAAATCTGTTAGAGAGAAAAATACAAAAAATAAAAAATGTACAATAAGCTGTTCGCAGAACCTATTGATTTAATTACAGCATTCAGTCTTTTGGGGTAGACACCTGCCATCAAATAAAATGACTCTGATTAACCCCAAATCACATTCAGTTGTCCTAGTAGGAATTTCCTGACATTCACTCAGTTGCATCCTACAGCAAAAGCCATGGTCCGCAGAGAGCTTACAAAGCATCAAAGGGGTCTCATTGTTGAATGGTATCAGTCAGGAGAAGGGTACATTAGATATACCATGGAACACAGTGAAGACAGTCATCAAGAAGTGGAGAAAATATGGGACAATAGTGAGGTTACCAAGAACCAGACATACATCTGGACAATTCCAAAAGGTATGTTTGGTGCAAAAACAGCACTACACATCACCAAAAGAACACCATACCCTCGGTGAAGCATGATAGTCGCGGGCGGCATCATGCTTTGAGGCTGTTTTTCTTCAGCTGGAACTGGGGATTTGGTCAATGTGGAGGGAATTATGAACAGTTCCAAATACCAGTCAATTTTGGCCCAAAACCTTCAGGCATCTGCTAGAAAGCTGAAAGTGGAGAGGAATTTCACTTTTCAGCACGACAATGACCCCAAGCACACATCCAAATCAGCAAAAGACTGGCTTCACCAGAAGAATATTAAAGCTTTGGAATGGCCCAGCCAGAGCCCAGACCTAAATCCAACAGACAATCTGCGGGGTGACCTGAAGGGGGCCGTGCACAGGAGAAGAGCCTTTGCAGTCTGACAGATTTGGAGCACTTCTGCCAGGAAGAGTGGGCAAATATTGCTCCTACCCAAAAAGACTTAATGCTGGAATTCAATCAAAAGGTGCTTCAACAAAGTATTCATTTAAGGGTATGCCACCAGCTTATTGTAGTTTTTATTTTTTTATATTTTTCCCCCAACATATTTGTTTGTTTTTCAATTGATTTGTACAAGTTATAGGTCACATTAAAGATGGGAAAAGCTTTGAAATGATTTATCGTGGTCTAATTTTTTTATATTATAAAAGCCTGCCATTTAAGCAGGGGTGTGTACACTCTTAATATCTACTGTATGTTGTGAGTGGATCAAAGGGTACCTCCTGCATTACAAGGCTGGATAATTAGTCTGATTGGCTTCTCAAAATTGCCTGTGATTGTGTGTGATTGTGTGTGTTCCCATACACTGGCATCCTGGCATGTGCCACGTGCTGCCTGAGATAGACTCCGATGCCAACCAGGATAAGTGGATAGAAGATAACTGGGTAGTTGTGACATTATTGTCTAGTGCAGTTTTTCAATAAGCAAAATTTTTGGAAGCAGGTCAGACATTAAACTTGTACTTGTGCCGTTAATACAGAGGCCAGCAGGAAGGGTGTGATTCATGTGCAATATTACAAAGCAAAAAGAAATTTTAAAACCAAAAGAAAATTCCTGCTTTGCTGTTCACATGGTGCGGTAGCTGGCAAAAGGAGCTTCAAACCCAGAAATGAAAGCGGAGCTTTGCTTCTCTTTATCACAAAGGCAACATTTCCTACTCCGTAGTGCAGCTTTTGATCGAGAGATAGAGCTGCCGAGTAACAGCCTTGCTGAACGGGGCTGCTGCAGAAAGACCCAAAGTTCGAGATCAAAGCCACTTTCGGCCGCGAAGGAATGATACATTATAAGGGTACATGGTTTGTTTCACACGTTAGACAGGCAAAAGGAAAATCGAGTTTTGCATTGTAGATTACGCTCCAACTGAGATGCATGAATTATGCATGACATTACCTCCCTTTAAAAATATTGCCTGCTGTGTCACATTCCAGCTGTATTTCCCGCTCACAGATGCTTTGACAGCATCAGGTGGGGATAACCTGCTAGCTGGATGGGCGGAATGAAGTCTGAAGATACCGGGGTGTCACTCCATCAACACCACTAGAAGGGGGAGGGCTAGTAACCGAGCACACTGCACACTGGTGTATCTGGGGAAAAAAAACTGAAATGGGACCACATTAGCAAAACTGGTTTGGTTTGGTCTAGGTGATGTTTGGACCACAACCTACTGTATATATGCCAGCATGGAAAGCAAAATAATAATAATAATTACAACCAGAAACAGTACTGTATTTTAAATGTATTGATCAAATACAATATAAATCATTTAAAAATATATTTTATATTTGTTATATTTTGAATTATATTAAATCCAGCATTTGTAAAATTGTATTTCTCACCCATTCATTTTGCAGATCAAGAAACACATATTAAACAGGATGCCAGTCCATCACAGGACACACACACAAACATAAGGACACACTCTGGGGTCCCCAGTTCAGCTGACTCCGTGCTTTTGGACTATGGAGCACCTGGAGCAAATATAAACACAGAGAGAAGATGAAAGCTGCGTGTCCACAGAGCAGAGGCAGGATTCAAACCCCCCAACCCTGGAGAAATGGGGCTACGACATTGTGACCACTGGGTCACTGTCTCCAAGGTATCGTCCTCATCCTAGTTTCAGATCATTTATATCACATAAAAAAGGTGTGTAAATATTTCATTAGGTAATCCAGTCTAACGCACGCTTTGAAATTTTTAAATATGCACATGAAGTACTAGCCAGAACGATAAGTGATACAGCCAACAAGTCTTGTTCTAAACAGCAGCAGTTTTGCCATTATAGAATTTTGAAGAATCCCTGCCATTCAAAGGACCTTAGATGTCAGTAAGGTTCACTGTGTAATCTTGATGGGGTATCTAAGGTCTGCTGTTTATTTGATCTGAACTTGCTGGATCCTAACAGAAAAAAAAATCAGTTTTTAGGTCACCAGAGGTACAGACAGTCATAAACACATTGGGATTATTGTAAATGTCTTGGAAGAAAGAGCCATTGTTGATGTATAACCTATAATGCTGCACATAATTATATGGTGGACTCAAAGTGAGTAAGGCTAACTTGCTGATTTTCAACAGTATATCACAAAATGTGTCCTGTGTCAGCTGGCAGTGCAAGATTAGAAATGAAATAGCAGCATGTAGGCAAAAAAGGGCTAAAATACTGCAGGACACACTCAGCACTAGTTATATGTAATATGGATGTATATAAATAAAGATGCAATATGTTGTGTAAAACAAAGAGACTTGTATTTTTTGCCCTACATTTTACAATCCAATTTTACTTGAAACATAAAAGGAGCAAACTGTACATGTGTGTGTGGCCTTTTTGTTAGACTCATAAATACCATACTTTTTTAGTGCCTGACGTATGACTATAATCTCTTAAGCTCAAAATGGCACAGGGAGGCATTTAGGGATCTGATTTTACTGTAAAAAGCTCATAAAATGCTCACAACTGACTACAGACTCTCACAGTTTCATTTACTCAGCATTTACTTATTGTCTGTGTAAGTTAACTGTTTTTCTCATTTTTTTCAATGACAAAAACTAGACAATAATAAGATGCAAATTAATATATGATGCCAAAAACTATTGAAATGTATAGTTTTATCAATGAATAAAACCAAGAGAAAAAAAATCAGGAAGAAATTAATTTGAAACAGATCCAATCAGAAGTAATATCTTAGTTTTGTGTTGACTGTAATTGCACATGATTTTATAATGTCCCCACAATGTGATAAAAACCTGTTACTTTGACGTTGTGGTTACCATATTTTGTGTGTTTACTTATGGTTAAGGTTAGGCCTGGATAGGGGTCAAGGTTGTCATTGTAAGGATTAGGGTTTTGCCCATAGAAATGAATGGACGGTCCCCATAAAAATATGAGTACAGGTATGTACTGTATGTGTGTGTGTGTGTGGATTAGGTTTGTATTACATTATGGGGACCAAAAAAAAAAGTTTTTCAGGTCCCCACAAAGATCAGTGAATGCAACCAAAAAATTAAAAATGCCAAAAGTCTCATATTTTGTTTGGTTACTTATGGTTAGGGTTAGGGTTAAGGCCATCATGTTGGGATTAGAGTCTTCCCCATAGAAATGAAAGTCCCCACAAACATATAATTACAAATGTGTGTGTGTGTGTGTGTGTGTGTGTGTGTGTGGATGGGGGGGTAACATCTGGTTTAGGTCCACTATGAAAGAATATTCATGGAAAGCTGTCTCTTTAGGCTTGATAAAATGTTTTTAATCTTATATAAAATAGTGATGCCTGCTGGCAGGGAACCAATAGCAACCATTTGTATTAAAGGTGCACTGGGCAGAAACCATCTAACAGCTTGACTTTAAATGGTGTTAATGCAATGTGTTCTTTTACTAATATTGCACAGTTTTGCACTTTCAGTTAAGCCTATTTGTTGTGCTTTTAGTGAGTCTTCTGGCAATAGAAAATGTACCAATACATGTCTAAAGGCAAAATAACTCACGTCTAATGTCTAAATCACGTCTAGCCCTCTGCGTAGTGAAATATTAAAAATGCCTTCTAAAGCTATGGCTTGTTGAATGAAACTGTTGCAGCTAATTAAAAGATCTTACAGTACATCTTCTAAGTATTGAAAATGATCACTTGAGTGATTATGAAGTCCAATGAAACTCAGCATAGAAAAAAACATTTAAACAAGCGTAATACATATATTAGAGCAGTGGGGAAAATTATACAGTAGGTTTTATGATCAATCCAGGTTTTCACGATTCTATATCAATTCACAAAATCTGAAGATCTTAAGATCGATCTAGTTCATTTATGCCTTTTCCCCATGATTTATATAATATTTTAATTGAATTTTACTTGTATATTGTTGTTGTTTTTACAACAGATCTGGATAGATTGCACATTATTGTTAGTGTCTTAAACGTAGATTTAATAGAATCAAAATGGAATCTAATGGGCCTTTGTGAATCGAGGGCTGATTCCCAGCCCTCAAATTAAAAAAATAAATAATATATATATATATATATATATATATATATATGTTTTGACACATATCATTAAGTTAAAGTCCTTCTTAAACATGGCACGTGAGTTTTAGAGTTGCATGTTTTTATTTTCAGCTACCCTTTTCAGTCAGAAGTCATTTTTTTTGTGTTCTGAAATACCCAGACTGGTTTCGTTTTTAAGGAACTATACCCAAATGTTCCTCAAATAAAAAGATATTGGTATATGTGGTATCATTATTTTTTAAACCAGCAATCTAAATTTATTATTTTTATCCTGTCAGAAGTGTTTTATACCCCATATGTTCATCTGTCACAGACAAATAACATTTAAAAATTTGATTGCTTTGGAAAAATTGTGATAGATAAAAACCTAATATTAATCTTTTCAATAAATAAATTAATTTGAATTTAGTGCCACTCATCAATTAATCCATGCCAAGGATGGCATTTTAGACCACAATGGATTTCAGCTACTCTCAATAGATTCCTAGACTCTGATATGTTAACAAAACAGACCATGTGCTGGGAAAAACCTTCAAGTGGAACATTCAGGAAACATCCCAGTTCTCCTATCCCAGCATCAGTCTGGAAATGCAGATGGGCCTTGATTGGTTCTCCTACATTTCCAAAACCCGTCAAACTCCTGGAGATTCAGCCAAGCATCCTTCCGAAGCAGCCTCATTTCAGCCATTTTTGTCCACAGTCTCTTTCTTTTAGTTATTAACAATGGTCATAATCATAGGCAAGCAGTTCAGTCACAGAAGCAAAGTGATTCAGCACTCCAAAGATAACAGATGAAAAGAATACAGAATCACCTACAGTAACTAGGGATTGCATGAAACGTTGCCATTATACAGATCCTAAGGAACCCCTGATTCTAGGCTGCCCAAACTCCTGAAAGTTGGAATCAGAGTGTGGACCCATAAGATGGAAGGTGAAATTGAAGGGCCAGGTATGATGTCAACAGCGAGGACAGAAAGCACTATTCCATGAACAAACTTAGGTACCTGTTTGGCCTATAAACTTATTATTAACCAGAAACAACATTTTTTATCATTTAATTTGATGGGAAGGCATTTTTTAATGTATGTGTTAATACTAGAGGAAATAGTGAAAACAGTTGTAAGAATCGCCTCTGGTCATTTTGATAGGTTGGGGAGCATTTCCGCAGTAACGCCTCCTCCATGACATTCAATCACCCAGAACTTTTTGCAAAGCATCCCCAGTCACAACTGTCACGTGGCCCCAGCACAGCAGGCTGCCGACTGGGAGATGGGAACAGTCATTAGCTCTTATTTCCTGTTCGGTTCCTAAGAACCATCGTTCAGGACCAGGTCGCATTTCCCACAGAGGGTAAGAGGTTCAGCTAGAGTTCAGGACTGCATCACACTGACAGAACAGGAATGAAATTTCATTTCTCCCCTCTGGACATAATCTTTGTATGAACGGCTTAGGCCTTTTTTCCTTCATTGTTTTTCAGGTTTCTGCTTTTTAAAATGTGCACTGTGTGGGGTTAGGGGCAGTAATAGATTGCTGCAGACACTCGGAGCTAGAGCTGTCAGTTAAAGTGAAGCGATGGGATCCACTTACAAAAGCTAAGAACACAGTTAAGGGAGCTCTGTTTACACCATCCCTGTAGTTTTGGCACCTCAGGCTTATGATGCCCAGTTTAAGGCAACAGCAAGCAGCAGGTGAAGCATCCACTCCTGCTGGCTGTTACATCACTCAGATTGGCCACTGAAGGAAGGTAGCAGCCAGTGATCTATAGCACAGACTCCATTCTCTGTTATGCAAAGCAGCTTTTCTTGTGGGGGCAGCTCGTTATTTTAATAGGGGATTAGATGAAGAGTCACCCAAAAATGACTGTGGAAACTAAAGCATTTGTGCAAAAAGGCTAACGGTGGATTGCCCTCTCCGGGTGAGAGATGAGTTACTGCCTCAAGCGGAGGAGTTTAAGTATCTTGGGGGTTAATGAGTGAGGGAGAAGATCGACAGACAGATCAGTACAGCGTCGGCAGTAATGCACCTATGGTCATGAGCTCTGGGTAGTGACCAAAAGAATGAGATTGCGGATACAAGTGGCAGAAATGACTTTCCTCCTCAGGGTGTCTGGGCTCCCCCTTAGAGATAGGACATTTAGGAGGTGCTCAACGTAGAGTCGCTGCTCCTCCGCATTGAAAGGAGCCAGTGGAGGTGTCTCCTGGGCAGCCCCCTGAGGAGGGGTTTCGGGCATGTCAACCGGGAGGAGACCCCGAGTCAGACCCTGGACTCGCTGGAGAGATTATATCTCTCAACTGGTCTGGGAACGCCTTGGTATTTCCCCAGAGGAGCTGGAGGAGGTGGCTTGGGAGAGGGAGGTCTGGGCATCACTCCTTTGACTACTGCCCCCACGACCCGACCCTGGGTAAGCGGCAGAAAATGGATGGATGGATGGATGGATGGATGGGCTAACAGGTTGGTTGTACTGATAGTGTTTTAGCACGAAAGTATTACAATCTAAAGGCAACCAATGAGGTAAAATACAAAAATATAATGGAAAAAAACAGAAACCGATGAAGCATGATGGGCGGTACAGTGACCCATTTCTGGAATAAAGATGTTAAAAAAAGTGCTTTTATAAGTCGCATTCATCCATCCTTTTTGCATCCCCATCTGATGTTTTACTGTCTCCCTTCCAGGGTCTTCAGAGGTCTGCTTATCTTCCCTCAGCATTTTCTTTTCTGCTTGGACACCTGAAATCTGTCATCCAGTGACAGCTGAAAATAAATGGTAGCCAGCCTATCCAGTAACAAATCTCCTCATTAGGAGCAAACAATATGACTGACTTTTACCAGAACATTTCATTTTTATGGCGTATTTCTATACAATCAAGATAGTCTCAGCCCACCTCACAGCGTATGATTTCCATGCTGTACTGTTTTCTGTATTTGTAATGTCTAAAGGCCGATTTATACTTCTTCGTAGAACCTATGCTGTAAGTATGGCGTAGTCATGTACCCTACGCTGAAACCTACGCTGTAAGTATGGTGTAGTCATGTACCCTATGCTGTAAGTATGGCGTAGTCATGTACCCTACGCTGTAAGTATGGCATAGTCATGTACCCTACGCTGAAACCTACGCTGTTAGTATGGTGTAGTCATGTACCCTACGCTGTAACCTACGCTGTAAGTATGGTGTAGTCATGAACCCTACGCTGTAAGTATGGTGTAGTCTTGTACACTACACTGTAACCTACTCTGTAAGTATGGTGTAGTCATGTACCCTACGCTGTAAGTATGGTGTAGTCTTGTACACTACACTGTAACCTACTCTGTAAGTATGGTGTAGTCATGTACCCTACGCTGTAAGTATGGTGTAGTCTTGTACACTACACTGTAACCTACTCTGTAAGTATGGTGTAGTCATGTACCCTACGCTGTAAGTATGGTGTAGTCTTGTACACTACACTGTAACCTACTCTGTAAGTATGGTGTAGTCATGTACCCTACGCTGTAAGTATGGTGTAGTCTTGTACACTACACTGTAACCTACTCTGTAAGTATGGTGTAGTCATGTACCCTACGCTGTAAGTATGGCGTAGTCATGTACCCTGGGGCAAGTTGCATGCCTGATACTTTTGCCACGATTTGCCATTCGCATTGTTATAAATAGCATGGTTGTGGCCTTTCACGCTAGGGCTGCATAATACTGGAAAATTTCAGATATGGTGATGTCATTTTTTTTGAGATACATACTGCAATATTTATGAAGCAATAAAGGAGATAAATACATTTCTCAAAAACCCATTTATGAGTGATTTAGACAGCAAGGACAAAAATGATTATGATTGGCTCGGAGTGCATGCAGAGCCCATACAATAAAAGCAGCAGCGATAAACTTTAAACTGATTTTTAAACATATACTAGTGTTGAAAAGGAACAATCATAGAAATTGCAAAGCTTCCTATGTTCTGTTTCCTATGACATACAGTAGTAAAAATGTTTTAGGAAACCTATCCATCCCCACTCTGCCAACTAATCTTGTGGCAGTGAAATTGCAGAATGACCTGCAAACTAGCACACAAGTATAAATGCTCACAATGAGATAGGCCAAGGTGTAAGCTCTACACAGACTCACCGCAGAAGCGAAAATCAGCCTTAAGAATTTGACCCCAGAGATTTGTGACTCAAGAATGTGTCAATTACAGCATCATCTAAGCATACTGTACAATAAAAAATGAAGTTATTGTGCTGATCTTATTACCCTAAATATGTATTTTGTCATAGGTAGAGCTGGCCAAGGTGCACCAGTGAGCTTCATACTGTATGAATATGGAGTGATGTTGGTAATAAAACATTGTTTCTGAGGAGGGTATTTCCAGCCCAGCTTTGTAGAATTAATCATCTGCAGGCACAATGACAGCAATTATGTCTAAGCACTTGTATAATAAGGCAGTGATTTATGGTTAGTTGTATTACACCTAAATAAAGCCGCTGCAGTAAAATCTGACTACCATTTATATATTTTGTGACTCTTTTCCATTGATTTTTAACAATTTATTTAAGGAAGTGACATCAACCAATATGTGGCTGTTTGACTTTACTTTCTTCTTTTGCATTGTGATGTAATACCTATCTTAATATGTCTGCCACCCCCTCATCACCATTCGTCATACTGCAGTGCTGAGGATGCTGTGAGATCACAGACATTGAGTAGGCAGCCTGAATAGTCATTAGAGCCCATAGCCGTGGAACCTGCATGTTGATGGGATGTTAATATCCCTTTGTGTTATTAGCTTTAGCCACATGCCCGCTAGCTGTAGGCATGGCTCACAATGACCACCATCAAAGCATCACGCCTGGTGACTTTGCAGTAACTTTGCAGTGACTTTGCAGCTATGAATGATATGGATATTTATTATGGAGTGCCAGTGCTTCGTTGTGCACATGCTAATCTTATAAAGATATTCATTTCAAATTAATGAATGTCGCCATTCATTTCCTGCAGGAGTTCTGTCAGACATCACACCCAGATTCATTTACTTTTACTGTATTAATTCCATCGTATTTTCAAATCCATACACATGTTAATTACTTGCAATGGCAAACTTAAAAGCTGTTATTTTATGCATAACATATCATTTTTAAGGAGAGAGTGTGAATTATTTTCATACATTTGGTCACATCATCCCAATGTACGTTAATAACATGTTAATTATATCAAAGTTATCAAGAGTTTGCCTTGATTTGCTTGCCGAATATTTCTAAACTTATATGATGAATTTGAGTTATATCTAATAATAAGTGTGTGTTTATAAATAAGATATTAGCATTAAAGAGACACTAGATGAACCATTTACCGTAAATGGTATTTCAAGTTTCATGGTGATGACTTGATTAATGATTTGATCATGACTTTTCTGCATCGACCCAAATACATTTTATCCACGCGGCTCTGGATGTTACAGAGCTGAGTGACAGGCTTTAAGAAGTCACCAGCGTTAATTAGCTGTCAATTGAACAATGAATAGGAATCAAATGTCAAGCTTGTGACGAGGTGGCAGAGTGATGTGCTAGCGGGCAGTGCTAATACTGCACCTAGCGGAGCTTCGCGCGTCACCCCAGAGATCAGCTCAGACTGACCACAGAGATCAGCTCAGACTGACCACAGAGATCAGCTCAGACCGACCCCAGAGATCAGCTCAGACCGACCACAGAGATCAGCTCAGACCGACCACTGAGATAAGCTCAGACCGACCACTGAGATCAGCTCAGACCGACCCCAGAGATCGGCCTCAGATCGACCACTGAGATCAGCTCAGACCGACCACTGAGATCAGCTCAGACCGACCCCAGAGATCGGCCTCAGATCGACCACTGAGATCAGCTCAGACTGACCACAGAGATCAGCTCAGACCAACCCCAGAGATCGGCCTCAGATCGACCACTGAGATCAGCTCAGACCGACCCCAGACCGACCACTGAAATCAGCTCAGACCGACCCCAGACCGACCACTGAGATCAGCTCAGAACGACCACTGAGATCAGCTCAGACCAACCCCAGACCGACCACTGAGATCAGCTCAGAACGACCACTGAGATCAGCTCAGACCGACTCCAGACCGACCACTGAGATCAGCTCAGACTGACCGCGGCATGAACGCGCTTTTCTCTTTCCCGCTAACAGGATAGAGAGACCAGAGCTGGAGGTTAGCTATCACATCATGTGGAGTGGCGTCCGGCTGCGTGAGCCCCGCACCTCTCATCCTGTTTCTGGCACTATTAAATGAGTGTTCTTTTTTCACTTCTAGAATAAATTCACCAATTAATTCCAGTTAATTCCAGACATTGGCAGAAGGAGAGAAAAAAAAAGAAACTGGGCTTTTATTTATTAGTATGATCTTCATACAACATGACCCTAAAATGACCCTTTATAACTTTCACAAAGGTGAGTCCTTGAGTCCTATTTAACATTTTTACACTGTTGTTTGGTATTCGCACCAAAAGAAGCCACACAAACAGATTTGCTTCTAAACTAAATTATGTCACAGCAACAGAGTAAACTAATCAATGTGGCATTAATATTTTATAAGATATTAAATACTATGTTCTGCACTTCAGCTGCTCTTTCCCATATTAGAGAGATGCACTCTGGTATGCTAGGGTCAGCTACAGCCCAGCGAATGACAATCAGAGCCACGTAACTTGACACCAAAGAAAATATGTCCGTGGGTGGCTATGGAGCTGCCTGTGAGGAATGCCAGGGGGCCGGTTGTAGAGTATCTCCTTCAACCTTCACATCTCCTGCATTTTCTCGGTCCGCCCACCATTTTCCTTGCGTAAACACCAACCCTGCTGGGATCTCATCTCCAACTCCATCTCCAGTGCCTCCTTGCCCGTCACACAATGTCTATGCAAAATGCACTCCAGTTAGCTTCTCAAACTAGCTCCCAGTGCCTTGCTGCCACCACTCCGAGTTTACTGAACGCAACCTGTGCATTGAGCAGCTATTGATGCTGACATTGTAACAAACTCGCTGTGCTCTAGGGTCTAATAATCTTCGCCATGGCTAATCTAACTGGCTTAGTTTTTTCTTGGGTCATTTTATAAGCACAGCTTACATATATTTTTATGGAGAGAGAATTCCGAAAAGCTAATAATTGCCTCGTTATGATTGTTTTGTTCAAACATTTTGTCACTGAAACGGCATTAATAAACTGCAATGGGTAAGCAAAACGAGTGTCATACTGTCAGGGCCAGCACCTGTCCGACCCTTCCCTTCGTGTCTCTTGCCCATTTGGCCAGCAGGTTTTGCTGGCCATCCTGTCCTGTCACTCCTCGTCACACCCTTGTGTGTTTTCTCCTGTTTCCCCAGCTGCTATATAGCTCAGGGGGCTGAGTGTATGGCTCAGACTGAGTCCTGCTGGTTGGGAGTTTGAGGCTGGCTATGGACCAGCTTCATCCGTGTATTTTCATTTCTTGGATTTTGTTTTTCATTGTTTCTTTTCCATATTAGTTTTCTTGTCCTTTCTGGTTCAGTTTTATTATCCTTGCGTTTTATTACTAGTGTTTTATTCCCAGTTAATGTTTCCTAGTTCTTGGTATTTGTTAAGTTCCCTAGTTTCTGTGCCCATTAGTTATTAGTTCCACCTGTTGCTCGTTTCCTTCTGCCAGTGTTTGCTGATTGGTTAATTGATTGTCTTACACCTGTTCCTTGTTTTCCCCAGTTTTCTCTGTATTAAGGTGCCTGTCCTGCACTGTTCTCTAGTGAGTCATTGTATTAGGTTTCTGTGTTAATGGTGCTCTGTGTGGATTTCCTGCTCCCGCTCCCGCTCCCGCTCCCGCTCCCGACTTGTGTTTAGCTGTGTTTCTATGGTTTGTTAATCGGTGGTTTTTTTCCCTGTTTTTGTTTTGACCCCTCGTGGTCCTGTTATTCTGACCTTTTCCCCAGTGTTCTTTGTTTCAATCAATAAACCCTTGTTTGTCTCTGAGTTGCAAGTGGATCGTCACCTTTTCCCACCCGCGCCATGCCCCCGGTCCGTGACGCATATAGTTTAGTCAGTATTTCACACACATCTGTCCTAATCAGTGCTAGACCTTTTTAAAAAAGAAGGATAAGGAAAGAAAATATATCGAAGTTAAAGACAAAAATGTAAATAGTAAAAAAACAAAAAAGTGAGATCTTTGGAGCTCAAAGAAATGCACCAGTATCACATATAGTAACAGTACTGGTTTTCTGATTTATACCAAGAGCACAATAATTTGGGAAAGAAAAAAACATATTGACATAATGGTTCCTATGTCAGTCTTGCTCCCAGTTCTCAGTGACTGGTTTTGATATTTAGATTTTGCATTCATACAGACCAATATTAAAAGTTCCGATTGACATACAATGGTGGCGCTTTGTGGTGGCACAGAAGCAAGATCACCTCATGCCACTAGGGACTGGGGTTTGAGTTTCTGCCCTGGTGCTACGTGTGAACAAGAGAAGCCCCCAGTTAACCATCCTCGAGAGGGTGAACAAGCAATACTGGAGCTCAGTGGCTCACACTGTCTGTGATCTGAGGGAGGTGGCAGACATCCTGTGTCAGAGTCAAATAAGGAGAGCTGCTGGGTTGGGGGGGGGGGGATTAGGAAACAATTACTTTCAATGTTAACATATAGCATCATAATAATTTACACTTAATTACTATTCAAACATCGGCTTCCTGGATAGTCCCCCCCCCCCGCCCTCGATCCTGCATAGGACAAGCAAGGATAGAATCAGGCATCATGTTTGCGTGTAAAATGCCTCATTGCTCCTCGGAAGGACTTTTAATGAACTAAAGAATGAGTGACTTGAGCAGAAGCAAAAATGGCCTGATTCAAGTGGATATTAAATGCACCCAGGCGTCTGTGGGGAGGTTTCAGTGACGGCTGTGCTGCGCTGTCCTTTTCACCCCATACCGCGTGAGCGAACCTGACCCGCTTCCTAACGGATCCTCCCGTTATAAACAGGCGCAGACAGACGAGCGGTTTCTCCACCTCATGCCCCAGCCAGCACACCAGCTCCCCGTTGCAATCGGCTGAGTGGAAACGGCTTTGGATGGTGACCTTTCAGAGCTGGGCGGCTCCCCGGCGCCATCGCTGCTGTCTCTCGGATATCAGGGACCAGAGGCTTCCTGCATCACTGATAATCACGCAGAACCTCAGTTTCCAGTGTGACTGATGAGGCACTGGATCCTGCACGCGATTCATTTTATATCGTTTCCTGACTGCCTTCCATTTCAGGTCTTCTCATTTTGTGTCCCTGATGTTCCCTGTGACGTATTTCTATGAAGAGTTTACATCGTTATTTAATTGTTTTTTTCATCAGTCATTACAGTACATGCTATTGACTGATTCCCAAGAAATGAAATAGTTTGCAAACACTGAATTTTAAGAATAATGTGATCATATACAGCCTTGCCCTTGTATTTTGGAACGGTTGATACAAACTGCGATGTCAAATCACTGTGTGTGAACGCACTGATCACAATATGCATTTCCCAGCTAGACATCTGCTTCACTTACAGGCCAGTGAATCATCCCAGTTAGGTGTCATACATAAGAACCCCCCCCCCCCCAAGAAAATGGCCCTCCTGACTCGGGATGTGTGCTGACTTGTGGTGTTTGAAGTTAGCAGCACAATAGGTATAACCTTCATTAAGTCATTCTTCTGAGTGACGGGCCTGTAGATCCGTCCCTACAAGGATGTGTAATTAGGAGGCCAGGTGTGAAAGACTGCCCAAGGATACCTGGTGAACCGGTCACAAAATGAAGGGTTTCCATCCCTGACCCCCCTCCCCCCAGACTGCATTCCTCCCGATGTCACCAGGCACAGACGGCACCTAAAGGAAATGTAAATACAGGTCTTTCTCACAGCATCACTGCGTGGGATTAATGGCCCTCCCCGCGCGTCCCCCACGGACTTGCAGAAAGCAGATTACCTCCAGGTGCGGCACGGAGAAACAGGTGATAACAGATGGGTCCTCGTGAGCACAGGTCCCTGGAGCCGGGCCGCGAGCGCCTGTGACACACCTGCCACCAGATGTTTTGCTTCTGCTCTTTTAGGGTTGAGATGGAGGGGGCGTGGCTTCCCCACAAACAGCTGCCAGACATCATACAGGCAAACCTAATCCCCCCCCCCCGCCCCCCTTCAGGTTAATTTGTTTTGTCTCCTAGCGAAGTAATAACCCAGCTGGTTCCGCTCCTGTAGGAGATGCAGCCTCCAGCGCACGCTCCCAAAGAGGACACCTAGCTGGGCCTCCCTCCGCAGAAGCCTGGCCGTCCCTCAGCTCTTCATGAAGGAGCCACTGATTGACAGTGATATGAGGCATCGGTTTTGTCCCAAACGATCCACATCTCCTTATCAAAAAGCTCAAGCGGCTGAGAGTCTCATTAAAACACACTTCAGCGAGCTGCAATTCCCGGCATTTGATGAGCCCTGGCATCTAACGTGACTCGTCTTGATTTGTCTTGTCGCTCCTTCCCCATGATATCTTTGAAATGCTACACTGGCTTGATGGTGTACAGTAATTATGGGCTCCCTGTGTTCTTGCTGAATGGGGAACAAGAGAGAGGATGATGATACAGAGGCAAGAAAACTACCTGGAAACATAAAGCATTTGATTTCAAAAATAAAAAGACTGAAACTAATTAAATCAATTTCATTATAAAACATGAATATAAACAGAACATGGTGAGTCGCCATCTTTGTATTATAAATTTGTTATCCATGATATTGCACAGCATCGTAGCATGACAGAACCAGGAATGAGGAACAGCTCATCTGAAATATATAAGCAGGCAATGCTGGAAATTAATAACATTCCCTAATAAATGAATGTGGCATCACATTCACCCAAAAAAAAGCATCCTGGGAGCTAAATTCTGATTTCTGAACCTGAAATTGTTCAGATTTCAAAGTTATCATTTTTGTATTCATTTCAGTCAGAAAATAGATCACAGAAGAAGCTGCAATACAAAGTGTACATTTTTTCCCTATTTTTAATCAGAAGTTTTTCCTCACTTTCCACATAAATTAGCAGGCAGCACTATGCTGAGGCTGTTCAAAGCTAATTGATCTGACCAATGACCTTTACCTCTTTTCTTGTATCAGACATTTTAAGAGAAAATGCATGTAGATAAACAGTAATGACATTCAGTTATGGAGACAGTGTGCGTGTTTTACTCTCTCTCACTGTGAGTGAATGGTGCAAGGCTGGCACAAAAGCTTTAAGGAAAAAGTAAAAAGAAAAAATTTAAATATCATACTGATGCTGAGGTGGGAAGGCTACGTGTGGAATATTCCTGAATAGATGCTGCTATTTTGAGATTCACCAGCAGTTGAAATATCAGCTGTAATTGTTATAATTTATGCTATGGAGCTGGTCAGTTAGTGTTTTAGATTGATTCCATTATTTAATATTGTTTTCCTTCTTACAGTACAGCGGTAATGACATCCTTCTTCTTATGTGTTTATCAGAACATATGGCTTGTAGGGCCCTTGCAAAGGAAACTACATATAAATTCATATAAACATATTTAAAAATTGGATGATGTGGTTTTTCATGTAGATAAAGCAAACGTTCACCATACACTCTGCAGGTTTGCATTATTTAATTTGTATTTCATAGTAAATATTTAATGGAAAGAAACACAACTATAGCAATAACTTCAGTATCATGGTAATAACAGGCTGCAGAACAGTAGGAAGAGTGAACATCTTGCATCATCTTAGTATCAGGCTATAAAGCACATACTGTCTGTTGTGAACCTCTGAGAGGCAGACTAATGGTATGGGGCTGGGTGACTGTGAGTTGCTTTGTGCTCACTGTCATTAATGAATCCCAATTGGCATTGATCAGACTTATTATCTTGCTAAGTGGTTTCCTAGATGGATCTGGAAGTGACTTGTGGGAGTTTTGCTTACACAAAAATGTTCTGAGGGCAAATGATTGGTTTAGAGAGATAGCCAATCAGATTGTAGAGAAAGTAGGTCCAAACAACTAGAGGAGATGGGACTAAGATATCTGATTGGTTGGTCCTCCCTCCTCTAGTTGCTTGGACCCACCATCTACAATCTGATTGGTTATCCCTTAACTCAATGCCTTCAACCTGCCACACCAAATAAGAGTAATCCTGATTTAATGTGATACTAAGCATTTTGCAATATGTCATAGTTTGACATATCCTGTAAGTCATATTTTAGAAAATAAAATTTGTATACAGATTTTCATATACAGTAAATAATAGTTGTAATAACTTATACAATGTGATGGGAAATGTACAATGACATCCCAAAGGCAGTCCTAAATCAGTCTGTTGAAAAAAGATTGAAATAAAGAAAGAACAGCAGTGGTAAGTCTCACTCAGCCCGGTCCACTTATCTGCAGCACTTGGAGGAAGCCCAGTGTTATCTGTCAGCTGTGTAACACATACTCCATCTCTACACATCCGTCTTTGGGAGCAGAGTCATTGTGCCATTAGAATCATCCCTGCTTCTGATTACTGTGTCGTCCTCTGAGATCCTGCCAGCCAAATCAACAATGCATGTCTAACTGGATTATTTTTTTTTTAGGGAAATCAGCCTGAATAAATGTGCACTCGCTTAATGAATTATTTTTATCCAAATTGTTTTTGCGGATTAGACGCATTCACCAGACGCTGCAGTGGGCTATTCAGGGTGGAGTAGGGGAATCCATAATGGCCAGGTGTATCATTTTGCCCTTGAAAATCATTTTATTGTATAAACCCAAATTAAAATGGCACTCATATCTGCTGTGGCTTATACTCACACATGATCCTGCTAATTATTACAACATCACGCCAAAGTGTAGCAGGCAGGTGACTTTGAAGCACAGACAGGTGGAGACAGGACCTGAATTGTAATGGGAGAGTGACATCTGTGATGTGCGTCATACAGGTTTGCTGATTCTCGCTCCATATTATGCCAAACTGGCATATCACTAATCTCTGGCCAATCAGGGTATAACAAATTGAACATATTTATATACACATAATTTTATGGAAATATACTGATATACTGTCATACCAGTAGGGTCACAGTATAATTCATTACTTATTTCATGGTATTTTTTTTATTTTGGAAATAAGTTTGTAAAGATGGATTACTTAATTACAATCTCTCTCTCTCTCTCTCTCTCTCTCTCTCCCTCCCTCTCTCTCCTTCCCTCCCTATTCCTCTTTCACTCTACATACAGCTGTGGAAAAAATTAGGGGACCACAGCACAAATTTTAGTTTCACTCATTTCTGAGTGTATGAGTGTATGTCTGTGAATATATAGCATATATATTTCAAACTGCAGCCTGGTTTTTCTCTGTTTCTCATTGATGAATGGCTTCTTCCTTGCTTTATGGGACTTCAGTCCTGCTTCTAGAAGCCTGTTATGAACTGTCCTAGCAGTGCACCTCACACCTGCGCTTAATGTTCTGCATTCCTTTTGAAGATCACTTGAAGGTCATCCCACGATTCATGAGAAAGTGTTGGACAACTTAACGATCATCTCTGGCATTAGTCGCTTCCACCATTTACCTGGCTGGTTTCTGGTTGTTCCCAGTGTCTCCTGTTTCACCTTGGTCATGTGTACTGCTATGCTAAAAATTTTGAACTTGGAAGAAACCTGCTGTTCAGTGTAGCCTTCTGCCAGCAGAACCATGATTAAACCAGGATTTAAAAATGCAGATTTGTTTAAAAACATAGAGTGGTCTAATTTTTTCCCACAGCTATATATCCTATATATTGTACACCTGTAAAAAATTATAAACAGCCAATATCCTGATGTTTAATGTATGCAGAGGATACTCACATGTCAACATTAGGTTGTGACTAATTAAAATATTAAAGCAATGATGCAATACTGATTTTTTTGTTTTTGTTTCATTGAGGATTGTAAAGTGAAACACCTGGTTGTTAGTTGGTACGCTATGTTGAACTGATCTGCTGATACGACTTGGTGAGGACATGATGAAGGTCAGATACTGTAGGTCCTAATATGTAAAACTGTAGAATCTAAGGAAATGTACTTTCTTTTTACCACACTCATCTATTGTCTATCCACAGCTGTTGTTGCGACACAGAAACAGACATTTTTGGTTCATGGTAATAATCCTCTGCTCTCTGAATAACTGCACAGTTGGTACAAGGCCATGTTATTGGAAGTGGCAGATATTGTAAGCATGCTGTAAAATATGATGTAATAACTCACTGATGATTTGCATTTACCTTTTTCATTCAATTTTGACTAAATCAGATTTGTGAATATAGCTGATTCAGTTAAATTTAACTTCGCTTCTTTAGCTATGAGAGTCCAAATCTGTAAAATTGTTGTAGAGAAGTTTTAACATGCAGAGCATCTGAAATGATAATGTTAATATTATTGCATTAAACTGGCATCATGATACACCCTGCCATGTGCCCTGAGTTTCCTGTAATAGGCACCAGACTGGGCATGCCTATGGGTTATGTAGGACAGAAGGTTATCTTTGAAAATGCCTATTAACAATGTTTATCAGTCCGCTCTCATTGTGTGTCAATGAGATGTCATTCCAGAGGCACTGCGCAGACACATCGGAATACCAATTTCGCGGCTATTCAAGCGCTGCTACTTTGGGACCTGTTTTCTAGACATCAAAGTTTGTTTTAGTTAATGCAACACACCCTGCAGAAATGTCCTCCAAGGACCCAAATAAAGGGGGAAGGAAGGAGATTTAACACGTAAGCTGATGGGTGTAGAAGCTTAAAGCCAGGGCTACAACAATGAGCTTTGATAAATGTTCTGCCACCGTCAGCTCGAAAGATTAATGACGGCGACAGGCTGCGTTCAGCTACCGGCCTCATGCCAGCATTGGACTCGGCCGTGTTTGCGGAGATGGAGGCGCAGCCTGATGTTCCTACAAAGGGAGCGCTCCCGGCGGAGAACAACAAGCTCGGCTCTTTGTTACTTGTAATGATCTTGTTCTTGGAGATTAATAGAAAGACAGGATTTGTTAATGAAACCTCAGGCCAGCTTCTTCTCAGACTGCGGTTGCCTGAGCAACAGGGACACCCACTTTCAAATCCATCACCTGCCGCGTGCAGGAAATGTTCAAAATACGGATGAGAGACGGCATACAGATGTTCAAAATCATATCATCATTAGGGTTGAGGTCCTGGTCAGCTTGTTGATGTCTTGGTCATTTTTAGCACCATATAAAATGAAAAAGATAAAGACATATAGATAAACAAACAGAAAATGTTAGCACCTTTTCAAATTTTCTACAGTATATGTATGATAGGATGCACAATATTTAATATAATTTCCAAGTAGACAGGCATTCTAAACAGGTATGATGGATGAATTTGGTTCAAGAAAGATGCATACGCAAGGATGCAATCCATTGTGAAGTACAGTGTCAGTTTTATACTACGCTGCAGCATGATACTAGAATGGGAAATGCCCCTGGTATTGCGACCATTCTGCTGCCCCCAGAGGCACTTTCTCATTGGCACCTTAACTCAAAAAGTATTCAATGGGTCTTTTTCAAACTTTGCAGACACATAGTCTGTTGCAAACTAGAACTGATCAAACTTTGACACAGATCACACAAAACTGAGCCGGCATCATGTAGTAAAAGCATAGGAACGGGCCATTTCAGACACTTCATCCCATTAGTGCGATAAGGATTTTTTTTTTTCCCAAATTTTGCAGACACACTGTATGGTGAACAACCGTAGCTGATTAAATTTTGAAATAAAACACCCCACAACTGAAGCAACACCCCTTAGTGGCAGCAAAGGGAATGGTGAAAGCAGATGACATTTGACCTTGTGAATGTGATACATCAAAAAGTAT